>NC_042617.1:95764045-96396267 GCF_901001135.1 Rhinatrema bivittatum | reverse complement strand
AATAAAGGAGCAGACTGGGAGGGCACTACCTAAACCCCCTAGATAATCTACCTCCCTTTTCCCCTATCCACCCCGACCCCTAAAATCCCGCTAACTACCCTTCTTTTTTTTGTTGCAGAACTTACCTGCTCTCCGGAGCAGCAGTAACTTGCATGGGCCGGTCAGCTCCCAGTGCATGTTTCAGCAGGACGGTGCCTAATTGCGCTGTCCTGGCCAGCCCATGCCCCGCCAACACCCCACCCAGACCCCGCCTCCGGTCCTCCCCTTTTTCGCAAAGTCTTTCTTCTGTGCGTACTGTGAGATATGCACGTGAAAATACACGAGGCGCACACACGGCCCGGCCATGCATGTAACTCCGGTATAGGCAGGCGTAGGTCTTTTAAAATTAGGCCTTTAGGGTTTTTCTCGCTTATTTGAGTTTCTTCTGCACATTAGTCACAGATTGCTAAAACACATTGATATAAAAGCTATTATTCAAAATAAAAGAATTTGCTGGTTTCTAATGATAGGAACAAAATTCAAGCAGCACAATGAAAGTTCAGTGCACTAGATGAGGAATGAAAGGGATAGTATGAATAAGTATGGGAAAATGTTTGTATGAAACTCACAGGTATATCCTCTGCTTTCTTTTGTGATTACATGTTTCACATATAGTGATGATTTCTGTATCTGTTATATAATTATAATGTTATTGTTTCATGATTGCATATTGGCTTTTAAATCATTTTGTTTTATGTTTCTAGAATGTGTAATTGTCACTGGATATTCTGTGTAAATACAAAATTGTTTGTTTTTTTTTAAGAAAGTTCAATACACTAAACAATTCAGGAAATAAAGTTACAAGCACAAAAATTAATTCAGTTTCTCATAATGCTGGAACCCTCCTCTCTTAGCTCTGGATGATGCCTTCACTCAATCAGCAACTCTGCATGACCTTCCTCTGTTAGGCAGTCTTCCCTCTGACTCCCACAAAAAAAAAAAAAATCCTCTTCCTTCCACTTAGTTGAGCTTCTGGCTGATTCCTTTTGTCAATCCAGATCATTCCTCAGCTGGGCAGTTTCCTCTCTGATCTCCCACCAATCCTCATTTCCTTCAAACTTCTCCAAATATTCTGTCTGGGCAGATGAGGAATAGTGACTTAAATCTCTCATACCTGAGGCTACTTCATAGGTTCTGCAACCTCTTATAAAGTTGTTCTCTCTTCAACCCCAAGACTTCATCCTTACCCGAAGACCTGGGAATCCTAACCATGGGTCCTAGCCACCTTCCTTAAAGAGGACCACTTCTCTCCAGGCACCCCTCTGTGAGAGAGAGGGCCCAACTCCATGTCTTTTCCCTGTGGAGAGACCCTCACCAGCATCTCTCTAATGGGAGAGGCACTGACTTCACCACCACTTTCCTATTGGAAAGGCACTCTCAACATCTTTGCACTCACATGGGCACAGGAATTTTGTTAAACCTAAGGTACCTCCAGTTCTCACTGGGGAGTGTCAAGCTTCCTAAGCACACCTACTTTATGCTGACATCACTCACAGGGGTGGGGTCTGGTTGAGACCATTGTCTCTCCACTATTCAGGGACAACCACACTAGTTACAGGAACATTTGGGAGTCCCCTTACATCGTAATTTGGCTTTGGGTTTATATTTGTACTAGATAAACTATTGGGATAAATTGGGGGGGGGGGGGGGTTTAGGGTTAAATTTATTTTTAATGTATATCACTTACAGATGTTTATAATACGCAAAATATCAAATTGAATAAATAAATTAATAATCATTTAATGGATACTTTTTTATCTTGTGTCCAGTGCTACCACTGACAAATCCTTTTCAGGACTTAAAGAGGCCAGGTCTGTTTGTCCTGGCTAGGAACAGCTGAGAGGTATGCTGAGCTCATTGGACATTATAAATGGTAGGCTTGAGTGAAAGGGGAAGAAGGAGTGTCAACATCCCCTGTTTGCGCAATTGACTTACAGTAGCGTGTACCCTAGTATCAATCATTTTTTGCATGCAAAACTATTTTACAAATACAATCTTTTACAGCAATTCTTGTCATTTCTTTTTTAAGCTTTGGGAATCAGGGAAGCATGCAAGCAGCAATGGTAAATAGGTTTTCTTCCTGGCGTAAGGAACACTCTGTGCTACTCATTAAAATATCTATTCTTCATTCCACAGCCATGAGTGTTCAGGCTGTCAAGGAAAGATGTAGGTCTCTGAGCTTAGAAAGACAGTAAAATATATACAATATACTTTAATTAAGTCTTGATATAGTAAAGGAATATTCCCACTTTATATCTATGTGAAAAATGCTTAGTACATAGGCCTGTAAAAGTTACAAAGAAAAGCAATCTCTGATTACTTTTGTCACCTCTGCCTTCCTAGTGCTGGCACCAACTGGAAATTGTCTTCTTTATTTCACACTGGCAATATTGTATGAGTTTTGTAAAATCTGATCTCACTTGTTTGTTACTCTGCTCTTGTCATTCTCATTTTGATCCCTAGCTGTTTTAGTTTACTTTTTGTTTTCTTTCATAAAAGGTGAGTAATTTACTTTATTACCATGTCCCTAGTTTCTGAAACTTTCTCACTCCCAGGTAATTCTTCATTTGCTCAGTTTTAATGCATGGATTGTTCTACCACTGGTGATAGCTGATATGGACCCTTGGGCGGTAGTGAAGCACACTACAGCAGGTGGACGACCCCGAGGCGGAACTGGTGCTTTGCCTTTACCAACCATCTTCCAACCAGAATCTTGGATTCTGACAGCTGGCAGGTCTTAGGTGGGTTCCTGGGGTCAACAAGGAGCAAAAGTCAAGGTCCAAGCAGGAGTTGGGGTAGGCAGCAGTCAGCGTGAACCAGAGAGCAGGAATAGAGTCGAGGCAGGCAGCAATCCAGGGAATTCCTCAACAAACCAAGGTCAGAGTCCAGGAGATCAGGCCAGAAACAGAAAACATGGGCAACCAGCAGAGAAACAGAGACAGGACCTGGAACGAACAAGAGACACAAAAGGAGGAGCAAGACCAGTAAGGAAGAGACGAGGAAAAAGGGGGAACACAAAGAAGGACCAAGAATGAGGACAAGCAATGAGACATGACAAGACAACCTGCACTGAGGAAACAAGGCGCTCAGGAACCCTTTGCCGAGGCAGGAAGCATCGGGTGGATGACATCGTCTTGATGTGACTTTCTGGCTGGAGGCACAGACTATCAGGGTTTTGCTGTGGCAAAAAGGTCCATCCTCAAGAGGAGCGGGGTCTAACAACTGGTTTCTAATGTCATCAGTACAGCTCTGCCATAGTTCTCTGAAAGCCAGAAAGGAGGTATGTAGACAAAGTATTCTGACAGTGCAAACTCCATGAGGTTTGCACACTTGTGAAAAATCAGGGAGGCCAATATTCAGCACTACTTAGCCGAATAAGTAGGAATTTATCCAGCTAAGTGGAGATGGCTGAATGTCCGATCCCATTCAGTGGCTGCCACCTAGCCTAATAAGTACTTATCTGGCTAATTAGATAGACAGATAAGCGATGGGTGGGATATGGGTGTTCTGGGGAGGAGCTACTAATCTGGCTAACTTACCTGGTCATTCATCAAACTGTGGTGTACCAGTATCGCGTGCGTTAGGACCTTATCACACATAATAAGGCCCTACTGCATGCAATACCAGCCACATCGCGGCAGTACAATGCAAATTAGGGGAAGGGAAGGAGTGTGGGCGAGGTTTGGGCAGAGTTATGTCCCGGCGGCGCTGCAGGGCGATAATATTTTCTACATTATCGCTGGCAGCACCACGGGAAATAACTAAACCTTTTCCCATGGTGCTATAGGTATGAAACTGTGCAGCCCGGCCGCAACCACGGCGGGCGAAAATGCTCCGCTGCGATGCAGCCGGCTGCACAATTTTACCCCACCCTTTTTTTTTTTGCACGGCTGATCATTCTGCTATAAATATATATAAATACACATAAATAAATAATTAAATATATATATATATATATATATATATATATATATATATATATATATATATATATATATATATATATATATTAATTATTTATTTATGTGTATGTGTATATATATATATATATATATATATATATATATACACATACACATAAATAAATAATTAATATATATATATATATATATATATATATATATATATATATATATATATATATATATATATATATATATATATAGCAGAATGATGATTCTAGGCCTTAGCTGGTTAAGTAGCGAAATGCAAACATCCAGCTAAGTTAACCGAATAAGTTAGATCTGTTCAATAGCAGATCTAACGGCAGCTTACCCATCCTGCCGAATACCCCTTGTAACTTAGCTGGATAAATCTTAACTGGATATCTTTGAATATCTATGCCCTTAGGCTTTTATACAGTAGTCAGTAATGTGATCACAGAAAAATGAAACACTATACACAGGTGTACTTATGAAAATGGAAGTATTATTTCATGCTAGTTAGTTGGCCTTTCTGTCTAATACTAGACTGCTATATTGTTATTAATATTTACACATCGCTTAATACTGAAGCTGCTCACAATGGCTCTCTTTTATGCATAGGCCCTTTTAAAAGGGTTTTCCCTTGTCAGAAGAGAACTGCTGGCCTCTTTCCTTTGGTGCTCTCTGGAGTATATGGCACAGCTGGATGGTATTTGGTAGTAGCCCAGTAGTATCACAAGCTGCACAGAACTTAAGGGAAACAAACTTTAAATCAGTTCCTTCGATTTATAATTCCAAAGATGAATAATAAGGGGAAGAAAGGATATGCTTAGTATTATTCCAGTGAAGCACATCAGAGGAGGAAAGATTGCCTGAAAATCTGCATTTCCTTTTTCTTATTCTTAAGGGAGGAAGGGAGAGAGGAATGGTAGTATATAGATTTTTGCCCAACAGTCAAGAAGACGAGCACTACTGTTTGCAGATGGATGTCAGAAGCACATTCAGACCTCATACATTTTGTGCCTCTCGTGAATGAGCTCTGGATCAGAAAGAAGTAGGGCAAAGCAAAAACAGAACTGTTCAAAATTCTGATTCTGTTAAGAATGATACAGGTATCACTGATGCTTCATGAAAGAGTTTTGTGAGTAACTGAGAAACTGCAGCAGGTCACTGTCATGCTAGAAAAGAAGAATAAAAGAAAGTTTTGCAAAAAAGAAAAAATGCTGCTTAGAAGAAAGAAAACCACTAGCATAAGAAGCAGAGGTCTCAGAGGCACATGGCGGTGACATCACTTCTGCCTCGTTGATGTCAATTCATAGAAGAAGTGACAAGCTGAAAAAAAATGGCTTGTTATAGGAGATGCTCCTTTGTCTCCTTGATAAATATATGAATTTAGAATGGATTCATACTTCATCTGCCCCACTTTGATATAACCCCCTGCTGAAGATTAGCAATTCCTCCTTCCTTTGGAAATCCTGGTCTGATCATGGTATTTCATCATTTAAAGATTTCACGCATGATGGTCGTACTCTGGCTTTTCCAAATCCTCCAGAATGTACAAACTACCTTTGTCTCAATTCTTCACATACGTACTATTTAAGCATTGCATTACATCACCCGCTATCTCTTCCCCTTGAGTGAAAGTTCTCCGGTTATGTTAAGTGAGTTTAAAGAGTTTGAATTTGGGGGGGGGGGGGGTGAGGGGGGGGGGCTATACCGCATTCCCTTTTTATAGCTTTTTACTTTCAAAATCCAATTCTCTTTGTCTGGAGTTGCAAAAGACCTAGGGATTACTCTTATGGATGCCCAATAGTCCTTTCTTGGCATAAAGCTTACAGAGCGGTCTCAACTGTAAATGATTTTACAGTCACTATGTTTTAAATTGCAAAGCAATTTGGACTCCTATTTAGCTATGAAAAATTGTCGGCCATTGCTTGAATTTGTATTGGCTTTGTAATGAATCAGTGGGTGTACCTGACCTGAGCACGTGCTTTTCAGCTGTCCAAAGGTCCCTTTGTTTTGGTGGAAGGTCTGGGAGCAAGTCAAGATGTCGCTGAATTTAGACTTTGATTTATCTGTTCATTTAATTATTGTTAAATCTTCCTGCTTGGGACCTGGTTATTCTAAGCCTCTGAAATCTTTTATTGGATATTTTATTATCCATAGCACTTAGTGTTATTTTAAGTGGCTGGAAAGATGGTAAAATCTCATCATTGTTTTTGATGGCTTACAGTCTGAATGATTCTAAATATGAATTTTTTTTTTATCACAGAGAAGCAGGGTCATGAACTTGTGACCTTAAAAATTTGGGAACCTGTTTTGTGTCATCCATTTAAGTTTTGATGTAGAGAATGTATTATATGCTTTAGCTTCTCTATTCTTGTATGGTTATATTTAGTATTCTATTGTATTTTTATACAATCAATAACATTTTCTGAATGTAAAAAATAATAGTTGGTTTTAAGCTGTTTTTTTCTGGTTGCTTGCTTGTTCAATATAGATATCTTATTTGTTATGCTTTACAGTTTGTACACCAGTTTGATTTGGTTTCAAAACAAAGACAAATAGGTTAATATAATTTAATTTAAAATACACTTTAGTTTCAAGAAAGTGAATTTTAGAAAAAGGTTTATTGTTTCATTCAATGATGAACTTTCTTAACTTGTAGCTTTGGTTTGCCTTATCTCAGTTAATAAGAACAACAGTACTGAATTAATAATGTATCCAGTCATCTAATTTGATTTCTTCTTTATTATAGATGCAATGTAAATATTCACCATTCCTAATATCTTAACATAAGCACTACCCATTAGCATTATGGGGCCTGTACAATAAAATGCATGCTAAAAAAGTTACACTGGGTAAGTTGGTAAAAGTTTGCGATGTACATTAAAATGGGCCTTAAAATATTTATTGAAGGCACAATAAAACTTGCCCTCAATGGTGTGGCTACAGTACTACCATGGATATTAGCACTGCATTACCAGTGGCCCTAAATCCCCACTGCTGACTGGCCTTTGCACTTTCAGCCACTTATCATGTGGAACTCCCTATCCCCCAAAACACAGAAACATAATTTAGAACTCTCCCAAACTTTTCCCCTGAGCACCATCCCCCCAACAGCAAGAACCAAGAATAACTACCCCTTACAGCACATAGCAGGAACCTCCCCCTTGTTCCCCTGACAGGCACAGCCTACACACAGAAGGACCTCCCTGACTCAAATAAGCTTTGTCCCCAGTGGTATGACCCAAGCAGTCCCCTCACCCACCCCCTCTAGGTTTTTCCATTCCTGAGAGGCAGATCTTCATGGTCAGGAGGAAAATCAGAGCCTTCTTGCCTGAACTGTAGTCACCAGTGAAACATGCTGCTAGGAGACACTATCTATCACTAAAACTATCCTGAACATTTATGTAAATTACACACATTAAAACTTTCTGCATGGTTTGCAGCTACAAATGCTGTATGAAAATGACTCCCTACATTCTTAATAGGCCATCTTTGAAATACTTTCAATGTACGGCATACATCATTCAAGTATGGTACAGTTAGGAATGACCAATTGAAGTTCTGCTAAAAATGTTTAATTTGAATCTGAAACAACAGAAGCAATTGGTTCAGTGGATAACACTGTTTGTGACAAGCAAGGAGAGTCGCTGGATTCTGTTAAGCAGTAAAGATAAGCAGCCCTCACCTCACACAGCAAGAAATAAAAACCAGTATTCCGTTTAGGCTTTTGACTCATCACTGGATTACAGCACAAGCTTGGCAGAGGGAAGTAAAATGAGACAATGGACTTAAACCAATTTCATGGCATTAGGAAGGGATTTAAAAAATGCACAGAAATGTAAATACCACTTAACTCATTTTGTGATTTCTGTTGATTTTATTAGGCAGATGAAATCTGGGGCATATAAGGACACATACTTATGCTTTATTTTTCTATATTTTCATTTCAATTTCATTTAACTATGTTGCCCTTAACATAGCTCTCTCAGAATGAAATTTAGATTAGCAAAAGCAAAATAAATAGATATAGATATAGATATATCAGGTAATACCTGGACTAACACAGCAACCTACTACTTTTTCCAGAAAGAAATTTTGCATTCAGAATGAAGACAGAGTCAATTGTAAAACAGAAAGGGGCGGATTTTAAGAGCCCTGCTCGCCGGTGCGCCTATGTTCAATAGGCCTACCGGCGCGCAGAGCCCCGGGACTCGTGTAAGTCCCGGGGTTTTCCGAGGGGGGCTGGGCCGAGTGGCGCGCCGTTTTCGGACGGGACGCGGCGTTTCGGGGGCGGGCCCGGGGGCGTGGCCGCGCCCTCCGGAACCGCCCCCGGGTCACGTCTAGGCGCGCCAGTGGCCCGCTGGCGCGCGGGGATTTACTTCTCCCTCTGGGAGGCGTAAATCCCCCAACAAAGGTAGGGGGGGGTTAGACAGGGCCGGGGGGTGGGTTAGGTAGAGGAAGGGAGGGGAAGGTGAGGGGAGGGCGTTAGCGAATTCCCTCCGAGGCCGCTCCGATTGGAGGGAATGGCGGCAGGCTGCGCGGCTCGGCGCGCGCCGGCTACACGGAATAGGCAGCCTTGCGCGCGCCGATCCAGGATTTTAGCGGATACGCACGGCTACGCGCATATCTACTAAAATCCCGCGTACTTTTGTTTGTGCCTGGAGCGCCAACAAAAGTACACGAACGCACCTTTTTGAAAATCTACCCCAAAATGTTTAAAAGCTGAAAAAATTATAGCTAGTGTAAAACTGAATATTCATGCTGTTGAGATCACAGACTCTAGCTGTAGTAGATCGTTTGCCGCCTATTAAGCTCTTAGCATTTCAACAAGATCAAGTCAAAAGGAACAACCATATTGCTACATAAGACATAGCAAAGATACAAGTATGGCTTGTGTACATTTTTCTGCCTGATCAATTCTTGATTAATACATATGTGGTCTTCAAAGAAGCATATGTACATCTCCATCTCCCCTTTATAAGGAGGTCACCTTCAGAGATTGCTGAGCTGTTTATCACTCAATGCAGCATCTGAAAAATGCATGGATTTGTGCTGTAAGGCCCTGGGAATCATACTCTACACAAAACCAGTCCACACAGGGACAGTAACTTTCATACCAGCGTGTGGGAGAAATTTGTTTTATACTTGCCGGCGCGCACAATCAGGGATGCGGTAATTTTATAACTTACACGCACATATGTGCACATGTTATAAAATAGCCTGGATGCATGCACATATGTGCCTAATTTTAATTATGAACACATCTAGTTACGCAAATCCCGCTTCCAATGCGTAAACTGGAGGGATTTTAAAAGGGGCACGTGGCCATGCCATTGCCAGTTTCACCAGTTTGTCCACCAGTTCACCCAGTTAACAGCTAGGTCCTCTAAACTGCCCTGGTTGAATAGCTTACACTCCCCCAGATACCCCAGACCCTTAGAATCCCTCAGGTATGGCTAGTATTTTATTTTTTTCAAACTTACACCTCCTCCCTAGCAGAAGTAAACTTGAACGGCAGATCTGGGTGTGCACCCAGGCGCGTAGTTACACTCACATCTCTTGGCCTTGCCCCCAAATGCCCATGTCCCACCCAGACCACGCCCACACCCCACCCCTTTTTGAAAACGTTTTGAGATATGCGTGCAGTGGGAAATACACGTGCATCTGTGTGGCTTTTAAAATTCGATGGGCGCGTGCCAGCTCGATTTGTGTGCTGGGCTTTCAAAATCGAATCCAAACAAATGTAGATTTTGCTGAAGAGTAACAAAAGTTCAGCATGTGCATAAAATAGAAAGAATCCCTGCATACAAAAAAATAAAAGCCTTCATCCAAGGATAATTGCAGCCAGTCCCATAACACAAGGACAAATCCTCAAACCACTAGTGCTGGGATAGGACTCAGGGAATCCCTCCTATTTATCTCTTAAGTTGTCTTCTGCCTTTGGAACCCTTGGAATCCATAAAATCTTCTTCTCCAGTACAAAGAAGTTAGCAATCTATTTGGTGGTTGCCCAGCTTTTTAGCAAGACATTCTGTTTTTTTCTTCAACCTTGGAATCAAAAAACATTCTTGGATGTGAACATCACAGGTTCCCAATGGAATCCTCTTCCATCTTAGAAATGAAAATGAGAGGAAAACCGCCCTCTCACTTCCAGGAACCCTGCAAGAACCACAGCCCAAGGCTGCCTCTCATCAACTCCCCTCGATACTGACTCCCCCAAAACTCCTCCAGAACACTCAGTAACTCACAGAGTCACCATTTTATAGACCTCCTCGGGACCTACCCTTTATGGCAGGGTAGACAATTCTGGGTTGGAAGTGCCACAAGCTGGTCTGGTTTTCAGGATATCCACAATGAATATGATTAAGGAATATTCAAATGCATTGCCTCCATTGCATATTCATTGTGGATATCCTGATAACCAGACTTATTTGTGGCACTCCACGGCTGGAGTTGCCTATCACTGCTTTAGGGGATAGATCTGCCAATCATCCCTGAATGAAGGTTCCAAATAACCTCTCATTGCTGGAATATTCAAAATAATATGTGGGGAAAATCTAACCCATCTACATCTAGTTGTATTCTACTTGTAATAAATTAATTTTGTATAACCTACCAAGTTATCTGAAAAGTGGATCTAATTCAAGCCTTGCTGGCTTGGATTTCTGCCCTTCTCCCTCCACACATACCCCACAATGAGGGTTTTAAAATTGTACAGGATAGATCAATGAGAATGTCAGATTCAATATTTTCTATCATGTAAATTCCCTTTATGAAGGAAACATGTGCCAACCTGTATCATATAGGGATATGCAGAGGGACGCCATACGTTGCATTCGAGATTCGTATTCGTCGGAGGGGGCAGATACATTGCATTCGGCAAGGGGGCCCCCCGATACGTTTATATGTCAATTCCTATTCGTTTCCCCGCTAAAATTAAATTAACTACAAACCCCCACCCTCCTGACCTCTCCCAAGACTTACCAAAACTCCCTGGTGGTCCAGCGGGGGGTCCGGGAGTCATCCCCTGCACTCTCACCCTCGGCTGCCTGTTCCAAAATGGCGCTGATAGCCTTTGACCTACTATGTTACAGGGGCTACCGGTGCCATTGGTCAGCCCCTGTCACATGGCCATCGGTGCCATCTTGTGCTCCTATCATGTGACAAGGGCTGACCAATGGCACCGGTAGCCCCTGTGACATAGTAGGTCAAAGGCTATCGGCGCCATTTTGGAACCGGCAGCCGAGGGTGTGAGTGCAGGAGATGGCTCCCGGACCCCCCGCTGGACCACCAGGGAGTTTTGGTAAGTCTTGGAGGGGTCAGGAGGGTTGGGGGGTATGTTTAAATTGGCTCCTTTAGGCAGCTGAATAATTTGGCGAAGATTTGTTGTATTCGTGGGGAATCACGATACTTTTTGCTTCCCCACGAATATAACGAATATGGCCCTATACATTGTGGATTCTCAATTTGCAGGGAACAAATGCACACCTCTAGTATCATGGTACTATCAAGCTAGGGTGAGAGAACATTGTAGAAATCTCATCCTTGTGTGACTTTCTTCATTCCAAATCATGTCAAATCTTTACTGATGTGTACTGTGCTGTTCATAATTCTCACTGTGCATGTGAAACTGACCCCAATATCCTAGACCACTACCAAAACCTCACCTTCAGTTACTAGGTGGCCCTCCTATAGTGGTATAAAGAGTTGACTACCTCAGGTGCCACTTTAAAGGCTTTCTCTTTCTCTTTCTCTCATTTGGAATAATTGTTGCAAATTCTGCTTTGGGCCTATTGCACGGCTTGAGTTACTAGATGGCCCTCCTAAAGTGGTATAAAGAGTGCCACTGTAAAGGCTCTCTCTTTCTCTTTCTCATTTGCAATAATTGTTGCAAATTCTGCTTTGGGCATATTGCACAGCTTGAGTTACTAGATGGCCCTCTTAAAGTGGTATAAAAGAGTTGACTACTAGTAGAGCCTTATAAAATGTCTCGCTCTCTCTCAATACAAATATCACAGCATGTGATAACTTTAACACACAGCACAATTCCGTGCAGTAACTCTTAAATTATCATAGCCACACCCCTTTTCCTTATTACAGGTATTATTCATGCAAAAATTATCACATTTTGATGAATCTAGGCCTAAGTTAGTTGACTAATTTTAGCTAAACTTAGGAACCTAAAGGGTTGATTCTCCAAACCGGCACGCGCACATGGATACAATTGTTATATAACATGCGCGTGTTGGCGCGCGCATGTTATAAAATACAACACCTGCTCATGCATGTGCAGGCAGCCCGCAACTCATGTGCATGGGGGGGGGGGATATTCAAAAGTATGTGCAATGACACGATGGGCCTTTGCCCAGTTCCCTCACAGTCCACTCCTTTAGCTCTACCTAGCCTTCCTCCCTTTTCTCCTCTCCTCCCTGACCCCTCCGTAAACTAACCCTACCTATCCCCTTTATTTTATTTTCATACTTACTGCTCCTCGGGAGCAGAAGTAAAATCTGCGCACTGGCTGGCTGCTGGTGCGTGCTTCCCTGGGACAGCGGCTAATGGCATTATCCCGGCGCACCCTGCTCTGCCCCTTCCTGCCTAGACCACTCCCCTTGCCCGCCCCTTTTGCAGGACCCCGCTCTTCTGCATGTAACGGGGGTTAAGTGCATGGCTGGGCCAGTTCTAAAATGTGCGCGGCATGCGCAAGGCCCCGCCACACGCGTAACCCCCGGTTTTTGCGCTCACGGCCCTTTTAAAATTGGGCCTTAAGTTTTCTGCTGAAAATTCACATAAATTTAGAGTTCTAAAACTTAGGCTCCTGAATTTTGGCCTGTTGTTCATTTGCCTAGATTTAGACCTCTGAAAATCAATGCTAAGTTCCTAACTTTGTGTCTTTACTCTAGCTTCATCCCTATAAGCCACCTACTTTTTAGGATCCTAAATTTAAGGATCTAGCAAAACTAGGAACCTAAATTTAGGGATTTAGCCCAAGTAAACTTTCAAAAGAGCCAGCTTAGGTGCCTAGGAGTTAGGCACCTAAGTTAGGAGCCTAAACCCTTTGAAATGTGCTTCTTATGCCTTCAAAACATATTTTGCATGTTAAACTTCAATTTGTCAATAAAAATAGGCTAAGTTGGTTAACTTATTTTTAAGTATTATATCAGACGATCAAGTAAGAGCATATGTTAAAGTTGTTTCCTGAGTCCCCAAGTGTAAAATGTTATGAAAGTATCAAAATTCTACCATTTTTTCACACCTGTTTTCCATAGAATTACAGTCTAAGAAGTCAAGTGGGGAGAGTAATTTCATAGAAACAAGCACTCCCAATAACATGATGTTGAAAACATAATTCTTTATTCAATTCTTGAAAATCTTAAAACAGATCAACAACAGGAAATCATTGTGAGTCCCCTGACACGGGCCATGTAATGTTAACGAGCTGCATCGGTAGGGACAATTCAAACAATTTTCAAAACAGCATAGCATATAGCAAAATGAAACAGGCTTCTATCAGCAAAATCTGCTTGTAAGTAAAATATATATAAGTAAAATAAATAATTGTACAGGGAAACATATTGGCAGGGAAACGTATTGGCAGGGAAATGAAAGAGCAGGGAAACAAATGGGCAGGGAAATGAATTGGCAGGGAAACGAAAGAGCATAGGCATTATTATCATATAGCAAAGTTGCATTAGCAAGTATGAATCTCTAACTGACTTGCCTATAAGCAAGACTACATGCAATCAAAATAATACAAGATAAGCTAATGTACACATATCACGCTCACACCACTCCTTCACAAAATACACACAGCACATCAACTTACAATAAAACATATATGTTTTCTAGTGTACATAGTACCTTGTAACATAGAGGGGTAGATTTTAAAAAATAGCGCGATCGCGTACTTTTGTTGGCGTACCAGGCGCAAACAAAAGTACGCTGAATTTTATAAGATACGCGCATAGCTGCGCGTATCTTATAAAATCCAGGATCGGCACGCGCAAGGCTGCCGATTTTGGGCAGCCTGCGCGCACAGAGCCGCGCAGCCTGCCTCCATTCCCTCCGTGGCCGCTCCGATTTCGGAGCGGCCTCGGAGGGAACTTTCTTTCGCCCTCCCCTCACCTTCCCCTCCCTTCCCCTACCTAACCCCTCCCCCCGGCCCTATCTAAACCCCCCCCCCTACCTTTATCCATGGATTTATGCCTGCCAGAGGCAGAGGCAAATCCGCGCGCGCTAGCGGGCTGCTGGCGCACCAAGACCCGACCCAGGGGCCGTTCCGGAGGGCACGGTCACGCCCCTGGTACGCCCCCGGGCCGAAACCATGCCCCTGGGCCCGCCCCCCAAACGCCGCATCACGCCCCCGAAATGCTGCATCATTTGGCGATGCCCCCCGACACACCCCCGACACGCCCCTTTAAAAAAGCCCCGGGACTTACGCGCGTCCCGGGGCTCTGCGCGCGCCGGCGGCCTATGCAAAATAGGCACGAGAGTGTACAAAAAGTAACAGCATGGATAAGAAATATACAATATATTAAAAAAATATTTACAGGAAGAAATCCCTTAAATGAAAAACCTTGGTTGCTTGAATGCATGTTTTTCTTTAGAGAAGTGAGGTAGAGATGTGTTTTAGTGTTGTGGCTTTCTAAGTAATTCTACCTCTCTTATGTTATTGTTTCATGTCATACAGTACTGAAGACTGATAATGGCTCCATTGTGTGAGGCAGATTAACATCCCTTTCCCTACCCTTCTACACTTCCTGTGCTTGGCTATTTTGTATAGCACTTTTCAGCTGTCAAGGCATTCAGTCCTAGGAAGGGTAATGTGGAGACTAGTGATTCAAAGTAGGAAAAAGCAACCGTATATTGTTTGTGAAAGGACTTTTCTTACTTAGTGTGGAGCATTGCTGATAAAATAATGAGAAGAAGGCGAAAGTAGACAAAGAGATTAATTTTTTTTTTTAAATTTCTGCCTAACTTCTGTTACTGCCTTTAATTTTCTTCTAATTAGGATCATGTTTTTTCTTCCAGGCTAGCAGGTATGTGAGCCCTTGTGCTGCAGTGAGGCCTACTCTGGCAGGTGGCATATGTGCCCTGTAGTGGGACAGTCTGGAGCTTTACCTTTACCAGCCGCCTTCCCCACAGGTAGAGCCCTTGGGTTCTGACAGCTGACAGGACTTAGGTGGGTCTCTATGGAGATGAAGGTAACTAAAGTCCAAAGTTACACCAGAGTCAGGGCAGACAGCAGGCTAACAGAGTCAAGGACAGGCCAAGGTCAGGGAGGGCAGCCAGCAAGCGTGGTCAGGTCCAAGCAAGAGGTCAGACCCAGATGGCAGGGAATCATGGTCAGGTCCAAGCAAAAGGTCAGGATCTGAAGACTCAAGCTAAGGGTGGACAAAGACATACTGAAGACACTGGATAAGACGAGTAGGACAAGGCAAGGTTGGAGAAGACAAGGCTGGATGAGGCAAGGCTGAAAGACAAGGCTCAGGAACCAGGAAAGCAAACAGGAATCAGGAACCAGCATGTAGGAGCAATATACACTACTTCAGGATTAGAATACCCGTTGCTGAGGCGAGGAACTGCTGCAGGGCCTTAGCTTATATGAGCCAGGAGGTTGACATCATTTGGAGGCACCGCTCAGCGTTTCCCGCCATGGTGCGCATATTAAGCACACATGTGTATGCGCATGCCTATGGAAAGGCAGCAGCCTGCCTGGGATGGTGGCATCAGCGATGGTCGGTGGCGTTCAATGACAGCAGGCCACCACCACAACAGGAGGTCTCTGGCAGTGTCAGGCAGTGGTAGGGTTGAGTGTAGTGGCTCACGGAACCCTCCTGTGAGCCACCAAACATAGTATTTATATTTTTCTTTTCCTTTTCTCAAACCCATTGATTGCTATGAAATTAGTTTACTGAAGTGATTTGGAGTAGATGAATCAGTGTGTTAATTGCAGTATGGGCCAGAGGGTTTTAGCTTCTTGCTCTTAGTTCAAGCTGACATAAACAGTTGCTCATTGCATTTCCAGATATTGGTGAAGATGAGAGTGGTTTCGCATAGTCAAAAAGGGATAATAAAGGTCATACATATTGTAATGAATCTGATAATTATGCAAGTCTGAGTGAGGGATGGCCTGAAAATTCACATAAATGGGGTTTATTTTGTTTCCAGAAGATACACAGGGCTTTTGAGCTGTGTTTTTAAACAAAGGATATGATTATTTTTGTTCATCAAAGTCAATGATTTACTTGGTATCAGAAATCTTCCAAGAGAACTGAGTCCATGGGTACTTATTTACAATTGGCATCACTAAAATGTAAATAAAATAATAAAGTAATGCTGCTATTATAGAAAATCAGCATATCTGAATCTAAATTTCTAGCCAGCATAGCACTACCCTAGAAAGGAGTACTGTTACACTAAACATTTGCTTGCCTGCCTCTGTCTCTGTAGCTAGAAGGAGAAGGAATTATAGGGCATCTCCTTTTCAAAAATCAAGCCCACTACAGTCATTCTGCAAAAAAAAAGAAAGTATGAAGTAACAGGAATTTACTATGCATTCCCTAGTCAGAACAGTTCATAAAACATTACTGCAGGTCTTCCTAAAACAACAAGCACATTACATTTATTCTCAGATTATGTCTGCCATATTGCCATCACATTTGGTTGGGGAAGTAGTGAGAAATTACTCCCACACTTGGCTCCACATTCTGCACATACAGAGAGATGAAGGGAAAAGCTGTGTTGAGACCATTGGCTTTACAGAACATGATGGCAGATAAGGACCATAAGGCCCATGCAGTCTGCCCAATTTACTTCCTGATGGAATGTTGTCAGTCCTAGCTGAGCTCTGACTTTCTCTTCCCTTCTTCACAGCTGATGTGTGAAGATCCTCTGTGCTTATCCCAGGCTTCCTTGAATTCCATTACTGCTTTTGCCTCCACCACCTTCACTTGAAGGTTGTTCCATAGAGCTACCAACCCTTCCATGAAGAAATATTTTCAGAACCTCATTTCAAGAAGGGGTAGATTTCAAAAGGAGCGCGCACGTATCCACGTGCGCACAGTTCCTGGCATGCGCACATGGACGCACCAATTTTATAACATGCGTGCACCGGTACGCATTTTACGCACGCACATATGCGCCAAATTTTAAAATTCAAGCGCACATGTGCGGGTGGCACGCGCCGGGGGGTGTGTGTAAATTTTAGTAAATTACGCGCGTCGACGCAATTGGGCCTCCCCCAGTTCCCTCCCAGTCCACTCCAATTAAGGAGTAGACTGGGAGGGAACTTTCTTATCCTTAATCCCACTCTTCCTACCTCTTCCCCCTCCACCCTAATCCCTAAATCTTTCCTATCAATCCTTTCTTTTTTTTCCGAACTTACATTAGGCCTGGAGCTGAAGTAAGATGTGCGTGCCGGCCAGCTGCCGGTGCGCGAGTCATTGGGACAGCACAAAATGATGCTGTCCCAGCCTGCCCCCCCCCCCCCTTTTGGAGATGCCCGGCACCTGTGCGCATATCAGACATTACACATGTAGCTGGGCCTTGTGCGTGGTGCGCACAAGGCCCGTCCACGGGTGTAAATCCCGATTTTTGCACACGCGGGCCTTTGAAAATTTGGCCGTTTATAAATTAGCGGCACAGACTAAACAAGGAAGCTCAATAATGTGAATAAATAAGGCTAATAAATGTATCACGGTAGTCAAGTTTGGCTATTATATCCTCTAGATCAGGGGTCGGGAACCTTTTTGGCTGAGAGAGCCATGAACGCCACATATTTTAAAATATAATTCCGTGAGAGCCATACTAACTACAACCCCCCACCCTCCTGACCCCCCCAAGACCTACCAAATTAATTTACTACAACCCCCTACTCTCCTGACGCTCCCCAAGACCTGCCAAATTAATTTACTACAACCCCCCCACCCTCCTGACCCCCCCAAGACCTACCAAATTAATTTACTACAACCCCCTACTCTCCTGACGCTCCCCAAGACCTGCCAAATTAATTTACTACAACCCCCCACCCCCCAAGACCTGCCAAAAGTCCCTGGTGGTCCAGCGGGGGCCCAGGGCTCGCAGACAAATCTTTAATAAAAAAAGTAAAAATCTAACAAAACCCCCCACCCTCCTGTCGCCCCCCCAAGACCTCCAAAATTAATTTACTACAACCCCCCCCCACGCTCCTGACCCCCCCAAGACCTGCCAAAAGTCCCTGGTGGTCCAGCGGGGGTCCGGGAGTGATCTCCTGGACTTGGGCTGTCGGCTGCCAATAGTCAAAATGGCGCCGACGGCCCTTTGCCCTCACTATGTCACTGGGGTCGTCCAATGGCAGTGGCAGCCCCTGTGACATAGTAAGGTCAAAAGGTCGTCGATGCCATTTTGGTTACTGGCAGCCGACGGCCCTTTGCCCTTACTATGTCACAGGGCCTACCGCCACCATTGGTCGACCCCAGTGACATAGTGAGGGCAAAGGGCCGTCGACGCCATTTTGACTACTGGCAGCCGACAGCCCAAGTCCAGGAGATCGCTCCCGGACCCCCGCTGGACCACCAGGGACTTTTGGCAGGTCTTTGGGGGGGAGTTAGGAAGGGGGGGTTGTAGTAAATTAATTTTGGAGGTCTTGGGGGGCGTCAGGAGGGTGGGAGGTTTTGTTAGATTTTTACTTTTTTATTAAAGATTTGTCTGCGAGCCAGATGCAGCCATCAAAACAGCCACATCTGGCTCGTGAGCCATAGGTTTCCGATCCCTGCTCTAGATGAACATATTGTACTTACAAGTGCATTGACACGACTGCAACAAACTGGCAGACTAACTTTTCATTCCAAGATCAGAATGGCTGCTGAATTCAGTATCCTGAGAATCACTTGAGAAAGCAGTTTACTATCACTGTTCCATCTATATTTGTGTGCTTTTTCCTGCAGGGCACTACACCCTAAAACCCTGTTTACCAGACACACTGCAGCTATCCACAGCATTATATGAACAAAATATTATCTTTATTAGGGAAAGCATTAACATCACAACCCTTCCTTGTCCTTATTTCATTTTTTTGAAAAAGATACAATTCTTTGTTTGTCTAAATCTTATCAAAGACTGAGAAGATCAAATGTCAATTTTTAAAAAAACTATCTTTTTTTTTTGCTTTCTCTACTCCTGTATTTATTTTTTGTCATTTTTGTTTATTTATTTATTTATTTATTTGTTTCATGTACCGTCATTCCATTGAAAATCACTAGTTCATAACGGTGTACAGTTTTGACACTCATAAATATTTCTTAATCACTTTACAGATAAAAAAAATTATTACCCCAAACTAAAAACATAAAATTACAACAATATATCATAATATAAAAACTCCCAAATATTATGACTGACAACACTTAAATGCAGCATTTCATAGCCAGTTCCTGACCCCATCACTATATCTTAACAAGTGCTGTACAGTAGAATATTGCTGGTTCCAGAAGAGGAGTCTAAATACCCAGCCATGCCTCACTTATCCTGCATACACACATGATCTTATTCCAGTGTGAAAGGATTTACCTCTATAGTGGAGAGGGCAAGATGGATATTGCTGCCACACTTGCATTAATATTAACATAAGAAATTAATATCATTTTTTCACTGTACTTTTCATATGATAAAAGGATCAAATTTGACATTTCTAAAAATAGTTTGCCTTTTTTGAATTAATAAATCTAGTACCAAAGTGAAAATAGCATTTTCTTCTACTTTTCAGGTCTAAGTCACATTGATATTAACTTATGATAATTCTGCTTACACTTAGCTTTTGTGGGGTGCTATGAGATATAACCTCAACTGGACAGAATGCCAGGATCCTAAACAATTTACACAGTTCACATTCACAATTTAAATTAACATAATAAAACAATACAACAGATTAACATACAATACAATACAATGAATCATAATAGCAGTTTTACTCATAACTTGCTGGCTACATTCACATCAGGTAGTGATCATTTTATTATACCTTGTAGGCTTGTGTAAACAGATAAGCTTTCAATGACTTCCTGAATGTTGTCATTACTACTTCATTTTTAATTGTGGTCATGGCGTTGGCCCCTGGCCTAGGCTAAGCCTCAGATATCGTAACCTGGCCTCTGGGCCAGGCCCCGGCATAGGCCCTGGGTCTGGGTCAAGGCTTCAGTGTTGGGACCTAGCCTCCCAGCTGGGCTGCAGCATCAGGCCTGGGCTCTGGACTAGGGCAAAGTCTCGGCTTTGGGTAGGCTGAGGCTGAGGCGACCTACCACGGCCTCAGCCTACAGAAATCCGAGACTTCGGCCTTGGATTGGGCCTCAGCAGCTGCATTGGGCCCAGACAGACAAACTGGACTAACAAACAAAAACTTTCACTCCAATAACGAAGACAAAAGACCAAGGTAAAGGAAAACAGATGGCAACAGAAAACAAGACAACACACTCATTAATTGCTATAAAGAACTCCAACTAGCCACCAACACCACCTACATCCCTCCTCTCTCCAAATTCCTGACAAACCCTCAAAGAGGCAGCTGCATCAAGCAGGGATATATAAAGTGAAAAAATAATGCATTACACCATAATTTACGCTAGCCGCATAAAATGACATACCATGTACAGGCGCAACTCGCCATGCGGTAACACCACGAGCTGACACAACACCGCATGCACTGACTATGTGATGCACCAGGCTGCAAATTAGCCTTACCACTCCCTTTTTTTTTTATCTTTGGCACTATTTTTGCTAAATTTACAGTGATTTGATGAATCTAGGTCTAACTTTGCTGGCAGAGCCATAACTGAGAAATACATAACTCTAATGTTCTAGTAACAAATATTTTTCTTGAATTTGTCCATAAATTCTCCTTAATATTGTGTAGCAGTCAGAATTTTAGAGTGTCAGATAAGGGTAGATGACTTGCATCTTTTTAAGTGTCAAAGGGGAAAAATCTTAGTCTTAACTTTTGCACAGGATATGTGAGGCCACTTCCTTCCAACATACTAACAAACTTGGTCCTATGAAATGACAGCATGAGACTGCAAGAAGGAGCTGAGTGCATAATAACTGTGGAACCAAAAAGGCCGTCATAAAACCTAGAATGTTTCACTAAAGCCAGCAAGAGATATTATTCCCTAAAAAATCTTCCAGCCCAGTGACTATATTTATAGAAAATGTTTCTTGAATGCTGAAGATGCCTCAGTTATTTCTGTAGCCAGAAACACAAAGGACGAGAACACTTGAGTTTGGTAAAAAGCAGGAGCACAAACTGTCAGAACTAAAATGCTTTATCTAAAAATTCTTGCTACCAAAATCATTTTGGCCATTCCAAGATTCAAGATAAGGAGAAAACAAGTGTTCCATTTCTGAGCAAAACATATGCATACAGCATTTCCCTTGCCATGATATGTCACGCCTTTTATAAGCATTTCCAGTATTTTAATTTATCTCTGTGATATTGAAATATCTTCATTAAACATTCATGATATATTATAGAAGTCCATATTCAAAAGCATTTATCTGACTAACTCAGATACATTAATATTTGGAGAGAGAGAGAGAGAGAGAGAGAGAGAGAGAGAGAGAGAGAGAGAGAGAGAGAGAGAGAGAGAGAGAGACTTGCTGTAGTGTCTCTTCCCTAGACAGGTATTTGTATCCCTATGAGAGGCCCGCCTAGTAACTCGAGGTGGGGATTAGGTATTAGTGTAGGGGGTTGGGGGCCACTTTCACATTCAACATGAGACATACGAACAGAACAGTGGTCTCTTGTGAAGATTTGATGGCCTTCGGAGTGAGGAAACTCACTCCAAGATGAGATTTGGACAATGTTCTCTCCACCTAGCTTGTTGTTGCCCAGGTAGAGTGTCCATCAAGCTAGGTGGAGAGAACATTGCCCAAATCTCATCTTGGAGTGAGTTTCCTCACTCCGAAGGCCATCAAATCTTCACAAGAGACCACTGTTCTGTTTGTACGTCTCATGTTGAATGTGAAAGTGGCCCCCAACCCCCTACACTAATACCTAATCCCCACCTCGAGTTACTAGGCGGGCCTCTCATAGGGATACAAATACCTGTCTAGGGAAGAGACACTACAGCAAGTGTCTCTCTCTCTCTCTCTCTCTCTCTCTCTCTCTCTCTCTCTCTCTCTCTCTCTCAACATAATGAACCATGATAAGAGGGTATTGCAATACAAATGCTTATTATCATAAGGTAACACCCCTTTTTGGTATTGCATGCGATACTGGAAAATGAGGCCCTATGTCAGATATTCAGAATTAGCTGGATAACTTAGCCAGCTAAGACCTAGATTTATCATTTTGCATAAATAGCACCCACAATAAAAAGGGGCGTGGTCAGGGTAATTTTGAAGATAGCACAACATTTTACCGCAACACGTGTTAAATGTATTGCACCCATAATATTTTCACATCACAAAGCTGTGAAGTGCCCAGACAGGCATTTGGGCTCCTTGGGTTGGGGGGGGGAGAGAGAGAGAGAGAGAGAGAATATTTATAAGGCTCACATATAAGTAAACTTTTATACTACTGTAGGAGGGTCAACTAGTAATAACCAGAGGTACAAACAGCACAGTACACACCAGTGATTTGATGTGATTTGGAGTGAGGAAAGGTACATAAAGATGAGATTTGTACATTGTACTCTCGACCTAGTTTGATACATCCTCTACCTAGTTGCTGTCAAGCTAGGTCGAGAGTACATTGCACAAATCTCATTTTTGTGTACCTTTCCTCACTACAAATCACATAAAATCTTCACTGATGTGTACCATCCTGTTCATACCTCTGACTGTGTATGTAAAACTGCCCCCCAAATCTTAGGCTACCACCAAAATCTCACCTCAAGTTACTAGTTGCCCCTCCTACAGTGGTATAAATAGTTGACTAATATGTATGCCTTCTCAGAGGCTCTCACTCTCTTTCTCTTTCCCTCCCTCTCTCTCACTTGAAACGGGATTTGCAATTTTTAGCGCAAATACCGTTTTGGGCATATCACACACCATAACGCCAGGAAAATGGTGTAGTTATTTCCAGCGTTAAAATGTGCAGTTACATTCATTATGCTATCGAACACAATGTTAAATGCCCCACATTTTCATAAACTCTGCCCAAACTCCTCCCTTTATTAGAAATTGCATACACATCTCGTGAAGCATTATTTATCACATGTGTTATGGCGTTAACGTTGGCATTAGGGCCCTAACGCGATCTGATGAATGACTCTGTAAGTCTGGTCGGGCCAAAGAGCTGTCCTAAAGTTAATAGGCTAAACTCAGTGGTTGTGCTATTGAATATACCTCCAAAATTAGCCAGATAAGTTTATGTGGCTAACGTTTCTATCCGGACTGTGTCTGAGCATGGACCTCGTAATATCGCTAGGTTTATTTACATATTCATTTATTTATTTATTTAAAAGATTTAATACCTGTACTCTCATATCAATCAAGGCAGGGTACGAGTAAAACGTTCATAAAATAAATATACATAACAAAATATTTATACATCAATGGGATCACATGGAAAACAAAATAGAAACATACAAAATAAAAGATTATATAATCAGTTACCGGTACATGTCTGAACAAGGAAAAATAGCAGACATTGAAGTAGAGAAGTAAACTGCATTCTTGGGACAATTGCACTTTCAACTCTTTTCTAAACTGTTTTGAGTCAGTGATTAATTAAAGACATTCAGGAACCAAGGTGCATAATATTAGTCCTGCCACCTAAAAAGCCCAGACTTCTGTCTCAGTCAAGTGAACAAGTCTAGGTGATGGTACTTCAAGTAAGCTTTATTAGCCAAATGAAGCAGAGTTGGTTTATAAATACTTAAAATGGAATAAATCTAAGGAGTTGCTGGGTTATTAATCAACTTATGTACTAGTGTGAGAGCCTTAAATTTGACTCTCCATTGTATGGGCAACGAAAGAAGAGAATAAAGAATAAAAAATAAATAAATAGCTAGCTGGAAGGCCAAGACATATGGAGTTGCAATAATCAAATGGAGGATAACGAGTGTCTTTAAGATGGATCGAAAATTGTCTGGATTCGGTAATGGCTTCAATCTGTGCAGCATCCTTAATTTTAGGAAAGCTGCCTAGACTTCTGTCCTTTAAACAGAAGTCAGGGAATATTTCACGCTTCTAGCACAAAATGTTTTAAAACATCCATGTATATGATATTGGCCACCTTGTTATTTTTTTCCATTTCTTATGATCGATCTTCTCAAGTGGTTTAGTTGGAAGTGGGTGAGGAACAGGTACAAGTAAAATCAATTTGCTGATCTATAACAGGTTTGGGGACACGGGGACAGAGACAGCATGAACTTTACTCCCATGAGCTTTGCACCAGTTCTCAGAGTAAAGATAGGTGTATATGTTCACTTTCAAACTTGCCGGGGGTTCAGTGCAGGCGAGGTTCCTTGCATCTGCTTTTCCTGCAGGTAGATTTTTGTGAAATAGTATGTGCCAGATTTGAAATCATAGCACACACTTTCCCCCTCCTGATCGTCTGAAAATGCACCCCCAGGAATGTCTTCTTTCAGTGTGGCTATAAGGAAGCATATTGTGGAACAACAACCAGACTTCTAGCCAGACTCAGGGAGGGAAATTTGCAGAGGCCCAATTAATGTGGGTAAAATCACAAATCACTCTGAAAATTTATGTCTTCAAATTTTACAGCAATTTGACACTCATCCCTATTTTTTAAGTACACTTAAGGGTGAATATTTAAAGAGACATTCACACAAAAGTACCACATATGTGTGTGCAATATGTGGGCCGTGTGCAAATACCATATATTTTATAAAGGATTCACATATGCGTCCATATGTGCATGTGCGAGCAAAATCGTGCAGAAAGGGGCGGTCCAGAGCTGTTCCTGGGTGGGGCCAGCACTGACGCATATAGGTTGCTATTTAAGAACGTTTGAAAGCGATGCATGTAAGTCTGCTACCTGCATAGATTTACACCTGCTGATTATCTGGTGTAAGTGAAAATAAACATTTTTAGTGCTAAATACTGACTGGGTGAGCAATGTGAGTAGTAGGGATGTGCAGAGCAAAATTTTATGTTCATATTTTTTATGTCCGAAAGGGGGTCCCACTTGCGGCCAATATGGACATAAAAAAAATCCAATGAGTTGGGTATATGTACATATGTGCAAAAAAAAAAATTAAACCCCCTCACCCTCCTTAATCCCCCCCCCCCAGACTTACCACAACTCCCTGGTGATCGAGCGAGGAGTGAGGACGTCATTTCTGCAATCCTTGGCAAGAAGCATGTGACGTCGGTGGCACGTCGAGTGACGCGGCGTCACGTGATTCCCGGCTCGTTCGCGCCGGACGGCTCGTTCGGCCCAAAAAGAACTTTTGGCCAGCTTGGGGGGGCCTCCTGACCCCCCCAAGCTGGCCAAAAGTTCTTTTTGGGCCGAACGAGCCGTCCGGCGCGAACGAGCCGGGAATCACGTGGCGCCGCGTCACTCAGACGCGACGTCACGTGATTCCCGGCAAGTTCGCGCCGGACGGCTCGTTCGGCCCAAAAAGAACTTTTGGCCAGCTTGGGGGGGCCTCCTGACCCCCTCAAGCTGGCCAAAAGTTCTTTTTGGGCCGAACGAGCCGTCCGGCGCGAACTTGCCGGGAATCACGTGACGTCGGCGTCACGTGATTCCCGGCTTGTTCGCGCCGAACGAGCCGTCCGGCGCGAACTTGCCGGGAATCACGTGACGTCGCGTCTGAGTGACGCGGCGCCACGTGATTCCCGGCTCGTTCGCGCCGGACGGCTCGTTCGGCCCAAAAAGAACTTTTGGCCAGCTTGGGGGGGTCAGGAGGCCCCCCCAAGCTGGCCAAAAGTTCTTTTTGGGCCGAACGAGCCGTCCGGCGCGAACGAGCCGGGAATCACGTGACGCCGGCGTCACTCGACGTGCCGCCGACGTCACATGCTTCTCGCCAAGGATTGCAGAAATGGCGTCCTCACTCCTCGCTCCATCACCAGGGAGTTGTGATAAGTCGGGGGGGGGGATTAAGGAGGGTGAGGGGGTTTATATTTTTATTTTGGCTCAACAATTGCGATTTCCCACATATCGAACATATCTATGTTCGATATGTGGGAAATCCGATCGTTTATGTCGAATCAATTTTTTAAGTAAAAAAAAAATATGAGTTGCGTTTTACTAATGCGGTCAATCCGAATGCACACCCCTAGTGAGTAGACTGGAGGGAGTTCAGGCTGAAGAACCAGGAGGATATCGATGATCCAGAGATGGGCTGGGCAAGCTGGAGGCTGAATTGATGAAACTGGTAATTTCCTCCACATGCACCTGTTTTAAAATTTGCTGACTTGTGCGTGTTAAAGCTGGACAAGTCTTCAAATGCTAGTTATCCAACTATCTTACTTTTCCAGCTAAGTAGCACTTTCCTTTTACTTGTCTGACTATCTTACTTACTTACCCAGATAAGTCTTAAACAACATTTCTTAGCTGGATAAATAGCATTTTTTGAGACTTATCTGCCTAGGTGGCGCATGTTTTAAAGTTATCCTCTCTGTTTTCAAAAATTAGAATTTCACATTCTAAACTGTCATCCTTCAAAACCGCTGGTATGGAATTCTGAGGCCAGTTTGGTTGAAACAGTAATTCAAATATACGCACACAAACACATACCCACGGCTGCTTACATGCACACATATTATAATCTGATTAGCTTATACAATAAAGCCCGGATTTTAAAAGCCCTGTGCATGTAAAAACCAGGGGTTATGCGTGTGGTCAGGCCCTGCACGCACCAAGCGTATTTTCGAAAGGGCCCGGGCACGCACATAATCCCCCATATGCGCAGAAGTGCTGAGTGATTGAAAAGGGGTGGGCCGGGGGGGGCGGGGGTAGCGCCCATCGGCAGCTGGCCGGCGAGCGGTGTTTACTTCTGCTCCGGAGGAGCAGTAAGTATTAAAATAAAAAAAATTGGGGATAGGTAGGGCTAGTTTTAGGGGTTGGGGAAGAGAAAGGAATAGGGAGGAAGGACAGAGTTAGGGTTAGGCAACTGGTTTAGGCCCGATCGCGTTGCCACACGTATTATTCTAAAATCCCCCCCCTCCCCCGTGCGCACAGCAGGACCCCGTCCGCACCTGTGCGTGCATACATTAAAATCCTTCGCACGCGGGAAACGCATTTTATAACATGTGCATGCCGATGCGCGCGTGTTTATAAAATCAGCGCGTCTTTTAAAATCGACTCCTAAAAGTAATCTTCCATTTGGCCAGTGGCATAGTGACAATGTACTATTGTACCTTGAAAGAAAATTGGCACTTCAAATCCCCAGATTTGAGCTTGTGGAAAAAAAGACATTAAAAGATGAATGTGCTCTATCTGTAGAGGGAAAAGAAAACAAGCCATATTTTTCTTCAGAGGAAGTTTTTACAACCAATTGACAGAACACCGTTTTAAAGATTATGATACAGTTACAATAACATGCAGCCAAAAACGTACAGATGGTGCAGGCCACTACATATTCTGCTGACTTTGTCACAGTGCATAAAATAACCAAAAGACAGCATTCAGATCAGAGAAGAAATCCCCAAGGGTCATGATCATAAATCTTTGGACAACAATGTCTGCATTTCAAAAATTGTATACTAGGGATCTTTTATAATTTACTTTTAATTGATACATTTCAATTGCGCTATAAACATATTTACTAAATCACATTATATAAAATAGAGCCCAGTCTAGCCAATAGTATCCAACTATTTGTTCCCAGTACAGGCCTCCATTTCCTGATGAGATGCTCTCAAAAGGGCATTTAAAAAAAAAATTGGTAATCTATATTTAGAATCTCCCTTGTCCTCTTGCCACTGAAATTTGTTCATACTCTGCTGACAGGACTGTGATGTCTAAAGCAGTGTTGGTTTCATGTACAACCAAACTCAGACAGAGTCCCAAGTATTTAAAGGGGAGCTATTAAACACATCACATATGAAGCTATTTTGTTTAAGTATCTGTTTTAAAAATCACTTTTTTTCCATCTTTTGCTCCATATAATAGGGCCTCATACATATATACACAAATTCTAAAAGAGTTGCCCACAGAGTGGGTCAGATTTTCAAAGGGGTACGCGCGTAAGATACGTGCATACCCCCCGAAAACCTGGCCGAAGTACCCCCTGCGCGCGCCGAGCCTATGTTGAGTAGGCTTGGCGGTGCGCGCAAGCCCCGGGACGCGTGTCGCGGGGGGCGGGTCGCGGAGGCGCTTCATTTGGGGGCGGGGCTGCGGGCGTGGTTCTGGTCCAGGGGCATTTCGGGGGCATGGCCGAAGCCTCCGAAATGGCTCTGGGGCCTGGGAATCGCATGCCAGAGGCCAGCCCAGCACGCACAAGTTACGCCTGCTTCAGGCAGGCGTAACTTGTACAACAAAGGTAGGGGGGGTTTAGATAGGGCTGGGGGGGTGGGTTAGGTAGGGGAAGGGAGGAGATGGTGCGTAGGGGGTGGAAGGAAAGTTCCCTCCGAGGCCGCTCCGATTTTGGAGCGGCCTCGGAGGGAACGGAGGCAGGCTGCGCAGCTCGGCGCGCACAGGGTGCCGATTTTGGGCAGCCTTGCGCGCGCCAACCCCGGATTTTAATGGATACGCGCGTATCTATTAAAATCCCGCGTACTCTTGTTTGCACCTGGTGCGCGAACAAAAGTACCTCCCCCTGTGCACGCTGAGCCTATCTTGCATATGTTCTGGGGCTTGCAAAAGGGGCAGGGCATGGGCGGTCCGGGGTGGTCCGGGGTCGGGCGTGGCCGGCGTGCGTAACTTCTTCAACTAAGGTAAGGGGGGGTTCTAGGTAGGGCTGGGTGGTGGGTTAGGTAGGGGAAGGGAGGGGAAGGTGAGGGGGGGCGGAGGGAATGGAGGCAGGCTGCGCGGCTCAGCGCGCGCAAGTTGCACAATTGTGCACCCCCCATGCAGGTTTTAAAATCTGCCCCTATCTGTACAATTATAACCTTTATTATTTTATTTTATTCAACAGGTATTTTCCCTAATGCTCAACCACATTATAAAGCTCTTAAAAATAAACCTCAACATTCATACTTACACATTTCATTCACCTCACTCATTCACAAATTGCATCATAAAAACAAACCTATCAACGCTCCGATTGCTTTTAAAGTTTCAGAAGCTAATTATATATGTGACCAACACATCCATATAGAATTAACAGTAAACATATTCAATCATCTGCTCTTTCATGTAACAATTCCTGAATTGGGTAACCTCTAGGGGTGTGCATTTGTTCCCTACGAATTGGGAATCCGCAACATATAGGGCCCTATTCATTGTATTCGTGGGGAAGCGAAACGTATCGCGATTCCCCACGAATACAACAAATCTTCGCCGAATTATTCGGCCTCCTAAAGGAGCCAATTTAAACAAATCCCCCCCTCCTGACCCCCCCCCCCCCCAAGACTTACCAAAATTCCTTGGTGGTCCAGCGGGGGGTCCGGGAGCCATCCCCTGCACTCATACCCTCGGCTGCCTGTTTCAAAATGGCGCCAATAGCCTTTGACCTACTATGTCACAGGGGCTACTGGTGCCATTTTGAATACTGGCAACTTTGCTTAGTTTAGAAGGAAATATATTTGTGTTTCTAGTCTCCAGTTTTGCACTGCATGCAGAAGGTGGTCTTGGGGTTTCCATTCCAGGTTGTGTTTCCACATTTGTAATTTGTGGTCTTTTATTCTATATTTGGCGAAGGCAGATCTGTCTGTGTTCTGTGTATACGTGACTGAGATGAGGTACTTTACTAGAGGTTTGTATAAGCCTTATTTGTTGTATTGTCTCAATATTATATTGCACTGGTGGTGAACTGGTGCCTTTTCATTTCTTGGAGTTAGTGCTGCTGATTGAGGTATGGCAGGTTTGATAGATGTGTACAGAGTGGAGTTTGTTTGTATTATTTTACAATGCACCTGGTAGTAGAGTGAGTTTGTGATGCTGTTATTGAGATGACACTAGAATCAGAATATCTTTTTTGTATGGTGAGTTGTACAGGGAAATGTCTTAGTTCTGCTCTGCACCTATTGTTAGGAAGAATCCTGTTGATGCAGAGCATATGCTTATAAAAATCCCAATGATGGTCATGTGTTCAGTGTCACGCATGTGAGCATCATCTCTCAGGAGTATCTTGACAGAAAAAAGGTTGAGAACCACTGTTCTGCTGGATAAAAACAATAATGAAAACCACTAAAAACCTCCTCCCAATGCCACAGGAGGCAAATACTCTAGAATGTAATGATCAAGTGAGTCAAAAGCCACTATCCTCCCCCCAGCATCCCTAGCAAGATGAAGGTTATCAGACAGTTCCTGTAGAGAGGTCTCCAATCCATACCTTGGCCTTGTCTCAAACTGGATTAATAAGGAAGGTAGAAATTATCATCCAAGAAACCAATGTTCTGAGAGACTACTATATTTTTTATTATTTTGCCAAGAAATGGCAAATTGCCACTGGTCAGTAATTGCCCAATATTTGTGCTCATTTGTGCTCTGGTAGTACAAGTCAATTTGGGAGGGAGAGAAATGGGGAATTTATTGTTTGATTTTTATATTACATATTGTATATTGCACCTGTAATAATGTTGAGTGACCACCAGATGGCATTTGGAAGAACTGAGCAATGAGATGTGTTAATACTGAATGGGTTTAAGGGACAGTAGTTGGTTCCCTTAAGAACATAGGTTTATGTGACTGGTGGAAGGTTTAGTGGGAGGTATAAATTTAGGAGGATTTGGCAGGAGCTTGCTCTTTGGTCCCTTACCCAGGATGGAATTGCTCAGAAAAACCTCCAGGATAAAGTGGCCCAGAGTGGCCAGTCTATGTGCTGGTGGACCCGAGGACTACCCCAGTATGGAGTGGGGCCCTGTAGGGTTTCTTCCCCTCAAGGGAAGAGGCCTGAAACCATGAAGTGGAAGAAGAGTTTGCTTCCCCTAAGGAAAAAATCAAAGATTTAAAGTTGGAGAAGAGACAATTTCTCCCTTGAAGAATGTAGCCTAGAGGCAGGCGTAAGGGGTCGTTCTGAGACAAGGCATGCCCCATGAAGAACCCAGGATGTGAAGGATACCAGGGAGACCTGCATGTTGCCTCAGGGAGGAGGAGTGGAGAAATAAGAGTGGAGTTCTTGAGTAAATTCTAAGTGGATGAACCTTATTTCCCACAAGGGTTAGAGATATGGAGAGAAAAGAGTACCTGCTGGAGTAAAAATGGGAGAACTGTATTAAGGGAAATATAACTTTTATATTCCTGGGAAATGTTTGGAATGGTAATGGAGAGATCTAATTGATGTTCAAGTGTAGGCTGAGTGACCGATATACTTATTCTATGTAGTACCATATAGGGTTACTGTTGGGAAGATTTACTCTGACTGTATGTATCTCATGAAGTCTGAGTACTTAGTATTTATATGTCTCCCCAATTCTATTCCTTTTTATAGTGGCTGGATCAAAACCAGAAATTAAGTTATGAGTTGTGTTTATCTAAAAAGTGGTGTGACTCCATTTAATGTCTCATGGGTACCAGTACTCTGGAATAGTTTAAGGGCTAAAGTTAATGGAGGGGATGATGGTGGTGGTGGTTCTCCCTGACCAGTCCGGAGAAATATAAGCTACAGCCTGCTCTCTCCATCCAGATCTACTTCACATTAACCCATAAACTGAAACCCACTAAATAAATTTGGGAGACAGACCCTTCTCTCAATAAAGAAAATCCTACTATCATTTTATGTGCCCTAGGAGAGAGAGACACTTAAAAAAAAGGAGTCCAGATCTTCCAAAAGAATAACAACTTATCACAAACTCCCAGGTCAGATTTTCTATAGCAAAGATGAAACAAATTTTCTGTAACCATTCCTTCTGAGTAGAAGGCAAATTCTTTTTCCAAAATCTGGCCAATGTACATCTTGATGCCAAAAGTAAATACAGAATTAAACATTTAATATTTTTTGGGATTATCTCTTGAAGTTTTGACTGGGAGCTTTGACAAGATTGGGCAAGTCATACTGTACATATAAAAATAAAAATAAATAAGACGATCATTGAAATGCTATACATACCCTAGAAATAGTAAAAATGCTAGATTGAATTTCTAATCAAAATTTCTCAATGACATATGTTCAAAATATCTCACAACTGCACAATTCAGCTAATGGAGGCTGACATTGGTATCCCACATTCTAATCATCTGAGGAATGAGGTTTGAGGTCATTAAATCTTAATTTGCATAATGACAAGACCCAAACATATAAAACATTTGAATGTATGATTCTATACACCTACCAAAAAATCTTCTTCTTCTACACCCAAGGTAACAGGGCTGATGCAAGAATATTAAGTGCCCTAAGCAAACCTTCTGCCTTGTTCCCCCTACCCACACAAGTACAAATGTTGTATTTATAAAAACAAATTTTACGTGAAAAAGGACATTCAAGATACAGTTCCCTGAAATAAAAACATCACTTACAGTAGAGCATATAAATATAATATACATTTTGTTTTTCAACCAGATAACCTTGTAAAAGGCAAAAAAGACACTTGGAACCCATGTGGTATTAAGCCTATTGTAACACATGTTGGGTGTAGGCATGGCACTCAATGTCATAAGTAAAGAGAATTACAATTACAATATAGTAAACATACCATACCAAAACAGCACTAACTGCCAGCACTCGAATAGTAACAACCCTACTTATGAAAAGGCAACAATGTAAATATTGCACTAGGCTCTAAAACATCAATATACCTCCTATTAGGGAACAGAACAGGCCTAGCTACTATTGAACCCTGCACAGAAACTACATACTAGCAGAATACCTCAAGTTCGATCACACAGCAGAACATTATAAGACAGCATTAAAAACACATTTATTTCAGAAAGCTTTTAATTCCCCTGCTAGTACTGGTTCTTAAGTATTACTGTGTCTCCCATCCTAAATTTCTCACCTACTGGCACTTTTCTGTATTTATTTTGTAACAGAGTTGTGTTTTGTGTTTTACCCCTATGTTTTATGCTTTTTATTATTTTACACAGATTATGTATGTTAACATTGTGAACCATTTTGATTCATTTTCAATTGTAAAAGCAGTATACAAACACTTTTAAATAACACAGACAAACCCCTCACCAAATACAAAACAAAGAGACCATATAGTAAAAATTTTAAATGTGCAGGCAAAAACTGAACTGGAAACCACAACACTAGACTCTGTATGAGGCACAACAATGAGAAAACAGAAACACTGCCACTCTTCATAAAATATGAAACAATAAAATCAAGACATACTGTATAAAACACCAATAATAGTTAAACCATGCTATTAAAAAAATATTTCAAAATAGCTGACAAATAGAATGATATCCAAAAATTTAAAACTCATAAAAATAATACAAAAAAAAAGTTCCAACTCCCCAAAAATATTGAAAACAGCAGGAACGTCAAACAACATCCAACATCCTTAGGCCTTAGCATAGGCCGAGGTCCATGTGTTGGGACCCAGCCTAGGGTCTGGGCCAAGACTGAAACTGAGGCATTGGGTCTTAACCTCCAGAAAGAGCCCTGGCATCTGGCCTAGGCCTAGGCCCTGGCATCAGGCTTAGGCCTGGCATCAGGCTTAGGCCGAGGCATCAGGACCGGGTCTAAGCCGAGGTGTCGCAACCAAGCCTTGAAGCTTGCGCATTGCATAGGGTCTAGGCCAAGGTTGCAGTGAACTACCGCAGCCTAGGCCTCTTTTTTGGATTCCCCCCCCCCCTCCCCCGGACCAGGTGGGAACCAGGGAGGATCCTGGCCCTAGCATATTTTCTGGTGGGAGGGATGGGTAATGGAGAAGGAAAGCCTTGGAAAGCCCCATTTCTTTTTTTTTTTTTTCATTTTTGGGTGTGTCTTTTATGTTTATTTCATTTACTTAAACAAAATAAACATTAAAAGATACAAAATTTGTGGGAAAATACCTTCCAAAATGAAATGAAAAAAGAAAAAATGCGCACTTCTTCCCTCCTCTAGAAATCACTGCACTAGTTCGCTCACTCCATCTCCAGTTCACCTAAGCCCTCCTAGTACTTCACCCTCAATTCTCCCCAGTTCACCCAGACTTCCCACCTAAATATAGCAGCCAACAGCCAAATCTGATATCAATTGCATTAATTAGCAAGTGTAAAACTCTACAAATAAGTTGACTTAATATATTTTTATGACTCATAATATAGCAACTTCTGTGTATATTTCTTGGCCTTGCTCCTGAACAGCCATAGACTGCCCCTTTTTGCGCAGGTAAATTTATGCACAAAATGAAAATACATGCATGTTTATAAAGTAGCATGTATGCAAATACAAATTACTTATACACATGTATGCTAATTTTAGTCTTGTAAGTTCTTTGAACATTTACTGACTAGTGTCCTTGTCTCTATTCCCTTTGAAATTGTTTTGAAAGGTAGCATCACCAATTTATTAAAATTCACAGTATACCTAGAGGCATATACAAAATCTGTTGTTTCTTCCATATTTTAGTATGACTCTTTTAATTGATTCCAGCACTTCTGAGATACTGAGAACCCGACTTCCGATGGAACCATGGAATGTGACTCTGTAAGTAGAGTTGGCAGTGATGTCACTGCAGGTATTGCATGACTGCAGTAACATCAGAAGGAAAGTTCTCCCTATTACAGTATCTTAAAAATACAAAGAAAAAAGGATTTATTTTACAGAACCTGCTTCCAAAATCAGACTGCTATAGTGATTAGGATGTTCACTTATAGAGGATTTTTAGATCAGTGCTACTAGGGCATAATAGAAATATGCCCCCAAACTGACATAACTATATCTTGGGGTAGGGTCATCATAAGAATATGAATTATCTTGGATTTAATTTCTTAACATTCCTAACCTATACTCAAGACAAATTACAATTAAGATATAGTAGGTAGGTCTGAGCCCCACAAAGCATTTACAATCTAAGTTTATACCTGGAACAAGAGAGATCAAAGTGACTTGCCCAAGGTCACAAGAAGCATCAGTGGGAGAAGCAGTGGGAGAAGCGGATTTGAATCTAGGCTTCCCTGGTTATCAGCACACTGTTCTAACCACACCACCACTACACCACTCCTTGTACAGAATTAGGCATGCTGATAGTGTTATACATAGAATAAGAACAATTATTAACAAGTGCTGGTCATTATGACCCAGTCCGAGTATGGTGTGTATTACCACCTGCTGCATCACAACTACAAATTAGGATTGATATAGGTTTTCTTCTTTAGCACGTAGTTGCATTTTTAAGTAGAATCAGTAGTTGTACTCTACTGAATGTGATTATTTTTGTTTGAATCTAGGTCATTAAGGTAGTTTCATCCATACCCATTTGATTTTATTATCAAAATACATTTTACTGCTACATAACCTTCTCAAATTATAGTGGCATTCATCCCACTTTTCCTTAACTATCTAACAGAATCACTTTTGTTCATATTATTATGACAACAATTTGCTAACAAGCAACTATATAATTAGGTCAAGGAATAAGGCTCATGTAAACTTTGCTAATGTATCCTGAGGGTATCAAACACAAATTCCATCCCTTAGAGCAGAACAGATTTTGGTCTTGATATGTTTGTTGACCTACAATACACTTTTTTTGTAAGTCAACTTCGTGAATTGCATATGAGGATTACAGCTTTTGAGACCTGCCTAATATATGCATATTTCCCACTGAAATATAGTAACTGTATATGGCACAACATTCTTTAGAGAGCGCGCCATGTTGTACATGATAATATCCACACCAGAAAGGACGTGTCTAATCTACTGACAAGAATAAAAGGAATTATATATAAACCCATTAGAGAATTATAGGGTGAAGCAACAGACGAGGGGTGCCTGCGTATTTTTTCCAGAATGAGATTCTTTACCTACCAGGTATTTTAAGTTTTTTGGGTCTCATTCAGGATCAAAAGATTTGATTTTATGAAGAAGAGAAATTATTACACTAACACTTAGAGACAGTCCTCTCACTTATCCGATAAGTGTAATATGTATTTGGCGTGTTTTTTTTACATGTTGCAGGGTACATTTATTTTTAAATGCAGCTATTGGTGGAGCTGCATTTAAAAACAGTTTGGACAACTTCCTGGAGGAAAAGTAAATAAATCATTATTAAGGTGGAGTTGCAGATATCCACTGCTTATTCTTGGGATAAGCAACTTGGAATCTATCTACCCCTAGGGATCCTGCCAGCTACTTGTAACCTGGATTGGCCACTGTTGGAAACAGGATATTGGGTTTGATGGACCCTTGGTCTGACTCAGAATTACAAGTCTTATATTTTATAACCTGCATATATCATTTACCCGCAGGTTAGAAAATAAAGTAGTTTTTCACGCCCATATACATGCATAAACGGGGGCATGCACAGCTGTTTGAAAGTTGTCTTCATACAATTTTACAAATCATGCTGTACACAGATATTACTCCTGGGGGAATTCTGTACTACTGCGGAATGCAGAATTTCCGCAGATTTCCCCACCTTGCAGAAAATATAGACTTTTAGCACAGAAATTAGAGAAAGGCCCGGTGGTTAGTGAGCGGAGACCATCCCATTCACAACTAAAGATTAGTATGCCACAGGGCTGTAGGGGAGGAGGAGGATTGAGGCACATACAGGCCAATACAATAAAAGTCGCGGGAGAGTGGGCAAGATCCCGCTCTCCCGGCGCGCGCACAGACCACTCTCTTGTGCGCGTGATTTAGTATTTAAATGAGGGCCCATGGTAAAAAGAGGTGCTAGGGACACTAGCGCGTCCCTAGCGCCTCTTTTTTGACAGGAGCGGGCAGCTGTCAGCGAGTTTGACAGCCGACGCTCAATTTTGCCGGCGTCGGTTCTCAAACCCACTGACAGCCACGGGTTCGGAACCCGGACGCCAGCAAAATTGAGCGTTCGGTTTTCAACCCGTGAGCCACAGGCTGATTTAACATTTTTTTTTTTTATTTTTTATTATTTTTTACTTTTGGGATCTCCAACTTAATATCGCCATGATATTAAGTCACTTAGAGAAGATAAGGCCATCGCGGAAAGATTAAATGATTTCTTTGCTTCGGTGTTTACTGAAGAGGATGTTGGGGAGGTACCCGTAATGGAGAAGGTTTTCATGGGTAATGATTCAGCTGGACTGAATCAAATCACGGTGAACCTAGAAGATGTGGTAGGCCTGATTGACAAACTGAAGAGTAGTAAATCACCTGGACCGGATGGTATACACCCCAGAGTTCTGAAGGAACTAAAAAATGAAATTTCAGACCTATTAGTAAAAATTTGTAACTTATCATTAAAATCATCCATTGTACCTGAAGACTGGAGGATAGCAAATGTAACCCCAATATTTAAAAAGGGCTCCAGGGGCGATCCGGGAAACTACAGACCAGTTAGCCTGACTTCAGTGCCAGGAAAAATAGTGGAAAGTGTTCTAAACATCAAAATCACAGAACATATAGAAAGACATGGTTTAATGGAACAAAGTCAGCATGGCTTTACCCAGGGCAAGTCTTGCCTCACAAATCTGCTTCACTTTTTTGAAGGAGTTAATAAACATGTGGATAAAGGTGAACCGGTAGATATAGTATACTTGGATTTTCAGAAGGCGTTTGACAAAGTTCCTCATGAGAGGCTTCTAGGAAAAGTAAAAAGTCATGGGATAGGTGGCGATGTCCTTTCGTGGATTGCAAACTGGCTAAAAGACAGGAAACAGAGAGTAGGATTAAATGGGCAATTTTCTCAGTGGAAGGGAGTGGACAGTGGAGTGCCTCAGAGATCTGTATTGGGACCCTTACTGTTCAATATATTTATAAATGATCTGGAAAGAAATACGACGAGTGAGATAATCAAATTTGCAGATGACACAAAATTGTGCAGAGTAGTTAAATCACAAGCAGATTGTGATAAATTGCAGGAAGACCTTGTGAGACTGGAAAATTGGGCATCCAAATGGCAGATGAAATTTAATGTGGATAAGTGCAAGGTGATGCATATAGGGAAAAATAACCCATGCTATAATTACACGATGTTGGGTTCCATATTAGGTGCTACAACCCAAGAAAGAGATCTAGGTGTCATAGTGGATAACACATTGAAATCGTCGGTTCAGTGTGCTGCGGCAGTCAAAAAAGCAAACAGAATGTTGGGAATTATTAGAAAAGGAATGATGAATAAAACGGAAAATGTCATAATGCCTCTGTATCGCTCCATGGTGAGACCGCACCTTGAATACTGTGTACAATTCTGGTCGCCGCATCTCAAAAAAGATATAATTGCGATGAAGAAGGTACAGAGAAGGGCTACCAAAATGATAAGGGGAATGGAACAACTCCCCTATGAGGAAAGACTAAAGAGGTTAGGACTTTTCAGCTTGGAGAAGAGACGACTGAGGGGGGATATGATAGAGGTGTTTAAAATCATGAGAGGTCTAGAACGGGTAGATGTGAATCGGTTATTTACTCTTTCGGATAGTAGAAGGACTAGGGGATACTCCATGAAGTTAGCATGGGGCACATTTAAAACTAATCGGAGAAAATTCTTTTTTACTCAACGCACAATTAAACTCTGGAATTTGTTGCCAGAGAATGTGGTTCGTGCAGTTAGTATAGCTGTGTTTAAAAAAGGATTGGATAAGTTCTTGGAGGAGAAGTCCATTACCTGCTATTAAGTTCACTTAGAGAATAGCCACTGCCATTAGCAATGGTTACATGGAATAGACTTAGTTTTTGGGTACTTGCCAGGTTCTTATGGCTTGGATTGGCCACTGTTGGAAACAGGATGCTGGGCTTGATGGACCCTTGGTCTGACCCAGTATGGCATTTTCTTATGTTCTTATGTTCTTAAGTTGGAGAGCGTACAAAAAGCAGTTTTTACTGCTTTTCTGTACACTTTCCTGGTGCTGGCAGAAATTAACGCCTACCTTTGGGTAGGCGATAATTTCTGAAAGTAAAATATGCGGCTTGGCTGCACATTTCACTTACTGAATCGCGCGAGAATACCTAATAGGGCCATCAACATGCATTTGCATGTTGCGGGAGCTATTAGTTTTGGGGGGTTTGGCCGCGCGCTTTCGACGCGCTATTACCCCTTACTGAATAAGGGGTAAAGCTAGCACGTCGAAAACGTGCATCCAAACACGGGTTAACAATGCGTTCCACCGGAGCACACTGTACTGTATCGAACTGATAGTGAGGGTCAGAATGGGAACAGGAATTCAGGAGAAGGAGGGAAAAACAGGGACAGGCAACCTGCTGACAACACAGACAGGGAGGCTCAGGGCAGTGGGTCAATAATAAGGCAAAAGCTCTTTAGATGTCTGGGTGCACTGTTACCATCATCAGTCATCAGTCTTACAGTCAAGCCTGCTTTATCCTTTCAGTGCTGGTCGGATGTTTTCTTGTGTAAACATTATTTCAATCCTACCACAACTTGTGAGGAAACATGCCCTCTGTAATTAGGCCTTGGGCATGCTATGCTTTCCAAGTAGCAAGCCATATGAAAGACAGGCAGGATAGACTTAGGGTTAGATTTTAAAAGGTGCATGCGGGAGAAGATTTGTTCACGCAACCCGGCATGAACAAATCTACTCCCAATTTTATAATATGCGCGCGCTGCCGCACGCATGTTATAAAATACAGGATTGGTGCGCGCAAGGCTGTGCAAAATCGGCAGCCTGCGAGCGCCGAGCCGCGCAGCCATCCTCCGTTCTCTCCAAGGCCGCTCCGAAATCGGAGCGGTCTCGGAGGGAGCTTTCCTTCCGGCCCCCACCCCCCACCTTCCCCTCCCTTCCCCTATCTAACCCACCCCCCAGCCCTAACTAATTCCCCCCTATCTTTATTTTACAAGTTACGCCTGCCCAAGACTGGAACATGTTCCAGTCTAGGGGCTGGTCCGGAGGCCGCGGCCATGCCCCCGGAACGCCCCTGGGCCAGAACCATGCCCACGGCCCTGCCTCCGGAACGCCCCCTGATGATGCGCCGGCCGCGACATGCCTCCGACACGCCCCCCCCCCCAGCAAAGCCCTGGGACTTACGCGTGTCCCGGGGCTTGCGCGTGCCGCTGAGCCTATGCAAGATAGGCTCGACGCACACAGGGGGTGGAAGGGGCAGCTTTTCGGGGGTTATGCGCGTAACCCTTTGAAAATCTGCACTTTAGTGTAGTAAATAGGTTGAGGGGGAGGACCTCAGCCTTTTAAACACAGTAATGGTTTCAAAGATTCAGAGTTCTTTGAAGGATTCACCATGAAGTAGTCCTGTATTGTAGGGATGCATCAATGACCTCCCTAGCCCCTCTAATAGTGCCTCTCCATGTAGTGGCAGTGCTGGTGAAAAGCTATAGGTTCTCCACCATTCCCTGCAACCTTCACACTCTACCTGTTTCTCCCCCAGTGATGCAGGGCCAGGAACTATCATACTGATGGGAATACTGATAAATTCACTTTAACAGCCTGGAAAGAATGCACTTTGAGAGATCTGGAGATGTGTGTGTGAGAAAGAGAATTAGAGGGAAGGGTTTGTTGTGGGAAAAGACATAAATAAGGTGAGCTGATGCACAAGATCCATGGGTGACATGGGAAGAAAGAGGCAGTCAGTGACCATAGACTCAGTATTCAGAGGGGAAGTTCTACCCTTAAATACAGCCATCGTTGCCCAGAGCTCGGTACAGCCAGCTTTGAAAATGCTCGCTTTTGGTGCCAGAAGTGGTAGGAAGTGTCAGGAATGGAATGAAGGAGTTGGAGCCTGACAGGGCAGTGAAGGGGTCTGGCCAGGGGAGTAGGGAGAGAAGTGGAAAGGACACTTACAATGTACTCTTAGGGGAATTCTGTTCAAAATATTTAAAACTCTGCATCTTTGAATAATAACGTTTTTGCATTACATTTTAAATGAATTACTCAAAGACTGTGATGGATAGTGTTATTGTGACCAATATAAAGTATGCAGAATGTTGCAGAATTATACATTTTTGTGTGCAGAATTCCCCAGGAGTAAGATATGCTCAAAATAAACACTCGTATACAAAAACTGATATGGTCTGGCCTAGCCTAACTCAGTGTACGGCAAAGTATGTGATGCTTGCATTCTCACTACACCTTCAATGCAAGTGGCGATTCTCTTGCACTAATTCTGATGTTATATTCGATTGAGGAAAAAGGAACATTAATTTTAACCATCCAGGAGGAAGATTTTTGGCTGCCCCTTCTTACCTGCAGTGGAGCAGAGTAAGAAAACCTGCAACCAGGGACCCCTCCCACATGGGATCCAGAGGAGAGTCAGAGTGCAAGAACTGCTGACCATGAGTACAATAACTATAAAGAGATAAAGAGATTAAAGGACACTAATCCAGAGTCTTCAGCCCCTGGGGAGAGAGAACAATTACTCTCTGTGCAGGGACAGGATTTTTGGCCATCCATGGAAGAGGTTTTCCTACCCATTTTAAAGATTGCCCTGCCCATCAGGACTTCCATCTCACCTAATCCAGGAAGGTGGTAGAATCCCTTACCTACTTATAGATTCCTGCACAGATAGAAAGAAAACCTTTAATTAAGAGAAGAGAGACTGTGGTGCTGGAAACATTTATTGTGCCATCTGCAACTATGTTATTCAGTAAATTTAATTTTGGACACTAATCCAGTGAATCCAGCATCTTTGTTTGAGCACACAGAATGAGAAATGACCCCTCTCCCAGGGATAGCCAAGAGGAAGTTAGCCACCCCTGCACTGCGACCCGGAAGGAACCCTTTCTCCCCAAGCCAAAGGAACCACGCCCAGGGGAAAGGGCTGCAGAAAGGAGCTAGTCAGGATTCCTGCCCCAAAGAACTTACAAATAAGTTTATGGCCCCCACCTGTGCAGGACACACACACACACACACACACAGGGGTGGGGGTTACATATGTACAGAAATAAATTCCACTGAAAGAATGATGCATACAATAATATCTATAAAAACGAATGCAAGGATTTTGTCCAAAAGTGCTAAATCTAAAGATCAGGCAAAAGTCCAAAAGTGCCGGTTTCCTGATTGTGTTTAAGCATTATCCTGCTTCAGCATTCCTACTGTTGTATCCTGTTCCAGCATTCTGGCATATAAACCTTCCTGTTTTACAAGTCCAGCCTCTGTTGTCCTGCTTGTGCCCTAATCCAGTGTTCCTGTGCTGAGTGCCTCTCCTGGCTTTTCTCCAGCTCCTGACTTCCACACCAGGCTTCCACCGTGCCTCTCAGGGCAGCCCTGCTCGCCAAGCCCAGACCCCCATGAGAATCGACAGACAAGATGCTCTGGGCCATATCACTTCCATCATGAAAATCTAAAGGAGCCTGAAGGTCTATATTTGAATAACCCCCCTCCAGCAATACGACACCTCTCATCATCAAAAAACTCTTTTGTCCAAAGGTTCTCTCCTTGAGAAACTCCAGAGTATGAAATGTTAATCCCAACTCCCCTACTACTAACCATAACCCTGTCCTCTAGCTCATAATTCCAAAAACCCTCCCCCCCCCCAAATACTAATCCCCCTAAAACCCTATTTTGTTAATATAAAACAAAAAACATACTTTGAAAAGTCTGTATACAAATACTAGAAGTCTGAAAAATAAGATGGGAGAGTTAGAGTATATAACTCTATGAAGAGTGTATAATTGTAATGAAGAGGAAGATATCATTGATATCTCAAAAGACCTGGTGGATGGAATATAACCAATGGGACACAGCGATACCAGGGTACAAATTATATTGAAATGATAGGATGGATCAAATTGGTGGATGGGTGGCACTATATATTAAAGAGGGAACTGAGTCAAACAAGATAAAACAAGATGGTGTTGTCCCGGCCAGCCCCTGATCCCCCCCCCCCCCCCACCTGCCCAGACACGTCTCCCGGCCCATCCCTTTTCTAAACTCCAGCTCTTCCACGCGTACCGGCAGATACGCACGTGGCTGGGCCATTTAGAAAATGTGCTCGGTGCGCTCTCTGCCCGGCCATGCGAGTATCTGCCAGGATTTTCGTGCACCGGGGATTTAAAATTCCCCCGAAAATGCAATGTTGAATCTTTATGGATAGAAATTCCAGGTGAAAAGGGGAATAAGTGGCAGTGGGGTGTATTACTGTCCAGCGTGCCAGAATGAACAATCAGACAATGAAATGCTAAAAGAAATTAGGGAAGAGAACAAAATCAGCTGCACAGTAATAATGGGTAATTCTAATTACCCTAGCATTGACTGGGTGAATGTCACATCAGGACATGCTAGAGAGGTAAGGTTTCTAGATGAAATGAATGACTGCTTCAGGGAGCAGCTGGTATAAGAACCAAAAAGAAGAGAAACTATTTTAGAACTAGTCCTTAGTGGAACACAGGATTTGGTGCGATAAGTAACAGTGACAGAGTCACTTGGCAATAGTGATCACAACATGATCAAATCTGACTTAATAACTGGACAGAGGACACTAAAGGTATCTACTGCCAGAGCATTTAACTTTCAAAAGGGTGACTATGATAAAATGAGGAAAATGGTTAGTAAAAAACTAAAAGCAGCAGCTGCAGAGGTTAAGAGTTTACATCAGGCATGGACCTTGTTTAAAAATACCATCCTGGGGAGTCACGTGATGTGGTGAGCTGGGAAGGAGGGTTTTGCTTCGGCTCTGGGTGCCTGCTCCCACCATCATCTCACATCCTCACTGATCCTGTGGCTCTCAATTCACCATCTTACAGATTTGCTCTGAGCTTATGTCCATTGTGCACTATAGAAGAATGAAAGGATGGATCGGTAAAAATGGACTTTTATTGGAAGTTCCAATAAAAGTCCATTTTTACCGATCCATCCTTTCATTCTTCTGTTGTTCGTCACATTGGATCGGTTACCGGTTTGCTTCCTTGGACCATTGTGCACTATATGCAGAGATCTTCCCCTACGATGACCACAAAGGGAGGTAAGAAAAAGAAAAATCCTGAGGCCTAAACTCCAAAATGGCACCCAGGATAATACGGGGGACAGCCTAACTCCGGCAGTAACCATAGCTGACATAAAAGAGGCAGGGATTGCAGCACAGCTCACAGAGGTTCCCGCTGCACTTACCGATCTCGCTCCCTTCCTCGACCAAGCAGAAGGTCGAATAGCCGTCCTGGGAACAGCTCGATTAGCTGGTGTCCGACCAAACTTCTAAGACTCTATGATCCAGTGGGGAAAGTCTTTGGGTCACGAAAGACCTAAGCTTCCTATGTAAACCTGGACTCTGAGAGGGAATAAAGACAACGAAAAAGGAATGGAAATCCTCCTTTGCCATATCTCATTATAACACACGTGATCATGGTCTCCCAGTTCTGAATTCCACCAGAGATTTTCGAACGAGACACCAGGATTGACTCGAGTTAATCACCTGCCCAAGACCCACGGATATCGCTAATACGGCCTCAATCAGCCTTGCATGAAAGGAGTGCTTAAGACCTGTAATTATTACACCCTACACCTTACTAAAGTGGTCTGAGTAAGACCTATCCAGTTGGGCTGAGAGACAACCAGGAGACTGTGCGGGGTCTTGTTTTTCTACCTACTGCTGACTTTAAGCGGGTTGCTAATTTCAACTTTAGCCCAATATTTGGAGAGCCATTTCAGCCTACTGTATCGCACAGGAAGTAAAGCACGTGCACATTTATACTCCTGGGGGAATTCTGCGCACAAAAACGTAAAATTCTGCAAAATTCTGCAAACTTTAATTGGTCAAAATAACACAATTTACACGACAGTCTTTAAGTAATTACATTTTAAATTAATACAGAAAAAAGTTATTAGTTAAAGAAACAGAATTTTAAATATTTTGAGCAGAATTTCCGAGTGTCCCTTCCACTCGCTCTCTCTACTCCCCTGGCCACTTTGCCCTCTCAGGCCCCAACTCCTCCACCTGCCAGTATCTCTTCCCTCCACCTCTAGGCTCAACCCCTTCCACTCTACTGCCAGTCCCAGAGTTTGACCCCGTTCTCAGTACTGCCCCTCACACAGGCTCCCTCTGTCCCTCCCTCTCTCACACACATGCTCCTTCACTCTCTCGCACACACACATCCCTCATACAGGGCCCTTCTCTTGCATACACATCCACACAAGATCCCTTTCTCTCTCACACATACACCCTCACACAGGCTACCTATGTCTCTCTCTCATGCACCCCTTCACACAGGCTCTGTCTCACACATACAGAATCCCTTTACAAAGACTAGCACCCTCACATGCACACAATCCCTTTTTCATACACACGAGCTCCCAATCTCTCACACACACATACACACTCCTTCACAATCTCCTCATATATGCTCCTTCTCTCTGAAAACCACACTCAAGAATCCCCCTGCTCTCTTACCTCCCATGCTCTCTCACCCTCCCCCACACCCCCTCCCCTCATATAGGCTCCCTCTCTCTGAAACCCACACTCTAGCTTTCCCCCCGCTCTCTTACCTCCCATGCTCTCTCTCACCCTCCCCTCTCCCACACCCCCAACCCTCATATGGACTCCCTCTCTCTGAAACCCACACTCAAGCATCCCCCACCCCCTCTCTTACCTCCTACACTCTCTCTCACCCTCCCCTCCCCCCTCCCCTCATATAGGCTCCCTTTCTGAAACCCACATTCAAGCATACCCCTTACCTCCCATGCTCTCTCACACCCTCCTGCTCTCTCTCACCCTCCCCTCCCCCACATTCCCTCTCCTCTCTCACACATACATTCTCCCTCACCGGCATCCCCCCACCCCTCCTTACCTCCCATGCTCTCTCTCTCACACCCTTTCCTCCCCCCCACTGCCTCCCCTCTCTCACACACACACATTCTCTCTCACTGGCATGACACAAATGGAGCACGTCCCACATGTCCCGCAGGATGCACTCCATTCGCGGCGAAGATGAACTCCTGGGTGCGCCGTTTGCGCACATGGGGGCCTTCCATCTTTGCCGCGAACGGAGCATGCTCCATTTGCGGCACACGGGGGCCTTCCATTTTTGCTGCGAACAGCACGCCCGGGCCTTCATCTTTTCTGCGAACGAAGTGCGTCCCGTGGCACATGCGGGACAAGCTCCATTCGCGATATGCCGGGGTCTCCTCTGCTATTTTCTGCACAGAATTTGGCAATTCTGCGCAGGGGGGAGAATTCTGCACAAATTCTGCGCTCCGCAGTAGCGCAGAATTCCCCCAGGGCTAACATTAAACATGACTCCAATACCTCAGCAATTGAGGGCTTATTTTTGGACTGGGGGTGCTCTGGACATAAAGGTTTATAATTTTGGAAAAGGGAAGGGGGGAAATGGGAGGGCATTCCGTAATCTTTCTACTCCAACCTTTTTTGTAAAGGGAATGTAGCAATGGTACATATTCTGGCCAGGGTTTACAGCATATGTGTACAGTATATTGTCATTGAACTACAGATCTCTAAACCTGTTGAAAGTTAGGCTCTACTATCATGGCAGGGGCATAATATACTTTGGAAAAGAAATAAGGGAGGCTGAGCCGGGGGCTTCCCTTTCTAATATTGATAATGATCTAGCATCCTTCTATACCATCTTTGAGGGAAATGAATAAATTAATCTCTTGGAATGTGAATGGTTTGGGATCCCCTATATAGTGGAAAAAGGTTCTGTCTCACCTTAAGCGCCTACAAGTAGATATAGCTTGCCTGCAAGAAACTCACTTTTCTTCCAGAAAGTTAGAAATTACAAAGAGAGTAGGTTGGCTCTCTTTGTGTATCTTTCATCACACCAAATCACATAAAATCTTCACTGATGACTACTGTGCTGTTTGTACCTCTGACTATGCATGTAAAACTGCCCCCCCCCCCCCCCAACCTAGCTCTACCATCAAAACCTCACCATGAGTTACTAGTTGCTCCTCTTACTGTGGTATAAATAGTTTATTTATATGAGAACCATATAAAGGGTCAGTCTGTCTGTCTGTCTGTCTCTTTTCCCAAAATGCAATAAAAATCTGCCTGGACACTTCTCAGCTTAGGGTGTGTTACAACAAAAGAGCTATCCAATGTGGTATCAGGAAAATTAACCATGCCCCTTTGTTTTTTTAATAGCAAGATAAATCTAGGGCCTAAGTTGGGAAATCCAAAATACTATCTGTTAGCTGGCTAAATTGAGATTAATCTTCAATCAAAAATCTAGCTGTCTAGGTTTAAAAGAAAATCAACATAATTTAGTTCTACCTAAATTTGGCCAACTAAATCAGGCATTCAGTTCTTTTTGAAAATAAAAAAAAAGAATTTCTGATTATTCTTGGACTCTGGATTACAAAGGTTTTTTTTAACCTTAAGAATAAATGCCTATGATCACACTGTTATGAAGGTGCCTTGATCATACCTTTTTAAACAGTGCTTTCACAGACATTTATTCTTAATTATAAAGAATACTTTGCAGTCCAGAATAAGTTATAGGATTCTTTCAACGTAGTTGACAAAACTGACTCCATGCTATCTGGGGAACTATAGAGTACACTACCAGTGGCAGAGGCAGTTAGGCTAAAGACCATAAAAAATGATAGATGAATCCTGGCAGGGAGCCATGTGCTGCTTCTCAAAGGGTACATTGTAGATCTTGGCACCTTTAGTCTTGTAACAGCCAAATGCATTGTGCATGTGGGCACTGGTATTGGCTTCAGAGCTAAAAGGATACATGACGGAAAAGGGATCTGCATGTACAGCATTCAATGCCACTAATATAAGCGGGTACAATAGCAAATGAATAGTCAGAGTGCACCATGTTCACATCTTCTTTAGAATGTCATTGTTAAAAGTAGCTTACAGGGACGGCCAATGTGTTTACATACAGCATGCACAAAGCTGTAGCCAAAAGCAAGAGAAATAAGAAACCAATCTGGTTCTCAAAGGAGGTGGCTTATAAAATAAAAGCAAAAAGAACAGCGTTCAAAAAATATAAAGAATCCCAAAGGGAGGAACAGAAGGAAGAATATCTGGTGAAACTGACAGAGACGAAGAAAATAATCAAGAAAGCAAAAGGTCAGGCAGAAGAAAGGATTGCCAAAGAGGTAAAGCGAGGTGACAAAACATTTTTCAGATACATCAGAGAAAGAAGAAAGGTCCAAAATGGTATAGTGAAATTGAAAGGTGATAAGGATCCATGTGTGGAGAGAGACGAAGAAATGGCAGAAATATTAAACAAATATTTCAGTTCGGTGTTCACTAAAGAAGACCTTGGAGAAGGGCCGTCGCAATGGAGGGGGGTGGAGTAGACTAAACTCTGTTTACAGAAGAGAATGTATGGGAAGATCTAGGAAAACTGAAAGTAGACAAAGCCATGGGGCCTGATGAGGTTCATCCCAGGATACTGAGGGAGCTCAGAGATGTGCTAGCGGGTCTGCTGCACGACCTGTTCAATAGATCCCTGGAAATGGGCGTGGTGCCAAGTGATTGGAGAAGAGTAGTGGTGGTCCCTCTTCACAAGAGTGGGAGCAGAGAGGAGGCTGGAAACTACAGGCTGGTTAGCCTTACTTCAGTGGTGGGAAAAGTAATGAAGACATTGCTGAAGGAAAGAATAGTGAACTATCTACAGTCAAAAGAATTGCTGGACCAGAGGCAGAATGGATTCACCAGAGGAAGGTCCTGTCAGACAAATCTGATTGACTTTTTTGATTGGGTGACTAAGGAATTGGATCGAGGAAGAGCATTCGATGTAATCTATCTGGATTTCAGCAAAGATACGGTCTCGCATAGGAGGCTTGGGAATAAAATGAGAAGCTTGGGAGTGAGTGCCAAGGTGGTGGCCTAGATTACAAACTGGTTGATGTATAGAAGATAGCGTGTGATGGTAAATGGAACCTACTTTGAAGAGAGAACAGTGTTAAGTGGAGGGCCGTAAGGATCGGTGTTGGAATTGGTCCTATTCAATATCTTTGTGAGCAACATTGAGGAAGGGATAGAAGGTAAAGTTTGTCTTTTTGCGGATGATACTAAGATCTGCATCAGAGTGGACATGCAAGAAGGAGAGAATAAGACGTGATTTAAGGAGCTTGAACAGTGGTCAAAGATATGGCAGCTGAGATTCAATGTCAAGAAGTGCAGAGTCTTGCATCTGGGGTGTGATATTCCAAAAGAGCTGTCCATCTTGGGGGGGTGCAGGGCTGTTGTGCACGGAGCAAGAGAGGGACCTTTGGGTGATAGTGTCTAGCAATCTGAAGATGGCAAAGCATTGTGACAAGGCAAGAACTAAAGCCAGAAGAATGCTGGGCTGCATAGAGAGAAGAATAACCAGTAAGAAAAAGGGAGTGATAGTCCCCTTGCACAGGTCCTTGGTGAGGCCTCACCTGGAATATTGTGTTCAGTTCTGGAGACCGTATCTCAAAAGGGACAGAGACAGGATGGAGGCAGTCCAGAGACGGGCAACCAAAATGGTGGGGAGTCTCCATCAAATGACTTATGAGGAGAGGTTGAAGGACCTAAATATGTATACCCTGGAGGAGAGGAGGTGCAGGTGAGATACGATACAGACCTTCAGATACCTGAAAAGTTTTCATGATGCACAATCGACAAACCTTTTCCACTGTGTGCCTATGACAAAAATTCTTAAAGGTGAATTTTAAAATTCCTACACCCGCATCAATTAGGGGATATTTGAATGTCAGGCCAGCATGAACTAAGTGGATTTAAAAAGCTGCCTGGATACGCGCATCCAAGCCGCTGCATGCACAAATGAAAAATTTCCAAAAAGGAGCGGGGCATGGGCGTGGACTTGGCAGGATGTGAGCATTCTGCGATTTTAACATGAAATTTTTGCGTAAATACTTACGTGCCCTGGCATGCGCCAGGGTCTCCTGCCACATAACTTTACTTCTGCTATGAATGACGTGTAAGATATACAACAAAGAAATCTTGGCAGAATAGTGGGGTTTTAAAGGTTTGGGCTAACGAGGGGAAGGGAGACTATTCCTATCCCTTAACTGGATGAACTGGAAACAAACTGGGAAAGCTAGCAATGGTGTTGGCGCGTGTCCCTTTTAAATTTTCCCCACTTACATACTTAGTAGAAGAGGCATTTGTACACACTTGTACGTGTGTACTTAAAATTGAGCACACATGTAAGTGTAGCAAGGCTATTTTATAACATGCATGCATATACATGCATATGTGATAAAATAGCCACGTCCCTGGGTGTAGGCTGATGAACACGCACACATGTGCGCCCATGCACCGCTTTGAAAATTACCATCTTAGTTACCATCTTAGTGAAACAAGTCATAATTTACCACTATTTCTTTCCACTCATTCTTGTCTGTATAAGCAAAAATGTAATCAATTTATTTATATATTTTATTTACTGAAAATCATTAATATACCATTTCCCTTGTTTAGAAACCATCCCAAGCAGTGAACAAGAATGCAAAATGAGGGTGTGCCCAACACAAAAGAGACTAAACTGTCTCAAGAAAGTGAATCTGTGTAAGACTCCAATGAAAGGAAACCAAAATGCCTCCAAAGTTATGAAATGCATTACAAAGCAGCAGCGAAAAATATAAGTGGTCAGTTCGATGCAGATGGCACAAACGTGAAAAGGATAACTTCTCACAATTGCTTTCACAGCTTTGTAGCTTACTGAAGATCTCCATAAGATTCAGGCAGTGCCGAAACATGCATCGCAGCAGGGCTCTGGATGCATATTGAGTGCATATATTTTATTGTCCTTTATGTGGGCTTAAAAATGGGAACAAAACTTTGCAGTTAGTTGCCTATCAAAAAATTAGCTCTCAGGCTATCTCAGTTGATAATCTAGCTCGTAGTAACAACATGTTGCAAGAACTTCTTATACAACTTCTAGACTTTTCTAGACTTACAGAGAAACATAGAAAATGATGGCAGAAAAGGACTAAATGGTCCATTCAGTCTGCCCAGCAAGCTTATGGTAGCATCTGCTGTGCTTACAAGTCACCCCTTTACTTAGTTTCCCAAACCATCAAATTCAGGGCCCTTGTTGGTTGCTGTCCTATTCCCTGTTACCTCTTGCCATTGAAGCAGAGAGCAATGTTGGAGTTGGAGCAATGTTGGAGTTGCATCCAAAGTATCAAGCATGTTGGCTAAGGGCAGTAACTGCAACAGCAGCAAGTTACCCCCATGCTTATTTGTTTTCCCAGACCATAAAATCCAATGTCCTTGTTGGTTGCTGTCTGAATCTAATTCCCCTTCTCATCTTTTCCCCCTGCCGTAAAATCAGAGAGCAATAATGGAGTTGCATCAACAGTATGAAGGCTTATGGGTTAAGGGTAGTAACCACCACACCAACAAGTTACCCCCATGCACACAATGTTCATTTCCTTCCTCTAGCCTTTAGGGATCCACAGTGTTTATCCCATGTCCCATTAAAATCTTTCACCATTTTTGTCTTCACCACCTCCTCTGGAAGGGCATTCTAGGCATCCACCACACTCTCCATGAAGAAATATTTCCTGACATTGGTTCTGAGTCATCCTCTCAGGAGTCCAACTGAAAATTACTTGTGACATCAATAGCTTCAGATTTGTCCTGGTTAATTTTGAGGCTGGCAAACCTTCCAAATTCTTTTTGTAATTGTAACACAACCAGAAGTGAGTGTTGCGGTTCAGTGATGAAGACCAATATGTCATCCGCCAACGCCACAACTTTGAAAACTTGTGAGGGGTTCCCGAAACCTTTTATGTTTGAATTGAGACCTATTTTCCGTAAGAGAGGATGTAAAGCAGGGGTGACAGGGGACATCCCTGCTGCACTCCCCTCTGAATGTGGACATCCCCTGATAAGCATCCATTGGCTATGATGCATGATATCAGTTTATTGTAGAGAAGAAGAATGTATTTCAAAATTTCATCTTGGAACCCAAATCTTCGGAGTACTGAAAATAGGTAAGGCCATGATACTCAGTCGAATGCTTTCTTGGAGTTGAACCCAATAACCACAGAAAACAGGTGGCTTCCCCAAGCTCTGATTCCTCTTTGTTTCCTTGTACTCAGTGAAACCATGAACCTCCCCAAACCTCAAAATCCCACCTCCCAGTCCTCTGACTGGTACCCCAATGCCCACGGATGCCAATCCACTGGCAAGAAGGATGACTCTCCTGCTGGAATCTCAGCTTGCATCGAATGGTTCCTCCTACCTTTTCATGGGCTAAAATACTGGAAGAAAGCACCTTTCAGCTGAGAGCCATGATATCTGAGGATGGCTGTTACTTCTCTCCTGCTGGGAGCCTCTGAAATCATAATGTATTTCCGAAGGGGTGGTGGGTGGGGGTACTGAAGTATTGCTCAGGGGATGGAAGGGTGGGTTTTGAATTTCATGGAGTGCTGGAAAGGAGGGAGAGTGGAGTAGGCTTGAGGGAGCCAGTTCTTTATTGTGATCAGGAACCAGGAGGGATGGGAGAAACTGTGGCTTAATGAAACCAGTTTTTTTTTACTGTGATCAGATACCAGTAGGGAGGATTATGATGTGGGGGGAGCCAATTATTTACTGTTTATTCTTCTATAGACTGCTTTCCCAGCCTTAAAATTAAGACAGTCCAAAGCAGTGTATAAAAGCTAAAAAAATAAAATGCCAACACATCACTGCAAATTTAAAACAAAATGTCATCAACATTACAAATCCCTCATGTCTTTTAGCAGATGACTAATTTGTTTTTCCATACTTCTTAACCTTCCTTTGACTGTACTCCTCATCTGTCTCTGTGCCATGAGTGGCTCATGCTCCTCAAGGGGCTAGGAGACAGTTTGCTGGGATTCCTGAGTGCTGGGGGCTTCCAAATAAAGAGGCTGAATGAATGAACGGCAAGGAGCTGCTGGATGGACCTAACTTCCACCCTCTTCCCTCCTTCCCTACATCCTCTCATCTTCTGCTCTCCTCTATCTCCACAGCTTCTATCACCTTGTCTTCCTCCCTTGTCTGCTCCATCCTCATTCTTGTGCTCCCTCTGTTTTTTTCCTCCACTTCTCCAGACTCAATTATTTCATGTACACTTACACCCAGACATTCAACTCCTTTCATGTTAGCAGCTATGCAAACACTATTCCTGAACTCATCAGACAAATAAGGCCAAACAGGTAGATAGAGACAATACAGCAGAGGCTCTCACACACTCAAACAGCCAATAGAGAAAGACAAGACAAAAGAAAGGGACACAGTAAAGGATAAGCCAAATAATAAACAGTACATCACAAACTCAGTTTTTCCTTTCCCACTCTTTCTAGGCAGAAACCTACAATTCCATGATAGAATCCAATAGCTACCACTCCTTCTTCATAGCACAGATAACCAGTGACAAAGAAAGTCTGGTTTTTATACATTTCTAAAGGCATGGTGTTTCCAGAAAACATTTTCTGAGTCTTGCTTGGTCTCATTCAGTAACCTGGAAAAATGACATGCAATATTTCTGCATATCATTAACTTGGCATATATTGCAATATCAGACATTTTATTCATGCAGTAATTTTGGTAATCTATCATGATAAATGACCAAAGGTATCACACTCTAGTACATTGACCCCTATTTCACTTAGAAATATGAGTTCTGACTTTCAAACTGGAAACTCTGTGAAAGGAAAATATAGTGAATTATCTACAGTCTGGTGTGCAATTGGACCTGAAGCAACATGGTTTCACCAGAGGAAGGTCCTGCCAAACAAATCTAATTATTTTTTGATTGAGTATCTAGAGAATTAGATCAAGGAAGAGCACTCAATGTGGTCTGCCTTGCTGAAATCCAAGTTTTTGATATGATTAAGCAATAGGAGCTTCATGAATAAAATGAGAAGTCTGAGTGTGAGTACTAAGGTGGTGGAATGGATTACAAATTGGTTGACTGACAGGAGAGGTTAATGGTAAACTGAACCAGTTCTGAAGGGAGAATAATGTTAAGTGGTGTGCCTCAAGAATTAGTTTTGGGACCAGTCCTGTTCAATATCTTCTGAGGGACATTACTGAGGGGCTAGAAGGAAAATTTGTCTTTTTTCAGATGGAAATAAAATCTGCAATAGAGCGGACATGCCTGAAAGAGTAAAGAGAAAGAAGAGAGATTTAAGAACGCTTGAAAAGTGCTTGAAGGTTTGGCAGCTGAGAGTCAATGCTAAGAAGTGCAGAGTCATGCATTTGGGGTGAAATAATCCTAAAGAACTATATGCGATTGGGGATGAAATACTAATGTGTAGGGATGTGAATCGTTTTAGGACGATTAAAATTATCGTCCGATAATTTTAATATCGTCTTAAACCGTTATGGAACACAATACAATAGAGATTCTAACGATTTATCGTTATAAATCGTTAGAATCGTGAGCCGGCACACTAAAACCCCCTAAAACCCACCCCCGACCCTTTAAATTAAATCCCCCACCCCCCCCAACCCCCCCCCAAATGAGTTAAATAACCTGCGGGTCCAGCGGCGGTCCGGAACGGCAGCGGTCCGGAACGGGCTCCTGCTCCTGAATCTTGTTGTCTTCAGCCGGCGCCATTTTCCAAAATGGCGCCGAAAAATGGCGGCGGCCATAGTCGAACACGATTGGACGGCAGGAGGTCCTTCCGGACCCCCGCTGGACTTTTGGCAAGTCTCGTGGGGGTCAGGAGGCCCCCCACAAGCTGGCCAAAAGTTCCTGGAGGTCCAGCGGGGGTCAGGGAGCGATTTCCCGCCGCGAATCGTTTTCGTACGGAAAATGGCGCCGGCAGGAGATCGACTGCAGGAGGTTGTTCAGCGAGGCACCGGAACCCTCGCTGAACGACCTCCTGCAGTCGATCTCCTGCCGGCGCCATTTTCCGTACGACAACGATTCGCGGCGGGAAATCGCTCCCTGACCCCCGCTGGACCTCCAGGAACTTTTGGCCAGCTTGTGGGGGGCCTCCTGACCCCCACGAGACTTGCCAAAAGTCCAGCGGGGGTCCGGAAGGACCTCCTGCCGTCCAATCGTGTTCGTCTATGGCCGCCGCCATTTTTCGGTGCCATTTTGGAAAATGGCGCCGGCTGAAGACAACAAGATTCAGGAGCAGGAGCCCGTTCCGGACCGCTGCCGTTCCGGACCGCCGCTGGACCCGCAGGTTATTTAACTCATTTGGGGGGGGTTCGGGAGGGTGGGGGATTTAATTTAAAGGGTCGGGGGTGGGTTTTAGGGGGTTTTAATGTGCCGGTTTTGCGATTTTTAGATTTTTAGATTTTTCACGATTTTTCACGATTTTTCACGATATTTTACCCCCCCAAACGGCAACAATACGATTCCCTCCCCCTCCCAGCCGAAATCGATCGTTAAGACGATCGAGGACACGATTCACATCCCTACTAATGTGCACAAACCAGGAGAGGGACCTTGGGGTGTTAGTGACTGGAGATGTGAAGGCAACGAAGCAATGTGACAAATCAGTGACTAAAGCCAGAGGGATGCAGGGCTGCATAGAGAGAGGAATAGCCAGCACAAAAAAAGTGTTAATGCCCTTATACAGGTCTTTGGTGAGGTTTCACTTAGAATACTGTTTTCAATTCCGGACAAGGTTGGAAGTGGTCCAGAGAAGGGTGACCAAAATAGTGTGGAGTCTGTATCAGAAGACCCATGGGGAGAAGCTGAATGATCTAAATATGTATACCCTGGAGGAAAGGATATGCAGGGGAGATATGATACAGACATTCAGATATCTGAAAGGTATTACTGATGCAGAAACCTCAGACCTTTTCAATTGGAAAGGAAACTGTAGAACTGAGGGTCACATATATGAAATTCCAGGGGGACCATTTGAAAACTAACATCAGAAAATATTTCTTCACAGATAGGGGTGATGGATGCCTGGAATACCCTCCCGGAAGAGGAAATGGAGAAGAGAAAAGTCTTAGAATTCAAAAGAGCATGGGATAAACACTGTAGATCCTCAGAGGCTAGATGATAGGAATGAAGAACTAGGGTAAACAAAATGAACTTTAGGTGTAACATTTCTGCATTGGGGTTAACAGAAGGCATGGGGCAGTAACTGCACAGAGCAGCAGTTACTACCATAAGCAGCTTGCTAGGCAGACTTGATGGACCATTTGTTTTTTATCCACTGTCAATAACTATGTTACTATGTAAGCCAACAAAGAGAAAATGTTTCAAAGAAAAAGCAAGGATTGAATAGGAATCAGGAGTTAAACATATTCTCTGCCTATGGGAAATCATTTGAAAAATAAAGCTCTCCATGTGCAATATTTAATTATACCCATAGCAACAAAATTCAAGCAGAGACTCCCCTCTAAATATTTATTATTTTGCATGTCATTACTATTAAGCATTTTAGTGAGGTTCGGTTAGCAATATTGTTTTTTAATAGCAAGTATGTAGTTTTTAAGTTTCAAAAATTAACATGAGTAATAAGCAAGGAGGTCCTTATTTAGCTGCTGTGAGGCTCTGCTAGTTAGCCAAATAAACGTATCTGTCTAACTCACCACTGAATATACCCAGCTATTAGGGATGTGAATCGTTTTAGGACGATTAAAATTATCGTCCGATAATTTTAATATCGTCTTAAACCGTTATGGAACACAATACAATAGAGATTCTAACGATTTATCGTTATAAATCGTTAGAATCGTGAGCCGGCACACTAAAACCCCCTAAAACCCACCCCCGACCCTTTAAATTAAATCCCCCACCCTCCCGAACCCCCCCCCCCCCAAATGACTTAAATAACCTGCGGGTCCAGCAGCGGTCCGGAACGGCAGCGGTCCGGAACGGGCTCCTGCTACTGAATCTTGTTGTCTTCAGCCGGCGCCATTTTCCAAAATGTGCAAAATGTTCAGCGAGGGTTCCGGCGCCTCGCTGAACGACCTCCTGCAGTCGATCTCCTGCCGGCGCCATTTTCCGTACGAAAACGATTCGCGGCGGGAAATCGCTCCCTGACCCCCGCTGGACCTCCAGGAACTTTTGGCCAGCTTGGGGGGGGCCTCCTGACCCCCACAAGACTTGCCAAAAGTCCAGCGGGGGTCCGGAAGGACCTCCTGCCGTCCAATCGTGTTCGTCTATGGCTGCCGCCATTTTTCGGCGCCATTTTGGAAAATGGCGCCGGCTGAAGACAACAAGATTCAGTAGCAGGAGCCCGTTCCGGACCGCTGCCGTTCCGGACCGCCGCTGGACCCGCAGGTTATTTAAGTCATTTGGGGGGGGGTTGGGGAGGGTGGGGGATTTAATTTAAAGGGTCAGGGGTGGGTTTTAGGGGGTTTTAATGTGCTGGTTTTGCGATTTTACGTTTTTTCGATTTTTTACGATTTTTCACGATTTTTCACGATATTTTACCCCCCCAAACGGCAACAATACGATTCCCTCCCCCTCCCAGCCGAAATCGATCATTAAGACGATCGAGGACACGATTCACATCTCTACCAGCTATCATAAAGTAAGCTAAATACGTTTATCTGGCTAACTTGAGGACAGCCCTGTGAGCGATCAGAGTTAGTTGGATAAATTAACTGGCTAGCTCAGAATATTGGAATTAATTGGCTAACTCAACTCCGCCCTGTTACACCCATTCGACGCTCTGACGTCTAGCTGAATATTTAGTTGGACAAATGACGGCTAAGTGACTTATCTGGATAAGTGGCCCCTGCTGATCCTAGCTGGATATTCAACAGTGCCACTTAGTTAGATAAGTAGTTCTTATCCAGCTAAGTGCCATTTTCAATATCAGCCTCTACGTGTTTATTTTATACTGCCTTAGTAGTTTACAAATCTCACTAATTTTCATGCAATATTTCTCTCCTAAAATTATAAAAACACCATTTTTCCATATTTTTACACAATGACATCTCGGGGGCTAATGAAATAGGGCTTTTTCTTTTCCAGCTCGTTAATGAATTTATCCTACAGATGTGAATGTCCCATAAACTATGAATCATGGCTTTCGGCAACCCAGGGGTAAGAGCTAGAGTAGAATTTAAATACCAGGAGTGGCAGGCAAGCTGAAATAGGATGCATATGTTGGATAACATATATTACTCTTTCAAGCCATTTTGAAATGGAGCAACAACTTGTTTTTAATTACTTTAACCAGCTCTGAAAAATGCTGCCTACAGGATATTATTGATTGAGTAAAAATAGAATCCTTAATGAAACCAGATGTCCTGCAGACAGCAGTTACTATTCATAACTTTGACTTTGGTTTGTGAGGTTTCTGGAGCACCAGAAAACAAAATAGCCTGGATTAGAGTACTGTATGCAGTGAAGGAAGGTTTCATATTTCTGGTTATGTATTTTCAGAATAAATGATTACAATGCTTACAGTGTTAAAAAAAAATCTAAATACTGTAAAACAATCTCCCATGGCTTATGCGATTTATATGCCTGCAAAATTAAAATGCACTGCGAAGTGTGCTTATTCTGTAATAATTCACAGGGCTGTAAAGTCTGGGAGAAGTTTTCAATAGCCCATGCTGTCTTTGCTGCTGCACTTCAGAGCCAAATTTCAGTAAAACAGGCGTTTCAAGCAAAGGATAAACAATAGGGATGTGCTATGACAGGAAATGTCAATGATATTTCCGATTTGATTTTGTTTCATTTTCAAAATGGAACAAAAGACAAGCAATTTTATTTCATTTTGTTTTGAAAACCACTGCCATAGCCAAATTAAAAAAAAAAAAAGTCTGTCTCCTGTCCCTATGCCTTTCCCACCCATCAAAACCTCGTCAACAAAGTTCTCCCTGAACCCTTCCCTCATGTCAGGATCCCCCCCACGACCTTCTCCCACCCCAGCCTTTGCTCCATTGCAGGTCTGGCAGTCTATGGGTCTTCTGGGGGCAGGAATGACCCCCAGTCACTCCAGCCCCACTCCTCCTGCTTTCTGAAATGACCAGCGGTCAACCCAAGCCAGAACCATTATACTGTAAGGCTGGAGTGAGCAGAGGTCAGGAGGATCCCGGGGGCCAGGCAGGATCGGAAGGCCTTTACTGAAGCAGATCTGGTAGGCAGGGAGGAGTTTTTCATGGTTTTTCTATTTTTCACTTTTTCACTTTTTATTTCATTTTGAATAAATGAAACAAAGGAGAACAAACAAGAAATGAAATTTAAAAAAAAGATAAACTAAATGAAAAGCAAAACTAAACAGAAATATTTGTATGTGCGCACCACTAATAAACAGTAAGAACCATATAGAGGTGTAACCCGGGCACTTCTCGAGTTACCAGTATGTCCTGGGTCTTTAGAATTAGTCTACTAGCTGGAGTAGGGTGGATGAAGGGAGGAACCATTCAAATGCAGCCCCTCCTTCTGCGGGATCATGAAGCAGTTTTTTCTAATCTAATCCGGACAAGGAGGGTCCTGTATTGCTGGCTGAGTTGGCAGCCTTTGGGGAGGCGGAGAGATATAAGGTCAACTACCATAAATCCGTGGTTTTTTCAATTGGTCCTAAAGGTTTAGAGTTGTTCAGGGTTGTTTTGCTCCTTTAGATGTAATTCGGGTGATCTTTATCGACTGAATTATGCCCCAGTGGTAACCAAGATAAAGCAGGACTTACAAGATTGGAAGGGTCATTATCTCTCCTGGGGTGGGAGGATCAATGTGATTAAAATGAATATTTTGCCCCGATTATCTTATCTGTTTCAGCATATTCCTTGTTTTCTCCCAAATGGTTTCTTTTCCTCTCTTAATAGTACACTCCTGGAGTTTTTATGGGAGGGGAAGGTTGCAAGGATCGGTCTCCATAGCCTATGCAGATGTAAGGAGCAGGGTGGGATGGCTTTTCTGGACCTGTGGACCTATTTCTGGGTTGCCCGTTTGTTTGGCATAGTCACGTGGATATATAGGGATTTCACCACGCTATGGTTTGCCCTTGAGAGACATTTGGTGGAGGGCACAGATCTTGAAGCCCTCCTCTCTCGGGCCCCCTTCCGGCAGGGGGTAGGGGAGCTTGTTGCAATTTGTATTTATTTATTTATTTTATTTATTTGTTTTTATATACCGGCATTCATGTAAAAACATATCACAATTGACTCCTCATAGCCTGTACTGTTATAACATGAAGGGCTATAGTAAGGAGTTACACATTAATAGACGGGGGCCCTTTACTTTTTCTCCTTTTTGGAAAAACCCTGCTTTTATGAACCATTCCTTTAGCAGAGCGGCTAAACAATGGTGGGAGGCAGGTTTATGCTGTTTAGGTAATCTATACGAAGGAGAACAGTTACTATATTTCTTTGCCCTCCAGGACGAATTTGATATCTCTGATTCCACCCAATCCTACTCTGATCAGTTAATGCAAGAGCTAATGGGGAGAGAGCAGGGGGGCTGGTGCTGGCCTTCCCCTACACCTTTGAAATTGGCATTTGCAGAGGGTCCTGCCAGAAGGAAGACTTGTTCTCTCTTATACTGGGCAATTTGTCAGACTGGTCTGGATCTCCACCCCGTTCTATAGGTGGAAGGGCAGTTGGAAGTAGATTTATAGCTCCATATAAACCCAAAGGAATGATTGGGAATTTGGTGCAGGGCGCATAAATCCTCTCTCTGTGCTAAATGGGCTGAACTCATGGTCTGTTTGATTATGCTTACAAACTGGTGCCCCTATTTTTTTCTAAATTTCCCCCCACATACTTGCCTCTATGTTGGCGAGGCTGTGGCCTACTGGGGTCCTTCTTACATGTATGGTGGGGATGCCCCCTGATTTCTGTTTTTTGGCAGAGGGTTAGCAACCTTAATGAGCAAATTACTACTTGCTCTCTCTCTCTCCCTGGAAATTTGTCTTTTGGGATTGTGGAAGGCTCCTGAGTGAGTAAATATCGAAGGTTGCTCATGCAACAGATGTTACATGTTGCCTGTTTTGTTATTGCATGTAAATGGACGTCTGTCCAACTCTGCGTAACTGGAGGTCACAGTTGCATTCTGTAGCCTTGCTCGAGAAGTTAACCTTTATGTTACGAGATAATGTCAAATTCTTTGATAGGATTTGGGACCCATACTTGAACTTTTATAATTTTCACTAGAAGTTTTGTACTTCTCACTACTGTTCTGCATTCCATGTGGTGTGCTGATTTCCTTCTTTTTCTTTTATTGCCTGGTGTATGTTCGGACTGTTTCAAAATAAAATGTTACCAAAAAATAAAAAAGAACCTAAACTCTGAGAGGAAAGGAAGGTTGGAGAGCTAGCCTAGGTTCCTGCCCCAAAGAACTTTTATGGCCCCATTGGAGTGTAGTACGCACCCGAGGATGAGGTTACATAGGCTTCAGACAAAAAAACAATGCAAACATTCAACAAATCAGTTTGCTTGCACAATTCTGAAGCTGTGCATCTTTTACCCAAGGACTTAATTTCTTGCAACTTCAGGTCAGAAAAATAAATTTACAGGAAAAAAGAAAAATAAAAGTGCAAGGAGCAACTGCAAGAACTAGGAGGGCAATTTTCAAAGACATTTATTTAGGTGAAAACCATTTTGACGGTGTAAATCGGCCATCTGAAAATTGCGGCTGGAAGTGGGCTTGGGATCAAGAGGGGGAGGGTTCCTGGGGACCTTTTTGTGTGGGGGAGGGCAGACAATAATGTGCATTGATTGCATTTTGAAAAGTTTGCATGTTATCTTTCTATGCAAAAAATACCCACACAAAAAAGCAGGTGCCAATATCCACGGCTACATTGGAGCCACAACAACATTCCCACGGTGAAAGTATGCACATAATTTTATTTTGTATTTGTATTTGTATTTATTAGAATGTATTAATCGCTTTACACAATAAGGTCTAAATGATTTGATTAGGATCATTTATCAAAATGCATTATGGCATTAACGCTTTATCACATGCGTTTATGCCATACATGCGAAAAGTATAGTAGCGCATGGCGCGAATGCAAATTTTTGAAGTGGGCAGGATTGGGGGAGGAGTTTGGGCAGGTTTTAGTAAAATTAGGGGCCATATCGTGCCGTGCAATAGCATAATGCATGCTATCGTACGGTTTTAATGCTGGAAATAACTACAGCTTCTTCCCTGGCATTAAGCTGTGCAATATGTCCAATAATGCCATAACACAATTTGTGATACATTTTTGGAATTGCATTTTGGCCATTTCTGGGCTTGGGGAGGGAGATGGGGGAGAGGGAGGAAGAGAGAGAGAGAGCCCCTGGGGAGGGTCTCACTGTGTGCACCTATTTATATCTCTCTAGGAGGGCCACCCAATAGGTCGAGTTGAGGTGTTAGTGGTGGTTTCTGGTTTAGGGGCCAGTTTCACATGTAGAGTGAGACTCTATAACACTTATAGAGAGTCTCTCTCTCTCTCTCTCCCTCCCTAAGTTTATACATTTCCATAAACAAGTGCATTGTTAACTTTTTTTGATGAATGATGGGGTTGGTTTGTACATTGGTGTTCAGGTCGCAGGTTAAAAGTACCTATGGACTTTGTCCCAGTGCAGACATTTGGAAAATTGCCCCTAAAATTCTTAAATAGAAGATGAGTCTTTTTAAGCTATGTAAATGATTTTTAAGCTTTTTACATTTTTTTTTTTGCTCTGTGGAGGAGTCCATAAACTGTTATTAACCAAACAGACTTGGGAAAAGCTACTACTTATTCCTGGGCATTAGCAAGATGGGATCTACTGATTGGGATCCTGCCAAATACTTGTAACTTGGATTGGCCACTGTTGGAAACAGGATACCAAGCTTGATGGACCCTTAGACCAGTGGTTCTCAACCTTTTTTCGGCTGGTACACACCTGACAGATGGTTCTCACATGCGTGACACACTGAACATATGACTGTCACGGGGCTATATGTAAACATACACTCTGTATCCACGGGAACCCCCCTTGTCCCCTAACAATAGATGCAGAGCAGAACTAGGGCATTACCCATAGAACTCACCATGCAAAAAAAAGATATTCTGTTTCTGATGACATCTCAGTAAAAGCAAAAGAAACTCCCTTTACTACCAGGAACAATAGCCCTCCTTATGAAAAGGCAATAATTTACCACTAATGCATATCCTATTGAGAAAACACAACAAATAAGATTGATAGAATTGCCTACATGCTAGTAAAATACCTCACCTCGGGCACACACACAGAACCTACCTTCACTGAGTACAGAAAGACCACACATTCTCTTATGTTGGGGAGGAGCTAAGATGGCGGCTTAACACCAGCACTGTTCAGCTCGGCGTCTTTCCTCTGCTTTATGTCCGCACTAAAAATAACTCGAAATGCCGGCGAAAGGGAAGGGTAAGTTTAAAACCTTTCCCTTGGACCCCCCCTACCTCAACCGTGCAACAGGCGATTGAGCAATGCTTGGCGACAGCAACACTTTCTGGGCCAGGAGTTCCAGCTGCTGAGGTAAATGGAGGAGAGCTTGCCTCGGCTTTGGAGGAGGCGTCACTGAGCCCACTCAATGTCAGGCCCCCGCCGCAGGAGCGAGAACAACTGCAGCAGCTGGCCAGACAGAATCCTGATGCAGTTTTCTCTGTCTTGAGCACCAAGGGAGCTTCTGTGGAGAACGTCTCAGCCCAAGGAATGCTGGAATCTGTATCTGCGAACCAAAGTTTCTTTCCACTTAATGGAATATCTACTACTAGAGATGTGCATTCGTTTATCACGAATTAGGCAATTTCAAAGAAATTGCCTAATTCATTGTGGTTCGGGGGACGTAAACCATGAAACAGATTTTCCCCGAACTTCAGGGAAAATTTTTTTTTTGGGTTACTGCGGGGGAGGGGCACATTTATTTAAAAAAAAAGCAAAACACCCCAACCCTTCAAATTTACTGTATTACACCCCCCCCTCCCGCCATCCCGATCCCTCCCCAAGACTTACTAAAAGTCCTGGTGGTCCGGTGGGGTCCTGCGAGCGATCTCTCCCTCCGGGCTGTCGGGCCTGCTACGAATCAAAATGGCACCGATGGCCCTTTGCCCTTACGATGTCATAGTGGCTACCGGTGCCACTGGTCGGCCCCTGTCACAAGGTAAGAGCAATGGATGGCCGGCAGGACCCCGCTGGACCAGCGGGGCTTTTAGTAAGTCTTGGGGAGGGATCGGGATGGTGGGGGGGGGGGTTGTAATACAGTAAATTTGAAGGGTTGGGGTGGTTTTTTTTCTGATTCGGATTTTTTTTTTATTCGTTTTTCCGGTTTTGGGTTTGGGTTCCAGCTTCGTTTTTGCCGAAAACGAGTTTTCCCACGAAGCGCCCAAACTGAAACTCGACCCTACACAGAAAAACAAAGCTCATCTCTATCTACTACAGTCAGTGGTGAAGGTGAAAGTGAGAGGCTGGAAGCCAAAAATTCATTCACATTAATCCAGAAACCAGCTATAGTGACTCTTGACTCACTATGGGACTTAGTAAAAAATATGGGAAATGTTATAACTGATTGCTCTTCAAAAATCACTACATTATCTCAACAACTAGAAACAGCTTGTAAGAATACTCATCAGCAAAATTTAGAGAATCAGGAAAAGTTTACCCAAATAAAAGAAGAAATGAAAGTAATTAGAGCTGTTCAAAGCTCCCTAATTCAGGATGGTGAAATCCTGAATAGAAGAATTGAATATGTTGAAAATAGATTGAGAGACTTGAATTTGCACTTTTTAAACTTCCCAAGGGTGGTGGGGGAATTACTGTGGTTTACTTTAAAGAGATATTTCCTGGAAATCTTAGAATTTACCTCAGAAGAGATCCCCCCCGCCCCTTGACAAAGTGTATTTTCTGCCATCGGCTTCAAGACCACAAGCGCAGACACAAGCTATAGATCTGGATAACCTCACAGATTATTTGGAATCCTCTAATTATGAAATTATAGAGAGAGAGCTACATTTTTGGTTACTTTCCAGATTGACAGTGATTTAAGTAAAGTCATGAAGAAATATTTCAAGAAATCTAATGTTTCATTTATGGGACATTTAGTGAGAATTTTCCTGGACTTTTCTAAAAGTACTCAGGAAAGAAGGAAGGGTTTCCTGGCCATACGGCAGGAAATGCAGGCCTTAGGGGCATCATTCTTCCTAAGATATCCATGCAAATGCATGGTCAAGTTCAGGGGAGATAATTTTGTCTTCACTTCCCTGGAACAGATAAAAAAGTTCATTGAGTCAAGGAAGCTTTTACCATCTGATGTGACTAATGTCTGATGTAAATTGTTTTTATGTTGCTGTATTAAGCTAGGCTAATTCAAGTATTATTTATTTTTCCTGTAATTCTCCTTAATAAGCTAGCCTCCCCTTACTGATGGGGGTCTAATGGATACAAAGATGTATTGAAGGAACATACTTCCTTTCTTTCTTTTTTTTATATATTGTTTGACTTAAATAATTTTGCCTATATGTATCATGTTTCTGTAGCAAAGTTTATTCTTTGTGGATGTAATATTGAAATTAATAAATAATAAATTAAAAAAAAAAAAAAAGAAAGACCACACATTTGAATGCAGTGCAAACCTGGAGAAATGGAAAGAGAAATATAGCACCTAACACATTCCCAGGGTCTGCAATAATGCACAGAAACTAATCTGCACAAAGTTACACCTGCATTATGGAACACATAACAATGCTATCTATGAAAAGGCAACACTACAAATATTAAATCAGGTCCTAAACACTAACATACCTCCTATTAGGAAAACAGAACAAGCCAAGCTGCTATAGATCACCACACAGAAATAACTGTAAAACTATATTAATAAATGTTTCAAAATAGCTGATGAACAGAATAAGGTCAAACAATTAAAACTCATAAAAATTATTAAAAATTGTCCAAATATCAATAAAATATTTAAAAACATCAGACACATCACATAATACTCAATAATTAAAATGGCAGTCAATCAAGAAAAATAAACTTAAAATGCCACCTTTACTTACCCTCTCCAGCAACTCTCCTACTCCTTTCCCTTGAAAGCACATACCAGGAGCAGCAGTGGCTGCTGAAGCTCTATCCTCATGGTCCTCTTCTTTAGGGCCCACAAGTCACTCACGCAAACACACACACCTCAATTAAACCCTATGACCAGTCTCTGTCTCACACACAGACACCAGTCACCTTCCTGCCTAGTCTTATATCTCTCTGTCTCTCACACACACCTCAGTCACCTCCCTAATCAGTCTCTGTGTCTCACACATCCCCCAGTCACCTCCCTGTCCAGTCTCTGTCTCTCACACACAACCCAGTCACTTCCCTGCAAAGTCTCTCTCTCTCTCTCTCTCTCTCTCTCTCACACACACACACACACACCCCAGTCACCTCCCTTCCCAGTCTCTATCTCTCACACACACCCCAGTCACCTCCCTAATCAGTCTCTGTGTCTCACACACCCCCCAGTCACCTCCCTGTCCAGTCTCTGTCTCTCACACACAAGCCAGTCACTTCCCTGCAAAGTCTCTCTCTCTCTCTCACACACACACACACACACACCCCAGTCACCTCCCTTCCCAGTCTCTGTCTCTCGCATACACCCGTCACCTCCCTGCCCAGTCTCTGTCTCTCACACCCACCCCAGTCACCTCCCTGCCCAGTCTCTGTCTCTCACACACACCCGTCACCTCCCTGCCCAGTCTCTGTCTCTCACACTCACCCCAGTCACCTCCCTGCCCTGTCTCTCACACCCACCCAAGTCACCTCCCTGCCCAGTCTCTCTCTCTCTCACACACACCCCAGTCACCTCCCTGCCCAGTCTCTGTCTCTCACACACACCCATCACCTCCCTGCCCAGTCTCTGTCTCTCACACACACCCATCACCTCCCTTCCCAGTCTCTGTTTCTCACACACACCCCAGTCACCTCCCTGCCCAGTTTCTATCTCTCACACCCACCCCAGTCACTTCCCTTCCCAGTCTATGTCTCTCATACACACCCCAGTCACCTCCCTGCCCAGACTCTGTCTCTCACACACACTTTGCTTAGAGCCGCAATGCTGTGTTCCCCTTTAATTTTGAAGTGGCAGATTTCCCAGTGCTGCCACTGCCTTCTCAGCCACACTAAAGCAGCAAACATTTATTTTAGAAAAATATGCCACAGCACTCAAGCCTGGCTGTCGAGATATCCCTAGGCTCCAGCGGCCCCCCATCTACCTGCTTTTACAGCTGCTGGGAGCTCCAATTGCCCCATCTGTAATCAGCATGGCTGAGTGCCACTTTTACTTTAAACATAGTTCTGCCGCGATCACTGTTGCATTGGGGGGGGGGGGGGAGAATCCCCGGAGTAACCGGCCTCTTCAGGCTTGCGACTCACTGCCGCTTTGGGAATCCCTACTCTATCGTGGTTCCTGGCGAGGCTGGCCTCTTTTCTTTGTGGCTTGCTGCTGTGTTTAATTCAGTACTTCCAGCCCGTGGCGGCCACAGGGTCGGGCTTCTTTGCCGCCACGGGCCTGGACACTGTCACTCCTCCCAGCCCCCATCAAACCACCCCACCCCCGGGCTATGAGATGCCCCCCTTCTTCCTGCCCCACTGGCCAACCAGAGGCTTCCTCCTCCCACTGGTAGGAAGAAGGGAGGAGGCTTCCGATTGGCCCGCGGGGGCAGGAAGAATGGAGGAAGCTTCCAATTGGCCTGCGGGAGCAGGAAGAAGGGAGGCGTTTTCCCATTGGCCCGTGGGGACAGGAAAAAGGTAAAGGGAAGTATAACTGGGGATGCGGGACACTGGGAGCCTCTACACAGTAGCTGGTGCTTGGCGACACACCGGTTAAGAATCACTGCCTTAGACTGACTCAATATGGCAAAACTATGTCCTTATGTACTTTTGCACAAAACTTCAATTTGGTGTTAAGTACCATTTATGTTTTAGAATAAACTTCCTTAGAAACATTATCTCATTCCTATTCATAAAAATCAAATTACATTTCATTTGTAATGTAAAGTCTGTTGTTGTTTTGAAAAACCAGAAACTTTCTGGTTTTTCAGCAACCCAGCAGCTGACGCTAGGGGAACAATTAACAAGGAGCTGCATAAAATGTGCCTTTTTAAAGCTCCTTTGCATGACCCCCATGGTAGAACATAAATAAAAATTGGCCGTAAGTGTAGTTATGCACTTGGGGGCATTCTTACATGCAGATGAGTATGCGGTTAATTTAAAGTTTGCTGCACAGCCCCCCAGTTTCTCAATCCAACACAAAATATGCAATGGGGAAGCAGATGGCAGAGCTGTAACTGGATCAAAACCGACCCTGGGCAGAGGCTGGAAGCTGCCCCCTCCCTCTCTTCCTCATGAAGTTCCACTAGGCAGCAGCATTACTTGTTCAGCAGCTGTGTCGGCAGGAAGGCTCTGCATTCCCTCTGAGTAAGAAAGAAAGCACCTCCAGAATAGTAGATGCCATTCCAGAGAGGGGACGGGGAGAAGAGGGGGTAGAAAGATCTTCAGTAGTCCTTGTAATTTTTGCAGAGGGGATCAGGAGGGGGGAGGCTTGTTCTAGTGAAAGGAAGGATCGGGAGGAGGGTGGGGGCTTCTGCAGTTGTTCCATGGGGGGGAGGGGGGGTTGAGACTGGAATTTAGTACAGGAGGCTCAGTGTCTGTAGCTTGGGGGGGATGTGGCATGACTTTTATAGAGGGCTTGGCAGATGAGTTTCCCCCTTTACATTTTGGGCCCATCAGCATAGGGGATTTCCCAGCAGTTAGTGTGGGTACTGTGCTATTTTACATTACTGCCCACATCAGTACCAAGGCAGGGATCATTTGAATCCGTGTTCTTATTGTGCCTTCTGGGAGTACTAGGCTAAGCAGTGGTAGACCTGGTTGGAAGGAGACCACCAGGCAGCCAGATGAGAAAACCAATCATTCATAACCCAGCAGCGAGAAAAGGCATATTTAGGAGGCAGTACTGAGGCTCTGCTATTGAAAGCAAGGTTTAGCCTGCCCTCTGTAAAATTTATTACAACAGTTTGATGTCCCATTGTAAAACGCCCAGAAAATGTTTTACCAAATCAAATGCTTAAACTTTTTACCGCCAGTTTTCTTGCACAGGCCCTTATGGGCTCTATTTTTCAAACTATAGCTTACAGAGTTGCCTGTGTTATGCATGTTATGCAGGCAAAGTAGCAAGAGATTGCAAAAGGTGCAATAACATAATCTCAAGCCGGCTAAATTAAATGACGGCAGTGCTGACATCACACGGAACGGGAACAGGAGAGGGGATCCCTGCTCCTCAGACACACATTGCATTCATTCCAAGTGATCACAAACATTTTCCAACATGTGGGCCAAAGTGGAAAACATGTGGTCCACCTTTGCTGAAGGGCAGAAAATAGCGCGGAAATAGAATAATGCATATAGAGATAAAACTGTTTAAGACTGAGAAAAGTAAGAGATGGAAAATGATGACAGACGAAGATTGCAAGGCTTTTCATGTCTACCCATTCCCCTCCCCCCCCCCCGACTATCTCAATAGCATGAACCTTTCTTCATCTCTGCCAGAACTCTCATTTCCCCCTCCCTTAAGGTTCTTCTGTGACTGTCCTAGGCTTTTGTGAACTGATACTGTGTCAGCGCCAGCCATCTTGGGGAGACTGCTCGATGAATCCAGTACTGTCTCTGTGAAGAATATTTCTCTGTGTTACTCAAAACTTGCTTGCCTTGTGTACACTCATTATAATTTTGAGGAATTTCAAATTTATTTTATTTATTTATTTATTTATTTATTTATTTATTTATTTAGAACTTTTCTATACTGATTTTCCAGTAACAGAATTACTGATCAAATGTCTCTATCATATCCCCCTCCCTCCTCTCCTCATAAGAACATAAGAACATAAGAAGTTGCCATACTGGCTCATACCAAGGGTCCATCAAGCCCAGCATCCTGTTTCCAACAGAGGCCAAACCAGGTCACAAGAACCTGGCAATTACCCAAAAACTAAGTCTATTCCATGTTACCGTTGCTAGTAATAACGGTGGTTATTATCTAAGTCAACTTAACTAATAGCAGGTAATGGACTTCTCCTCCAAGAACTTATCCAATCCTTTTTTAAACACAGCTATACTAACTGCACTAACCACATCTTCTGGCAACAAATTCCAGAGTTTAATTGTGCGTTGAGTGAAAAAGAACTTTCTCCGATTAGTTTTAAATGTGCCACATGCCACATGCTTTAAGTTTTACTTCAGAAGGTTTGTGGCGCAGACTCTGGTAATCCTACTCCGGATTGCCTTTCTGTACTGTCTCTACATCTTTCTATAAGAAAAACTCCACTGGACACTAAAAGGTCATTATTCAGGGTATTTAGACGGATAACTCAGAAGTTATCCAGCTAAATGAATGTTTGGGAACTTAGCCAGCTAGAATTTAGCTGGCTAAGTAAGGGGCATTCTGGGAGTGTAACTGGAAGGATTTGAGTTAGCCGCTTAAGGCCTAGATTCATCATTCTGCTATATTTATAGCAGAATGATAAGACGCGCTAAAACAGGGGGCGGGGAGAAATTGTGCAGCCAGCCGCATTGCGGCGGTGTGTTTTCACCTGCCGTGCTTGCAGCCAGGCCGCACACTTTCGCACCCATAGCACCACGGGAAAAGGTGTAGTTATTTCCATGGTGCTGCCAGTGATAATGTGGAAAGCATTACCGCCCGCAGTGCTGCCATGCCATAGCCATGCCATAACCGTGCTCAAATCCCGCCCACACTCCTCCCCTTCCCCTAATTTGAATTGTACCACCGCGATGTGGCCGGTATCGCATGCAGTAGGGAGTTATCGCACCTGATAAGGTCACATCGTGGTTTGATGAATGGCCCTATAAGTTAGCCAAGTAACTTCAATATTCAGAGTTACCCGGATAACTTAACTGGCTAAGTCAGGTCGAGCCAAAGAGCTGTCCTAAAGCTAGCCGGTTAAAGTTAACTGGCTATCCTTAGTTCAGATGCACTATTGAATATATCTCCAGAGTTACCCAGATACGTTTATCCAGATAACTTTGCTATCCAGACAGTGACTGATAGGAACCTCAATATGTCAAGTTTCATCAATGATTTTTACAAAGGTAATTATCATCTCCTTTTTTTACGCTGATTTACCACCCTACAAAACAAAACTGCATTGTAGTATAAAATTAAAATATAATCTATACCGAAAACAACATTCATTGTGGGCATACCATAAATTAAGATTTGTCTGCATACTTTATTTTGTTATTTGTGCATTAAAGGGGGGTGACTGCATTTTGGTTTCCAGGTAATAAAACAAAGATTTTTGTTTAGTTTTCATTGTCACCCTCCCCTACTTAAAAAGGGGGTCACATTTCCACTTACTGCTGAGTACTAACCCACTCGTTGTAGTGGTGGGCGACACATGAATTCAGTGTGGGGGACAGGTTATAAGTGTACAGCCCTAAAAAGTTCAGACTAAAAAAATAGAAATTCCACACCAAAGTCTTGAAATCCAAATAGAAAATAACCTTTACTCAAAAGAATGGAAAGTTCAAGCATGTACAAAAATCAGACAGCCCAGATCACAAAAATCAAAGCAGGAAAACGCTTTGTCAAATTCCCAAACTCACTTAAGCAGACATAGATCCTTCTTGCTGCTCAAGTCAGATTCTGGACTCTTCAGACTGAAAAGGAATGGTGGAAACTCATTGTCTTCTTTCTCAAAGTTACTCATACCTAGTAGGTTCAACTAGAACAGATCCTCTCCTTTTCACCTAGGGCTGGATCTTGGCCTGCTCTACTCTTGTGAATCCAATCCTTTATCTGCTTCTCCCTGGCTCCCTTTAAGAGGTTGACTCTAATCTTCTCCTCAGACTCCTCTTATTTCTTCTTGGGACTCCTGGAGTTACCCCTTTACAGAGCTCCTCTTACTGATCCGCCCTTTAAATGGCTGGACCACCATGTCACCATGACATGCTCCTTGGGACCTTCCAATACTGGAACATTGGCATAGTGAAGCCAAGCTGGCGTCACATTATCAACAGATGAATAACTTGGTAACTGAAGAAGGAAGAGAGAGAACTTGGGGGGGGGGGGGAGACATGGATGAAATGGAGAGGAAGAAGGAAATGAAGAGAGGAAAGCAGAGCAAAGAGAAAAGAATAGTGTGGAGAGAGTCAAAAAGATGGGAAGAGCAAGCCAGGGGACAGAAAGACAGAGATAAGCATGCATCAGGGCTCTCTCATCTTTCTGCAACATGAACCTGGGTATTCATTTTATTGTAATTTATATAATGACATCATTCAGAGTAGAAAAAGAAACTAAATATACCTAATGTAAAGGCATAGTCAAATTCCAATCTGAGCTTGTACATGAAAACCACAAATATTTTGGGAAGAGTTAAATTTTTCAGCTTACTTTTCATAGTGACCATTTTCAATTTTAGCCATACTAACCAGTGCTTAATATAACACATACATCAAATAGTATGGTATGCACATTGCACAATGCTGGACTCATATGTGTTAAACTCCCTCTAACAAGGTCGAGGTAATATAATATGGACCATTACTTTAAATGTGGCCTCATATGATAATCATGCAAATTCCATAATAGTGAGCTCATTAGCCAATATCAGGGGATTTCCAAAGTTCTGGCAATATTTCTGAGGTTGCACCTTCAGAGCTGCAGTTAACTGCTAGCACACCCACCGAGTCAGCAAACTAGCAGTTAACTACTGGGGGGAGACAGACTCTTGACACCCCCCCAAAAAAAAATAAGTCCTTCTCCCATGGTTCAATTCCCCCTCCCACAGACTCCCTCCCCCACAACCTGATTCCCTTCCAAAGCCAACCCCCGGTGCCCCCCCCCCCCCCCACACACACACACACACACACACAATCGGATGTGTTTTGGAGTTATCCCTCATGGCCTCTACAAGTCCATGGCAACCCTCCCCGAGGCAACACTAGCCCCTTCTGCCCTGCTGGCAGGCAGAGTATCTCCTAACCTTTTCCAGCTGCTCCTCTGCGGGTACGAAAGACGAAAGGTGGCATGAAATACCTCATCACATTTTGAACAGATGCTGCTGGGGAACAGGAAGGGGGAGGTCAGAGTCGCATTGGAAGTGGATAAGGCAGATTCTGAGCATACGGGGGGGCCCTCACTCCCAAGTGATGTTTCAGATCTTTTTTTTTTTTTTTGCTCCAAGGCAGATTTGCCAATTGTCAGTAAAGCAGAAACGAATGAGTGATCCGATAATGTGTCGTGGTAAACGCGTCTCTGTGAAACCAAAGCACATAAAGTGATAGTTACTCTGAAGCATTTCTGCCAATTCAAACACAAGTGATCGGGGACAGTAATTCAGGTCAGCTGCTGTACAAAAGCAGAGACAAACAGTAACACATTGTTACAGGGCACATTTTCATATGTTTCCTGTCTGAAATGTTTATTTATGTCTCTGCGTTCACTTCTTTTTTTTCTGGGCTAAGTGAGTTTCTTCATGAAGCAGCTAAAAATAGGCTTCGAAGAGACTAAACTGCTCATTTATTTAGATACACAGACGCGTCACTGTTTATAGACCTGCAAATAAAGAATTTTTATATTTCACCATTAAACTGATAAATTAGATGATGCACAGATCATGAAATTGCCTTAGGTACTTGTTCAGTTCTGCATCGTATCTGGATGATGCATTTTAAGGATTACCTTAAAGCGTCTTCAAACGTGTCTCATTACGGCTCGGCCCCTATAACAGAATGTCTAAATCTCTTGGACAGAAAAGGACTGGGAAAACTGATACTGCCTAATGAATACCTGCAACAGCCCCTGAAGTTACTATTCACATTACATTTCCAAAGGAATGCAAATAATGCAAATTAAAAAGTAAAACAATCACTCTTATTCTAAGCTCGATATCATGCTAATGATATACATCTGATTTGGAAATGGCTTTCTACGCTATTTGTTTTAATTCATAAAATAAACTTTCCACTTTAATGGGCAGATGATTTGTAGGGAATATTTGTTTCTGTATACTTTGTTGATAATTAAAGTGACTGCTTGCAAAACAAATATATAACTGTGTTTCTGCCAAACTGTATTGGAAGATTAATTCTAGCATAGAACTGAATGGTTTCCTGGTGTTCAACAGACTTTGCTGGATACAAAATCCCAAATAGGTAGTTTAGCATTTCTCTATTGGCAAGTACTGAGTTGTACTTTTCTTCCTTCTCTGGTCAGAGAATGAAGACCATAAGAACATGCCATGCTGGGTCAGACCAAGGGTCCATCAAGCTCAGCATCCTGTTTCCAACAGTGGCCAATCTAGGCCATAAGAACCTGGCAAGTACCCAAAAACTAAGTCTATTCCATGTTACTGTTGCTAGTAATAGCAGTGGCTATTTTCTAAATCAACTTAATTAATAGCAGGTAATGGACTTCTCCTCCAAGAACTTATCCAATCCTTTTTTAAACACAGCTATACTAACTGCACTAACCACATCCTCTGGCAACAAATTCCATAGTTTAATTGTGCATTGAGTGAAAAATAACTTTCTCCGATTAGTTTTAAATATGCCACATGCTAACTTCATGGAGTGCCCCCTAGTCTATTATCTGAAAGAGTAAATAACCAAGTCACATCTACCCGTTCTAGACCTCTCATGATTTTAAACACCTCTATCATATCCCCCCTCAGCCATCTCTTCTCCAAGCTGAAAAGTCCTAACCTCTTTAGTCTTTCCTCATAGGGGAGCCCTTCTCTGTACCTTCTCCATCGCAATTATATATTTTTTGAGATGCAGCAACCAGAATTGTACACAGTATTCAAGGTGCAGTCTCACCATGAAGCAATACAGAAGCATTATGACATTTCCCGTTTTATTCACCATTCCCTTTCTAATAATTCCCAACATTCTGTTTGCTTTTTTGACTGCCGCAGCACACTGAACTGACGATTTCAATGTGTTATCCACTATGATGCCTAGATCTCTTTCTTGGGTGATAGCACCTAATATGGAACCTAACATTGTGTAACTATAGCATGGATTATTTTTCCCTACATGCATCACCTTGCACTTATCCACATTAAATTTCATCTGCCATTTCGATGCACAATTTTCCAGTCTCACAAGGTCTTCCTGCAATTTATCACTATCTGCTTGTGATTTAACTACTCTGAACAATTTTGTATCATCTGCAAATTTGATTACCTTACTCGTCATATTTCTTTCCAGATCATTTATAAATATATTGAAAAGTAAGGGTCCCAATACAGATCCCTCAGGCACTCCACTGCCCACTCCCTTCCACTGAGAAAATTGTCCATTTAATCCTACTCTCTGTTTCCTGTCTTTTAGCTAGTTTTAATCCACGAAAAGGACATCGCCACCTATCCCATGACTTTTTACTTTTCCTAGAAGCCTTTCATGAGGAACTTTGTCAAACGCCTTCTGAAAATCCAAGTACACTACATTTACCGGTTCACCTTTATCCACATGTTTATTAACTCCTTCAAAAAAGTGAAGCAGATTTGTGAGGCAAGACTTGCCTTGAGTAAAGCCATGCTGACTTTGTTCCATTAAACCATGTCTTTCTATATGTTCTGTGATTTTGATGTTTAGAACACTTTCCACTATTTTTCCTGGCACTGAAGTCAGGCTAACCGGTTTGTAGTTTCCCGGATCGCCCCTGGAGCCCTTTTTAAATATTGGGGTTACAATAGCTATCCTACAGTCTTCAGGTACAATGGATGATTTTAATGATAGGTTACAAATTTTTACTAATAGATCTGAAATTTCATTTTTGAGTTCCTTCAGAACTCTGGGGTGTACACCATCCGGTCCAAGTGATTTACTACTCTTCAGTTTGTCAATCAGGCCTACCACATCTTCAAGGTTCACTGTGATTTAGTTCAGTCCATCTGAATCATTAACCATGAAAACATTCTCCAGTACAGGTACCTCCCCAACATCCTCTTCAGTAAAAACCAAAGCAAAGAAATCATTTAATCTTTCCTCAATGGCCTTGTCTTCTCTAAGTGCCCCTTTAGCCCCTCGACCAATACAGAGTGACTACTAACTGGCTCAATTTGTTCAGGACATGTTCATCCAGTCCTGGATTTGTCAATGGGCACTCTAGGCCAGTGCATAGGGCAGAAAATACCTGGGGGCAGCAGGCTGGCTGACGATTTGCTTTCTTCCTGCTGTGCTGAATCTCACTCAGCAGAGAACAGCCCACTGTTCTCTGATCCAGGCCCGTCCCTCCCGTATAACAAAGGGGGGCTTATTTTGGGGAGATTAGAGGAGGCTGAGGAGGAGTGAGGCTGGAGAATGAGAGGATATCTGCTTGGCAGCATTTGTCTCTGCGTGGGAGAGGAACAGGGGGAGGTGGGGGCAGTGTTTGTGTATGCGAGCGAGAAGGGATTGTATAAGTGGGCCTATATATGTGTATGCCAGACTGGATAGAAAGTTAGAAAGGGGATGCAAGGGAGCAGCAGGACAGAAGCATGTAGGTACACCTGCCTCCTCCTCTCCCCTTACTGCAATTCAGATCCTCTCTTCCTTAATCTCAGATTCGATCACCCAAACCCTGGAACCTCCCTTTCTACTTACCTTTCCCTTCTCCCTAGATCCTTGAACCCACCACACCTACTTCCTCAATCTCAGAACCTCCTTCCCTCTTTCGCCTCTCCCCCCATCCCAGATTCATCGTCTTCCTCCACCTCTCCTTGATATTCCCCATCTCCCAGTCTCCCCATCCCTGGTCCTCTTCACTTCCTCCTCCTCCCATCCCTGGTCCTCCCTCCCTCTCCTTCTCCTTTCTCCACTTGAGAACCCTTTTCCTCACCTAGTAAAAAGCAAATTACTTTTACAGACACAAGCAAGGCAGGAAAACTACTTTATTTTGTAATGTAATATAAAAGATGGAAATGTTTTGTGAATATGCTTTAGGATTCTCAAACATTTGCCAAAGACTCTATCCCTGCACAGCCGCAGGAAACTGGGGCAGTGCCTTAGACCTTCTATTCCCTGTTGTCTGGCCTTACTGGGGCAGGGGTGGGGGTGGGGGACAACATTATCAGCAGTGCCTAGGGGTGGCAAAATCCTAAATCCATCACTGCTCTGGTATCCAACCTTTTTTAAACTCTGTCATTTTGTGCTACATAACACTGACTGCATTTCCTTTTTCCTTGCAGTTGACACTGACAGTGCAAGACTAGCTCACAGCTTCATGGGCTTTTATCTGCTTTGCTGTCATGTACTCTACTACAAGCAAATCTTGCATTTTTTAAAGTCCATCTCTTTCAGTTGCTTAGTTCTCAGTGCCAGTTCAAGATTCATTTCCCATGGCCCCAAGTGCTCTTGTGCCACTCTGCTTCTCTGATGCCTCTGTTGACTTCTCCTTCTAATTCCTGGGTATAACTGTTCTACTCTCCATGGAATTTTGCCTCACACTCAGCTTTTCTCTTGCTGTTCCTCATTCAGCATCTCTTCATTTTGTCTTCTGGCATCCTAGTGTCCAGAACTAAACTGCCTTTTGCTTATGTATCCCATTTCTAATATTTTGGTTTTAAAATGGTTTCATGCATGCTTTCTGACTTTTTGATTTGCCCTTAATAAAATGGCCTTAGCTTATCTTGAGATTGACTCTGTGATTGTACTTCCCTCAGCACTTATGTTAACGACACTAAATTATAAACATTAATTAAAATTAATCTGTTTCACAAAGCTGCACAATTCCCCCCTCTCACTTCACTCACTACCAGCTTTGCCCCATCTCCCCTGTGTACTCCCCAACCTTGATCTTCTCCCTCTGCGCCAGTGTTGCTGTGTGCTTTCTTTAGCTATGCCAGCATCATAATTCCTCTCATTATGGCAGTGCCTCTCTGTGTCACTCCTGTATTTCACCAGCCCTTCTGTGCCTCATTGAGCTGTGCCAGTGCTGGCATAGGGCACTCTTTGACTCCCAAGCCCTATGTGTCTCTTCTCACAGTGCCAGTGCTTCTCTGTACTCCCTGATACTCCCCAGTCCTGTTCTGTCTCTCCTCCTGCTGTTTTGAGTCTTCTTGTGTCAATGTGACAATTAGATCAAGGGCATGTGCAGGATGCTGTTTACTACAATTTCAACAAAGTTTTGATACTGTCCCATGGAGCATGAAAAGAAGCTAGAAGGCAAAAGAGAACAAAGTCATACAGGGGTGTGACAGAGGTCCTGACCTAGGTCCTGGGTCACTCGAAATGTGCTCTTGGGAAAGTGTTGAAGAATGTTACCATTGGGTTATTGAAATGAGTCATTGTGATAGAGGTTTATCACAGGGATTTGGTATTTTCCTTTAATTAAGTGAGCGTTATGAGGGAGAACCACAAGGGGGAGTTTCCTTGGGGTCAACATATGGCGATGTTCAGAGTGGGAAAAGGTCTTTGATTCTGGTTCCTATTTTGAGAGAGTGATTGAGAAGGGAGCCCACAGCTCTTAGGAGGGCAGCTGGTCAGCTGTATCAAAGAGAAGCCATGGGAAGCTGAAGAACCACTGCTGGGCTCTTGGGTGGTGCCCATAGGCAGCCCAGGAGGGTTATGAACCAGAATAAGCTTGTGGAAATTCAAAGGGAAATGAGAGGACTATATAGATGAGACTTTGACTAAGAAGCATTCTGTGTGGGGATGAGAGTACTAAATCTCATCTGAACAGTGGGAGATAATTTTTGTGCTATGATGTACCAGAGAAGATTTAGGGAAGATTGTTTTGTTGTTGCTGTTGAGGTTGCTGCTACCTCAATGCTATAAGAGCCTGTGGACCTTGATTTAATCAATGAATTTACATATTGTTCATCTAAGATTGACGGCAACCCCAGAAATACAAGTTTCAATTTGTAGAAGAAAACATTTTATGTGAGACTCTGCTTTATCCCAAGATGTGGGTTTGGGAGAGGCATCTGTCAGTTCAAGGAAGGAGTAGAGGTGCTGTCACAGGGGAAAGCAGTGTATTGTGTTTCCTTATCTTACCCTTGCCTCTGTATCAGGTCCACTACACCATTTTATCTGTGAAACCATGAGAGACTGGTGCTTAGCTCTCAAACAGTCATCAGACACTCTTACTTTATGGGTTTCATCAGGGGTTTACAGGGGGATGAGAAGGGTTAAGACAGACAATGAAGACTAAGGACCAGATTGAAAGACAGCGCAAAAAAATGCACAAATAGGCTGCAAGCCAGTTTGCTTGCACAATTTTAAAATGACACATCTTTTGCCCAGCACTTTAAATGTTTGCAGCTTCAGGAAAGGAACAACGCTAAATAAAAACATTACAAACGCAAAAACTTGAACAAAAGGTGTTGCAGAAATATTTACCCTATGAGAAGTATAATATGAATATCATGCCAGTCTATTGAAGCACAAAGGGACTGATACAATAAGACACGCGTGAAAACGGGCACCCATATTGAGCCACCTCTCCTGGGATCCCAATATAATATTAAAATGAGCTGCTACATTAAAAAGGACGCGCTAGGGAAACATTGTGCATAGAAGGCACTCTTAGACGAATATGACGAGTACTCAACCAGACCCAGTCTCCTGGATGAAAGGTGGGAGCTTTGCAACAATGTCTATCCACATCTCTTTTGGCAGAGTTAGCCGCACACCGCAAGTTGTCCTGAGTGGAATCCCATAGAGATCGGAGCTGATGGGCTGTGAGTTGGGCGGCTGGTGAAGACACCGTTACCGGGAGTGGTAAGGGTGGTTTAGGCTGTTTCTCGAAGACAAGTTGGAAAGGCGAGGATCATGTTGCAGAGTGGACATGGTGATTGTAGGAGAACTCCTCCCAAGGTAGCAAGGCCACCCAATCGTCCTGTTTATCTCCTATGAAGGAGCGGAGGAAATTCTTCAGGGAACGATTGGTGCATTCAGCCTGCCTGTTTCCTTATCGGTGGAAGGCTGTTGTGAAGTCTAGCTGGATCCCAAATTTCCTGCACAGTGCCTTCCAGAATTTTGTGGTGAATTGTGACCCACGATCAGAGGAGATGGGTTGTGGAAGTCCATGTAAGCGAAAGATGTGCTTGGTGAAGAGTTGTGCGAGTTCAGGCGCAGTGGGGAGTTTCGAGAGAGGTACGAAGTGAGCCATCTTGGAGAATCTATCTACCTTGACCCAGATGACCTGTTTCCCTTCAGATGGTGGTAGATCAACTATGAAGTCCGTGGTGACGTGAGTCCACAGTTCTATGTGTATGGGGAGTGGCTGTAGCAACCCCCATGGACATCCAGTAGGGGCTTTTGTCTGGAGTAAGTTGGGCAGGAGTCTACGTATGCTTGGACATCTTGATTTACATGTGGCCAATAGTAACGAGACAAGAACTCTTGGGTCCAAACCTTGCCCGGGTGTCCTGCTGTAAGAGAATCATGGGCCCAGGAGAGGACCTTCTTGCGTAGGTGGAGGGGTACTACCATCTTACCCGCGGGAGCCACATCAGTGGTTGCAAGGAGGATGTTAGCTAGGTTGAGAATGTATTGTGGCAAGGTGGGAGAGTCTTCATGTTCAGTGGTGCGGGAGAAAGCATCCACTCGGATGTTCTTGGATGCTGGTCTGTAGCATAGGGACAAGTTAAAGCAGCTGAAAAACAAGGACCAGCAAGCCTGTCACAGGTTTAGTCATTGTGCTTGACACCAATATTCTAGATTTTTATGATCGGTGTACACCACTACTGGATGCTGGGCCCCCTCCAGCCACTGGCACCATTCTTCAAATAATACTTCAAATAATTGGTACACTTGGTATTCTTTAAGACATTATAATATCGCTACCATGTATTTGTAGGACCTTTCCTCACAGAGTCAGAGCATTTTCCAGACTCCCTCTCATGGTAATTGGTCCGTTTTACTTTGTATTTTTTCAAGTATTTTTTGCACACATTTTTTTAAAACTCTTTTTTTCATTATTCATTTTTCATTTTTATCTCACACAACTTTCCTACAAACTCAGTCCCATGTTTGAAAATCAGTCACTTTTCAAAAATTCGTGCATTCATAAACAGTACTTATCTGCACATCCCAACACGATCGCGTTTCGGACCCGCCCTCTTAAGGTCCTGCTTCAGGGGAAAACCACTTAGCATTATTCAGTGACACCACGCTCCATGCCGTTAAGATGGCATTCTTCAAATGCCATCTTAACGGCTAGGAGCTCTTTGTCCCCTATACCGTAATTTTTTTCAGTGGGGGTAAATTTTTGAGAGAAGTAAGAGCAAGGAAGTAGTGATCCCTTGTCAGAGAGTTGGCAGAGGATGGCCCCCACAGTGATGTCTGAGGCGTCTACCTCTACCACGAAGGGTCGTGTGGGATCCGGGTAGTGTAGACAAGAGTCAAGCAGGAAAGCTGGTTTTAGCTCCTCGAAAGCCTGGAGTGCTTCCATGGGCCACTCTGTGGTGTTGGCCCCCTTCCTAGTTAGGGCGGTGAGTGGAGCTACCTTCTGTGAGTAGTGTGGGATGAAATGCCGGTAGAAGTTTGTGAATAAAAGAAAGCGTTGAAGGGCTTTTACTCCTACCGGCTGAGGCCAGTCTTTGATGGCAGAAACTTTTTCTGGATCCATATGAAATTCTGAGACTGAGACAATGTAACCTAGGAATGGCAAGGACTGTTGTTCAAATATACACTTTTCCAGTTTAGTGAACAGGCGGCTTTTGCAGAGTCGCTGCAGCACTTACGCATGTCCCGGGGCTTTGCGCACGCCGGCAACCTATGCAACATAGACTCGGTGCATGCAGGGGTAGCTTGGGGCAGGTTTTCGGGGGGTACGTGCGTATCTTACGCACGTACCCCTTTGAAAATCTGCCCCTATGGTTTGATAATGCTAATCATATTTTCTTTCAGCCTGAGGAACTGAGAAGTTTTCTGTATGGGAAGAAGTCTCTTGAAGTTACTCTAAGTGGGGAAGTTGGGTCAGACTGATCTGATGATATTGAAATAGGGTTGGACAATCGTGTTAAGCCTTTATTCCTTGTAAAATCTTTCTATTTTCTCTCTGCCACCCCCCTCATAGGGCTTGATTTACTAAGGCTTTTCTCCCATTCTTTGTCTATGGGAAAAATGCTTAACAAATGAGGCACTTAATTTGTGGTCTAATGAGATAGTGTTATTGCAGATTTTTTTCCTTTTCTTTCTTTCTCTTCATTTCTTTCATATATTATTTTTTCCATTTATTGCTGTTAATAATATCATTTTTCTGCAACAAGATTGGATTCTTGTAAGTTTGTCATTCTATAAATGAATTAAAAAAAAATCGGTGCTAAGCTCCTAACTTATTTCTCTGCAGTATCTCTGACCATGTAGCCACCCACATTTTAGGCTCCTAAATTTAGGGACTCAGATCTAGTAAATTTTCAAAAGGGCCAATTTAGGGGCCTCACTTCAAAAGTTAGGGACCTAAACGATTGAAAAATTTACCCTTTCAGGCCCTAAGTTCAGCTGAAAATAGGCACTTACTTTAGAGACCTATATTTAGGAGCTCATCTTTTTTTGAGTATCAGCCTCTAGGAGCCTAAATTGGACTTTTGGAAACTGATTACTGCTGAGTCCTTAAATTTAAATGCCTGGTTTGACTAGGGCCTAAATACAGGATCCAAAGTGGGCAGTAACATGGATAGATTTAGAAGAGGTAAAAAGTTAACTGCTTAACACTTATTTTCAGCATTAGGCACCTAAAACTGAGATCCTATATACTAAGGGCCGGATTTTCAAAGGGTTATGCGCGCCGCGCCTATTTTCAAAAGGCCCAGCGATGTGCGCAAAGCCCCGGGACGCATGTAAGTCCCGGGGCTTTCAAAAAGGGGCGGGGAGGGAGTAGGGGCGTGGCCAGAGGCCTCCGCACGGCCGCTGTGCCAGGGATCGCGCGCCGGCAGTTGACCAGCGCGCGCAACTTAATTCAGCCCCAGAGATGAAGTAAGTTTGGAAATAAAAGAAAAACAAAGAAAAAGGTAGGGAGGAAAGGGCGGGGGAAGCAGGGGAAGGGAAGGTAGGGTGGGGGGGTAGGGAAGTTCCCTCCGAGGCCGCTCCAATTTCAGAGCAGCCTGGGAGGGAACAGGGGAAGGAAGTGCGGCTCGGTGCGGGCTCGGCATGCGCAAGCTGCACAATTGTGCACCCCCTTGCGCGCATGTTATAAAATTGGGTGTACATGTGGGCGCGCCGGGTAGCGCGCGCCCACATGTACACCTGTGCGCAGGTTTGAAAATCTACCTCTTACTATTTTTCCCATAGACACAAAATGGGAGAAAACCAAACTGTTTTGTATCACTGAATTCATACTAGTTTGTGAAAACTTTTGCTAGAATACACTCAGTAGTATAAAACAGTTTTGACATCAGCTTGTGAATATCATTGCTAGTAGGAATCTAGTGGTGTTAAATAGCCTGGATAACTACTGGCTCATATTAAGATAAGTGATATAATCTTTTTGGTGTGCTTAGGTCCAACTGAAAGTTTGTGCATACACATTCAAGTGATAACAGTTTCAGCCTTATTTCAGCCCAGTGATGCGATTTTGATGAATTTAAGCTTTTTGCACACCATTAATAGGATTAATAAGAAGGGGTTTCTCTGCACAGTGATTGAGAGCTTGGCAATTTGTTAATTTTCACTAGTTGCTCTATTCTGAGGTCCTTTTTTCTCCTTCTAATTCAGATGGGTTAAGAATATACTAGTGGGGCTTTTTTGTCAGACCCTACATTCAGGAGCCTAGTTAATCTAGGAGTCTAAATTTAGGAACTCAGCCTTCGTTTTCAAAAGGATCAATTTAGGAGCCTAACTCCAAAACTTAGGCACCTAAACCCTTGGACAATTGGCCCCTTAGGCTTCTAAATTGGCCATTTTGAAAATATACTAGGACTGAGTATCTAAATTTAGGCTCCCAGTTTCATTAAGACCCAAAATTTAGGGTTCTGAAAAGAGGGTGGAGTTAGGGAGGGGAGATAAAATCAGGAACATAACATTTACTTAGGCATCTAATTTAGATGCCTAAATCTTGACAAATAAATAATGGGGCCGATATATATATAAAAAAATGAGCTCATAAATTTAGGTCTCTAAATTACTTAATTTAGGAACCTATTTTCAGCCAAACTTAGTTCCCTTAGTTTTCAGCTGAAAATTCACATAAATTTAGAGGCCTATAAGTTAGACATCTAAATTTAGGCCTGCTATTTATTAGCCTAGATTTAGGACACTAAGACCTAGATTTAGCAAATTGCTGTGAATATCGCATGTGGTAGAAAAAGCGGCATCTTTTATGGTAATTTCCTAATTATTGTGTACTTCACATAGGTATTACCACAAAGTATGTTAACTTTTCATACTTTTCATACTTTGTGGTAATACCTATGTAATTGCATTTTCCTACCTGCAAAGTGCTCATTTAGAAAGAGAGAGAGAGAGAGAGAGAGAAAGCACTAGTGATGTGCAAAGCCCAAAAATTCGGTTTGGGCTTCGTTTTCGGCCCTCCGCGGAAAATATCATATTTCCCACAATTCGGTCATTTGGGATTCAGGGGGGAACCCAAAAACAAATTTTTACCGACATTTCAGGAAAACTTTGTTCGGGTTTCAGGGTCCCCGAATCAGGACAAATTAGGAAATTTTGTTGAAATTGTCTAATTTAATTCGTCCTAAAGAAATGCCCATCCCTAGAAAGCACACCTCTGGGGGTGGTATTATAGAAGCAGCTATTTATATCTCTATAGAAGACCTACCTAGTAACTCAAGGAGAGGTTTAGGTAGTAGTGTAGGTTAGGGGCCACCTTTATATGCAGAGTGAGAAGTATGAACAGAACAGTACATTCTTGTGAAGATTTAATGTCCTTCAGTGTGAGGAAACTCACACAAAGATGAGATTTGTAGAATGTTCTCTCACCCTAGCTTGATGGACTCTCTACTTGGGTAACTCTGCATGTAAAAGTGGCCCCTAACCCCTACACTACTACCTAAACCTCACCTCAAGTTACTAGGTGGGTTTCCTATAGTAGCATAAATAGCTGCTTACTATGATGCCACCCCCAGAGGCACTCTCTCTCTCTCTCTTTCTCTCTCTCCCCCTCTCTCTCTCTGAGGCCCTCCACCAGCTTAAAAATGCCCAAAATGGAATTTACAAAAAATCACAAATTGTGTTATGGGCATAACACACGATGTCATACAGCTTAAAGCAATTGAAAAAAGTGTAGCTATTTTCGGCATTAAAATTGTGCGATATTGTGTGTTATGACATCACAAAGTGTGAAGTCAGCCCACTTTTTTAGAAATCCTGCCCAGACTCTGCCCTGGACTCCTCCCCAATCTCTCCCCTTTTAAAAATTTGCATTGCACCATGCATTATGGTGTTTTCACATGCGTTAACACGTTTTTCGCATGCATTAACATGTTTTTCGCATGCAAAAACGTCTTAACACATGCAAAAATGCCATAACGTAATTTGATAAATGACCCTATAAATTAGGTGCCGAGCTCTGAAAATCAGTGCTAAGCTTGTTTGCCTTCCCTAAATTCACCCTTGTGGCCACCCACCTTTTAGGGTCCTAAATTTAGGTACTCCGCCCTAGTAAATTTTCAAAAAGGCCAATTTAGGAGCCTAAACTCTTTGAAAAGGGTCCAGTATCCCTACGTTTAGGGTCTACATTTATTTCAGTTTTCAGCTGACAACTTAGGGTCTTAACTGGCTGAAAATAGGCACTTGACTCTAACTTAGAAGCCTATATTTAGGAGTTCAGCTTTTTTGGAATATCAACCTCTCATTTTTTTTTAATACAGTCTCAAGAGCTTTAAAAATAAACACAAAGAGTTGCACCTGAAATTTATGAATATCGTATATACTGATGTATACGTCAATCTCAAGTATAAGTCATGGGTAATTTTTGGGCCCTAAAAGCAAGAAATTTCTGTGACTCGTGGATAAGTCGAGGGTAAAACCTAGGGAGCTCATGAAACGTGAAATCATACTAAGAAACATAAATTAAGAAAATTGCTTTTATTTTTTAGAAACAGAATAAAGTGTTTTATAAGAAACATTATCATTTATATACAATAGAAAATGTGAGGTCGGCTCCTTGCCTCCCTCACATATTCTATTGTATATAGTAATTAATCTTCATTCTCCCCCTCTTTTTTTCCTTCTCCCAGTTAAGGCTTCCTTGTTATAATGTAACTTTATGCTCCTCTAAATTGGCACTTGTTAATTGGTTGGTTATAGTTATGCTTAGTTCGATGTAAACCGAGTTGATTTGATTTGTATCAAGAAAGTTGGTATATAAAAGCCTTAAATAAATAAATAAATTTAAAACTTGAGAAAATAGCTTTTATTTAGTTATTAAATGAAGAATACAGTTCTCCATTCAAATCCTTCCAAGTCTAATTCTTCATTGTCAGAATGTCCAAATAAATCCTGGCACTGTTCTTTGGTGATGTCATCAACGTAATCATTGTCTTCGCTGTCTCCATCTGTTGAATCATCATCCAGTGCTGATTCATCTTTGTCTTCATAGATGGCATCGTCTTCTGATCTATCCATAGCATTGCTAATGCTGCATTTCAGGAATGACTTTTTGACCATTTCTGGTGGAATTGGCTCCATGCATCCTTTACCCATTTCACTACCAAATCAATATCTGGTTTCATCAGGAGCCCTTCTTTCATTAAGTTTGCTTGACCAGAACACATCCATTGTTGCCACATATGCCGCAATTGGTCTTTGAAAGGCTGGTTGAGACAGACATCTAACAGCTGGAGCATTGATGTCAGACCTCCTGGAATTAATGCTAACCTAGTCACCATTTTCTCTGCATCATCCTTCACATATTCTGTTATATGTGCACGGCACATAACCCACACCAATAGTGATAGTCGTTTTCTTAGCCCCACGGCTGGTTACCTACCCCACATATTGTACAGCCACCATTTCGTTCCCTTCTGATCCATCCAGCCTTTAGGATGAACCCGAACAGTTGTGCCTGCTGGAATTTTTAGGTTCTTGGGCATCTTTTTCCTCTTGCCTAGTTTTGTGCCATCTGCCAGGCAAGACAGGACCATCATGAAATGGGTCTTTTCATGACCAGTTGTTTTTACAAGTATGCCAGCTACAGTATGATTGCCAGGCATATAAAATGCCATTGGTGATTCATCAATATTACCAATGTTATTCATATCAAAATGTTTCTTTATTCTCTACTGAATAATGAATTTGTGAAATGAACAGATCTTTTTATCAAGATCTCTAGGCAGTTTCTGTGTCTGATGATGAAGGGATAATCCGTATCGGTTTATGAACCGCGAACACCAACCAGACAATGCTGTGAATTCTTTCAGACCTTCGGTGTCTGAATATTTTTCTTCCTTTACCATTTGAAGGCTAAGAATCCTAATGCTCGAGCGAGTCACAATGTAGTCATTCTGTCTATATCCCATTACCCAGTCATTCAAATCCTTTCCCATTCCATCAAAAGGTGCAATTTTGAAGCATAAAGCTTTCTTTGACTTTGGTATTTCTAGCAGCTTTTCCTCATTTTTTCTACAATCTCTGACTAGCTTTTCACTCACATCAAATTCTCTTGCAGCTATACAATTATTGGCCTCCTTTGCACGTTCAATAACCTTCAGTTAGAGCAATGTGGTGTAAGGTGCTCTCTTTTTCTTCTCAGAGTTCATTTTCCTGAGGGTAAGAAGCTATTATTCTAGTGAATATCTCAACCGTTAGAATCCTTCCTTCCCTCCTCAATGACTATCTGCTGTTAGAATCACTCGCGCTCTTCCCCTCCCGATCCCTTAACTCACCTGCTGCTTCCAGGCTGACAACAACACTTGCAGTTGTTAAGACACACATTACCTGGTCCACCACAGTGTCCTGTTTGGCAATAGGACAGCTTCTCCCCCACAACTCCTCCGAATCCCTTAACTCAACAACTCGCTGCTACTATGACAATGACGGTGAACTTGCGGTCACTCAGGCACATCCGCCTTCCTCCCCCACAGGGTTCCAGTGGGGCTTTGAACCACGTGCTTCTAAGTATGCCAATCAGACCCTGGCTTGGGTGGAGGGTGTTGTGAACGTGAACCCTTGGGCCGGCTACAGTGTGAGGCGGAACCACTGAAGGAAGGCCTGCAGCGGAATTCGTAGCCGGGAGGCAGATCGGGACCAGGAGACCAGACAGGACCTTCACCTCTACCAGCCATCTTTCCCCACAGGTTGAGCTCTTGGGTGCCGGGGCCGGCAGGACTTAGGAGAAGGTCTCCTGGTGAAGAGGAGTACAGTGAACTGTCTGAGTCGAGGCAGGCTGCAGATGTGGGGAGTCAGTGATGGTCCAGGGGTTCAAGGCAGGCAGCAGAGGAGCCAGATGATGAGATGAGCCAGAGGTCAGGGCCGGTAGAAGACAGACGAAACCAAAGAGCAAGCCAAGGGTCAGGACGGGCAGCAGACAGACGAAACCAGGTAGCAAGCCGAAGTCAAACCGAGGAAGCAAGCAGGTGGGAACTGGAACTCAGGAGCAGGAAAGGAGCTGGAGCAGGCAGGGAGGCAGGAGCGGAGTCAGGAACAAGCAGGATACTGGAACGGAGTCAGGAACAAGCAGGATACTGGAACAAAGTCAGGAACAAGCAACTAGATTCTCCCAGGAGGCGACCTGTTGCCAAGGCAAGGCAATGGTGTCTGAGGCAGCCTATTTATAGTCCTCCAGCGATGATGTGGGATTTGGGACCGGGCCGAGGTTTCCCGTCACGCTCACGCCTAGTGGGCGAAGTCGCCCAAAGATGCCAACAGCATCTCCCTTGTGGGGAGAATTCCGAGAGAAGCCCCGAAGTGGCCTGAGCAGGGCCGGGACAGCCCGCGGAGCAGGAAGCGAGCTTGGTGGTAAGGGAGGGGGACCCGGCTGCGGCCATCCGTGGCCTGGATTCCCAAAAGTACCCCCCCTCTTACACCCCCTCCCCAGGGGTCTTGGTTTGCTGGGATTGTATCAATGGTACTGGAGATGGAGAGATTTGTCGAGAATGTTGGAGGCAGGTTCCCACATGTTCTCCTCCGGGCCGAAGCCTTCCCATGAGATCAAGTACTCCCACCATTGGTGATGGAAGCGGACGTCCAGAACCGACCGTACTTGACAGACAAGGTCGGCATCTGTGACTGCATTCACAGGCTTTGGTGGTTCTCGGTGGAATGTTGAGAGTACCAATGGCTTCAGTAGCAAGACATGGAACACGTTGTGTATTCGTAGACTCGAAGGTAAGCGTAGGTGATAGGATACTGCACCCACTCGTTCGGAGACCATAAAGGGCCCAATGTATATGGGAGCTAGGCGCATAGAAGGCACTCTTAGATGAATATGACGAGTACTCAACCAGACCCAGTCTCCTGGGTGAAAGGTGGGAGCTTTGCAACGATGTCTATCCACATCTCTCTTGGCAGAGTTAGCCGCATGCCGCAAGTTGTCCTGAGTGGAATCCCATAGAGATCGGAGCTGATGGGCTGTGAGTTGGGCGGCTGGTGAAGACACCGTTACCAGGAGTGGTAAGGGTGGTTTAGGCTGTTTCTCGAAGACAAGTTGGAAAGGCGAGGATCATGTTGCAGAGTGGACATGGTGATTGTAGGAGAACTCCGCCCAAGGTAGCAAGGCCACCCAATCATCCTGTTTATCTCCTATGAAGGAGTGGAGGAAATTCCTCAGGGAACGATTGGTGCATTCAGCCTGCCTGTTTCCTTATCGGTGGAAGGCTGTTGTGAAGTCTAGCTGGATCCCAAATTTCCTGCACAGTGCCTTCCAGAATTTTGTGGTGAATTGTGACCCACGATCAGAGGAGATGTGTTGTGGAAGTCCGTGTAAGCGAAAGATGTGCTTGGTGAAGAGTTGTGCGAGTTCAGGCGCAGTGGGGAGTTTCGAGAGAGGTACGAAGTGAGCCATCTTGGAGAATCTATCTACCGTGACCCAGATGACCTGTTTCCCTTCAGATGGTGGAGATCAACTATGAAGTCCGTGGAGACGTGAGTCCACAGTTCTATGTGTATGGGGAGTGGCTGTAGCAATCCCCATAAACATCCAGTAGGGGCTTTTGTCTGGAGTAAGTTGGGCAGGAGTCTACGTATGCTTGGACATCTTGATTTACATGTGGCCAATAGTAACGAGACAAGAACTCTTGGGTCCAAACCTTGCCCGGGTGTCCTGCTGTAAGAGAATCATGGGCCCAGGAGAGGACCTTCTTGCGTAGGTGGAGGGGTACTACCATCTTACCTGCGGGAGCCACATCGGTGGTTGCAAGGAGGATGTTAGCCAGGTTGAGAATGTATTGTGGCAAGGTGAGAGAGTCTTCGTGTTCTGTGGTGCGGGAGAAAGCATCCGCTCGGATGTTCTTGGATGCTGGTCTGTAGCGTAGGGAGAAGTTAAAGCAGCTGAAAAACAAGGACCAGCGAGCCTGTCATGGATTTAGTCATTGTGCTTGACACCAATATTCTAGATTTTTATGATCGGTGTACACCACTACTGGATGCTGGACCCCCTCCAGCCACTGGCACCATTCTTCAAACGCCATCTTAACGGCTAGGAGCTCTTTGTCCCCTGTACCGTAATTTTTTTCAGTGGGGGTAAATTTTTGAGAGAAGTAAGAGCAAGGAAGTAGTGATCCCTTGTCAGAGAGTTGGCAGAGGATGGCCCCCACAGTGATGTCTGAGGCGTCTACCTCTACCACGAAGAGTCGTGTGGGATCCGGGTAGTGTAGACAAGAGTCGAGCAGGAAAGCTGGTTTTAGCTCCTCAAAAGCCTGGAGTGCTTCCATGGGCCACTCTGTGGTGTTGGCCCCCTTCCTAGTTAGGGCGGTGAGTGGAGCTACCTTCTGTGAGTAGTGCGGGATGAAATGCCGGTAGAAGTTTGTGAATAAAAGAAAGCATTGAAGGGCTTTTATTCCTACTGGCTGAGGCCAGTCTTTGGTGGCAGAAACCTTTTCTGGATCCAAATGAAATCCTGAGACTGAGACTATGTAACCTAGGAATGGCAAGGACTGTTGTTCAAATATACACTTTTCCAGTTTAGCGAACAGGCAGCTTTTGCAGAGTCGCTGCAGCACTTGGCATACCCGCTGTCGATAAGTGGTGTGGTCCTTAGAGTATATGAGAACATCGTCGAGGTATACAATCACTGAAGAGTGAAGCATGTCTCGGAAGACTTCATTCATTAGGTTTTGTGAAACTGTTGGTGCATTACATAGTCTGAAGGGCAAGACTAGATACTCGTAATGCCCATCACGAGTGTTAAAAGCGGTTTTCCACTCATCGCCTGGTTTAATTCAAATTAGATTATATGTGCCTTGGAGGTCCAATTTAGTAAAGATTCAAGCTCCTTGAAGATGGTCCAAGAGCTCTGGGATGAGTGGGAGAGGATATCGGTCTTGGTGTGTAATAGCGTTGAGCCCCCGATAATCTATGCAGGGCCTGAGAGAACTGTCTTTTTAGGCGACAAAAAAGAATCCGGCCCCTGCTGGAGAAGAATAAGGCCGGATAAACCCCTTATCCAGGTTTTCTTGGATGTACTGGGACATTGCCCAAGTCTCAGGTAGGTCCAAGAAAACACAGAGGTAGGAGATCTATGATACCGGCAGGTAAACACAAACAGCTTACTGATTAGAAGAATGGAGCCCCTGAGGCAGCAGCTGTAAAGCTGCGAAACTCGGCCTGAGTCGGGCGATTTTATTTGACACGTCTCTGCATCAATAAAGTGTTGGAAAAAGATCCAGGCATCTATTTTTTTGTGTTTATTTACAAGTCTCAGGTAGGGACAAAGGGTAAACTCACCCTCGAAGGGGTATCGCACCAGGCAGTAAATCAATGGCACAATCGAAGGCCCGATGTTCCGGCAAGAGCTCAGCCGTTTCCTTGGAGAAGACATCTGCGTATTCTGCGTACTGTGGCGGCAGCGACAGAGTGGTGGCTGAGAAAGGAATGCTAGGCCGAGGCAGAGTAGGCAAGCAGGTCGTAAAGCAGGTTGGACTCCAGGCTGTGATTTGCAGGGACTCCCAATCAATGAGTGGAGAGTGCTTCTGAAGCCAGGGTAGACCCAGGACTATGGGATGGATAGATTTGTTCAGGATGTAGAAGGAGATCTCTTCCTCATGGAGAATTCCAGTGTGGAGGATCACTGGAGCTGTTGTGGACAAGATGAAGCCTGGAAAAGGGGGTACCCTGAATGGAGGATACTCGTAGTGGCGGTGTATGGGCAACCACGGGAAGTTACAGCTGTTGGACCAAGTCAGCTAGGATGAAGTTGCCTCCCGCCCCCAGAGTCGATAAAGGCCAATGTAGAAAAGAATTTGCCAAAGAGACAGGAACAGTCTCCCCAGTAACGCCTAGGCTTGGGAGTTGTCCGGCCGCTCCCGGCATTGTGTCAACATGTGGCCCCTACCACTGCAGTAAATACACAAGCCTAAGGAATGGTGGCACTTCTTCTCCTCTGGAATAAGAGGGCTGCGACTGAGTTGCATGGGTTCCTTACCTCGACTAGGCTGGTGTTCAGGAGGTGGAGCCATTGATCTGGAGAAGGATGGAGCCAGTACAACTGGTCTCCGGGTGGGCTTAATCTCCTGGGCCCATTGCTGAAGCCTGCAATCAATCCTCCCTGAGAGATCGATCAGGCCTTCGAGATCATCTGGGAGATCCTTAGCTGCGAGCTCATCCTTAATGCGAGAAGATAGTCCCTCTAGGTAGATACTGCGTAAGCTGTCCTCCCGCCAACCCAACTCTGACACCAGGGTGCGGAATTCAACAGCGTAGTCGACCAGTGGCCAGGAGCCTTGGCGCAGATGGAGGAGTTCAGCAGCCACGGTGGACTGCCGAGCCGGCTCGTCAGACACCTGCTTAAAGGTGTGTACGAATTGTTGCAGATTTCCAAGTAGCGAATCACCTCATTCCCACAATGGGGAAGCTCACGCCAGGGCTTTGCCATCCAATAGAGACAGTATGTAGGTTGTTTTAACCTGATCGGATTGGAACTATGTTGGTTGGAGGGTGAACCGCATGAAACAATGGTTGAGGAACCCCCAACACTGCTTAGGATCTCCAGCATAGTGGGGTGGTGCCGGTAAGTACAGAGATGTGGCCGGTCCAGTGGCTGGGACAGGAGCCAAACACGGGGCTGCCACCAGAGGCGTCAAATCCAGATGGTTAGCCAATCTCTCAATGGTAGCTGCCAAGATGTCCAAGCAGTGTTGCTGCTGCTGCTGCAGCCATTGAGCCAAGCCGGGGATAGCCTGGAGGCCAGAGAGGTCCGCCGGGTCCATGGCCTTGGCAAACTGTTGTGAACATGGACCCTTGGGCCGGCTAGAGTGTGAGGTGGAACCACTGAAGGAAGGCCTGCAGCGGTACCCGTAGCCGGGAGGCGGATCAGGACCAGGAGACCAGACAGGACCTTCGCCTATACCAGCCCTCGTTCCCTGCAGGTTGAGCCCTTGGGTGCCGGGGCCGGCAGGACTTAGGAGAAGGTCTCCTGGTGAAGAGATACAGTGAACAGTTTGAGTCGAGGCAGGCTGCAGACATGGGGAGTCGGTGATGGTCCAGGGGTTCGAGGCAGGCAGCAGAGGAGCCAGATGATGAGACGAGCCAGAGGTCAGAGCCGGTGGAAGACAGACGAAACCAAAGAGCAAGCCAAGGTTCAGGACGGGCAGCAGACAGACGAAACTAAGTACCAAGCCAAAGTCAAACCGAGGAAGCAAGCAGGTGGGAACTGGAACTCAGGAGCAGGAAAGGAGCTGGAGCAGGCAGGGAAGCAGGAGCTGAGTCAGGAACAAGCAAGATACTAGAACAGAGTCAGGATCAAGCAGGATACTGGAACAAAGTCAGGAACAAGCAACTAGATTCTCTCAGGAGGTGACCTGTTGCCAAGGCAAGGCAATGGGGGTCTGAGGCAACTTATTTATAGTCCTCCAGCAATGTCGTGGGATTTGGGGCCAGGCTGAGGTTTCCCGCCACGGGCCCTTTAAATCCCGGGCAGTCGGGCACGCACACGCACCCCTAGTGGACGGAGCCGGCCAAAGATGCCGACGGCTTCTCCCTGACGGGGAGAACGCCGTGAGAAGGCCCTGACGCGGCCCGAGCAGGGCCGGGACAGCCCACGAAGCAGGAAGCAAGCTTGACGGTAAGGGAGGGGGACCCGGCTGCGGACTGCCGCAGCCGGGATTACCAACAGAGGGAGGACGTGCCTGAGCAACCTCAAGTCCCATTGTTGCTCTGCTAGCAGTGAGCGAGTGAGTTAAGGGATAGGGAGGGGGTGTAGAGGAGAAGCTGTTCGACTGCCTCAGTGGGACATCACGGAGAAGGGGGGAGGATGTGCTTTAGAAACTGCAAGTGCCATCATCATCCTGATTGCAGCAGGTGAGTAAAGGGATCGGAAGGGGGAGTGTGCGAATGATTCAGTCATACATCTTGAACTACCAGCATTAATGTGGATTGACCCGTGGATAAGGCAACCGCGATTTTAAGGATGATTTTTGGACTAAAGTTTTTCGACTTATACATGAGTATATATAGTAGCTTTTCTAAAGAAAATGAACATACTGGTATATATGCATAATCAATTAACTCTTCTGAAAATAAATGTTATGTATGTTTATGATATGTCAAATTTGTACAAAATCAGCTTTGAAGATCACTCCTGTAAAAGTTTCTCTCTTAATTGCTAACACAATATGCAGCCTAAGCAGAAAAGTGCACTACTTTAACTATATGAGTCTTTAGCAACTTTAAAAAAAACAAAAAACTAGCCACTCTTCCTGAGTTCTAAAAAAATCTTCTTGACTGGATGTTTATGTGCCCAAAACACATTCCTTTCCCATGGAATTTAACCAATTTTGCATGCCCTGGGAAATGAATAGAGCTGGAACCAATTCAATAAAAGCAGTGTGAGAGGAAAACCAGACCCAGGACTTCAAGCTGCCCACTGGAATCAATAACAAACACAAACAATTCCTTTGTTCCTCAGAAGAAAAGAGTAGATAAGGTATTTTATGATATTTTTATGACATTTATGCAAGACAGTTATATTGCACCGCATCAACTATTGAAGCAATCTGACAACTACTTATACACACCCCAACAGTTTCCTTGTTTTTTTTAGAGCAATTTTCTGCATCAAACCCTTAATCAAAATTGTGAAAAAAAAGCATTCTGGAAAACAGATAGGAATGATTTTAAAAGTGAATGCAGCAGCTTTATACCAATATGAACTGGAGATGGAGACAGAGGAGTCACACAAATTCTTTGTGACTTCTGAATGGTGAATAATGGAAAAACCCTGCATACCAGCTGTGGCACTGGCCCAAAATTACTGGCCTTCTAGCACAAAAGTTTAAGTCTTTTATGTGCATGCAACCTAGTTTTAAGCACATTCAAGAGGAAAACAATGCTCAAGAACCTAAAATTCCGGCAGGCACAACTTTCGGGTTCATCTTAAAGGTTGAATGGATGAGGAGGGAATGAAATGGTAGCTGTGTGATGTATGGGGTAGGCAACCAGGCGCAGGGCTAAGAAAACGACCATCATGATTGGCGTGGGATATGTCCCGTGCACATATAGCAGAGGATGTGAAGGACGATGCAAAGAAAATGGAGCCCACGTTCTGAAATTGATTCAGGGCATGTAAAGTATGCACATAACCTAGTTTCATGTGTACTTTTACACACACTGAGGAGAGGCATTCTGGGAGTGGAGTTCAGACGGAGTCAGCAATTATGCGCATCTTTTTTGATTTAAAAGAGTATGTACATAATTGTACACCTATGTTACGCCCTCCAAAGAGTTGTAATTTTATGCAAGTGAATGTGTGCATGTACTCTTCCAATTACCTGAGTATTTTCAAAACAAACTTATGCACATAGGGCCGGATTTTAAAAGGTTACGCGTCTAAGGTACGCGCGTAACCCTTTTAAATCTCCCCTGCGCGCGCAGAGCCTATTTTGCATAGGCTCGGCGGTACGCGCAAGCCCCGGGACGCGCGTAAGACCCGGAGCTTGCAAAAAGGGGCGGTCAGGGGCGTGGCCAGGGGGCGCGCTTTAGGATCAGGGGCGTGTTCAGGGGCATGTGGGCGGTCCGGGGGCATGGCTGTGTGCCCCGACACAGCGGCCTGTGTCGGGGCCTGCCACGCCGGCGCGCGTAAGTTACTACTGCCCAGAGGCAGTAGTAACTTTTAAGATAAAGGTAGGGAGGGGGTTTAGATAGGGCCGGGGGGGGGGTGGTGGGTTAGGTAGGGGAAGGGAGGGGAAGGTGCGGGGGGGTGAATGGAAAGTTCCCTCCGAGGCCGCTCCGATTTCGGAGCGGCCTCGGAGGGAACAGGCAGCGCGCGCAGGGCTCGGCTCGCGCAGGGCTCGGCGCATGCAAGTTGCACAAATGTGCACCCCCTTGCATGCGCCAACCCCCGATTTTATAAGATACGCGCAGCTACGCGCGTATCTTATAAAATCGCATGAACAAAAGTACGCGCGCGTGCGCTGTTTCTTAAAATGTACCCCATAGTTCTCTTTGAAAATACTCAGTAAATTCTGCAGGCACAAGCAGGTTTTACCACTATATGGGCTGTTTAAACATTACCTTCCCTGAGCCAATGATGTCTGGAAATGGGGTTGTATAAACACCAATGGACAAGTAGAGATGCAACAATCATACAAATTGGAAATCCAAAAAGAGAGTGTGACACTATTGAGCTTTGGATCCGAATAAACACTCAGAACCAAACTTAGAAATATGTAGAGAAGGTTTTAATAAATACAATCCATCTTTTCAATAGTTTCAGTAACACAGTCATTCCTTTAAAAGGTGAAATCAGCCCTGTTACAGAGAGAACTCAGTCCCCCAACACATCCGTGTTTTGCAGGTGGCTGCATCAGGAGGTACAGGCAAAAGAATCTTTTAATGGTTTGGAAAATCAAGTTCAAAAAACACAATTGAATAAATAAAAATAAGTAATTGTGCAGGTCAACAAAAGGTTAGCAGCGACCGACAAAATACTAATAACAAACTTTGCAGGACAAGTCAAATAGCATATCAGGTGACTGCAATGGAGCACAGTAAAAACATTTGATTAAATGTACACAGACTTCAAAATCAGGAAAGAGCATAAGACAGCCAATCCAAAGGGAGTAATCAAGTAAAAAATCAGAAAGTGCTTTGGAGCCGCTCTCCAAATTCAATGATAAAATTCTTCAACTATTTGTTCCCCTCATTCCTTCAGATGTACATGATTCAGGACATTTCATCGTACTTTTGCAGGAAATACAATTACCCTTTGAACATTTCTATTTAGTTGCACTTGATATTGAAGCCCTGTACATTAATATCCCCCAAGAAGTTGCCCTATCAGTCATTCAATATTATGTGGATCAATGACCTCCTGATCCCTCGTACCTATGCATTATCTATTAAAACTTGCTCGTCTGGCACTAATGGAAATTTTTTTCAGTTTTCAGGGTTTCTTTTAGAAACAAGTCAAAAGTTCAGCCATGGGGGCCACTATGGCTCCCAATATTGCTTGTTTATTTATGACCAGATTTGAAGCAGATTGTGTTTATGACAATATTTTTCATCAGTTCATCCCAGTTCAACTCCATTTTATTGACGACATGTTTTTATTATGGTCAGCCACCTTTGTCAAATTGTATATGTTTCTAGATTGACTAAACACCCATAATTTAAACTTACATTTTACCCACCATATCAAGCAGTCTAAGATTTCATTTCTAGATGTCCTTGTTCAAGTACCAAATGGATTACTGCATACTTCCATATTTCGCAAATCCACAAACAGAAACACTTTATTTAGATATGAAAGTGACCATACCCGCTCCCACTGAAATAATATCCCCACAGGCCAGTGTCTCCGGTTAGACGCATGTGTTCTTCCTAAATTGACTTTATTGAATATGCCCAGGTTATAAGGCCACCACGCATTATTAAAAAAGCATTCAAACAGGCCTTTAACATTAACCAGAATCTCTTGTTTATACCTTCTAAAAAGACTGTATCTGTTCGTATACCTGCATTCTCCCATTTTCAAGTAGAATCAATGAATTTTGCTCCAACACTAAACCCCATTGGCAGCTACTTGCCCAACATACCATTTTCTCTGCACCTCCTCGGTTTGCCTTTCGCAGAGGTAAAAATCTGTGAGACCTTTTAGCGTCTTCTGATTCATGATCATCAGTCACATTTGAGCAGCAAGGCTCTGGTAATTTCCCTCACTCTTGTTCAGCCTGTCAGTCTTCTGCTTTTTTATCTGAATTCCGACATCCCATCATAGGGAAAGTGTGCACCCATGGCCTTTATTGTATGTGGGGAAGACTACCCTCAAATTGAAGTCTAAAAATCTTTGAACACTGTTCCTGTTTACACCACTCAAAAAGCATGACACCCCTTGTTTCCCACTGGCTGTAAGCAAAACACCAAATTTATGACAGCACTTTTTTTGACATTGAGGGTTTTTTTATCCTTTTACCCACGGTGGTAATTTTTCTACCTTTTTGATACATAAGGAGCAATGCTGAATTTTTGAATTAAATACTCTTTCTCCACATGGCATAAATAAAGAAATCAAGTGGTCTGCCTTTCTCTGACATTAATTATTCCCTTCAAGTTCTCTATCCTCGCTCTCTGATTCGTTACTTCATTGCTCCCTTTTGATTCGCTGTCTTAGGCTCTTTCCTGATTGGTGTCTTTGACTACCACTTTTGAAGTCCATGTGCATTTAATCAGCTGCTTTTACTGTGCTCCGCCATAGCATCTGATACGCTGTTTGACCAGTACTTTAAGTTTGTTATTAGTATTTTGTTGGTCGCTGCAAGCCTTTTTTGAGCTGCACAATTACTTATTTTTGTATATTCAATAGTGTTTCTTGAACTTCTTTTCAGAACCATTTATAAATTATTTTCCATATCCCTCTTGATGCAGCCACTTGCAAAACACAAATGAGTTGGGGATTGAGTTCTCTCTGTAACAGAATAGTATTCACCTTTTAAAGAAACGACTGCATTACTAAAACTATTGAAAATATGGATTGTGTTTATTAAAGCCTTCTCTACAAATTTCTAACTCTGGTTTCTGAGTGTACTTTCGGGTCTCTCTTTTTGGAAATGGAGTTGTCCATGTTGTTTGCCCATTCTGTTGAAATAAGATTTTTTTTTTTATTCTGGACACTGAGAACTTGCAGTCATAGGGTTAACATTGTGCAGCTCAGATTACTAAGTGCATCCACCACTGCAATTACAGCAGGACAATGCCTCCATCCAATCAGATGCCAGAAAACAATTTTCCCACTGGAACTTAATCACCATGTTATAAGACATGGCTCTGGCCCTGAGGGAGCAGTGAAGAGTTTTTCATGGGTTTCTGGAGGGGGGGGGGGGTTCTCTTGCCAGCACAGGAATCCAACAGAACCAGATGGGGAGAGGAATACTCAAGCCATGTGTCCTAAGTTTGCTGAGCGGAGAGGAGAAGCAACATTTGGGAGCTGGTGAAAGCAAGCCCTATTCTAGCTATCAATGTGGAAGTGAATTTACTGGGGGCATTTCTGTGCATTCCTGGACTTCAAGTTTGGGGAAAGACTGAACTTAATACCTTGCATGTGGCTTTGCAGGAGTACCTCCTGTAGAGATCAAATCAAAGAGAGCAATTTCACGCCATGAGAGAAAACACAACTTTCCCTGGCTGCATTTTGATAACTCTGGTGAAACAGAATTGCAGCCTCGTGCCTCCAAGTTAAAAAAAAAAGATTCATATTCATAGTAGGTGAGCATGTTATTTGGGTAAAATTACTTAGTAACTTTACTCATTGTCAGCAGAATGCAGCTAGTTATGCATTCCACTAATTAAACATTACTAAGAACAAGGTCTATATTTAGCGCCACTTAGCCAGCTAAATGGTGGGCAAGAAATGTGTATTTCAGGGAGGAGTTACTTATCCAGTTAATTTAGCCAGATGAGTGCCAATATTCAGACTTATCCGGTTAAGTTAACTGGATAAGTTAGACCTGTTTTCTCTAAAGTTAGCCGGATAAGACCTATCCAGCTAACTAGTGATTTTTATGGGAATATTCTTTGTAAATTAGCCAGAAACGTTTTATCTGGATAACTTACTTAACCATTAGTTTTGAATATCTACCTCAAAGTTCAAGTTATCGAGATAAAATAATCCAGATAACTTTATGATTGCTCTCCAGCATGACCTGACTTAACCTGACAACTTTTCTAGATAGCACTGAATTCTGATGTTTTTCAGCTAAGTTATTCAGGCACGTAAGATTCATTTCCAAATGCCCCTGATTTATCTGGGTAAGATTTATGCAGCTAAAATCTAACCAGGATAGATCAGTGGTGGACAACATATTAGGAATTTCATATCCTGAGGTTTATCTGGCTAATTCCCAAACTTACCTCATCAAAGGGTTTGAATACGTACCTCCAAAGATCACATGCAAAGAACAGGCCTGCACCAGTGAGTTAATCTGACAATGATTGCTTTCTATTCACATTCTCCCAAAGCAGTACAACCAAAAGAAGTATTACATCTCTAACCTGCAAGCTGTTTGTAAGCATTTTTCTTTCATCTTCCCCGGACTCTCTGAAACATTAATAACTGGAGATATAATTTCTCATGTTTCTTCTTTCATATTATTTGCAGTTCAGTGTAGAGATGTGAATCTTACTGCATTCGTTTCCAGTTTCATTTTTGTAGAACCGCGGGAAATTTCGTTTCCCGTGGTTCTGACTGTTTTTTTTTCGGCTGACTCGATCTGAAAAACAAAAAAAACATCCCGATCCTTCAGATTTAATTATTTACAATCCCCCACCCTCCCAACCCCCCAAAAACTTGCCTAAAGTCCCTGGTGGTCCAGCGGGGGTCCCGAGAGCAATCTCCTGCTCTCGAGCCATCGGCTGCCAGTAAACAAAATGGCACCGGTGGCCCTTTGCTCTTATCATGTGTCAGGGGCTATCGGTGCCATTGGCCGGCCCTTGTCACATGATAGGAGCAATGGACGGACGGTGCCATCTTAAAAAATGGTGCGGGCCATCCATTGCTCCTACCATGTGACAGGGGCCGGCCAATAGCACCGATAGCCCCTGTCACATGGTAAGGTCAAAGGGCCATCAGCGTCATTTTGATTAGTGGCAGCTGACGGCCCGAGAGGGGGAGATCTCTCCCGGAACCCCCGCTGGACCACCAGGGACTTTAGGCAAGTTTTTGGGGGGTCGGGAGGGTGGGGGATTGTAAATAATTAGATCTGAAGGGTTGGGATGGGTTTGGTGTTTTTTGTTTCTGTGTGCCCTTTCTCTCCCCCCCCCCCCCCCAAAAACGATAAGAAAACCTCACAAAATTTCGTGGGGTTTTCCTATCATTTTCAGGGATCCCGATACATGACAAATTATGAAATATCATACGATATTTTAATTCGTCACAAAAACGATGCACATCCCTAGTTCAGTGTGATATATTATTTATTTATTTACAAATATTGTAAATTTATTATAGCGTTATCTACAGGTTCTAGAATAGGGTTTCTGGGAAAAAAAAACCCTTCAGGAAAAAGAACCTGTAGGTTTTGATCTGTATCTGTGTGCAGAGAATATGTATTTATTTTCTAATGTGACCCTTCTCCCTTTGCAAATAAAATAACCAGAGGGGGCATTATACAATTGTCAAAAAAGCTGATATCTATGAGATCTAGACAGCAAACATTAACTTTGTCATGGTGTGATAAAAGATATTTGGAAGAGACCAAAAATGATGTTCCATTATTGTCTATCTAAAACTACTTTTCCTTGCATCCACATTTCTCCCCTCACACACACACATTTCTTCAGTCACCTAGTACATTCTCTTTCAACTTTCTACATGAGTGCAGACTCTTTTCCACATATCTATCTTTTATGTTCTCAAAGCACTCCTAAGTGCAAATTCCTAGGACTATAACAATATCAGAAAAGACAGGGTATTGTCATACTGCTCAGCTTCATTAGCAAAGATGAAGCATCCATACTGACTAATCTTAGCATTAAGTATCATTATTATATACAGATATATTTTAACACACATATTTCAGTGAGATCTTTCCTTTAAATCGCATACATAACATCTCTATTTACAAATCCACACTCAGATTTTCAAATGCATAAACATCACAATAGAATGCATTTGATACAGAAAATTTAACCACACACTAGAAACATAATACAGTTTTTATTTAAATAACAAAAGTGACATAAAAATAAACTTTCATTCTCAGTTGCAGACATAGAAGATTATAATGAGTGTGAGCTGTGGATGAGTCCTTCTCTGCCTCCTTGGTCACTGCTACTTTCTGTAGAGGTATTTCAACATATCATTGTGTTGCTGAAAGAGAAAAAACAAAGCATGTATCTTCTCTATCCCATCTAACATAAACAGACATCTTAAACACTATAGCAAAGAAGAGAATGCAATAGTAGTGACTGAGGTAGGAAACAGCAACTATGAAAAGAAGAAAGCAGAAATCATAACATCATGTCAAAGTGTCAAGACTAAACCAATCTAACCATGTAACAAAGGGAGAAAAGAAAGCTAGCAATACTTCCAAGAACACATGCAAGACTGAAAACCACACTCAGTATCAGAGTAATACATGGCAAACATATAATAAAGAAGCAAAGCCTCCCAGGTCACATTTGTAGAAAGACAGCACATTGATGGACAATTTGCTAAAGTAAGACAAGTGAAATACCCAAAATGGACACAGTAGTCATGATGTCACATGAGCATGTGCAAAGATTTCACACCTGCGGCCAAATACATACATACAGTCATTCAAACATTTGATAGAACAGACAAAAATGTACTCACCGGCCTATTAAACACAATGTCCCAATGCTGCCACTTGTCAGAGGTATCCTTTTGCAGCCATTGAGGCACCTTGCTATTCCAGTGATCCCAGGCTTACTATCCTGTGTCAGGATGTCTTGGTCACTCTCATGGACCAAGTGGATCCAGGCCTTTCCAGCACTGGTCTGAAAAAAAACCAAAACAAATATAGGAGTAAATTTTCAAATAGGCCAGGAGCATCTAAGATTTCTAGCTAAATGTTTCCAGCTGAAAATATCTAAATCTAGTTGGCCAAATTTTGACTGGCTAGTCCACTATTAGTATGAGTGGGATTGTCTACCTAAACTTAATCAACTAGCTCTGAAAATCAGCACTAACTTGCTAAGTTGTGTGCCCACCCCTGGAATGATTCAAGCCATCTATTTTTGGAGAGGCTAAATTTAGCCTCCTAGTTAATTTAGTGACAACATTTAGACAGAATGATGATGACTTTCAAAACAGGCGCGTGAGTGAACATTGGTATGAGTATGTCAGCCTGCACCCAGGGATGCAGACATTTGATAACGTGCACATGTATATGCACGCATGTTATAAAATAGCCTGGCTGCGTGCACATGTGTGCCAAATTTTAAGAGGGTGCACACATGGCACACACATCCCGCTTCTACCACGTAAGTCGGGGGATTTTAAATACTAGTTCATCCACCAGTTTGCACAGTTAATAGCTAGGTCCTCCAAACCCCCCTGGTTTGATAACCTACAGTTACCCCATATTCTTTAAATCACTCAGAAATGGCTTGATCTTTTTACTTTATAATTTTCACATCATCCACAGCAGAAATAAAGTTATGCAGCAGGGGATCTCGGCATATGCCGGGGCACGTAAGTATTTACACACACATCTCTTGGCCAGGCCCCGAAATGTCCATGCCCCGCTCAGACCACACCCACACCCCGCCCCTGAAAACTTTTCAGATGCGTGCGCAGCAGGTTATACGCGCCCATCTGGGAGCTTTTTAAAATATGATGTGTGCCCAAGCCCTACTTCTTTGCGCATCCCCTAGTTGATGAGAGTGCCGGGCTTTTAAAAGTCAACTTTCAGTGAGGGAACATTTTTAGCATCAGAGGTTTTTCCAGCTAACTCAAAATTAGCTAGATAAGTCCTTTGCAAATCTACCCCATAAGGTTATTATAACACATCTAAGTTAAGCATATGAAGCATATCAATACAAGCAAGCACAACTAGGACTCATCAACTATACATAACTTCACCTGCCTCCACACACACATATACAGTATCTAAAATCAAACAGAAAAACTCATAGAAAAGTACTTATACAAGTAAACAGGATTTCCCTCTAGAAATCTGAATGCATATCATGGAGCACTTGATTGAGGAAGGGGACAGCCTTGCTCTTGGAATGATCAGCCTGGTGCAGCTATTATCGCTACCGTTTGGGTAATCGAAAAAATCATGTGATGGACATGGTATGAGAATCCTATAGATGATCAGAGGGGAGGCACTGTAGAGGAATTAAAAAGCCCCATGCCATTCATGCGGCAGATACAAATGGTGTGTCTGCTTTCTAGAATGTTCTTTGTTTATTGTATTTTATGTTTTATGTTATATACTCTCACTTTGGACCTTCAGGGAGTGGAAGAATATAATTATACATGAATGAATGAATGAATAACATATTTCTATAAGTACAGAAAGTATGATCTGACTTTGTATCTCTTTGGTCAATTTAAAATAAATTTGTTTTTGATGAACACTTGCATAACTCTTGATTTAGCACTATTTTAGGAGTCAAGAAGCACAGGCTACCACAACACAGAGCCTCAAATTGTGCTTTCTTTGATGTACTACTGGAGTTTATTTAGACTGGGATAACTTACAAATGCATGCTGCAGAATATATCCACCTACATGTCCGCAATCAGATGTACGCTAGCATTTTATAACCCACATGTATGCACATCTCGACCCTGTATAAAGGCTTATGTGAATTTCAATGCATTGAATGTGCGTACTTTCCCTATCTGTTTTAAAAATATAGGCATGTATATGTTGCATGCAAATGTAAAGTAGGATTTACTCGATTAGTTGGTCAATTTTAAAACATGCACACTTAAATGAAATGAACCGGTTTACCAGTCCACCAATTCACCCACTCCTTCTCCAGGTCATCGAGACCTTCCTGGTTCTTCAGCCTAAACTCCCCCCAGTTCACCCAGACCTCCCACCTAAACAATAATACACAAGTTTAATATCACTTACCCAGGATAATTAACAGGTGTAAAGTTACACGAATAAGTTGTTAGATGTACACAAATGTCTTCTAAAATAGCAACTTACATGCATAACTACTAGCCCCACCCTGTAACTTATTTAGATCGGCCCCTTTTTATGCTCATATATGTGTGCACGACTGAGGAAATATGCATGTATTTTCATAACATACTGATTTCGTAAAATAGAAGCTATTTATGTATGTAGATGCTAATTCTTACACACGTAAAGTTTTGAACATTCAGCCCTGTATGTTTAGCACAGATATGTCAATTCCTTACTGAATGATGTGGCTGCCGGCACTCTTTAGTACATAGATTAGGCCAGTAAGGTATAAGAGAGACAAAAGATGTCAATAAGCTTTCATAAAATAGTTACTTTTCTGTATATTATGTTAACCTGAGGATGGTACAGTGTCTTAGATTGAAACACTGCTGTATGTCTCCATCCCCTTCCTCCTCTTGGATTGTTTGTTCTGTACTATAAAATGCACAGCTGATCAGACATGTAATGCTAGGAGCGATAGAACAAAAAATAGTGATTCCTAATTGAACAAAGACTAGAGATGGGCATTCGTTTTTCCCGAATTAGGATATTTCAACAAAATTGCCTAATTCAGTATGGTTCGGGGGAACCAAAAAATGAATGGACCCGTTAGTGCGCTCTATCGGGAGTTAGCGCGCACTAACTCCCAATAGTGTGCACTAACCCAAAAATTGGGGTCCCTGGAAAAAAAAAACCCAAACCACGGGAAAAATGAAATTTCCTGTAGAGGGGCCCCAAAACGAAGCCCGACATGATACAAAAACATGATGCACATCTCTAACAGACTGGTGTGTTCTTTGTGAAGGAATGGGCCTTTTGCATGCACAGTTTTTGTCATAAGAGCATAAGTGAGTGACAGCAAAGCAAATTGTGCTGTACAAATAAGACTTTTAATTTTTTTCATTATTCATATAAACAAGCCTTCACATACATATGCTAAACATAGGGAGGACAGCTTTCAAGCAAATGCATATGGTGACATATACGTGTATATATGCATATGTAGCCTTACACATTTATTTATTTATTTATTTAAAGATTTTTTATATACCGGGGCACGTTAAAAACATCACCCCGGTTCACAATGTAACATAACATAGCAACAAGCTTTACAATAATTTAATGTAATGCAAACAGTAAGAAAACTAAGTCAACTTGAGACAGGTGGTTACATAATTAACTCTTAAGGAGAGTAGAGGAAAGAAATTTTTTTTTTTTAACTATTAACAAGGTGACAGGATATAAGGGATGAGTGAAAGGTGGAGGGGGTGAGGAGGGGGGAGGGTGGGAGGAAGGGGAACAGGAGGGGAACAGGAGGAGGTGGGGACGAGGGGGGGGGTCTGAGGTGTAGTCGGGGGGTTACACGCGTAAGATACGCGCGTAACCCCCGAAAAGCTGCCCCAAGCTGCCCCTGTGCGCGTCGAGTCTATCTCGCATAGGCTCGGCGGCGTGCGTAAGCCCCGGGACACACGTATGTCCCGGAGCTTTCAGAAATGGGCGGGCAGGGTCAGGGTCGTAGCAGCGGTCTGGGCGGGGCCGGGGCATGGCAGCGGTCTGGGGTGGGGCCGGGGCATGGTGGCAGGCTGGGGGCATTCCTGATTCCTCTGGCACTGCAGCCTGCCGGCGCGTGCAAGTTACGCCTGCCTCGAGCAGGCGTAACTTTTGAAGCAAAGGTAGGCAGGGGGATTTAGTTAGGGCTGGGGGGTGGGTTAGATAGGGGAAGGGAGGGGAAGGTGGGGGATAGTGGTTGAAAAGTTCCCTGAATAATAAAAGTTCCGATTTTGGAGCGGCCTCGGAGGGAACGGAGGCAGCCTGCGCGGCTCGGCATGCGCAAGTTGCACAATTGTGCACCCCCTTGCGTGTGCTGACCCTGGATTTTATAACATGCGCGTGGTAGCGCACCCATGTTATAAAACTGGGCGTAGATTTGTTCGCGCCGGGTTTGGTGAACAAATCTGCGCCCGCGTGCAGGTTTTAAAATCTGCCCCAAAATGTATTGAAATGCATAGAACAAGCAAACTTTTCCTACCTATTTTTAAAATATACGCCTACATAGTTTGTGCATTACAGTAAAGTAGGATTTATTCATACGAGTTTCAATTTACGCATGTAAGTTGGCCAATTTTAAAACGTGTGCCTAAATGAAATTAAACAGTTTATCAATTAGTCCACCAGTTCTTCTCCCAGTCATCAAGACCTTCCTGGTTTTTCAGTTCCCCCAGACTTCCCACCCAGTCAGTACAACACAATAAACACAGATAATTAGCAAGTGTAAAAACATGTAAGTTGGCAAATATACGTATGTAAATGTCTTTTAAAACAGCAACTTATGCACTTTTGTGTTGGCCCTGCCCCTGAATACTCCTAGACCACCTTTCTTTACGCGAGTATAAATGCATGCAGAAGTGAAAATATGCGTGCATTTTCAACTTTATAAAATGTGGAATGCATGAGTAGATGCTATATATTTATGTATATATTCTAATTTTTGGGCATGTAAAGCTCTGAACATTCTGTATAAGCATTTAAATATTTTTCTACCACCAATGTAAGGCTTCTATTTTTCTGTAATTTTTCCTGTCTTTTTCCACTGAATCCTAGGAGTAGGTCCATATAAGTGCTTTGGAGCATATTTCAAAGAGGCAGTGTAGTGAAAGCAGTGTGCGCAAGTGTTAGTTTCTTGTCCTTACTATCAGGTCGATCCTGTAAGGCCGCGGTAATAACAGTGCGGCAGTGTCAGGCGCACCCTTCCTCCCCGCACGCACAGTTCTCTTCACTAACTCCCCGATACTCTCCTCTAATCGCATGCAAATGCATGCCGCGGCTTTAAAGCGGTAGGGAAGGGTTATACCCGCGTAACCCATTTTACTGTATAGGCGCTTAATACAGCGCCTATACAGTAACCAGGGTGCGCTGGTACCTGTCATTTCAAATGTCATTTCAAATGACATTTGAAATGACAGGCACCATGAAGTGAAAAAAAAAAATACCAAAATATGTAAAAACCTGAGTGTTCAAAAAAAAATAAATTTTAAATACCTGTCGGAGGGCCGCGTGGGTCCAGGCGGCGGCGGCGGCGGCGGGAGCCGGGTGGTCGCGTGTTAAATCTAGGCCGCGGGCGGGTGGGCGCCTGTTCCAGGCGGCAGCGGCAGCGGCGGCGGGGGGACACGCGTTAGTTCGAGACGGTCGGTGGGCGGCGGGTGGTCGCGTGTTAAATCTAGGCCGGGTCGCACAGGCGCGCATTCATTCATCCAAGCGGAGGAGCCGGCGGCGAAAGCTGCCGGCTCCGCCTGAATGAATGCGCGCCTGTTCGACCCCTGCGATTCGGCGCTCAAGGCAGTCACAGCATTCATTCACTGCCGGTGGGGGCTGCCTCGCAGCCCCCACCGGCAGTGAATGAATGCGACCCCTGCGATTCGGCGCTCAAGGCAGTCACATGCCGTGACGTCACGGCATGTGACTGCCTTGAGCGCCGAATCGCAGGGGTCGCACAGGCGCGCATTCATTCACTGCCGGTGGGGGCTGCGAGGCAGCCCCCACCGGCAGTGAATGAATGCTGTGACTGCCTTGAGCGCCGAATCGCAGGGGTCGCACAGGCACGCATTCATTCAGGCGGAGCCGGCGGCTTCCTCCGCCTGGATGAATGACTGCGCGCCTGTGCGGACCCGGCCTAGATTTAACACGCGACCACCCGCCGCCCACCGACCATCTCGAACTAACGCGTGTCCCCCCGCCGCCGCTGCCGCCTGGAACAGGCGCCCACCTGCCCGCAGCCTAGATTTAACACGCGACCACCCGGCTCCCGCCGCCGCCGCCTGGACCCACGCGGCCCTCCGACAGGTATTTAAAAAATTTTATTTTTTTTTCTGACAGGTTTTATGTGTCCCACATCATTACATTTTCTCGATCATCTCTGTATCGCTTTTTTTTTTATTGTGTTTTATTGTTTTTGAGTGTCTTAAGCGGTGTCGATGGATTTGTTACTAGACTCACAGTCCTAACTCCTACTAGGGGGAGGCGGTAAACTAACACGTTACGGCCGCGGCAAAACAGTGCGTTACTAATGAGATAACCTGAGCGCGCGTTACGGTATCGGAGGGGAATAGCTAATTCCTTCATTATACAGCTAATTCGTTCATTTACATGCCGGGTGGGGAAGGGTTACGCGTCTGTTTTAAGAAGCGCTACGGACGCGCGAAACTGGAGACTGTATCGCTGGTTTGCCTTACGCGTCCGAATTGTGCGCAGCGAGCTCGTTACAGACGAGAAATCTTCAAATGAATGTTACTGTATCGAGCTGTGTGTGTGGTGACATCATGGAGTGAGCATGCTCAGATGCCTTATGCTCTATTCCAGAGCAACTTTGCATACGGGGAAAGGAACAGCAAGGATCATGTATATTGTCAAGAAGCTCATAATGTATTAATTCATTAGGAATGAAAACCCATCTAAAAGCTAGTCTAAGGGGTTTGTTTGGGTCATAGAAGCTACATGTCTCAACATAGAATGCAATTATTTTTGGTCGTTTAAATCATCAATTAACTTTCACAGATTTCTCTGTCTTAAATTGAGGTGATAAGAGTCCATGAAGTGTTAACCTGCTGTAATATTCCAGGTAGTGCAGTTGCTTTCACTTTCACTCATGCCTGCTGCCATTCTTGAAAATGTGTGGTTTTCATTTCTCCGGCACAAGGAACAGCTGAATGTTTCACTGCAGTAGATGCACGGACTAATGTCTCTAGGGCTCCAGATGATATTTTCACATTAATAATACCATCAGAGGGTTTTTCTCTCCCCAATACTTAATCACAAACTCAAGCAAAGCTGCCAAAAGATTCTGCTGGAACTTAGATCTAAAATAACACCTTGGCCTCTATCGATTTATCCTTATGCCACATTTTTTTCCTGCTAGGAATTGATTGAGTTGGGCATTTCTCACTAGCCCCTGATCAGGGCTTTATTATCTCCCCCCCCCCCCCCCCCGTTTCCAGTCTCATTAAATACTTTGAATGTTGTCAAAATTGAGATTAGCTGCTGAAATGCAATTATAATTGATAAAATTGTGAAGGTAATTACTGACGGTGAAGATAATTACTCATTATCTAAAGCTAGGGGCCTAGATCATCATCTGGCAGGCACTGCATGTGATGACATTGGTCACTCTGAGAAAGCTCTTATTCAGCGTAACTGCACAATGGGAATGAGCTTCCTTCATTGTGGGGGAGATTTTCAAACATTCTGAATAGTTGTAAAGTATACAGATGCATATTTTATGCAAATTAACTGAGAGGAACTATTCCTATTGTTTGTCTCTGAAATTAACCGTGGGCAGCCAAGTAGGGACAATTAGTTTTGGGTGAATTTTCAAAAGCTTACATGTGCAAAAACATGCGTACACTCACGTATGTGATGCATCTGCACACAATCCATATTTTATAAAGTGGGTCACATACGCGCGTATGAGTCTTTGCAAGTAAAAGTGCACACAAAAAAGGGGCATGACAGGCCATGGTTTGCATGTATATATAATGAGCTATTCTAAAAGCGACTTATGTGCAAACATCATCAAAACTATGCAAGTACATTTACTACTGCTCATTTACGCACGCACCTTCAAACTTTCATGTTATTTTGCCACTTGGTGTTTGGTGGGCTGACTTCTCCAGGTGAGTGAACATGGAAGCAGGACTAGGGGGTGGCAGTGAGTGCCCCTGGCACAGACAGGGCTATAATAGGTGGTGGGATTCTGTGGTGGAAAAACCATATCCAAAATAACTCTTGTGGGCTTATGTCACAACAGTTGAGAAGGGAGAGAGAACCGAGGAAAATGAAGAGGAGGAGGTACACTATACAAAGAGAATACAGATCTAGGGAAAGGTTTTTGGATTTCTCAGAAGAGTAAGTCTTGTACAGATTCACATTCAACAAGAAAACAATAATGTACCTATGCCAGCAGTTAGAGCAGGACTTGCAAACCTTCTACATGCTTTGCCTGTACACATAAAGGTCACTACCACCTTGGCATTTTTGGCCATGGCACCTTCCTGAAACCTCTAGAGTTTACTGCTGGAATAAGCCAGTCTGCCACCTCCATGTGTATAGATCAGTTCCTGGCAGCCATTCTCAGGAAAACATACCACTATACCACTTTCCCTTGAAGCAGACAGCAACAGTAAATAACAACCGAGTTTTATCAAATTGCATGCTTCCCTTCTATCGTGGGAGCTATTAATTGCACCTATGTCCCTATAAACGCACCAGGGGATGATGAGGCTACCTATCGTAACCTCAAGGGATTCCATCCCTGATTATGCAGATGGTCTGTGATGCAAAGGGCATCATCTTGGACATTGTGCCCAAATTTCCAGGATAAAGTCACAATGCCTACATCCTCTGACTGTCAGGAATTCATGATTGCTTCCAGAAAGACCACATCATCGGGGGCTGGCTTCTAAGTAGGAATACACTTACCACTACCATCACATAACTAGTAATCTCTTCTTTTGGTTTCCCTCATATTTAAGTGGATTTATAACCTTGCCCCAGGAGGACTGCTTCAACCTCCACTTGGAAATTACCCCCCTGCCCAACACTAAATAATAGTTAGCTCTGTTTTCTCCCTTCAGGTGATAGAGAACATCCACTCAAAACCTAGCTCATGATCCCCCTAGCTAATCCACAGACTGCTGCAGATGTTCACTACAACAGAGCCCACTGGCAGACCAGGGCAGTCATCGAGAGAACCTAAAGCCTACACAAAATGTGTTGCCACTGCCTGGACAGATTTGTGGGATGCCTTCTCTATAACACCTTGCCTCTCTCCCTCCCCCCAAGTTCTGTGAGATCTATCTAGCCCGCTGCAAACATCATAATCTGGCCAAAACCAGAGGCCTCCTCCAGAGGGACTACAAGATCATATAGATGATGAGGAGGTGGAGGAGGAGGCATACGACCTGAGTCAGGAGGAACTGCAGGAGATACACTGGCAGAGTCAACAGAAGGCTATACATGAAAGGAACACTGCAACAAAGATGTTTTAGACAATGAAGACACATTTATTTACAGGGTACGTAAAGATCAGTTAGAAGGTGAAGGTGCATTTATTTACATTGAGTGCTCAATGTGATGCTGAATATATTCAAATATTTCTGGGCTTCGTTGGCTGGTCTCTTTTCAAGATGGGGGAAGCTCTGTGGCCTTGACCTGCCCAAGTCTTGTGCTCCTCTGCATTTGGCTTCTATTGCAGTTTATGCTGCCCTCAGAGGGTCGGAGACCTGAAAGCAGTGGCTTATCCTGATGGCAGAGGGAGAAGCCTGGTGGGCTATGAGATAGTTGCAAGGATGAGCCAGGAGCAGTGGGGAGACCTCTGGTCTTGGAGAGAGGAGAGCATCTCTTTCTGGTGATGGTTGAGGAAGTGGTGATGTTGGTGATGCTGCTGGCTGCCTCATTGCAGGTGATGGTGGTGGGTGGCAGATGAAGAGGTTCAACCACTATGGGCAGTGGTGGAGGAATATGTGGAGTGGCCCAGGGGCAGGTGGCATTTTAGCCTGGGAAGGTGCCATCCAGGTTGGTGGTGCTGCCATAACTGGTGGGGGCTGCATACATGGAAATAGCATGAGGTATACAGATGGTGGGAGCTGTGCCTGGCAGGGCAAATCCTTTCAAGTATCTCCCTCCACACAGCTGTCTGGAACTCCAGCTGTTCTGTCTGCACTTCCATCTGTTCATGAATGGCCTTTAGCTCCAGCCACATACCCTTCATCTCCTGCTGCATACCCTGCAGCTCTTCTTTTACAATATCTGTCAGACCCTGCAAGTCACGTTTGAGGTCATGATCTCCCCAACCACTCAAGTATTCAGGTCCCTTGCATGCCTCTCCACTGGAACGGTCTGCATTTCCTCTTTCATCTAAGAGACAAGGTCCTCTTGAGCTGAGATGCTCTCCTCCAGCCCTGCTGCACGTTGCCTTGCCAGAGCTCTGGCATGCGCGACTAGTCTGGGTATGCAGGTTCTCAGTCTCCTCTTCCTCCTCCTCCTCCAGCTTTCCATGCTCTGTCACTGGCTGCCCCTCTATTACTCCCTCCTCTTCCTCAGTATCATCTTCCAGGCTAGAAGGCAGCACCTGAAAGCACCACCTTGCATGTCAGAAGTCACTAGATCTCAGGGTATCAGTGTCATTAACTGGCTGCTCCCCTGCAAAAAAGGAAAAGCGTACATACTGTCAATATGCATACTATGTGGCTTATTTTCTTCACACTTACTGGATTATTATTTCTGCTTAATCCCACAGCTCTATGGCAGAGCTGGATTAAGGGGCAGGTCAACAGGGCAATCACTCAGGGCACTAACATATAAGGCACTGAAACCTCACTGGGGGGGTCAGGAAGGAATTACTAAGGGGGGGGTCACCAAATTACTAGTCTTCCCTCAGCGTTAATATGTTTCAATCTGTCTCAGCTCCATGGGCATTATGCTACCACCTGCAGCTACACCGTAAACTTGATAGAAATCTTCCCCATGGATTCTAAATCTATTCTTGAGACACTTGTAAAGCACCATCAGACAATGACACGGAGATGACTCAGTAATTGATGTGGCTCTTGATTAGGGTTGCAAGTAGATGTAGTCTTTGATGTATCCTATACCATTTTGAGAGTTGCATTGTGGTCTTCCCTATTGCATTCTGACCCAAAAAGCAGGATTATTAATCCCATTATGCTGTGTGGAAAAACCAGGACTGCATCCACTTGTCCAGAAATTATAGAGCCACTTGGCTACCCTACACTTCAGTGCTCACCCTATCTGTCTTGTGCACCATTTCCTATTTATCAGTAATATATCTCTATGTAAGGAGGAGGGGCATTTAGTTCCCTAGAAATATCTCCAATCCCCTAACATACTACTTATGTGTGGCATTTGCAAGTCAGAGTGCCCTCAGTATGACAGAGATATAACAGGCCTGCCTGACAGATGTCATCAGCTTTGCATCAGTATGCCATGGAGGTGAACCTTTCCTCCTTTGGATGGGGTTTCTTCACCACGTGCCTGTATAAGGACGGTATCTTCACAAAGGAGACCCTGAGGAAGGCTAAAGAGAATATTTCCAGTAAAGGACTTCTGGGAAGTATAGCTGATAGAAGGAAGAAAGGAGTTTCTTCAAGCTGTGGACTAGTGTATAGGGAGGTGATACAGGTAGGGCAGCCTGCCAGGGAAATCAAGTCTGGTTAAGCTTAAAGCTGTCCTGGACTGTAAGGAGAATGAATATAACCTAGGAAGTACAGATTTTAGCAAACATTCATTTACTGAGGGAGGGGGGCGGGGGTGACCTGGGTGGAACTGGTACCTGTCCCAAAGACATGACCAGCATAGTGGGTGCGGAGGTGAAAAGAAAACGTTGTCATTTCTGTGTGAATACAGATTATGTGTCCACAGTACCCAGAAACATTTCCAGGTTTGACAATGCTTTCCCAGCACCGTTCGTTAAAGATTTACATTTTCTACCATTGCACAGGTGTAAGTGTTTTAATGCAGAGATCTACTAATGAGTAGGAAGCATGTCTGTGATAACAACTGCTTCATGGCAAATACATTCATCTGGTTTTCCCCCCAGTGCAGGCCTAGGGTGGTCCAATGGCCCTCCCTGGGTGGCCATGTGTCCTGGACTTTAACTGGATGTGAACCACTTATACTGTATATATGTATTACACATATTTATAGTCATAACCTGCATACAAGCACATTGTATGACATTCTTGCAGAAAATGCTTACCTGGTCATGAGGTGTCCAGCTGTCCCACACTTCCCACAGCTGCATCTGAAATGGTGCAGAAAAGTGATCTGGGCTGGTGTGCCACCCAGCTCTCATCCTGGCCTGCTTCTGCTTCACGAGACATTGGAGGTCCCTCTACTTGTGACTCAAGTCTTTCACACTGTGGTTGTTGTGAAAGGCCGCATTGTGCCTGTGACAGATCTTCTCCCACTTCTTCTCCTTTCTGTGTGAACCCACTTTCCTGGACTTTCCTGCTGGATCTTCGTAACCTCTCTGGCAAAAACATCCACCTCTCTAGGCTGGAAGTTAGGTTTCCTGAAATGCATTCCACTCCTTGTGGATATGGTGCAGTAGGAAGACATGCACTGGAAGCAAGCCTTTTATACCCACATGCACACATAAATGGCACATATTTGTGAATAAAGAGGGGTGGGATTTATGCAGGTAAATATAACACACGTGTATTTTAAAAGTAGGAACTATATGCGTTTTTGTGGTTACTCACATATATTGATGTAACATATGAGTGTCTCTTCATTCTAATACTGTAGAATAGCTTTATTTTAAACTTCAGAGTTTTCACAATTGATATATAAAAAGAGTAAAGGCACTTCTGGCACTTCTTGATCCGATCCTTTGTTTATCCCTACAGATAGCAATGTGAGTAGGAGCTGGATTGGCTCTATCTGTTTCAAGTTGACATGGAGCCCAATGCTCTCCTAACTCCAAGATATTTGTTGGATGTTCAATAAGCTGGACATATGTGGATGAAAACCTCAGCATCAGAAGGCTGTGCTATAAATATCCCACAAAGAGAATGTATGGTACAATTCAAAAATATTTTCAAAAAAAAATTTATTACCTTCCAAAATTCTCATATAAAGCAGTTCACAAATAATTGAGAAAAATATGTTTACAAAGATATTGCTATGGCTCTGGTTCAGGCGGGGTGTGGGGAACACCACCTCTAGAGTGGCGCAAGACAGCATGACAAAGCTGATGCAAGACTTGGACCGGCTGGTAAGGCTGGAGCAAGGCTTGGACAGGCTGCTGAGGATGGAGAAAGGATTGGACAGGAACAGAGTGCAGGTAAGACTGGAACTGAGGCTTAGAAAGGAACAGAGTGCAGGTAAGACTGGAACTGAGGCTTAGAAAGGAACAGAGTGCAGGTAAGACTGGAACTGAGGCTTAGATATGAACAGAGTGCAGGTAAAACTGGAACTGAGGCTTAAAAAGGAATAGAGTGCAGGTAAGACTGGAACTGAGGCTTAGATATGAACAGAGTGCAGGTAAAACTGGAACTGAGGCTTAAAAAGGAATAGAGTGCAGGTAAGACTGTAACTGAGGCTTAGAAAGAAACAGAGTGCAGGTAAGACTGTAACTGAGGCTTAGAAAGGAACAGAGTGCAGGTAAGGATGGAACTGAGGCTTAGAAAGGAACAGAGTGCAGGTAAGGATGGAACTAAAGCTAAGATAGGAAAAGAGTGCAGGTAAAACTGGAAATGAGGCTTACACAGGAACAGAGTGCAGGTAAGACTGGAACTAAGGCTTACACAGGAACAGAGTGCAGGTAAGACTGGAACTGAGGCTTAGATAGGAAAAGCATGCAGGTAAGACTGGAACTGAGGCTTAGAAAGGAAAAGAGTGCAGGTAAAACTGGAACTGAGGCTTAGTACGAACAGTGTGCAGGTAAAACTGGAACTAAGGCTTAGATAGGAAAAGCGTGTAGGTAAGACTGGAACTAAAGCTTGGACAGGAACAGGGTAAGCCTTTTCATGACAGGACGAGACAAGGATAATACAGGACATGGAACATACAGGCCTGAAGGCAGCAATACAGGAAGGCCCTGAGGGGAAAGACAAGGAGAGACTTAGATAGACCACAGAGCAAGGCAGGTCTATTCAGGCCAGATGGCAGGGCAAGAGGCAAGATGGCCCAAAGAGCACAAGGCAAGGCAAGGTTAAAGAAAAGGTCAGAAAGCCCAGAGGCCATGAGGCAAGGCAAGGCTGTGGTCAGAAGGCCCGGAGACCATGAGCCAAGGCAAGGATGAGGTTAGAAGGCCCAGGGGCCATGAGGCAAGACAAGGGTAGGTCTGGGGAAGCTGCAAGGCAAGAGTGACTAGGGTAAGGAGCAAGAGTGACTCAATTCGGAAGCATCTTGGCTTTGGTAAGGCAGGGTTATGTAGGGCTGGAGTCTGGGTGTGGCATAGGCAGGAAGCAGGAGCAGCCTGAAGAGTGTTCTCATTGAGGTCTGGTGAAGGGAAAGAAGCAGAACAGGCTGAGTCATGAGACCAGGGACGAGATGGTGAGAACAGTTTGAAGCGGGAATCACCAGAGGCCTCTGTTTTTAGGGAGATGTCCTAGTCAGGGTACGGTGAGGCTGCATAGCAGCTGAATCATAACAGATATACATCTAGGGGATATCTAAAACAATCACATCAGCAAAATATTATGAAATCATTATGAGGTCATTATGGTATGCTTTATGGTGCATGTATGAGGCGTGACTGTGTAGTGTTGTGCTGGGCTCCGTGTAATGGTTACATTTTATAATGTTTTGGCTGGTGTGATTGCTTTAGATAGCCAAGGGATGACATCTTTGTAAACATATTTTTCTGAATTATTTGGGAACTAGTTTATATAAGAATTTTGGAAGCTAATAAAAATGTTTTTGAAAATATTTTTGAATTATACTATACTTTCTGTTTGTGGGATATTAAGCAATTATTTTTTATGTATGGGTACCTCATTGTTTTTTTTTCTATGCTATAAATATATTGACCTGAGCTTTTTTTCTAGCACACCTATATCTTTATCCATAAACAACAGAAACTTATTTAGATGTCTATCATACAGGCCAAATGCAATAAAGTGCACACAAAAACATACGTCCAAACTGGGCGCACGTTTTTTGAGCACACACATAATTTGCAATAGACAAATGAGCCGCGCACGCAAAAGGATGCACTAGGGATAACTTGGGCGTTCCTAGCCCACCCATGGCATTGGGTGCCCAGGAGATGTTTCTGTGTGCCGGTTAGGAAAACAGATACTCAATTAATGAGCGTCCGTTTTCCTAACCTGTGGCTCTGAGCAGGTTAGGAAAACGGAGGCTCAATTAATGTTCCTAACCTGACTGCCACCTAGATTTTTTTTTCATGCTGCTTCCTGTGGTTCCTCCTACTTAGTATCGGAAGGAACCACAAAAAAGCAGTATTTTGTGATTTTTTTGTGGCTTTATAGGGCACTTTTCAGATGACTTGGAGCTCATAAAGACTTAACACCAGCCCTGGGGCTGATGTTAAGTTTTCCATATTAAAATGTGCATGTCGAGTGTACTATGATTTTTTGCATCGGAGGGTAATAGCTATTAGCCTCATCTACATGCATTTACATGTGACGTGCTAATCCCCTTATTGCATCGGATGTTAGCCTAGCGAATCCAAAATGCGCGTCAAATGCTCATTAACCTGTGCGCTAGTTTCAGCGCACAATATTGCATCAGCCTGAAAGTCATTTATATGAGTCCGATGTGTAACAAATTATCAGGCAAAGAGTTTCTAATGGGACCCTGTAGCTTCTTGACCCTAACAACTCTTTCTCTTGTCATTAATGTCTGGATGAGAAGCACCTGATGACAAACACATTTGTGACCCAGCTGCAGGTGTTGGCCAAACTCTGATGACTGCCAGAAATTAGTTTGTGTAACACTCTTAAGGGATTGTTGGTGGCGGAGGTGGGTGAGGGGCCAGGTAATTGAAACACCAAGAAGTCCATGATTGCTCACAACTGAGATCTTTGCTCTGAGAGTCCTGAAATAGCTCACGATCTTACTTGTGTTGTAGAACATTGGGAAAAGTCATGTTCCTGCAGGCAGAGCACCATTGAAAAGTGGGTTATTTTTCACAGGTTTAAGGTGGGCAGGTTTATGAAGATATTACCAGATGGAACCATGGAGCAATGTGAAGAAAAGTTGGCCACTACATGAGAGGATGTGAGCTGGGAAAACCTTTGTAGTGTTGCTATTCATACTTCAGAAATCTGTTGTCATCCACATAGGCCTTCATCTCTGTAGGAATAGAAAGTGTGTTCTTGCCTTCCTTCACATCTGAAAGTTGTGGCACATTGAAGAGCTTAAGTTAAACTTAAAGCAGCAGCCTGCTTCAGATCTTTATTACTATGTATTATTATTTATATACCACCCTCTGCTACGGCTCAGAGGTTAACATCCTAAAACATTCGTAATTATGAATGCATTAAAAACATACAGCTCCTACATATGGCATCTCTTCTATATTGTTACATGTTCAGTATTGGAAAGGCACAACAGAAAAAGGTGCTTACATTTTGTTATATATCAACAGAAGTACTGAATAAGACAAAGTGAAAATCAAAATTTGTGGAGACAAAAGAGCACTGGTAGCGTTTTTTGCAAACGGGGTATCAGCAAGCCATTGTCACATGTAGTGTCACTTTACTACCACCAGACTACTCAATCATCTACCCCAAAAAAGGCAAAATTATTTTTGCAATTTTTGTAGCAACTGAAACAATGTTGAAAATATCAGCAAATCTTTAACACATTCAAAATGTCAACAAACTAAAATATAGACCCAAAATAGACCCTACACTAGTTGCTATTTTGTAAGAGAACTGCATCAAGGGTTAACTGTAAAAAAATCACTTATTTCAAAGAATGTTGCTCGAGAAATAAGTTTGTCTCCATGATCATCAGCAGACCAGCTTGTCTTTGTAATGTTTGGTCGACTGTGGGAAGGCCCCACAACTGGCCATACTCATTGCCAACACTCCCAGTCTGCCCCAACACTATGTCCCCTTCTCCGTGGTATGGACAACAATATTCCCACATACGCCCTTAGGCGTGAACACGTGCACACTCCCTACTTTTACGGGCTCCATAGTGGGAACAGGGTCCTAGCACCATTTGATTACATCATTCACACTCCATTATAAAGGCCCCAGCTGCCCCCCTTACCAATACCTCAGCAACAGATCCTTCTGCATTGTAGTGTGTGTTTCTGCCTTCCTCTGTGCTTGTCACCTTGCTTGCTTCCTTGCCCTTCTTTGCCTCGTTCTCTTGAACTGTCCTGCCTCTCTGTTATCTGCCTGTGTCTTAGTCCCCTGTGCCTTGTTTTGTCGTGTCTTTCTACCTCTGCCTGACTCCTGGTTTTGATACCTGCAATGGACGCAGACTTCTGCGTGCCCTGACCTTGGCCTGGACCCAAATACTGATTGGTTGCTGCCTGCCTGAACCTTGGTCCAGACCCAGATACCATTGCTCACTGCCAGACCTGATCTCTGCCCTTGTCTCAATTTCATCTGACTTCTTGCTGGACTCTTGTCTAAGCCCTGCTGGCCCCTGAAACCCAAAGGCTCAACATACAAGGAATGGTGCTGGTATAGGTGAAGCCCCAGTTCCAATCCTAGCAGGAGCAAGTCCACCAATTATCAACATGGGCCTCATAGGTAAACCTGCTAGGCTACATTAACCATGCCACAACCCAAGAGCTCACATCTGTGACAGTGTCAAAAATCAACTGAGGTCCTTATAGGCTATCAACACATACCATAGTTTAAATGCCCAGACACGGAATAACATCATCTGTATGTTACATGGATGGTTACTGTTTCTAAAATATAATACAAAAAGCTGCTTGTTGTTAAATGACACCAGCTAAGCAAACGTTTAAACATCCATGGCTATCAGATCACTGACAACATTTTATGTTGTTAAAATGCAGCAAAACCTAAGCTTGTTGATGATAACTAACTATACAAACTATACAGTGTATGAAAATAAATTTCATAAGCACACCAATTCGAGATCAGAGTTAAATTCTGCAGGGTTGATGGTGTTAAGATGGTAAATCCAAGATAGTTCCAATCACAGAAGTATATTAGCGACGTCACCTCCCCACCAATTATTTGTAACCAATATCAATCACACAGAACCATAGATCTTCAAAAATATGGCCATGTTCCAAACAGTGGGCTACTAGAGGAGCTGTCAATGATGGTTTTTCAAACAGCTTCTATGTTCTATCAAGTGAGTGCCCACTCTTCGTAACGTCTTTCCCACATACACTAGATTGCATGTGCAGAGTATAATATATCACTTCTGATATATTGCAGTCTGATGTGTGACATAACTGTATAGTATAATCAACTGAGGGAAAATAAGCTGAGTTAGTGTCTAGAGATATTAGACATACTGTACAAGTCTCACATAGCCCATGGTGTTTGTCATGGCTCTGATCTCCCTGTTGGGTTAAATCAGACTTCAGGTTGTTTCTTAAATTCTTGCCGCGGGAATATGTAATCTGGGGAGATTACATAAACACAGGACACAATTGTAAAATGTGCCAATGTTTGAATATCACTGTACATCTCATGTATTCCCACTGAAAAAGGTAAAATGAATGTTAGTTTATATGTATCATCATGGGGAAGATGGTAAAAACAACCAATCACAATGGCAGTTTCGCCCTCACTGATTTGTGGAAACCTCTACTGATGAAATGACCAGACATGATCTTCGCTTGAAATTTGAAGTCTTAAAAAGAAGAACAGATCCATCTTAATCATAAGAACTGACTAATAGGGAGGCTAGTTTTCAAACTTCAGGGATGTGCACTATCAAATCTTAGTAAGCTGTAACAGTCAGTGGCTTTATGGTGTATAGTAGTTGTGAAGTCCAAGGAATTCTTGATGATGATCAAATCCAAAAATGCAATGTGTTGAGCATTTATAGTAGCTGTGAGTTTCAACTGAAAGTCCCAATGAGCGTAGGGGACTGAATAGTCCAGCGGGGGTAAAATGACACCACGTGTGACAATGGCATGCTGATACCCCATTTGCAAAAAAAATGACACTAGTGTAGTACTCTATTGTCTCCACAAATTGTGATTTTTACTTTGTGTTATACTTTACAGTATTGGAAAGGTACACTTCCTATGTGCCCCTGGTCTCCCTTTGCATTGCTATTACTATTGGAGGATGATTACCAGATTTTTCTATCCACAGAATATACCTGTGATAGAGGCAAAAATGGATCTTGCCATTCATTTTGCTAAGGTCACCACTTGGTTGCTTGGCTTTATATCACATGTGCCCTGACCAGAGCAAAATCTTAAGGAAATAGGTAGGGTGCTATCCTATCCCAACATTCACCACTCTCACCTTCACTGCTATGCAGCTGATCCCCTCTCAATCTGTACAATCTATAGTGGAACCACCCACTCCATACCACCTCCTCCAATCCAGAATAGCCACTCTTTCAACCACTGTTATTCCAATATTTATCTCTAATAAACCCCTGCTCTTCTCTCTTCCCCCTTCACTCTTTATTGTGTCATCAAATTCTTTATACCACAAAGCCTTCTCATAACTCAGCCTTTGCCTCTATAATCCCCTTCATCTTAGGCCTCAACTATTCCCTCCTCACTCTCATCTCCCATCCCTAGCTGTTACATTTTCCCTCCCCTCCAACTCTTCTCTTACATCCCCCTCTTGGCTCCCAATCAGCCCTCCTAGGTCTTCTCACCTATGCAATCATTCTTTCATTTCCCTTCTCATACCCTCCACTGCTGATATAACCCTCAAAATTCTTGGGCCTATGATCCCTTCTTTCATACAATGGTAGCTGAAAGATTCTCCTTTAGCTCCAGGACTGACAAAGCCTAACACCTATTGAGAACCAACAACTTTGGTAGACATCTTGAGATGCTGTTGTCCTGCTGAGCACTATACAGATAAGTGTGTTAAGATTTTATCCCCTGCAGCAGTGATGTGTGCCCAAAAAATCGGCTGTTATAATTAATTTTGAAAGTTAAAAAGTTGCTTGTTTTATCTGCAATATAAAAGAAAAGTTTGGGATAGATGATAGAAAAGACCAGCGATGATGGTCTATAGACCATAGGTGTCAATGACATGCTGATACCTCTTCAATAAGATTATAAGAGTTGATTCTAGTGCTGTAAAAAGTGTGTATTAGTCTTCCTTCTTTGCATTAGTTACTGTTAGAGAGTTGAGGGAGAGTGGCATTTCAATTTGTAAAATATATTTTTGTACATGATGCCTATGTAGAGGTGGGGGTTCGCTGGTTGGCACACAGTGTGGGTGGTTTATGTTGGGCTTTATCCTAAATAGTATAAAATCAAAGATCAGGATGCTGCCATTACTGTACGGGTGTTTGTAGAATGGTAAGCACTCATTTGGCTGGTAAGAGTATGAAGAATAGAATATCACATCCTCTAGAATTTAATGCAAGGCCAGTGCATGCCTAACATGCACTGCTTCATGGCAGGGCTTCTAGTGCTTCAGAAAATAGCCAAACATTAATTTAGTGTGCATGAGGGTAGCTTGAAGCATTAGGCTATGACAGGGCCCTGTAAAGTGGTAGAGCAATAATAGGACCAGTGATGTAGACATGACATAGCAAATACCTGTATATCTCTCCCTGCTAATTAAGTAAAGAACCTACCTTGGTAGTCCTCCTCCACACCTGCATGAGCCATTCCCATTCCTTGTTCAGTAGCTCCCGGGCTTTCTTCTTTAGATCCTTAATCTGTTCAGGGACATAAACATATGAATTGTAATCACCCGTTCTGTATTGTGCCCATTCCCTTTGTTCCCTAATTCCCACACTCCCAACTCCCAATTGCCCCCATTGCCAAACCATAGCTTCCCATTGCCTGCAACACTCCCTGCCCCCTAAATGTGGCCCAAACCATCACCCAAACCATTGCTCCCAAAACCTACCTTAACCATCCCTCCAACACCTCCTTTACCCACCCTCATCCTCAATCACCTCATTAACTCCACATCTCATCCCCTTGCCCACCGCCACCGCAATACCCCATACCCCTACCATTGTCTCCGCAGTCTACCCCACCCTCACCCCTACCCCTTCCACTATCATATTACTCAATATTTACTTACCCCCACATGGGTATTCAATTCTTCTGTTGTAAAGCACCTTGAAGTCCTTCCAGGTCCTACTCAGGTGGGCATTGTGTTGCTGGATCCCACCAACATGAAAACAAAAGTGGTTCAAATTTAACCACCAGGGTAGATCGGTCTGTAAACATCCCTTGTGGTAAAATTGGGTTTCCGCATAGGGAGAGCCTTGTTGGAATGAGCCTACCCGGGAAGAACCAGAAGTTCACAGCCATGGAAAAAACATACACATGTACATTAGTAATAGTTTAGCACAAATGTGTGCATGTATAATTTCATGTAACATACACTCGTACTTGCGCAAATGCCTCATTACGTCTGCATATACCATCTAGGAATTTGAGATCAGCAGGACAAGCATTATTATCAATTCCATCTCCCAAACTGGTGCGCTTGGGTTCAGTCAGTGAGAGGTCTCTCTCCCTGGCAGGCCCCAAGCTGTGGAATTCTCTCCCAGCTGACATTCGCCTAGAGGATAACTTCTCTAACTTCAAGAAGCAGATTAAGACTTGGCTATTCCAGCAGGCTTTTAGTCATATTAATTAACTTAAGTAGGCTATGTGAGGAAGGAGGTTTTCTGTTTTTTTCTGGTGGTTTAGGGAGTTGAGAGGGTGGGGTTAGTGTTCTGGTCGTATGTGAGCTTTATACTTTATTTTAGATTTAGTTTATAATGAGATTGAGTTAGTATTTTATCGTTTAAATTTTAAGTATAATTTTTTATTGAATGACTGTAAAATTAGATAAGTTTATTATAATTATTAGTTTGATTTTGCTACTGCAATTTCGCCAATTGTAAACCGGCTTGACATGTACTTGAAAGTCGGTATATAAAGTTGTATAAATAAATAAATAAATAAATAAATAAATAAATAATGCTCACATAGGATACTGGGCTTGATGGACTTTTGGCGTGACCAAGTATGGCAAATCTTAATGGTCTTATATGTTCTATGAAAAGATAGGCGTATTTTATAACCTGCGCACACATATGCATGCTGGTTATAAAATGCATAAGTACATAAGTGTGAGCCCATTTAAGCACATTTATGAGCTTGCATGCTGTTTTTTAAAGTTATCCTCCCTGTATATATTTGAAAATTCAACATACACATGCTGTTTTTTCTCCGCAACCAACAGTGAACATGCCCTCAGGAATGCCTCTTTTTTTAATGCAGCTAAAAGTATACATGCTACGAAACATGCATCATTTTAGCCGCATTTGCGAAGGGTAATTTTCAGTCAGTCAGGTCATTTTACTCAGGTAAATGCCTTTAAAAGATTGCCTTCTCAAGGACCAAGAACAATACAGTATGTACTTAATATCTTTCACAGATGAAAAATGAAAAGCAGCCTGCAGTACATTAGAAATCAAGCTATCCAAAATTTGTGATCCATTAGTCATAACTGGGAACTGCAATTTTTGGCAGGCATTTCAATCCCACTCATTCTAGCTCTTTTGTAGCAATATTTCAACTCTCCAGAAAACACCAGATACAATTTCTGATATACTGAGTCTAATCAAGGAGCATCCCACATACAGACCAATACAGAACGTTAGCCCCCGTTTGGAAGTGCGTTTTTGATGTAATAGCGCGTGGAAAATGCGCGGCCAACCCCCCCAAAACTAATAGCGCTCATCATATGCAAATGCATGATGATGACCTATTAGGTATTCATCCGCAATACAGAAAACAAAATGTGTGGCCAAACCTCACGTTTTACTTTCAGAAATTAACTCCTGCCAAATGCTTTTCTGTACACCCTCCGACTTAATATCATAGCGATATTAAGTCGAAGGCCCCAAAAATAAAAAAAAATAAAAATCTTATTAAAAAAGAAATCTGCCCGTGAATTGGAAAACGGACACTCAATTTTGCCGGCGTCCGTGTTCCGAACCTGTGGCTGTCAGCGGGTTTGACAACCAACGCCGGTAAAATTAAGTGTTGGCTGTCAAACCTGCTGACAGCCGCCGCTTCTGCCAATAGGGAAGCGCTAGGGATGCGCTAGTGTCCCTAGCGCCTCCTTATTAGCGCGGCCCCTAATTTAAATACTGAATCGCGGGCCCAGGAGAGGTGCCTGGGCGTGTCTCGGGAGAGCCAGCGCTCGCCTTGGAGCGCCGGCTCTCCCTCGCAGTTTTTGTTTTTTTTTGCAAAACGGTTTTTATTATTTCCAGCAATAACAATACAAACAGTAATGAACAGGGCGACAAACCGACCATCAAACAGCAACTTGTCAGCCACCCCCCCTCCCCCCTGCCCCCCCCCTTTTGTTTGGGCTAACCCTCCAGCCTCCACCAAAAGTCCAGTTAACCTCCCATTTCATGTTCAATACACCAGGAAGTCAAATGGCTTAAGCATTTAAAATGTGGCTTCGAATCCGATGAGGTAATGATTGAATATAAGAGTCCCATGTTCGTAGAAAACAACGATTTCGCTGAAAGGAAGCAGCAGCCCATTTTTTGTCCATCAGCATTAGGTAATGAAATTGATTTCTCCAATGCCAATATGATGGGGGATCAGCAGACTTCCAACCGCAGAGCAGGATCTTCTTCCCCACCATGAAGCCTTTCCTCAGCAGCAAGCGGGTCTCCCAACCCTGAACGAGATCCACAGAAACTTGGCCAAACAATAGCATACAAAAAGAACAAGGAAGAACAACATCCACAAGACTGGAAAGATATTGTAGGACTCGTACCCAAAATTTCCTCACCAGTGAACACTCCCAAAACATATGAAGCAGAGTACCCTCAGCTGTCCGGCATTTCGCACAAACTCCCGTGGGAACAAGTTGAAAATAGACTGCCCTAGCAGGGGGGATAAAGGCCATCCACAAGAATTTAAACTGCATTTCCCTGTAATATATGTTGGAGGACACTCTAGATAGGTGACGAAAGCAGCCACTTATGATAGCCGCTGAGACCTCAGACCGTCCCGCCCTATGCCACCGGGCCGCTAAATCCGTAGGAATAGCAACCGGAAGTTTCCCCATCAGCTTCCTATAATATTGTGATAACGTGGGGGCCTTTGGAGAAGATAAGGCAAAAAAGTCTGCCAATGCGGCAAAATGGCCAGGCTCTTTACTAAGGGGCAGGAGAGATCGTACATAATGCTGTACTTGTATATAAGAAAAGATCTGAGTCGGGGATAATCCCCAGTCCTGCGCTAAGAGGGAAAAGGGGGGTAACCGACCCTCCTCATCCAACAAATTACCCAAAGAAAGAATCCCACGGGCCCTCCAAGCCTGAAAACTAGTGGACTGGGAGCCCGGAGTAAAGTCCGGGTTCCCCCAAAGAGGTAAAAGAAAGGCACAGACTCGGGGTAACTGTAAAATTTTCATCATTAATCGCCAGGTTACATGAAGGGGGCCAAAAAGAGCCTCCACTGGCGGCGGATATGAGAACCTAGCGTGTGTCTCCTGCAGGACATAGCGTAAGTCAACAGGGTCAACTACAGTTTTTTCCACAAGCATATCAAGATAGTGAGATTCCCTCCGTAGCCAGTCCCTGATAAGTCGGAGGTTCCCGGCTAAATTATAAAAACGTAAATTGGGCACACTCAGTCCACCCAGACCCCATCGGGTATATAAGGATCGGAGTGGAATACGCGCCCTCTTCCCCTGCCACAAGAAACCCCGTAGGGCACTCTCAAGTTGTCGGATGTCAGGCAATTTGAGGATTAGGGGTAAATTCTGAAGTAAAAAAAGCCACTGAGGCAGAATCAACATCTTGAATAAATTGAGCCGACCAATGAGGGAAAGAGGCAAAGATCGCCATGCAGCCAGCCGCTCCCTAGTTTTCCGCAAAAGAGGGGAAACATTACAATTATATAAAGAATGCAGCTGGGTCGGTATTTGAATACCCAAGTAGCGAATCTGAGTAGTGGCCCAGGTCATCGGGAAAGTAGGCCCCCAACAATCCTTAAGGGAGGCAGGGAACGGTATAGCCTCCGACTTACCATGATTGAGCTTAAACCCAGAGAAAGAACTAAATTCTTGAAAAAGAGATAGCAAAGAGGATAGGGATTCCTTGGGTTGGGTCAAGAAAACCAAAAGGTCATCAGCAAATGCCGCATATTTAAAAGTCTCTACTTGAAATCGAATCCCCTTAACCCTATGCGCAGCCTGGATTGCTAACAACAAGGGCTCAAACTGAAGTACAAACAATAACGGGGACAACGGGCAACCTTGTCTCGTGCCCCGTGATATGATAAAGGTCTTAGAATAGGCACCATTCGCCACAATCGCAGCCAAGGGATCATGATAAAGTAACTGGATGGCTTGATAAAACAAACCTGTGATCCCAACCTGTTGAAGAAGTGGAAACAAATAACTCCACTCCACACGGTCGAACGCCTTCTCAGCGTCAAAGCTGACCACTAGGTGGGGAATGTTGTCATTCTGAGCCAGCGTCATAGCAGTTAACACCTTGCGAATATTAGTTAAAGTGTATCTTTGTCGAATAAAACCCACTTGCCCAGAACCCACCAGATGACTCTCCCGCGCAGTTTACTGTATGGGCCTGATAGTGCTCCATAACTGTCTTTGGGATCAAAATCAGTGATTCACAGATTCTGAACTGGGAATAATGGGTCATGATTTGGAAGGGACATTCTGATTTAAAATGCAGTGATTTTGTTCATCTCTGGAGTATTTCACACCCAAAAATGCATGTTCATTTTACATGTTTACAATGGTTATTCTTCTGGTCCAGAGACAGGGGAAATTCTTAGGATAGAGACATTCTTAGGTTCACAGGTTATTGTTCTAAAGGATTCTGTGACATTGAATCATATGGATTGCTGCCTTAAAGCAACAGCATCAATCCACCCCTCAGGGCTGGTGCATCCCAATAGGTGAACTACGCGGTCGCCTAGAGAGCCAGCCATTAGGGGGCGGCAAAAAGCAGCCACATTGGGCCGTGAGCAGAGCCCATCCCACTCACGGCTGAGATGAGTAAAGACTCAGCGGACCACGAGCAGAGCCTATCCCACTCACAACTGAGAGGAGCAGAGACTCGGCGGGCCACAAGCAGTGCCCATCCTGCTCGCGAATGAGAAAAACAGACACTCAGCGGGCCACGATTAGTGCCTCTGTTTGTGTGTATGCGAGAAAGCAATAGTGTTAGTGAGAAAAGGATGGAGCCTGCGTAACGTGCATGTGTGGATGAGTGAATGAGGTCAGGGTCAGAGCTGGGGGCTGAACTGGGAGGGGGGGGGGAGGAGACAGGGAGGCAGGTGCGAAGCAGAAGTTTCACTTAGGGTGCCTAATACCCTTGCACTGGCCCTGCCATCCTATATGCCAGGGGTTTTTCTTAAAAATATATACATATCTTAAAGAAAACAAATATTAGGTTGTCATAGACACTGGCTGGGAGATCTGGCTGTACTTTGAATACTGTATGAAAGGTTTGCAATGATACTGCTTATATATTTTGGAACCTCAATGGTTTTCAGAGTAGAGGAGTAGCCTAGTGGTTAGAGCAGGGGTCCCCAACCACTGGTCCACGGACCAGGACCGGGCCGTTGGGGTTTTTTTGCCGGTCCGCAGCACTGCCGCACACCAGCACTAAACACAGAGTGTGCTCTCCTCTGCGGCGGCTCAGAGCACGCTTTGTGGGATTGATGCTGCCCGCTGCCCAGGGCTGGTGGAAGCACAGCATTAGGGGGCGCCGAGCCACCGCTGGTCGCTGGTGGACCTCATCCTACTGGCGGCTGAGCTGTGTGCCAGATACACACAGCAAGAAGATCAGCAGGGCCGTGGTGTAGCTGACGTCACCACGGCCCGAAGAAAAAGATCGCGTCTAAACTTGCAGGTGCTCCTCCTCCTTCCTGCTTGCGCGGCCCCAGAAGAAAAATGTTGCCGGAGCCGCACGGGCAGGAAGGAGGAGCATCAGCCGGGTGCAGAAGAGGAGCGGCACAGCCCGAGAAGACCAGGGCTGCTGCAGAGCCCATCCTGTGGCGACCCGTAAAGAAGAGGCCCAGAAGTGAGAGAGAGGATGAGGGCCTGTAGAGTGTGTATGTGTGCGTGTATGAGATGAGTTGAGAGATTGTGTGTGAGAGTGAGTTGAGAGGCTGTGTGTGGGAGTGAAGACCTGAATGTTTACAGAGAAAGCATGTGAGAGCCTCTGTGTGTGTGAGAGAGACAGCATGTGACAGTGAGAGCCTGTGCTTGAGCAAGACAGCATGTGGGAGTGAGAGAGAGCCTGTGTGTGTGTGAGTCAGACAGCATGTGCCAGTGAGAGACTGTGGGGTAGATTTTAAAAGGGTTACGCGCATAAGTTACGCACGTAACCCTTTTAAAATGCCCCTGTGCGTGCTAAGCCTATTTTGCATAGGCTTGGCGGTGCACGCAAGCCCCAGGACGCGCGTAAGTCCCGGGGCTTCGCTAGGGGGGCGTGTCGGGTGGGTGGCGCGACGTTCGGGGCATTCTGGGGGTGTGTCGGGGGGCATGGTGCCGGCCCGGGGGCATTCTGGGGGCGCAGCCAAGGCCTCCGGAACAGCCCCCGGGTTGGGAGATGGCGTGCCAGCAGCCCGCTGGCAGGCGTAACTTTTACAATAACGGTAAGGGGGGGGTTTAGATAAGGCCGGGGGGGGGTTAGATAGAGGCCGCTTCGATTTCGGAGCGGCCTCAGAGGGAACGGGCAGCACGCGCTGACCCCGGATTTTATAAGATACGCACGGCTATGCGCGTATCTTATAAAATCCAGTGTACTTTTGTTTGCGCCTGGTGCACGAACAAAAGTATGTGCGCGCGCTGTTTTTTAAAATGTACCCCACAGTGTATGAATGATTGTATGAGAGACAGCATGTGGGAGTGAGAGCCTGGTGTGTGTGTGTGAGAGAGAGAGAAAGCATATGAGAATGAGAACCTGACTGTGTGTTTGAGGAAAGAAGAAAGATTGAGAGAAAAGAAATAGAAAAAAAGACAATATAAAAGGAAATGGCAAAAAAAAATAAGAAAGGGAAGGTGGGGAAAAAAAGCCTGTGACCAACCAATTAGAAAACTAAGATCAGACAGCAAATGTAAAAAAAAAATATATATATTTTAGTGATTGGCACATGTAATCTTTGGGAATGTGCAAGAGTAGCACTTTCTCTATGCGGATCTCACAATGTACGAGATCAGCATGGAAGAACTGGAAGCCCATGGGGCCTGCACAGAGTAGGCAGCAGAATGGACTTCAGTGTCAGTAGCAGCAATCGGCACCTCCCCAATAGCCATGCGGCATCAGTGACAGCAGTAGCAGAGGAATGAGAGAGGTTCCGAGGTTGCTGGCAAAAGAAAGAGAGGGGGTCTGCCTTTAGTGTGTGCATGTGTATGAATGGGAGTCTGCCTGGGGGTGTATGTGTGTGAATGCATGGGTGCCTGCCTGAGGGTGTGTCTGTGTGTGAGAATGAATGTGTGCATACCTGGGGGATGGGGAAGGAGTGGTGTGAAAATGACTGGGAGCCTGCTTGGGGGTCAGTGTGAGAATGACTGGGAGCTTGGTTTGGTGCTCACAGCCAGGGGTGGTCATGAGAGGGAAGGCGTCAGGTGGAGGAGAGATGTGTGAAGTTTGGAAAACAAGGGAAACAAGCCCAGTGCTCCCACTCATTCTGAACCTGTGGTGAGTTGAGTCACATTCACATTATAAATGTTATAATTAAATGATAAGTATGCACTAAAATTCAACCCCCTCCATAACCTCGCCCCCATATGACCAAAGCCCCACCCCCACCCCGCCATGGAAAAATGGTCTTGCTTGAAGCTGGTCCCTGGTGCAAAAAAGGTTGGGGACCACTGGGTTAGAGCAACAGGATATAAATGAGGAAGCCAGGATTTAAATCCCAATGTTATTCCTTGTGACCTTGGGCAAGTCACTTTACCCTCTCCATTGCCTCAGGCACCAAATTAGGAGGTAATTTTAAAAGGAGTTACACATATCAATGTACATACTATTGTAGCAATTTTCAAAAGCCATATTTTATTTATTTATTTAGGGCTTTTATATACCGACATTCATGATACCATATCGGTTTACAAGAAACAATGGTGCAATAACATTGTACATATATGTACACATATGTACACATAAAGTGCATTTACACGTGTAAAATGAATGGACAATTCAATGGCACATGTAGCAATTTTCAAAACCCACTTACACAGGTAACATGCATTTACATGTGTAAAACCCAATTTTACGCATATAATTGCTTTTGAAAATTAGGCCCTTAATATAAGCCCTCTGGGGATAGGGACATACCTATAGTACCTGAATGTAATCCACTGTGAAGTATTGAAAAGCACAATATAAATAAAATAAATGTTGTGGGGAGAATATTCACTTGACTTCTTTATGATGTAGTTTCAGGTTTTGATGATGATCTTTAATGACTGCCCAAAGATATGGGATTGACAGTCCTGTGGGCAGCTCAACAGTGGCCGTGTTTCGCAACAAAGTTGCTTCAACAGGAGCCATTAAGAAGAAGAGAGAACATTGTGCCCAAAACTGTTGCAACAATGTATTAAATCATTCTGTCGAGCTGCCCATGGGAACAGACATATCTTGGATTTAAATATTGCTTTGAAAAATTTAAAATATTGAAAGAACTAATGTGATCAATAGAACCGCAGATGATTGATCAGTCTGAACGGCTTTGGTTTCCACAAAGCACGTTGTCAGGCTTGCTGATGTGGTTAAAAAACTTTTAATGTTAAATATTAGAAAAAATAATAAAGAAGAAAAAGAAGAACAATATTAATCTCTGAGTGGTGTTGGTTGAACAAGTGTTTTGGCAGATTCCTTTTGTGACATTGGTATTTTGCACGCGGGATCTTTTTGGTTGTTTCCTTGAAGAGGCACCTACCCAATCCTGGGACCAGGTACTAAAAGACCTGTGAGTCATCCCTCTACTCCCTAAGGGAGGCAAGCACCAGTGACAGCACTACCCAGCGTGGGATTTTTGATGGCTAGAACTTGTTTTAATTTTTGAGATTGGGACTCTTGTTTAAAACTTTGAACCCTTTTGGATATGTCAACCCCCCCCCCCCCTCCCAGACCCAAAGGACAAATGCTGGGAGACCTGTGAGCCTCCTTTCTACTCCCTAGAAGAGGCAGGCACCAGTGACAGCATAACATCAGCCACATGGAGACTTCTGGAAAAACAGACGATATTCACATTTTGTTTGCGGGAGGTTTTTTAATCCACCCCTCCTCATTGGGGAAACAGGGCTGGGAAGGCCAGTTTCCTATTCTCCACAGACCTTTCCTTCAGTGAAGTCACAGACCACTGCAATTCAGGAAAGAAGGACCAAGATCATGGAGACCCTCCACAGTTTCTCCACCCAAAAGGCCAGGACACAGGTTGGGTGACTGACATCTAACAAGTGGACTCAGGCGGCATTTTTCCAGTTCTAATGGGGGAAATAGGATTTTTCCAGTTCTAATGGGACTCCCCGACGAGTAAGGTTTCCCTGGCTCCCTGAGATAACTTATACACTTAAAGCCTGAGTAAAAAACTCAATCCCAGGAACCTGAGAAAGAAAGGACTCTTATCCAAAAGGAAGATTAACATTTGTAAGGCAGGCAGCTGTAATCACACACACTGGGTTAAAATTGGAATAAGATTTAACTTGAAAGAAGCAGTAAATATTTTGAACTCCCAGTACCTTGTCCTGCCTGTTTGTCTCAGGAACAGCATTGCAATTACTAAAGAAGAAAGAGCTAGAAACCTCCCCCCCCCCCCCCCCCCACACCACCACCGGGGCCATAAGCTTAAGCTTTGCCCCAGAGAAAGGACGCACCCCTTGGGACAAAGAGAGAGGGGAGAAGTGCTGGCTGGAGCAGCCCCAGAAACAGAAAATGAGATTGTGCGCCCTCGGGGAGACAGAATCCACCCCAACAAAAGGATTGCAAGCGCAAGTTGCTATTTTATGAGAAACATACGTGATTAGGCAGCTTATCGGTGCAATTTTACACCTCCGAATTATCTAGCGCAAATTATTTCAAACTCATCAGGAGCCTGCCATTGCTGGGTGGGAGCTCTGGGTGAACTTGGGGGGGAGTTCAGAGTGAAGTACTAAGAGGGTCTCAATGAACTGGAAATAAACTGGGTGAACTGGTGAAAATATTGACAAACTGGTGATTTCAAATACCTGCACATATTTTAAAATCTACCTGCCTCTGTATATAAAGCAGTTTTTATGTGAACAAGTTATTTTATTTTCATACATAAAATATACCTGCATATGTTTTTAAAATGGGTAGAAAACGTGTGCACCTTCAATGCATTGCTGATATTCACACATATGTTTTGATGGATGGTAGAAATGTGGCTATAAAATCTTCTACTTAACATTTCTATAGCGCTACAAAAGATATGCAGCACTGTAGTAGATTTTTGCACACCCATATAGCAGGCCACATGAAGTTGTTTGGATATTAACTTCTATGCATTTACTAGTCACCTTTCTGAAAATGTACACCTTAATTATATATCATATCAGCCCAAATATGTCAGGATTTTTGGGGCATGTCTAAAACCATCTTGACTTACACTTGCAGGCAAAGCTTTTCTCACATCTGAAGAAAATGCCGTTGCTGACTTCTCCTCCAATAGGACTCCCCTAAAAATGCTTCTCCCTAGGTTCAGTGGAGGTGGAGGCCTTACTTCCTAGCCAAGAGATGGTGGATGCAGCAGCTCGGTAGCAGGGGAGATGTCTACAGGTAGTGCAGAATGCTGCAACACAGATGTTATCTGACTGCCGTTATAGAGACCCTGTTAGCCCAATTCTCTGGAACCTACACTGAAAATCAGTCTCCTACCAGGCCTCATTCAATGACCTCTGCATTGCTTTCAAGTCACTGAATGACCAGGGCTCCAACTTCTCTGAAATCCCATTACAAACCCTTCGTCTCCAATCTGAATAAAGAGACACTACTAAAATACCCTGTTCCCAAAGATTCCAGGCTGGCCTGAACCCGCAAGCACATTTTCTGCTCATTCCTGTACCTCGTTCCAAGTGAGAAAAAGAGATACAAAGCCATGTAATAAATAATCTTCAAAGCTAGTTGCACGCATAAAGCAAAGGTTCATGTGCATCAGTGACTTGTTATAAAATTGCTCTGAGTCTGTGTGCATAAATTGGTTTGGATGAGTGGAATATCAATATTATTAAATAAATACATTTACTTGTGGAACCCGACTTCACATATAATTTTATGCACACAAAAAGATAGGCATTCCAGGGGCATGGTGTTGAGGTAGAGTTTGGATTTATGTGCATCCTTTTGATTTTAAAAAGTATGCATGTAAATTAACAAGTAACACCATGCCAAGAGCAAGTATATCTTTGTGGAGGTTAGTTTGTGCACATTATAAGTTAGATAATTTTCAAAGATATGCAAATGTTTATTTTGAAAATTGGTATAACTTTCCTTATGTGTTTATCAAATACTTCAGTTATGTGGATTGTTATAAAATTGTCCTCCCTATATTTGCCCTTGTGGTTAGACAGAACTATTATATTATGTACAGTACAGTACATCCAGTGTCAGAAAAATTATTTCAAACAAAGTATTACCTCCAGAATGTTTCCTATAGCATAGATCAATATCTCTCCTTTTACTACATGACTAAATCCTGCTCAGTTTTCTCAGAGTTTGCAGGCTGGTAGTTAGGAAAAGAAGAACTCGCTCTTACAAAAAAAAAATAGCACAAGACATACCTTTTTTACAGTCCTATTTTTCTCCAGAGAAACAGAAAGTGTTGTAAAAAAATGTTTACTGCTACTTAAATATGGTACTGTGAGCCTGTGCTGATGGCATTCTGCTTCCTGCTGATTCACAGAATCCGTGCACGCCAACCAGAAGCGGAAAGGCTCAAACTCCAACAAAACACTGCTTACATAATAACTCTTTTAGACAAAGCTCTTTATCTTCCAAGAAGTAGATAGGACTGTAACAGAGCAATGCAATTGTAGTATAATATTTGTTTTAGATCAGCACTATATACCCAATGGTTGATCAGTCAAAGAAGATGAACTGTTTCTTTAAAAGTTAATGTTAAAGCCATTGGAAATTATAGAATTAAGCTAACAGATACGTTGCTCTGTGCAATATTATGCTTCATTACCATTTCCTGCTGAATACTGTAAACTAGTTGTTTTAATGTGAACAAATTTAACAGAGTTAATAATTAACCATTCTGTTGAACAAAAGTTCAAACGGAAGTGTTTCACAAATGCTAAAATCTTATTTTTAAAGAAATTATTTCTTCATCATTTATTGTGTTTAACCCCCTTAAATAAACAAGCAAAAAAGCTGGTTAGAGATGATGGGCACAATATTCAGCGCTACTTAGCCCGATAAGTTCAAACTTATCGGGCTAAGTGGTGTTGTTTGAAAATGCGGCTGCATTCAGCAGCTGCCATTTAGCTTGATATCTATTTATCTGGCTAAGTAGTAAGTGATATGGGGTTGATCCAGGAAGGAGCTATTTGTCATTAGGGGGTCATTTATCAAAGTGCTATATGGCATTTTCATATGCATTAAGGTGTTTTCTGCATGTGAAAGCACCATAACGTTTGGTGCAAGGCAAATGAGAAAAAGGGGAGGATATTTTGGCCAAGTGGGCTGGGCTCACACTTTTGTGAAGCTGTATTGCACAGCTTTTTTGTTTAGCTGTGTGATAGGGTTTTATTGTGCTGTTTTTCACACATGCTGTTTTGAGCTCCTGGAGAGCCAGCCAAGCTATCAGGGACCTCCTGGGGGGGGGGGGGGGGGGGGGTAAGAGAGAGAGAGAGAGAGAGCGAGAGAGACTAACCATAATGCCCTCACGCTAGATAGGTATTTATATCTCTATGGGAGGCCCACCTAGTAACTCGAGTTGAGGTTTAGGTATTAGTGGAGGGGTTAGGGGACACGTTGACATTCAAAGTGAGACATACGGACAGAACAGTACTCTTGTGAAGATTTGATGATCTTTGGAGAGAGGAAACTCACCCAAAGATGAAATTTGTGCAATGTTCTCTCAACCTAGCTTAATGGACTCTCTACCTGGGTAACATCAAGCTAGGTTGAGAGAACATTGCACAAATCTCATCTTTGGGTGAGTTTCCTCACTCTGAAGGTAATCAAATCTTCACAAGAGAGCACCTTTCTGTTTGTACGTCTCACTTTGAATGTCAAAGTGGCCCCTAACCCCTATACTAATACTTAAATCTCACCTTGAGTTACTAGGTAGGCCTCCCATAGAAATATAAATACCTATCTAAGCATGAGGGCATTATGGCTAGTCTCTCTCTCTCTCTCTCTCTCAGCTTAAACCTACTAAACACAGTCCCCCCAGTGGTTGTATGTAGGAAATACATCAATTCTGGCACTTATCACAAAGTGCAAAAATGTTATCTCAATTTGCACTAAGATAGTGCTTCGCATAGGTATTAGCACAAATTGCAAATAAAGTGCCTATTACCATGAAACACACCCCATTTCCTATCGCAAGCAATATTTAGTGCATTTTGATAAATCTAGGCCTTAGCTGGAAAAGTGACGATATTCAGTCTTAATCCAGCTAAGTTACCCGTATAAGTTAACCTCCCTCCAGCCATTTGTTCTTGATCTGATTTTACTAGAACAGACTCTTCTACTATAACTAAACTGAAACCTCTCCTGCACCCCACTGACTTTCGCACCGTACTTCAAGCTACGATTCTAACCAAACTTGGCTACTGTAATTCCCTCCTCTTGGGGTTACCTAAAAATTTCACACAACCCTTACAAATTCTCCAAAACACCACTGCTCAAATTATAACCAACACATGCAGAAATGAGCATATAACCCCTATACTCATGAACCTTCACTGGCTTCCTATTACTTCCCGCATTCAGTACAAATCCCTCTCACTTATTCACAAAGCCCTTTACAATCCAGAAATGTACTGGCTTAAAGGTTCCCTTAAATTCCACCAAGCCAAGAGACCCTCAAGACACCAATATCATGCAACCATGCAGACCTTAAGAAAGAAAATGCCATACTGGGTCAGCCCAAGGGTCCATCAAGCCCAGCATCCTGTTTCCAACAGTGGCCAATCCAGGCCATAAGAACCTGGCAAGTACCCAAAAACTAAGTCTATTCCATGTTACCATTGCTAATGGCAATGGCTATTCTCTAAGTGAACTTAATAGCAGGTAATGGACTTCTCCTCCAAGAACTTATCCAATCCTTTTTTAAACAAAGCTATATTAACTGCACTAACCACATCCTCTGGCAACAAATTCCAGAATTTAATTGTGCGTTGAGTAAAAAAGAACTTTCTCCGAGTAAAAAAGAACTTTCTCGCACAAAACCACCAAACTGGCCGCTACCAGAGCTCGTCTACTCTCTGGATCAGGACCAACCCTGTGGAACACTATGCCAGTAGATCTACGCCAAGAGGCCTGCCATACAACATTCAAATGAAAACTCAAAACATGGCTTTTCACTAAGGCATTCACATAGTACTTATCACCAAATCTCACTTATATTGCTTTCTCTACAACCTTCTTTGCTGACAATATTCATTCCCCACCACACAATGCCTTTTCCCCTCTCCACCTCCCAGTTCTCCTCTGTAGCCCTCTTAACCCCCCCCATTAGTCCCTCCCCTCCGTCCCCTTAACGCCCCTCTTCTCCCGCTTCCCTGCCCCTGTCAGACCCCCCAATCCTAATTTCATGTTCCCTCATATGATAACTAGCTCTTATAGTTGCTATCATCTTGGATTTCCAACTTTACGCCATGATTTACATAACTACAATAATGTACACCTTGTAAATAGTTTTTCAACATATGATATATATCCACCCCTATGCATTCACTGTAAATAGCTCTTTGCAACCTGTGCAATTCCCCCTTTCCCTCCCCCATTCAATTCATCCCTCCCCTCCCTTTATGCAATATGCAACCCTTCTCCCCTCCACTTTGCAATCTGTGCACTCCGTCCACCCTCATCCCCCTCCCTCTTCCCCCTTCTTTCTTTCCCCCATACTCCATCCCCCAAACATTTCTCTCAATATCATCTCAGTTACCCAACAACTTCTATTTAAGTTTTTTTATTTAAGCCTCATTACTAATTTTATAGTTTTAATCACTGTTTTTCCTACAAGTTCTATGTAAAGCCTCTGTTTTGCTGATTTTGAAGTTATAATGTAAACCGAACTGATGTTACTCTACGAAGTCCGGTATATAAAAACCACAAATAAATAAATAAAATAAAATAACTCATATTCATCCAAACCAACATGGTTTCCTAAAATCCTTGGTTTCCTGAATCTCTTCTACTTTCATCTTTCGACTCTATTATCCATGGTTTTGATTCCAATATAGATTATATTCAAGTCCTCCTTGATATTTCAACTGCATTTGACACTCTAAATCATGACATCCTTTTTGCAAACCTACAACTTATTGGTATTGATGGCACCATTCTTCAATGGTTTAAGTCATTCCTATCTAACTGCCCCCAACAAGTCAATCGGGAACACCAATCAAACTAAAATTTCACTAATTCAGGTGTCCCACAAGGTTCTTCTCTATCTGTTGTGATTCCTCCTGTGGCCGGAGCCATAGGAGGCCTCTTACCTTCCTCCTTCCCTCAGCCCGACTTCCGATGCCGTTCCCATGCAGTCCAGGGACCGCCCAAGCTGTCCTCAGCACGGTGGGTCTTGCCGCCGTGTCCCATTATGGCAGGAGGCTGCAGTCATCTCTCTGATGCGGCCCAGAGGCCGCAGAAGCAAGGGCCTCTCCCGCGGTGTGGAGCCGCTGCCATTCGGTGGTCCGGAGGTTATGCCCCGGACTTCTTCAGCAGAGGACACTGCCATCTTCTACAGGCCTGGAGGCCTACCCTCCCTTGCGGTATGAAGCCGACTACAGCGTTCCCATGTGGCCCGAAGGCCACCAACCTACCTCGGGTCCTCCATGGGGAGAGGGCCTGCATCCCCGGACTCGCCTGGCAGTTGGAGCTGCCTGTGATCCTCTTCAGTGGCAGGGAGTCATCCCTGATGCCAGGGCCTGCCCTGAGGCCTGTTTCTTCTTTGCAGCTGTCCATGTGTAGCAGGGCTGCTGTCCAGGGTCCTGCACTGCTTCCTGTGTCCTCCTAAGGGGTGAAGCCATGCCTCTCTGCTATTCTTAAAGGGCTAGTGCAGGTGTGGTCCCTTCCTGACTCCTCACAGGGTGTTTCCTGCTTCAGCCTACAAAAGGCTTCCATTGTCATTCCTTCCTCGCCTTCGCAAGGAGCAACTTCCTACCTGGAGCTGGTCTCCTGAGGATCTCTGTTTCCAGCTCATGCCTGGCATCCTTGTCCTGGGATCCCATTCCATGTTCCTGATTACTTTGATGTTCCATGCTCCTGGTCTCTTGTCTTCGTGATGTCTTCAGTATCCTGATGTCTCCATTCCAGCTTTATCCTGATGTCTCCATTCCATCTTTATCCTGATGTTCTGTTCTAGTCCAGAGGTTCCTGAGGTTCTGTCTTCCCATCCCCTGTGGTCCGTGACCAGTCCGACTGGGCTGATAGGGCGCATAGTGGCCCAGTGGTCCACACCACCCCGGCTGGGGTGTGTAGGGCGCTGGTGGGATTCCTTCATCTCCGGAGCCGAGGATACCCATGTTCCTGTCTGCCCCTCCTGGGTCTGGAGTCTTCTGTATGTCTGCTTCATTTGCCCCAGCTGCTTCTCATCGAGTGTCTGGGGAGTCTGTTCCAGATGTCCTGGATCCTTGCCTTGGATACTCATCTTCCTCCTTTGATGCTGTGGACTCCGGCTACGCCTAGCCCCTGGCGGGCAGTGCTCTGGTGGATAACCTGAGGACCGGTCTGGCCACCGCAGCTTCCTCCCTGGCTGTGGGTGTTAGTGCTCTATCTGGAGTCTCCTTCATCTTGGATCGAAGATTTCCCTCGTCCATCTGAGTTCCGTCTTGGATCTTCACTCTCGTCTGATCTTCTTCATGTCCAGGGTTCTGGAGCTCCTCTCCTGTGGTCCGTCTTCAAGTCCAACTTTGGGATACCTTCATGACGCGTCTTCCACGCCGGGTCGGAGGAGTTGTCCTCCTGCTGTTGACCTTCTTGATACGTCAATCACTCCGGGTTCCCGAGGCTCATATTCAGGATGGGGCCACCTGGAATTTTGGCCGGTTACCTTCCTTGTCTGTCCTGTTGTTCTTCTCTTCAGTACCTATTGCCATCTTGAACTCTAATGTAATTGAGTCGATGCCAGCCTTGCTGCTTCGCCTCCTAGCAGCAGTCCAAAAGGGCTTGAAACGGTCGGAGGGCTATTCAGAGATCACCATTGCGTTGGTGGTCTCAAGGAAGCTCGCAGGTTCGGTCAAGGCTCAGGGTAAAGACGTTTCACTGCAAGGGCACACATTTCATCCCGCGCTGGAGAGCGCCTACTGGTGCTCTCGTCCATCGCAGTGCAACACTACCTGGCATTCTATTTAATATCTACTTGCTTCCTCTCTGTCATTTGCTGGTGGTCTAAGCATAAACTTTAAAATCCATGCTGACGAGATTCAGTTTATTATACCATACACCTCATCCTGGTCTAATACAATATCTCTGTATCTCAAATCTATAAACACCTGGTTATCTCATAATCACCTCAAATTGAATGCCTTAGAAACCAAACTGATACACCCATCTACCATCCCTCATTCTTCCTGTGGGCCCCTCTCTGAATTTACTTTTGAAAACTGAATTATTCCCATTTCAAGCTGTGCATGCAACTTAGGAGTTACTTTAGACTCAAACTTATCAATATCTGCCAACATTTCCTCTGTGGTAAAAAACTCATTTTATAAAATTCATTTAATAAAAAGACTAAAACCCTTACAATATCCTATTGACTTCTGCACTGTATTACAAGCTCTGATTCTGACAGGTCTGGATTACTGTAACTCACTATATCTGGGGTTCCTGCTCTCAGCTCTCCCAGTCCTCCCTATCTTCTGCTCACTGGGTTTCTAACCAGATGCTATGCAATTACTTGGCTACCGGCGACAATGAAGGGAGATTGGGGCAGCTACAGTGGTGGCAAGGTTGGGCTGGTCAGGTGGCCACAGTGGCAGAAACGGAAGGCAGGTCTGGCAGCCACAGTGGCAGCAAGGGAGGTCAAGTTGATCAACTGTAGCAGCAGTGAAAGAAGGCAGGTCTGTGGAAGCAGGAGGAGCAGGAAGGTCTGAATGGTGGTGATGGCAGCAAGGGAGAGCAGGTCTGGCAGCAAAGAGACCCTAGCTGTACTGCTGCTTCTTCCTAAACTTGCTCTCAGCGGAAGTACATCTTTATGATAAGCAAGCTACAAAGAGCTTTTTTACCTTTTACTCAGATAATAGAGGGGAATTGAGGGAGCAGGGAGGGATTGCTGAAGCTTGACCAATGCTAGAGAAGAAATAACACTTGCTGGCCCAAATTTTGGTGGGACCATGACCTCTGTGGCCCCTATTTAAACACCTGTGGATTGCTGCTCCCCATGTGGGCTGCTGTGTTGGTAACTTCTTACTACTATATAAAGAAGAACCATCTAGAGAGGGTGTAGATTTTTAGTTAGGAGGAATAGCAACATCCTGAACAAGTAGGATGTTGCCGTTCCTCCTACTGTTTTGCTTTTTCATATTTTCGTGAGAGGACCCTTTGGGCCTTAAGATCTGGGTATGTAAAAGGAAGAAGGGTACTTTCTCCCAATTTTAAGGAACACATTTTTCTTTTGGTACTGTATTTCATTTTTGTTGAAAAAAGTTTTTATCCATCCTTCCTTCTTTTTTCTTTGGATTTTTAAGACTGGTTTTATTTTCGCCAGCCAACTAATTTCCTCTTGGCCAAGGGAATTTAGTTGCCATTATCTGGAAAGGAATTTTTCAGAGACATCCAGTGACCCTTGAGAGGTCATGTACCAAATGGATCTTCATTCATTCTTGGGAGCAAGGGAAGAATGGGAAGAAAGGAGAACTGGGGCACCAATCAAGTGTTAACCACTACAAAATCTTCAAGATATTCTGGGAGAAGATGGATAAGAAGAAGCTTATTCTTGACATTTGAATCAAGGTATGAGTAATGGGACTTTGAATTATGCCACCCAGATAAATTCAAGTAGCATATACACAAATCTGGGAGGAAACTCGAAAACTACCCCTGAAATTGGGATCAAATTAAACCATCAGTAGAGAATCAATTTATTGTAAACTGAGAATGTAATGAACTGTAATTAGCAAGGACTTGGAAAATGTTTTTTTTATTTTACCTTACAATCAGTTATCGGTAAAGTTGTATTGGAACCACCTTCATCATCCAGTGTGATTATGTCTGTACTTGTTAAAGTCTTTTAAGAAATGCACAGGCTCTTGGCGAGAAGCACCCCCTCCCCTGACAGGGAATCCTAGAAAGTAGTGGGCTTATGAAAGGAATAGGGAGTCGTTTGGCCTGGGCATTGGAGATGGCCCTTGGAATCCTCAGTGAGGACCTCAACCCAGGGGTTACATTTGGGTTGATTAAAATGGCTCTCACTTTCTATGTTGTGCCCATTTTCTGTTTTAGTTTTTGTTGTTCAGTGGTTTCTCTCTTCTATTTCTATTTCGTGTCAGCAATCCATTTTCCAATCTGTAGGTTCCATAGAGATCTCCAGTACAAGATTGTAATGCCAGAAGAGATTCCTTATCAAGGTTCCATTGCTGTTTATATAACCTCGCCCACCCCTTTAGTACAATAAAGCAATCCTCTTCTATAATAAACTTTTTAGATCCTTACAATAGCTCTTGATGGGAGGAGAGGGGAAGCTCTTTGTAAAATGAATACATTTTTTCACTGGTGATATAAATCTTCCCATCATGAAGAAGATTTCATAAACACAGATCTATATTCATTGACATTTCATTCCAATGCGAAATGAGTTATCAGTTGAAAAGAAAATGTCAAGAAAGTGCCAGCTGGCCCTAGCATTTCCTTATCCATTTCCCTGTGAGATTCATTGCTTGCCAAAGCACCAAATGGGTGCTTTTGAAACAGTTACCAGTTGGTGGCTTGGCACATGCTGATTACCCAGAGGGGGAGTAATATTTTTAGTCAATTTAATTCAAGAAGAAACACTTTTTATCCCCAGCTTTCAAGCAAATTTAAAGAAAAATACCAGAGAATATGATTATTTTTTTGCTTTCTTCAAATCTAATTCCCTACTAGTTTAAATTCAAACTTTTGAGATTCATAAATTCTTCAGAGTCATACAGTATATGATCTTATAGAGTTACATACCCATGCTCATCTAATGCCTTGTGTATGGCAGGTTATTAATCTGTAATTAATTCATTCATGAAATAGGCATGCACTGCAAACATCATTATACTGGTCTCCTTTAATTTTACATTTTCAGATGCTGATGCATCAGTTACTACTGCAGTCATTCATTATAATGCCATCAACATTTTTCTTTGTAAATTATATATTTATTAATTTTTAAATTGGAACATATGAGATCTCAGATAAATAATGAAGATTAAGGGGTTGATTTTAAAATGCACCAAAACATGGGGCGCCGATTGTATCACATGGGTGCGCCACCTTGCGCATGTTATAAAATCAGATGTCCGCGTGCACATGCATGCCAAATTTTAATATCCGTGCCCGCATGTGCGGCTGGCCTGCGACTCGCTCGCGTAGGGGAGGAATGTTCAAATTATGCGCGGCGATGCAATCATCCTTTTTTCTAGTTCCCACTCAATCCGCTCCAATTAAGGAGCGGACTGGGAGGGAGCTTCTCTAACCCACTACCTAACCTTCTTCCCCTTTGCCCTCTCCACCCCAATCCCTAGCCCCTACCTACCTACCCTGTTTTTTTTTGTTCTGTAACTTACCTGCTCTGTTGAGCATAAGTAAGTTATGCACACCAGCAGAAGGCCGATGCGCGCTTCCCCAGGACAGTGTCAAATGGTGCTATCCCGCCCACCCCCTTGCCCCGCCCCTCCCCTCCTCTCTCCACCCAGACCCCGCCCCCTTTGGAGAGGCCCGGTACTTCGGCATGTAACAGAGCGTGCAAGGCCTGGCCACTCATGTAATGCCCTTTATTCACACGTGTGGCCCTGTTAAAATCAGGCCATAGGTGAACAGAATAATGTTAAATAAAGAAAAATTATCCCAAAAATTCAAACTTAAATTCTGTAATAAAATCTTCAGCATAAGATGAGAGAACATAATAAAGTGAAAGACATATAAAACATCCAATACAAGCAAAACCATAAGGCAGTAAGGCATCTGTAGAAACTATTAATTTTGTGTATGTAACGGACCCTAAGATCACGTTACCAGCAAGCTCTGGGAAACTCCTGATTCAGATAGTCAGAATAGGTTGGAGAGTGAGGTGAGGCATCGTTCTTCACAAGCCTGCCCTTTGAGGGTGTTAGAATGGCCATCCTCTGAGAGGTTTTATAGCAGCTCTCTCCTGAGAGCTCTGGAGGGCAGTGTCAGCTATTTTGAAATTAGTAGAGAGGTTTTGGAGCCTTTTCTTAAGTTTGGATTTTTGGAAACTGTAATTAGGACTCCAGAAAACCCTGCTGGATGTCTGTGAGTTAGGTCGGGGATCTGCCCTGCCTATCCACTCCCTGGTGGGTAAGGTCTGGATCTCAGGATAATTTGGGCTTTTTGAAGGTTTTAAGTGGTAGGAAGCCTAGTGAGACCCTGCTCACCACCTGGTCATTTCAGGGAATGGGGAACCCGATTTCTGGGACTGGGTTGGTTATGGAACACCTGCCCCTCTACACCCTCAATGAGGAAGGAGAAAGGTAGTGACCCAGTGAGAGGACTTTCCGGTGCTTGCATCTTTTTTGGGAAGAAGACTTTTGTTAAAAGATCGGGGAGAAATTTTTGGCTACCCCTCTTCCTACCCACCAGCAGGACCATTGGGATCCAAGAGAAAGAAAACTAGCAGATGACTAGCTGTGAGTAAAGAGACAATTAACAGAATTGAAAACACCTATCTGGAGTCTTCACACCCTGGAGAAAGAGAGAGGTTTTGATGCTCTGTGCAGAGACAGTGAATTTATCTTGTTACCTTTTTGGATAGGATTTTCCTGCCCTTCCAAAAGAATATCCTGCCCAAGTGGGGACTCCACTTATCCAAGACCTGGAAAGTGGATGGTTCCCTTGTCCTGGTAAAAGAAACCTTTGCACAGATACAGGCCGATGCAATATTAAGAAATTAAGAAACTGCCATGCTGGGTCAGACCAAGGGTCCATCAAGCCCAGCATCCTGTTTCCAACAGAGGCAAAACCAGGCCACAAGAACCTGGCAATTACCCAAACACTAAGAAGATCCCATGCTACTGATACAATTAATAGCAGTTACTATTCCCTAAGTAAACTTGATTAATAGCCGTTAATGGACTTCTCCTCCAAGAACTTATCCAAACCTTTTTTTGAACCCAGCTACACTAACTGCACTAACCACATCCTCTGGCAACAAATTCCAGAGCTCTATTGTGCGTTGAGTGAAAAATAATTTTCTCCGATTAGTCTTAAATGTGCTACTTGCTAACTTCATGGAATGCCCCCTAGTCCTTCTATTATTCGAAAGTGTAAATAACAGAGTCACATCTACTCGTTCAAGACCTCTCATGACCTTAAAGACCTCTATCATATCCCCTCTCAGTCGTCTCTTCTCCAAGCTAAACAGCCCTAACCTCTTCAGCCTTTCCTCATAGGGGAGCTGTTCCATCCCCTTTATCATTTTGGTTGCGAGAAAAACAGGTGCTAACGATTGAGCGCCTGCTTCTCTAACGTGCGCCCATCCACCTCTCCCAGACACGCGATGCAGTAGGCAAATGAGTTGTTGCGCTAAAAAGGAGGCGCTAGGGGAAATTGTGCATCCCTAGTGTCTCCTTGGCATCAGATGCCCAGGAGAAATGGCTGTGTGTGGGTTAGGAAAATGGATGCTCAATTTTATGAGGGTCCGTTTTCCTAACCTTTGCACAGCCACGGGTTAGGAAAATGGTTGCACGTTAATTGATCATTCATTTTCCTAACCTGACCATCAGCAAGGCATTTATTTATTTATTTATGTTGCTCCTTTTTTTGGTTCCTCTGACTTAATATCACCATGATATTAAGTCAGAGGAACTACAGAAAAGCAGTATTTTCTGCTTTTCTGTTAATGTTTTGGGCTCCTCAAGATTTAACGCCAGCTCCGGGGCCGGCATTAAACTTTTTGAGAGTAAAAATGTGTGCATCGGATGCACATTTATTTTGTACATATGGGGGGATAGCCAGTAGCCTCATCAACATGGCATTTACATGTCATGAGCACTATTAGTTTTGTGTTGGTTTGGACGAGCATTTTAGATGTGCTAATCCCCTCGATGCATAAGGGGTTATGGATGTGCATCCAAAACATGTGTCCAACCGCGGGTTAACCAGTGCGCTAACCTGAGCGCTCAGTATTGCACAGGCTTGATAGAGGGAAAGAAACTGTGAACAAAGAGAATTGCGCTGAAGATTAAGTTTATTGTGCCATATGTCATCAGTCTTTTAAACAGTAAAGACTTTAATTTTGGACACTAGCTCAGTGGCTCCAATGTTTTATTTAGCAAACATAGCACACATAGTGGAAGAAAACTACCCCTCTTCCAGGGAGAAATAAATAAAAGTAAAGTCACCTTTAGCACTCTGGGTCCAGGAATAGCAAATCTCCCCTAAAAAACCAAAGGATCCAGGCCCTGGCTAGCTATTAGCTAGCTTGCAGGCCAATTAAAAAAAAAACTGTGGGAGAGCCGGTGCTCCGAGGCGAGCGCCCGCTCTCCCGATGCGCGCCCAGGCACCTCTCCTGGGCGCGCGATTCAGTATTTAAATTAGTGCTGGTGCTTATTAGCAGAAGCGGTGGCTGTCAGCGGGTCTAACAAACGACGCTTAATTTTACCGGCATCGGTTGTCAAACCCGCTGACAGCCACAGGTTCGGAAAACGGACACCGCAAAATTGAGCATCCGTTTTCCAACCCACGGGCAGATTTTTTTTTTTTTTTTTAAAGAAGTTTTTTTTTTTTTTTTTAATTTTTGGGGCCTCCGACTTAATATCATTATGATATTAAGTTGGAGGATGTACAGAAAAGCAGTTTTTTCTGCTTTTCTGTACACTTGCCCGGTGCTGTCTGAAAGGCAGGCATTAATTTCTGAGAGTAAAATGTGCGACTTGGCTGCACATTTTATTTTCTGTATTTCGGGTGACTAACTAATAGGCTCATCAACATGCATTTGCATGTGATGAGCACTATTATTTTTTTTTTGTTTTTTTTTGGGGGGGGGTTGGCCGCGCGTTATCCATGGGTAATAATAGCGCATCAAAAACACGCGGCCAAACGGGGGCTAAATGAAGAGCTAGTAGTCGGAGAGAATTTGGGAATTATAGTCAGTTATGTTGCCCTCCAGTGAAAAGGTAGGGAGATAGAAGATACTGATAGTGTTGACAGCAAACCCCAGGAAGATTAAGCAGTGCAGGTAGAGAGTACCCCTGCCTTTTTCCTCACGGAGCAGGTGAAGTTTCTGTAGGTGATGCTGTATTCCAATGGTTGACAGGTGCTCCACTGATTCCCTCGACTGATGGCCTTACTGCAATGAAACATTGAGGAAATCATGGGTCCTCTCTCTAAAATGCCTCTATATACCAGATGTCTTTCTCAGTCTCCTCTCTGTATCCTTGTGGGCTGCTGCTGCTTGCACTAGAGTTGAGGTTAAGGAGAGACTGTGAGGGCAAAATGCCAGAGGCACTTTAACAATTATTGTGAACTATAAGGAAGTGAGGTGCTGCAAGAAAAGATCTCAAGCATTCCAGTTTTAACATGCAACAAACATTTTACTCTCTTCCTTTCCCAAACTTATTTTTCATTTAATTAGAATATTAAATATTCACATTCACCATGAATATACATCAAAGTGTGTACAGCAGACACTGAGCCAGTCAGTAGAAAAAAAATGGAAAAAATGATTTAAATCAAAACCAAAACAGATTAGCTGTTCTACTTAGTATAAGGCCTCAACGTCAGAAGAGTGAGAAGGCATATAAAAGTACAAAATGTAATTCTCAAAGGTGAGAATGATCTCAAGCACTCTCCAGATAATACTGCATTCAGAAAGTAAATCGGCAAAGACAAATCAAATAATGCCATCGTTAATGATGTGACTCAGACTGACTTACAGAGTCTGTACTCCTTGCTTCAGAACATTTTTTTAGCAAAATATTTCAACTGATCAGGCTCCCAAAATATATATTCAGAGCCTCCAAACATTTGGCAGGGCATTTTAAAGAAAACTCTGCACTGTCTTTCAATATATCCTCACAAGAACTGAAAAAGGTTTTCCTATTTTGTTGAGTTTGCTTAGAAATGTCAAAGTAGAGGCCACCTTTCAAGCCCATAGGCTTCTTCTGTAGATGCTGAAAAAATAACCACACAACCAGGTCATTAACTGGCAGTAAAAGAAAATATAATAAGAGTGAAGCCTTAGTCTTTGTTGCTTCCAATAAAGTTTCCAAATCTTGAGCTAACTTCAGAGATTGAGAATTTCCATCTTCTGCCAGATACTGAGTCAGCAGATAGAAAGCTTTAGATATGGTCCTCTGTATGGAGTTTCAGACATTCCAGGAGATAGTTTTTAAAAAAAATCATGATCCTGAAACAGATCTTAACTTAGTCAAATCAACAGTTTTTAAAATTTCAAAATATTTTCAAAATGTCCAGTTTTTATATTCAAAACTATACGATAAAAAAAACCTATAGAGTCAGTCTCTTGCTCTAAAGTTTCCAGGTTCAAAGTTACATTATCATGGATGTGCACCTTTTGCTTCTACAACAGTCATCTACAATGAATTAAAGATCAAAGCCTAAAATTAGCTTAATTTACGGAATCCCTTTCAAGACCACATAACTACAGTCCTTAGCTTCTGCAAATGATGAAAAGCTAACAGTGGTCCTGACCTCAGTTAGAAAATCTCTATTCTTGGATGCTTCTGCCAGCACATTCCCCCCCCCCCCCCCCACCTCCCCTTCTTTTCGGGGTCCTTCCCTGAAAAGACTGCCATCTTGCCATGATCTTCCAGTCCTGTTAGTTTCTCAACTGCAGGAGATCTGTGCAAGTAGCAAATACCTATTTAAATTCTGCACTTGAGGGAATAGTGATATCTCAGTCCAGGTAGTCTTGCAGAAGTTCCTGATCAGGGTGAGGCCTAGAAAACCAGAATAAGGCCTGAGGAGAATATACAGTCCAAACAATAAGAATACACCTTCGGGGAACAGGTACAGAATAAAAGGCAGAGATCCATAAGAACATAAGACATTGCCATGCTGGGTCAGACCAAGGGTCCATCAAGCCCAGCATCCTGTTTCCAACAGAGGCCAAACCAGGTCACAAGAACCTGGCAATTACCCAAACACTAAGAAGATCCCATGCTACTGATGCAATTAATAGCAGTTGCTATTCCCTAAGTAAACTTGATTAATAGCAGTTAATGGACTTCTCCTCCTAGAACTTATCAAACCTTTTTTGAACCCAGCTATACTAATTGCACTAACTACATCCTCTGGCAACAAATTCCAATATAAAACCACAATGGAATAGCACAGCATCACAATTGTAACTAACGGAAACCTATAGGGGCAGATTTTAAATGTTACGCGCCCGGTAGTGCGCGCATGTTATAAAATCCAGGGTCGATGCACGCAAGGGGGTGCACACTTGTGCACCTTGCGCGCGCCGAGCCCAAAGGGAGCACTGATGGCTTTCCCTGATCTATCCAAGGCCTCTCCGAAATCGGAGCGGCCTTGGAGGGAATGTTTGTTTTGATCCCCCCCATCTTTCCCTCCCTTCCCCTATCTAACCCACCCCCCAGCCCTAACTAAATCCCCCCTACCTTTTTTTCAGGAGTTACACCTGCCCAAGGCAGGAATAACATGTGCGCGCCGGCCGGCGCTCTTGGGACCGCCGCCACTTATGTGCATATTGACATGTTATTTTTCTATATTCTGTAGGTAATGAGCTGTTTTTGCATAGTTTTGCATCTCATAACCTCATTAGGATAGTTTTTGCATTAAAATCTCACAAGCTAATTAACAAATGTTAAATATGCATGTTTCTGGAATCCTGGGTTTCTCCTTGCTCTCCTCTCAGCCTACATTAACTCCCTGGGGCAGGAGAGAAAGCCTGGATCCAAGTTCCCCGACTTAAGGTGCACCATGTTCAGATAGCTAAGCCCTGCTCTTAAGGAGTTCTGGAGTATATACCCTGTCACAGGGTTCAGAAAACATAATGGTTGATTAGATGTTGGATTGGACATAGCTCCAAGGTATAAGGGCAATATTGTCTACTGCTGGACAGCTACATTACCAAAATGAACCTTTTCCTATTGTAACCATGAGACTGCCTTCATGCAACAATCTTCTGTCTTTTCTTTTTCCATTCCTTGGTAGCCCAAAGACATTGAACCCACAACCCTAGGTTTTCTTAACAAGAGTCTTGTACAATATATTGTAGTTTAATCAAAAACATTAATTCTTCTGGAGCAACAGCAGTCAATAAACAATCAAAATCTTAAAAGTATGAGTCACAGGATTCCACAGCAGAGATAACATCAGCATCAAAATAAACACATTTTACTCTTTTTCCTTCAACAGTATATTAAAATCCTTTTTTTTTCTTCTAACAACTCTTCTGCATTAGTAATTCTTCCAACATTATCTCATCAGCATTTATATAGAATGACCTTTTCAGAAGAGGAACTTTTCAGAGAAGGTCAAAGGATCTCCCATAATGTAGTTAGTATCCATGCTTCTTCCCATATGCCACTTGGCAAATGATTAGGAGCATTCCCTTGGAACACCAGCATCTATGGTAACCAATAGCCCTTTTAGAATGGAAGAATCAGAAGACTTAAAGAGATTTCCACAATCACTTACATAAGAACATACATAGGAACATTAGATATGTCCTATTGGGTCAGACCAAGGGTCCATCAAGCCCAGTATCTTGTTTGCAACAGTGGCCAATCCAAGTCACAAGTTCCGGCAAGTACCCAAACATTAGATAGATCCCAAGCTACTATTGCTTATTAATTACCGACTTAGCAGTTTATAGATTTATCCTCTAGGAACTTATCCAAACCATTTTTTTAACCCAGTTACACTAACTGCTATAACCACATCCTCTGGCAATGAATTCCAGAGCTTAACTATGTGTTGAGTGAAAAAAGATTTTTTCTTTGATTTGTTTTAAATGAGCTACTTGTTAACTTCATAGCGTGCTCCCTGGTCCTTCCCATGCTACTGATGCCAGTAATGGCAGAGGCCATTCCCTAAGTCAAGTTGATTAACAGCAGTTAATGGACTTCTCCTCCAAGAACTTATCCATGTCTTTCTCTCTGAGTCACACTGCAGAATCAGAAAAGCCTAGTCCCATACAATATAAACCTAAACATTAGGTTTATATTGACACAGAACACACTCTCTCTAGAACTCATCCCTCCATTTCAAGTATTGCCGTCTTCAGCTTGGAGTGATTCCTCCTATTGACTCTACTTTAGGAATATTTGGTTGAATTCTGAAATGGGGTATGGGAGGGAGGATTGTGAGGCTATAGAAGGGGGTTTTCTTTTCTTTAACATCAAGAAGGGAGGGCGGGAAGATTGCAGGGCTCCAGGCATCCTCTCATTTCTTTGACATTCGGGTGGGTGCTTGAAAGGAAGAATTACTGCCTTGGTGGTGAGGGGAGTTGTTAAAAGGAGAGGACTTGGTTACCCTGCCCTGATTTCTAGAACTAGCAGATTGTTTAGATTCCAATTACCAAAAAAGGCTGAGCAGTCTAAATCTAGTAGGCATGTACAGCAGGAAGATTCATTACGTAGGGACCATAATTTGTTTCTTTAGTTTCAAAACAAAAAAAAAAAAAATGTTTTCTTTTCACTCGTTTTCATTTGTCATTAAAGTCAATGGGGGGAAGCATTACAGGTAATTTTCAGCCTTATATTGGCTCCAGAATAGAGTTTTTTTAATCAATTGTCTTAAAACTGTTGGAAGAAATCAACAGGAGGAGGAAAGTACTCCAAGATGCCTAGAAATACTGAGGGGACTGGAAAGTGGCACCAAAAGTGGAATGAATTGCCTACAATTTCTTAAAGTAGCAAAGGGGTATCAGCATTGGCAGGATTTCACCAAGTCACTGTAAGAAGAGCAAGGAAGGAGGAAAAAGTGTGAAAAACACCCCAAGTCTCCAAAAGAGGGCAGCAGCAACTGTGACATAAACTCTTGATGGCATCTCATGGGGCAAATTGGCACCGAAAGTGGCATTAGCATCATACAGCAGCAATAGGGGGGAACAAAGCAGAAAAGGTGGCAGTAAAACCTCCAAAACAGGCAATGATAATGGCCAAGCAGCACAAAGAGTGGTTTCAAGGCTCCCAACCACCATGAGAGGTGCAAAGCAGCCCCCTCCTCCCGACTGGCAAGGTGTTAGCTCTGGGGTATGACAGCAAGGAACAGTAGCAAAAGAAACTCCAAGGTGTAAGGTCTGGGTATGAAAGCAAGGTAAGTGGTACATAGACCCCCATGGTGCAGAATGGAATTTAGATTTTCTTGTAGAATGGGATTGCCAAATATAAAGGTTTCTCTTTCCAAGAAATCAGTGAAGACAGCTCTATCTAGGGACAATTTCCCATTAAGCTCCCCTCAGCCTGGTTTTCCATGAAATCTGTTTGTGAAGCAGTGCCCCTAGTGTTCCCCTATTTACCTGTGCAGGACCAGGTTAGACACCTGGTCCGCCTTAAATGCCTTAAAACAGTATACTCTATGGGCTAGATCCTGTGGGGCAGGTGGGGCTCAGATGGTATAACCAAAGACTGGGGAATAAGAGCTGGGGTCCAGGTGGGGATAACCAGACCAGGCCCAGGTCTCCAGGAGGACAGCAGCTCCTGTATGCAATAATGTCCAAACCTTTAGCTGAGACAAAACAACACACTGTAATTAAAGAGAGTTCCCTGTCTGAAGAGAAGACAGTCTAAAATGCATGTGTGAAGTTGTGAATACAGAACATTTTTTAAGAAAGGCTGGAGTCTGTCTCCAGGACTGAGGGAATCACCACTCATTCTCACATATGGTGTCATGTGTGGTATTTTCCTAAAGTTTTGCACAGGAAAATCCCAGCCTCCAAGAAAGTGTTTGTTTGAAGTAAAGAAACAGCTGTGAAGAGGACCTGTGGTTCTAAATGCTGTACAGAACCCAAGAGGCCTATGGCTCTAAAACTAAGTTCAGAGCACAAGGAGTGCAGGAGTTCATGGTGGTTTGTCAAAGGGTGTGGCAGAAGCTGCAGTGAAGAGGAAAAGTTTCAAGTAGAGAAAAAACAGTGGGTGGGTGTGGTTGTAGGGACAGCAGGAAGTTTTAGGATTGAACTGGTTAAAGAGAGAGGACAGGGATTTAACAGTGAACAAGTTATCGCTGGTCAAATAGGCTTTTTTTTTTTTTTACTTTTTTGCCTTGAAAAGAAAAGTGAAAAAAACGCTGGTGTAGCAGGGCTGGGCTAAGCAGGGCATGACCCTGGAAAAGCTGCCAGAGTGGGCTATGAGTGCAGTGAATGGAAGCCTGCTGGGGCCCTCTTCCAGCAAGTAAGTCACTCTGCAAAGAAGGTGTGCAGCCCCAAAATGCAGCAATCTGAGAGTATGACTGAAAAAGATTGGAAAGCATTGTGCAGAGAATCCTGGAACCCCAGAGGACGCTACAGGAGAGCCTCATAAAGCTTGCCTTAGTTCAGAGGGAAAAGTACCTGGAAGCAAGCCAGACTCTTGTTGATTCCTCTTTAGAGAAAAGATTACAAGGCCAGGAAGCTGAGGAAGCTACCACAGAGGACTCAGTGGAGGCCCAACAGCTGAGTGGCTCTACAGGGGGTCCTGGTGAAGACCCTGTAGGGTTCCAAAACACTACCGGGAATCCAGAAATAACTCCTGTGAGAAGCTCAGAGAAGGGAGTTGTTAAGGAGAGGATTCACAGAGAGCCCTAGTGAGAGTGACACAGATTGCCCAGGAGGAGGCAGCAGTGAGTAATTAGAAGTTGGCGCTACAGGCATCCCAAGTGGCAAACTGCCACCGAATGTGGCATTAGCATCCTAAGTAAACATGAAGGAGAATCAAAGCTGAAAAGGTGACAGTAAAGACCTCCATGACAGGCACTGATAAATGGGCCAAGCAGCACAAAAAGTGACTACAAGGTGTAAGGTCCATTTATTATCTCACGTAGGACATTTCAAAAGATGCTCGAGAAATCATTTAGATTTCGTGTGATAACAGAGTAGTGCCAGAGATTTCATGCAAAACCAGAAAATCAGGAAATGGAATAGGCTAAGGGCAGCTCAGTGATGTGGGGAAAGGTCTCTAAATAAAGCAGCCCTCACTACTTTCCTGGAAAACCACTCCACAATCATTCGAGAAACCTTTGTGATGTACAATTGTGATAATAACCTTTACATTTGGCAAACCCATTCTGCAAGAAAATCTAAATTCCACCCTGCAGCTTTGGGGTCTTGGTTTGACTCAGCATTGCTTCCATGCCCAGATCTTGGAGTTTCCTTTGTCACTGTGCTTTGGTGTCGTACCCCAGAGCTAACACGTTGCCAGCCTGGGGGAGAGCATTGCATTTCTCGTGCTCTGAAACCTTTAAGTCTCTCTTACTACTGCTTGGCCCCTTTACCAGTACCTGCCTTGGAGGTTTTACTGCCTCCTTTTCTGCTTTGTTCCTCCTTCATGTTGACTTAGGATGCTAATTCTACTTTCGGTGCCAGTTTGCCACTTGAGGTGCCATCAAGGGTTCATGGTACCATTGCTGGTAAGTGGTAACCTCTTTTAGAGCCTTGGGGTATTCCTCCCACACTTGGTCTCTTCTTGGTTTGCTATCCTGGGACTACTTTTTGTGTTCCTGCTGGCACTGCCAGTACCAATGTCAACCTGGCCAATTTTGGACACATTTACTTTATCTGCTCTGACGTTCCCTATCCTTAACATGATTGTTTTTATGTTGCTGGGGATGTGAAGATTCCAACAAAGATTTAATATTTTTCAGTGGTATTGTAATGCCCAGACTGTGTCAGTACCGCGCTGCTGCGTGGAGAACGCAGAGAAACTGCTGCAGTGTCACATCTTTTTCTCTGACACAGACAGGCTTCACGAGACAGCCTGTTATGCTGAACTCTCTGCTTTGCCTTCGCTGATCACGTATGCCCACTACCTAGTGCCTACTGCCAACATTGTGCCCACTGCCAGGTAAACAGAGGATAAATGACTAATCTCAAGGGTACTTATAGCTTCAATCACCCAAAAGGAAAAACAGAACAGCAACTGCAAGCCAAGCCATACAAATCTGCAATGAGACACAGAGATATTGTGATGCAGCGCTGCCTCACTGCTTTGCTTTCCTTTCTTGTGTGACAGGCTGTTGATGATGGACTGACAGAGTGAGACTATAAAAATATGCCACAGGAAAAAAAAAAACTTTACCAAGAACTCAGAGAGAGCTCAGGGAGTTTTGCTCTCACCGCCATGCAATGCCTTGAGAAGCAGTGCAGAGCAAATCTCTGACATCATTCGAGATCAGCATCGCCGTACCCGGTCTGCAGCGATAGGTCAGACTGGCAAAATGCTTTGCTATGATACGCCATTCCTCTCATCTCCTCCACAACATGCCCATCCTCCCCTTCTCTGCTGACTCTGCCTGCTCTACGCTGTATCAATTTCTAACAGTACAGTACACACGCACCTGTTGCTTTCCTATGATTTCTATAATGGCTTATAGAAATCATTCTGTTTCAAACAAATGAAAGGAATATGATTTGTTTAATTTGTGGGGCCCCTTTAATTCATTTCAGGGCCCATGAAAGAAACAAATTGGCCCCTTTTCATTTCATTGTTCTATTTCGTTTTAACTAATGCACATCCCTAAAATCTAGGCTGCCATAATTTGGATCTCTAGATGTAGATACATTTCCAAAGAAAATTAGGCCCCGTAGGGCCTAATTTACTAAGCAATTTTTCCCACAGAGAATGGGAAAAAGGCTTTTATAAATTAGGTCCTAAGTTTGTGACTGAAAATTCACCTATAAAACCAAACTTTGCCCACCTAGGTCAAGTACTCAGCATTTATGGGAAAAAAAAAACAAAACATCACTTACTAACTAAGCTTATGGTACCTGTGTACTGGATTCTAGAAGGAACTAATCTTTGGCCCATGGCCAACAATTGCTCCTAAAATGTACAGACTAGAAGTGGAGGGCGAGGGTTAAACACGGAAGGTGGAAAGCAAGAAATTCCACACAAAGGCTCACATAGCAGTGGCTCCCAGTAGGGGCCAGTTCCAAAGGAACTGAAGGTTTACAAAAACAGGAGGAAGAAGCTATTAGAAAAAAAAAAGGGGGTACACTTTGATATCTTTGTTTTATAAAAAGAAAAAGTTTGCACTAAATTCTACAGCCAAAATGTTTGTGGAAGTCCACAATTTAGAAAACTGTTCTGAACCGAAAAAGCTCAGTTGACACGTTTTTACTTTCCTGGTAAATATTTTTGCACCTCTCTAAAAATGACTATGCATGCAGAGTACAGAAGGCGTTAACATCCCAACATACACTCCCATATGCGCTCTATCGTCAGTGCTCAGGACTGTTGCAAGGCAAACATCAATTTACTGCTCGTTTTCTCCACCAGTATTATTAGCTGAAAGTTTGGGATACTTTGTAGAGGCAATGAATCAACCATAAACTTCAACATTTCAGCTCGAGTGAGATAAGGAAAGCATAAATTTAATGTGCTCTGATGACCAGGCTGTTAAAGCAGTGTGTGCACTGGGATGACCCCATTTTAGTGCCAGGCCTGGTATTAGTCATATACCAAGTGAGTGTTGGTGGTGAACGGATTTCAGTTCTCATATCCAGAAAAACACTTTAACACCTGCACTTCTTGAAACAATGTATCCAAATTGGTATTTCTGTAAGCATTTCTTGGAATGACATGGTACGGCAGTCAAGAATCAATGTGTTTCTTTGACCATTTGTTTGAAAATAGGAATAAGAGTTTTCTTTTTTTTGTGGGGGGGAGGGGAGGGGTGCATTAATGGCATTCATGGGGCAAATTATTTACAAAAATTTTACAATACAGAATAGTGAAAACTAATTGCTCAGGTTTCAACTAGATAACTCAAGTTGTATTCTACTACATAAAGAAACAAACTTCGATATATAACTATGGAAAGAGGGACAAAAAAAAAATATCTGCCCTTGCCTAAAAATAGGGCACTCTCACCTTTACACGCTAATGAAAAGACTTTTAAATGTTGACTTAGGCAAGTACAAAGGTAATATTTCTTCCTGCACCTGTTCACTTCATTCTACAGCTATTGACAATTTAGCAGTCCCCAAGGTTAAACACACAAAGAAAGCAGACTACTTCCTCTCATAGGAGCACTGAATTAGACCACTTTCACTAAACTGTTCATGGCTCCCATCTACAGGCTGGAGGCTCTCTTCACCCAAAACCAGGACCTAGAATATTTTGAGGCAGAAATGTACTTATCAGCTCTGATGATTAAAAATAATTGGATTCTATCTTCACAAAATATATGGCTCAAAAGCCCATGTGTATATGAACCCACTATAATTCGGTCTTTACCCTCCCCTCAGGGCTGGTGCATTTTTCCTGCCCTGTGCAAAACAATTGCTGTGCTGCCCCCTGTTCTTTTTTTTTTTAACACAAAATTGTTAACACAAAATCTTCTCCAATAACCAACATACACACAATACATTTGATGAAGTGGAGTATCCTTGAAAGCTCGTGCTTTAATAAATTGCTTAGTCTGTATAAAGTGCCACCCGACTCCTGTCATTTCAGCACAAAACAGAAACTGTCAGTCTTGCGCTCTATCCCAATCCCCCTTCCGCTGCTCCCTCAGGCATTCAAAACTATGAGAATTAATATATACACTCCCCTGAACCTATTTTACCACATCCACAGGTCCAGAATTTCTAAATTCTGAAGGAATGATCTCCAGGTGCTCCTTCCCCACCTAGTACATAAAACTGATGCCAGCTGGGCCCTGTCGTATAGAAAAACATGCACTGCTAGGGCATCAACCAGAAAACCCTGCAAAAAAAGACACTTGGAAACCATACATATAGTACTATTAGGCCCTTGGACAGCCAACAATACAGTAAAAATCCCATACCAAAACAGTACTAATGCAAGCACTCAAACAGGAATAACCCTATATATGAAAAGGCAAATATTACACCAGGCCCTAACACTTCCTATTAAGAATGCAGAACAAACCAGTCTGCTCTAAATTCCTACATATAACTATACCTACTAGAAAAATACCTCATCTGCTTACACATGCAGAACCCAGACAGAACCTGACCAAATAGAGAATAAAGAGACCATAAAATATAAATAGAAATGTGTAGACAGAAACTGAACTGGAAACTCCAATTAGCTAGACTCGGTATATTATGAATGGAAAAACAGAAACATCACCAATCCTCATAAAACAAACTATAAAATCAAGAAATATAAATCAATCATAATAAGCCTTACTAATAAAAATAATATTGCCAAAAAGATGACAAATAGAATAGCATCAAATAATTAAGAACCCATAAAAAAATTTTAAAAAGTTCCAAATGGCAATAAAATATTTCAAAATAGCAGACACATCAAACACCTAATAATTAAAACAAGAAGTGAAAAATACCTTGCTTCCCATATCTGAAAACTTGATTTCCAGTCACCTTGAGCTTGTCTTGGATTCATGGGGGAGGCAAAAATTTGTCACCCCCTCCCCCCAAGGCAGGCTCCCATCCACACACAAACACACCTATCCCCCCACCAGGCAGAATCCCATTCACACCCAACCAACTAACCTACCCACCTACCCATCCATCCGAGGCAGGCTCTCATTCATGACCAGCCCCACTCCGTCCCAGCCAGGCTCCCATTCACAAGCACTCATTCCAGGCAGGCATTCATTCACATACACACCCATCCCTCCAGGCAGGTTCCCATTCATACACACACATACCCATCCCACCAAGCAGGCACCCATTCAAACACACCCATACCCCCAGACAGGTTCCCATTCCCATTCTCATACACATACACATCCATGCCCACACCAGGCAGGCGTCATTCACACACAACCTCTATGCAGGCAGGATCCATTGGTCTCTCTTGCCACTGCTGCCACCCGATGCCTCATTCCTTGGGAGAGAGCAGGATTCATTGGTCACAGAGCTATAAGTGTCCTTCCTGCGGCTCCTCTACGTGTGCAGGCCGGCCCGCGGTACTCAACAGTGCTAACACTTCTTGTATGTTCATCTCATGCATCGCAAAATGATGATACAGGAAGTAGTAGCACCATGAGTATTGAGTACCGCAGGGCCGGCCAGCACAGAAGAGGGAATCGTAGAACGAGCTCCCCGTTTTCTTCTGCTGCTGCCAATAGTGACTGCACGGGTTTCTGTATTCTTTTGCCGCTGGTGGGATAGGATCCACCGGCGGTTACATAGGCCTTTCGCTGATCCTTTTCCTTGGCCCTCCTTCCATCTCAGCCGCCGCCTTACCGGGTGTGCCGCCCCGTGCAATTGCAGGGTTTGCACACCCGGTTGAGCCGAGCCTGCCTCCCCTCCACACAACTTTCTCAATGACCTACAGCATTCTCAGTTTCATTACAATATACATCATCCTAATTATCCCTTATTGGGATATGCAAAATATGTTCTCCTGATGTCAACAACAGGAACTGGATGGAGGAAACACTAAACATGATCAGTCGGCTTGAAGTAAAGCAAGAAACCAGGAATGTTTGCACACACCTCAGTTACCATTCTTCCTCTTTTAAATTAAATGTAATTTAATTAACATATTTATATTCCACTTTCCACAGTCCCAACATTGTTCCAAAGCAGACTGCAAAAATGAAATATCCAAACAATAAAAATAGTAATAAAATGTGAAAAATAAAATGATATATAGTACACAATAATAATAAATGAAGTATTCAGATACAAATAAATACTAAAACTATGCCCAACAAAACCCTGCCGATTGAGTATAGATAAGTAAGCAGTCCTGTCTATCCAATTACAACCTGCATTAAATAAAAGATTTCTCAGATACCTCCCCTTTTAAATTCCTACTCAAAGAATAAGAATGGTCTTCAATTGTTTATGAAAGAGTTTGTAAGTAAATGAATTTCTAAGTATTATTTTTTGCAGGTAAGTATTACCTGCAAAAAAAATTCTACCAAGTGGGTGCTGCTCCTAAAACTTAAAGTTGAATTTTAAAAGCCCAGCACATGCCAAAACCAGAAGATATGTGCACAAGTCGGGTCGGTGTTTGCTGAGTGGATTTTAAAAGCCTCTTGAGTACTCGCGTATCTACTAGGGATGTGAATCGTTTTTTGACGATTTAAAATATCGTCCGATATATTTTAAATCGCCAAAAATCGTTAGAGGCAATATACAATATGAATTCCCCCGATTTATCGTCAAAAATCGTAAATCGGGGGAAAGGGGAGGGGAAGGGGGAGGGCGGGAAAACCGGCACACTAAAACAACCCTAAAACCCACCCCGACCCTTTAAAATAAATCCCCCACCCTCCCGAACCCACCAAAAATGTCTTAAATTACCTGGGGTCCGGTGGGGGGGTCCCGGAGTGATCTTCCACTCTCGGGCCACTGGTGGGTTGATAGAAATGGCGCCGGCGCTACCTTTGCCCTGTCATATGACAGGGCAAAGGTAGCGCCGGCGCCATTTTGGTTCCTGTCCCCCGACGTCACGAGCGTAGGAGATCGCTCCCGGACCCCCGCTGGACCCCCAGGGACTTTTGGCCAGCTTGGGGGGGGCCTCCTGACCCCCACAAGACTTGCCAAAAGTCCAGCGGGGGTCCGGGAACGACCTCCTGCACTCGAATCGTGTTGCCGTAATGAAAAATGGTGCCGGCCGTATGGCCATATTGCCGTATTGCAAAATGGCGTCGGCCGTATGGCCGTATGACCGGCGCCATTTTTCATTACGGGAACACGATTCGAATGTAGGAGGTCATTCCCGGACCCCCGCTAGACTTTTGGCAAGTCTTGTGGGGGTCAGGAGGCCCCCCAAGCTGGCCAAAAGTCCCTGGGGGGCCAGCGGGGGCGATCTCCTACGCTCGTGATGTCGGGGGACAGGAACCAAAATGGCGCCGGCGCTACCTTTGCCCTGTCATATGACAGGGCAAAGGTAGCGCCGGCGCCATTTCTATCAACGCACCCGTGGCCCGAGAGTGGAAGATCACACCGGGACCCCCCCCACCGGACCCCAGGTAATTTAAGACATTTTGGGGGGGTTCGGGAGGGTGGGGGATTTATTTTAAAGGGTCCGGGTGGGTTTTAGGGATGTTTTAGTGTGCACGTTTTCCCGCCCTCCCCCGATTTACGATTTACACGATATTTTAAAAAACAAAACCGCGATGATCCGATTCCCTCCCCTCCCCAGCCAAAATCGATCGTTAAGACGATCGATCACACGATTCACATCTCTAGTATCTACCGCTATGCGCACAAATGAAAAGTTCCAAAAAGGGGTCCGTCAGGAGCATGGGCATTCCTGGATTTCACCTTGAAATTTGCGCATAAATACTTACACGAGCAGGCGTGCGCCATGGTCCCCTGCCACTTTACTTTACTTCTGCTATGAATGGCTTGTAAATCGTAAAACAAAAAAAACTAAGCACGTCAGCAGGACTTTAAGGGTCAGGGCTAACAAAGGAGAAGGGCGGCTATTAAACTAAGTGGGTTTGGAAGTCCTATTACTTAGCTGGGTGAACTGAAAACAAAATTGGTGATGGCGTCAGCACACGTGTCTTTTAAAATCCCCCCCTCCCCCGCCCCGTGTACGTGGTTGAAGCAGCATTTGTGCGCATAGGCACGTATCCACTTAAAAATTGCGTGCACATGTGCACGTGTTCTTGCTATTTTATTACGTGTGCATATACACACGTATGATTTAAAATGGTCGCTTCCCTGTTTGCAGGCTGATAATCGCATGTACATGTGCACCCACGCACCTGTTTCAAAGTTACCGTCCTTGAGGTAAACTGAGTTGAAAGATTTCTAGCTGCTTCCTGGCTTAAATTTTAGCTGCCAGCTAAGTGGGGCTAATGCACTTCAACACATGAAATACCATTGGTGGGGCTTTACATTTTATTCTCAGTCCCACATGAAGCCAATGACGAGCAGACAAAGGAAAGGCTCGCTCCCACTGTTTGCGACTGGTGATAACTCTTGCTACAGCATTTTGTAAGATCTGCAGATCTGCTATAATTGTCAAAGGAAGACCCTTCAAAAAGGATTTGAAAACATATCGGAAAATCATTTTCTTAGACCCTGTGCAGAGTTAGTCACTACTTTGATATTGGTCAGAAGTAGACACATTGGAGATTTCAGATGCTCACATAATGGTGGCGGAGTTTTGATGTACTGAAGTGTTGATTTTTATTTGTAACTTTTGTGTACGTTATTGTAAGCTGTTTAGAATTTTAGATAACATAGAAAAGAAATGTCTGAATGAATAAATAAATATAGATAGCACTATAATAATCAGAGAAGGCAACTTTCAAACAACTCCACACAGCCACATATACATGCATAAATGCCCACCTGGAGATCAATAATAATATTTTATAATTCGCATGTATCAGATACATGTGTGTTATAGAACACACACATGTCTACCTTGCATCATACTTGGCATATACACAAATAAATACAATGCATTAAAAATAAGTATTGCAATGCACTGAACGTACGTACTTTTCCTACCAATTAAAAAAAAATATGTGTGCGTATCTTTTACGTGAAAAAAACTTGCTTAAAACTGGGTTTTAAATGTGAAAATGCACTTTACCCAGGTACGTGGACTTTTGAAAATTGCTGCAATATATGCGGTTGTGCACTTTAAAGGTAAATTTTAAAAGCTGAGCGAGCACCAAAATCAGGAGATGTACATGCAGGTAGGACATGCGCATGTCCACCCGATTCTATAAGATGCCCAAATGCACGCACAATTCTCGATTCATGGATATCTCTCATCAGACATAAAAAGAAGTGGAATGAGGGTGTGGTGTAGGTGTTACAGGGCGCAGCCAAGAGATGTGCATGCAATTACCTAAGTGCCTGGGCACGCACTCAGGTCCACTGCCGCATAACTTTATTTGTGCTCTGGATGAGGTGTAAGTTGGAAATGTTTGAGGGATCTATGTTAACTGGGGAGGGTACAGGCAAATGAACCAGGAGGAGTCTGCAGGACCTAGATGAATACTGGTATAACTGTTGGACGAAATGGTGAAAGTGGTCATCAGCTGGACGCATGTCTGTTATAAATTAGCCTGACATGCACCTTCATAAGCTGACTTACGCTGCTGGCTACGTAGAAGCTTAAAATTAGGCGCGCATATTTGCACACCTAGGCTATTTTATAACAAGCGTGTATTTGTGTGTGCATGTTATAAAATTGCCGCATATCTGGGTGCATGCTGACATACACACGTATATGTGAATCCGTGCACCCATTTGAAAGTTACCGTCTTAATGCGGGTTCATGGCTTTTGAAAATTGCTATGATAGTATGTATCATGTACATGCATAACTCATGTGAAAATTCACCTGATAAAACCCAATTTCTCCATGGAAGTTGGAATATTTTAAAACATATGTGCGTAACTGAAATTACCAATTATCTGATTACTCTACCGATTTAACATAAGAACATAAGAAAATGCCATACTGGGTCAGCCCAAGGGTCCATCAAGCCCAGCATCCTGTTTTCAACAGTGGCCAATCCAGGCCATAAGAACCTGGCAAGTACCCAAAAACTAAGTCTATTCCATGTTACCATTGCTAATGCCAGTGGCTATTCTCTAAGTGAACTTAATAGCAGGTAATGGATTTCTCCTCCAAGAACTTATCCAATCCTTTCTTAAACACCGCTATACTAACTGCACTAACCACATCCTCTGGCAACAAATTCCAAAGTTTAATTGTGCGCTGAATAAAAAAGAACTTTCTCCAATTAGTTTTAAATGTGCCCCATGCTAACTTCATGGAGTGCCCCCTAGTCTTTCTACTATCCGAAAGAGTAAATAACCGATTCACATCTACCTGTTCTAGACCTCTCATGATTTTAAACACCTCTATCATATTCCCCCTCAGCCATCTCTTCTCTAAGCTGAACAGCCCTAACCTCTTTAGTCTTTCCTCATAGAGGAGCTGTTCCATTCCCTTTATCATTTTGGTAGCCCTTCTCTGTACCTTCTCCATTGCAATTATTTCTTTTTTGAGATGCGGCGACCAGAATTGTACACAGTATTCAAGGTGCGGTCTCACCATGGAGCGATACAGAGGCATTATGACATTTTCCGTTTTATTCACCATTCCCTTTCTAATAATTCCCAACATTCTGTTTGCTTTTTTGACTGCCGCAGCACACTGAACCGATGATTTCAATGTGTTATCCACTATGACGCCTAGATCTCTTTCTTGGGTTGTAGCACCTAATATGGAGCCCAACATTGTGTAATTATAGCATGGGTTATTTTTCCCTATATGCATCACCTTGCACTTATCCACATTAAATTTCATCTGCCATTTGGATGCCCAATTTTCCAGTCTCACAAGGTCTTCCTGCAATTTATCACAATCTGCTTGTGATTTAACTACTCTGAACAATTTTGCCCTGTCCTTCTCCAGGTCATCAAGACCCTCCTGGTTCTTGAGCCTGAACGTCTGCCAGTTCACCCAGACCTCCCACTCAGCCAATAGTCCACAATAAACAAGTTGGATATCAAAAGTTGACAATTGTACACACATCTTATAAAACAGCAACATATGCACATAACTGTCGACCTTACCCAAGAATTCCTTTTCTTTTTGCATGTATATGTGCATGGGATACCTAAAGTACTTGCATACATTTGATATTTATAAAATAGAGATTACACGAATATGTGCCACTTATGCACGTGTATGCTAAAATTCATGTGCATAATTCTTTGAACATTCACTCAAGTGTGATAACACTGATGCTTGCATTAGCGATATGATTAGAAGCACGTATGCTGACCTTGCCCTACTCCATAGAAGCAATACAAAAAGATATATACAAAAGGAAAATAGAAAAATGTATTTGATGATGTAAAAACTAATTGCATATTCATACGGAACTTGCAAAGTATGGTCAACATTATCTTGTGAATGCTCACACGTGTGTGTGAATCCACAGAAAAAGTACATCACTACATGCTTTGCCTTTCCATCAAACCCTTAGCCACAGTACTGCACATCAGGCAGGACCATTCCCTTTTATATATATATATATATATATATATATATATATATATATATATCCATTTTACAACTTTAGGGTATCATGAACTGATAACAGTACTGCGCAGCCTAGCACATGAAGGTTATTGGGAAAGAAAAACATATGGTCATTTAGGATCATGCTTGAATACACAAACTTTTAAATATACAAGTAAGTCAATTACAAAGAACATGATGTTCCACCACCTGCACTATTTATACTGAAAGCCCTTCCTTCTGTTTAATATGACTTGGTGACAAATGATTTGTATCAACTGATGTACACTTCCAGGTCACATTTATTGGATTATTTCTGCCACCTTGGTGAGCCACTTATATTTACAAAAATGAAGACATCACATAGGTTTTTCCTTAATCTTTTTGACCATGATGAAAGCTGCAGCATTGGTACTGCAGACCATTCTCTCAAGGCCGGATCTATATCGAGGCAGGGTGAGGCGGCTGCTTCAGGCGGCAAGATTTTGAGGTGGCAAAATTGCCCCCCCCCCCCCGAAACCTTCCTGCCACAGCCGCCTCACCCTTCATTCAGACAAACAACTCTGCAGGCAGGAAAACCTGCAGTGCTGGCGGTGTGGAGACAAAGAGAAGAGAGAGACTGCGGGCCGCCAGCAGCCAAAAAAAAAGACCGCAGGCCACCTCCAGAGCCCAGGCTGGTGGCGGCCAAAGAAAGGGAAAGGAGACCACGGCCCACTGCTGCATCCCAGACCGGTGGCAGCGGGGTGAAAAAAAAAGGAGGCAGCGGGCCGCTTCCAGCGCTCAGGTCACTGGCAGCCAAGAAATTAAAAGAACAGCGCAGGTGCAGCCAAAGAAAAAAAAAAAAGAAAGGCCGCTGCTGGAGCCGAAGCCAGCAAACAAGAAAGAGGCCACGTGCCACCACTGCCAGGGCCCAGGCTGGTGGTGGCGGAGAAAGAAAAAAAGAAGCTGCGGGTCATCGGTGGTGGCCAAAAAAGGAAAAAAAGAGACCATAGGCTGCTGCTGGAGCCCAAGCCTGCGGCAGCCAAAAAAAGACAAAGGAGGCTGCAGCGTGTGCTGGAGGCGGCGGGATGCTGTGCATTCCAATCCAGCGGTGGCTGAAGAACAAGAAAAAGCACAATTTGTGGGGGGGGGGGGGAAACTAGCTTGGGGGGGGCGGGGCTGCAGCTCGTGAGTGTGTACGAAAGGGTGTGTGTATGCATATGAGAGGGTAGGAGTGTGTACGAGAGGGTAGGAGTGTGTACGAGAGGGAGGGTGGGGAGCCTGTGTGTATGAGAGGGTGTGTGGGGATGAGTGTGTGTATGAGTGGGTTTGTGTAAGTATGTGTAAGTATGTGTGTAGGAAAGGGAGAGTGGTAATGGATGGGTCTCTGTATGAGAGGGTGTGTGTCTGTATGAGAGGGAGGGTGGGAATGTCTGTATGAGAGGGTGTGTGGGGTGAGTGGGTGTATGAGTGGGTTTGTGTAAGTATGAAAGGGGTGTGTGTAGGAAAGGGAGGATGGGTGTGGATGGGTCTTTGTATGAGAGGGTCTTTGTATGAGTGTATGTGTGTGAATGAGAGGGTATGTGTGTGTGTGTATATGAGAGGTTGGGTGGGTAAGGGTGTGTATATGTATGGGTGGGTGAGGTGGGGAGTTGTGTGAGTGAATGAGAGGGTGGTGGGGGTGGGGGGGTGTGTGTATAAGAGGTGGTGAGGGTGGTGTGTGTGTGTGTGTATGAGAAGGTATGTGTGTTTGTGTATTATGTGTGTATGGAAGAGGGAGAAGTGAATGAGTGTATATGTGTGTATGCATGTTTGGGTTGGTGGAAAAGGGAGCGGGAGGGGGGGGAGGGTGGATAGCGGGGAGCCATTTAATCCTCGCCTCAGGCATCAGATTGCCTTGAGCCGCCCCTGCATTCTCTACATCCATCTGGTGTAAAATCACAACATGAAACAAGCTCTTGGTATCTACTCTTACTAAGATTAGTTAGCGACATTAATCTATTATTTTAAATGTTATATATACATAATATTGTGCACAGTGATGACAATATTCAAAGCCATTTCCACAGGCAAAAAAGCATTTTACTCTCATAAAAATGAGAGCTTTGAATATTACACAGCCTGTCTGTGGGTAAAATTATGTACATTGATTAACAATGTGTGGAGTCTGGAGGAATTCATGGTGGCAGAAAAAGGACCATCATACATAGGTTTAATTATTCAAACCTATGCATATTGTTTTGTGCTGAAAATTTACCCACAGAGAAAGCAGGTGCAAGTCTCTGTGGGTAATTTTTCAACGGGCAATAATAAAAGCAAAAGTACCTACAGAATTTGCACCTAGCCATCTAGTGCTCATTTACCCATTAGTGATAGGGTAGTCATCTATTTACAAACTATTTTTGAAAGGCAAAAATGAATGTATAACTAAAGGACTATAACCAACTTATTATGTAGTTGTGTCATAAATCTGAAGATGTGATAAATTTCTTCTTTCATCCACGAATTTCCATATTAGCGTGGGATATCAGTAAGATTAGTAGTTATCTATTTGGTCTTTCCTTCAGGGTCTAATGCTAGACATTAGGGATGTGCATTCATTTAAAACGAAAATGCAACACACAGGGGCGGATTTTAAAAAGCATTTACATGCGTAAATCTGGGTTTTACGCATGTAAATGCACTTTACTCGAGTAAGTGGGCTTTTGAAAATTGCTACAATATATGCCATTGAATCGTCCATAGGATTTATTCGCATAAGTGCACTTTACGTGAGTAAATGGCTTTTGAAAATTGCTACAATAGTAGTTACATTTATGCGCGTAACTCCTTTGAAAATTACCCCCACAATGAATAAGGCTAATTTGTTTCATTCAGGGGGCCGCCAACTGACCCTCCCAAATGAAAGAAACCTTATTTGCTTGTTTCGTTTTAAACAAATGCATCAGCCCTAGGTCTAGGCCAGAAGGTAGGGCCTCGCCTAGAGTTAAGGATGGGGCACAAAGCAGGGGCTGCAGCCTATGCCCTAGGCAAGGCCTCAGCTTTGGACCTAAGATGAAGTGCTGGTATCGTACTTGGGCAAAGGACGAGGGCAAAAGCAAGGATTGCGGCCTAGGCCCAAGCATGATGCTGGAGTCCCAGTGGAGGCATGGGCTGGCACTAGGGCCTTGGCTGAAACCCCCAAAAATTAAAAAACAAAAAAACCCTAAAACTTACCTGATCTGTTGGGTATCCCTCAAAGGCTGGGTCCCAATGCCAGGGCCAAAGCCCAAGCCTGATGCCGCATCCTGACCTGGAGGCTGTGTTCTGACACCGAGGACTCGGCCCAGACCCAGGCCCAATGCCTAGACTGGGCCTGGAGACCAGGTCACAATGCCAGATCCTTCACTTAGGCTGGGGCCTGAGCCCAGACCTGACCCGGAGGCCGGGTCCTGACCCTGGGGTCTCAGCCTAGGCTGGGGCCCAAGTTCAGGACCAATACCATGACCTGACCTGGAGGCTAAGTCCCAATGCCAGGGCCTAGGTCCGGACCCAGGGCCAATGCCACAACCTAACTCAGAGGCTGGGTCCCAACACCGGTGCTTTTGCCTAGGCTGGGGCCTAAGCCCAGGCCCAATGCTGTGACCCTACCTAGAGGCTGGATCCAAGGCCTCAGCCCAGACTTAGGCCCAGGCCTCAGTGTCCAGGCCTGGGAGCTCCACAGTCTGTCATCTTCTCTCTTTGGCTCTTCAATGCCAAATGACAGCATCCGCTGTGGTCATGCCAGAGTTAATTAATTCTGGTGTATTCACCCCAGCAGATGGTGCTATTTTGATGTACGGCCAAGGCTCAAGCATCATGGAGTTGGGCCTGGGTCCTGGCTGAGGCCACAGCATCAGGATCAGGCCTTTGGGTCGGGTAGTGGTGTCGTGCCCTGGCATCAGGACCTGGCCTGTAGACTAAGCCATGGCATCGGACCTTAGTTCAGGCTCCGGCTTAGGCCAAGGCCTCAGCCTTAAGTAGACAGAGGTCATGGTAATCTACCGCGGCCTTGTCCTATGCAAGTGCGAGGCTTCGGCCTAATTGCGTGTGTGGTTCCCCACCCGACCAGGTAATTGGAAATCGGGAGGAATCCTGGCCCCCTGCATCTTTCTGGGTGGGAGTGGAAGTGAGGCCTAGTTTTCGTTTTTTGTCATTTTGGGGTTTGTTTTTTTAAATTGCTTGATTTGTTTTTTTCACACGAATCAAGCAATCTACTAACCAAAATTTGTGTGGAAAAAACCTCCCGAAAACGAACGGAAAAACAAAATCAATCCCCCCCCCCCCCCCCTGCACATCCCTAGTAGACATTGCAATCTGTATAGTTAGTATGTTGCTAATGAACTTACAATTTTACCATATGACATTCTCCGCATCTTGATCTACTGTAATCCAATTGCCAATGTCTACACTGTAGTTATTGTATGCTGTTTCGTGTAGTAGCTAACCTTTTCTTTTATTGCCTACAAAATGCCATCCTTATGTTCAAAAGGAAGAAAACAAGAGAGGAACTGATGTCCCCCACACCACTAGAGTACAGGTGAACAAACATCATGTTGATATACACCTAATTTCTCCCCGCAGAGGCACGGCATATATGGATAACCATTTTTAAAGAGATTTAGGTGGGCAAAAAGCATTTTCTTCATGTTAACTGGCTGTCTGAATGTTTTCCTCCCAAAATACAACTAAAAGTCCATGCGCTGAGACGAGGCATTCCCGGAGGTGAGAGAAGAAGCAAGCAAATAAATGTCATCTTGAAATCTTTATATTTATTTATTTATTTATAACTTTTATATACCGAGGTTCAATTAACAAGATTAATTATCACTTCGGTTTACATTACAACCAGCAAATATTTAAATATTGTATCGCGCACCCAGAACAGGTGGGTGAGAGCGCGTTAGGAAAGTGGGCGCTCAGCACTTCGCACCTGTTTTCCGTGCTCACGTGCACTGTTTTGAAAATATGTACTTGTCCAACACAAATCTACCTGTAGGGAAAGCAGGTGCAACTAACTACAAGGGAGCCTAACTATCAAGCCTATTCAGTTCAGAATTTACACATGTATGTGGACGCTCGGAGATTTATACTCGCATTTTACAAACTGTGTGGTGAGAGCTGCACAGTTTCTAAAATACTGCATAGTTCTGCCTGAAAGCAGAATGCCAAAAAACACATAGGCCCTGTTTTTCAGAAGCATTTGCACACTGAAAATGGGTTTTATATGTGTAAATGCACTTTACCCAGTTAAGTGAGATTTTGAAAATTGCTACAGCATGTGCCATTGAATTGTCCATAGGATTTACCCGCATAAGTGCATTTTACACGAGTAAATGGCTTTTGAAAATTGCTACAATTGTAGTTACATTTATATATGTAAATCCTTTTGAAAATGATCCCCCTAATTTTTCTACTTATTTTATACACATGCACAGAAGTATTAAAAAATATAATATGTATGCGTAATAACCAATTTATACACTGAGGCAGGTATTTTATAAACAGGCAAATACAATAATATTAAGTCAGAGGAACCAAAAGATAAAAAAAAAAAGTGTGCCGGCGGTCAGGTTAGGAAAAGGGCCGCTCACTTTACGAGGGTCCATTTTCCTAACCCGTGGCTATGCACAGGTTAGGAAAACGGATGTTCATAAAATTGAGCGTCCATTTTCTTAACCCTCTGACAACCACCTCTCCTGGGCGTCCGCTACCAAGGAGGCGCTAGGAACGCGCAATTGTCCCTAGCGCCTCCTTTTTAGCGCGACTCTTCGTTTAAATATTGTATCGCGCACCCAGAACAGGTGGGTGAGAGCGCGTTAGGAAAGTGGGCGCTCAGCACTTCGCACCTGTTTTCCGTGCTCACGTGCACTGTTTTGAAAATACTTGTATGCGTACTTGACATCACCAATTTGCCGATAACTCTGCCAGTTCACCCAGCATCTCCAGTTCTTCCTGACCTCTAACACTTCACCCTGAATCCCCACCAGTTCACGCAGCCCTCCCACCCAAAAACCTCAGCCAATAGTCAAGCCCAATTTCACTTGCATCAATCAATTAGCAGGTGTACGTGTATGAATACGCTTGGTAATGTGTACACATATCTCTTACAAAATAGTAACTACCGGACATACTTCGGAACCCTGTTCTACAATGCCTCTAGCCCCCCTTTTTTCTGCTGGTAACGTGTGCACATGAAATGGAAAATATTTGTGTACTTACCGTGGATAATTTTAAAAGCATTTGCACACTTAAAAGTGAGTTTTACATGTGTAAATGCAGTTTATCCGTGTAAGTGTGCTTTTCAAAATTGCTACAATACATGCCATTGAATTGTCCTTAGGATATTCCCATGTAAGTGCACTTTGCGCACACAAATGGTTTTTTTTAAATTGCTACAATAATAATTAGTATTTTAAATTTACACGTGAAATTCCTTTTAAAATTACTTCCTAGATGTTTATAAAATAGCATATATGCTATTTTTACTTGCAAAATGCCTTTGAAAATGTGTTCCATAGTTTGCACTCATGGTAAGTTTCAAAGCAAATGTGCATGAACCCTTTTGATTTGAAAATTGGTGCAAAACCCGCAGCTAAAAAGCAAGCATGTTCTTTGTCCCAGTGTAGACTGTCTGAAAATTGCTTCCACTAAAAGAATATTCTACTACAGCTTCTTATGTCGAGTTTTAAGTTCAATAGAGCTTTTAGTGTCCCATGTTCACATGAATCCCAGTTATAATGTGATGGTTGGCAGTGCTCCAGAGGGTTGATAGAGCAACCTGAAATGTGTGTATGTTACAGCAGGAACAATATTCAGGATGTGCATTTTGGGACAAAGTCGGTGGGTACTTTTTTGCTGCAGACCTAATCCCTAGTTTCAAAGCAAAAGTATGCAAGTACATGTGCACATAGTTGAAAAAACAATACCTAAACAATGTCCGGGGAACATCAAGATGGCTAAAACTGTGCATGCTGTGGGACACCACATGTATTTAGCTGCTATATCGGAGGGAACATTTTGGACAGCCAATTTATGTGGATGCAAAGAGCTTTATCCAAGTAAATGGGCTTCCAAATTGTCCTCGGCAACACTTAACACTGATCATGTATTATCATTTTATGACATTGCTTTGTTGCATCAGAGTATTGTCAGAGTAGAATGTGCTCGTATTTGCTAATGTACTGACGATGCACATGTATATTAAATTCCCAGTATTTATCAGTATGTTAGATGCTGCTATGGAATTATGGGTTTGCATGAATGGAGTGGAACTGTGTATGCGATGCGATTAAATGAGTAAGAAAAAGAGAGAGAGCAAACATGCAACTGTAAAAAAATGTAGATTTAGATGAGAGAGATTAGGATAATCAGTTTTTAAGGGAGCAACTTTCAAACTGTCTACTTCTTACCTGTATAAATAGCTTTGAAAAGTGTCCTCTAAAAGACAGGAAACATATCATTTGTCTTTCTGAGTGATAAGATTTAGCCAGTGTTTATAACGAGGGGTCAATTTTAAGAATACTTTTGTGGTATTATACTAATTAAAAAAAAAAAGAGAGAGAGATTTTTCCAGCTAGCTTCCCTGCTTTACTCCAACGATAAATGGTTGCAAGTATAGGAATCACACGACTGTGCGATGCTACGGCCTGGACATAAACAATACTCAAGCAAGAATTAATATATTCAGTCCTGAGGGCCATGGGAGGTGAAGAAAAAGTGCCTATGTATTTGGACGAATAGGCATCTATCAGGATGTTTATAGGCAAAGTGGACAGCACTTAATAGATCACCTGTCTTTTTTGACAGTTGCTTTTTCTGATATCTACGCTCCAGAGGTGAAAAGATGTTTGGGTGACTCGAGCTTTTCATGTTTTGTTTTGTTTTTTCCCTAATGTTAAACTGCCTAGCCTTCAGTGGCCAAGGGATAATGTATCTGCTTATTGTCAACATAACCTTCAAGATTAGACTGCAATTCAGGAATTCCTTGGTGCCAGTCGAAATGGTCAGGTAACTTCTGTATATCTTTGTCATCCATCAGTGTGTTAATTAATAACAGCCCACTTCTACTCCTCCTGCTGCAGAAAGATTTCCATTACATTCCAGAATGTCAAACATCACTTTATTGCACTATGTGTGATACAGTAGATCAGAAAGAAAAAAATAAGTGTTTAAATATTAGACTGACACATGGAAATTCTGAGTCAGAAGAGTTGAGTTTGCTCTCAACTACCCATTAGTGTGATTTTTTTTCATCAGCAAAACTGGCTGTACCGTTTGGAGAAAAGCATGAATTGGCTTGATCTTGTGAAAATTTTGCAATCCCCTAATCATGTTTTCGGGAAAGGAAAAATAGACAAACCTGAGATAAATCACAGATTATAATCAGTTCAGCATCACAGCCTTTTAGCATTGCTTATAAGGTAACTCTTTTGCTGTGGGGCATTCAAACCATAAGAAGCTTTCGTTTACAACTACTTGGGACATTTCTCCTATTTTTATAATATTAATTATTGCAGTGATGGCTCTTGGCTAGAAGTCGCAGACTGCGAATCCCTCCAGAAGCTGGGCCATGCATATCCTAGTTTCAGCCAGTAGGTGTTACCATGGAGCAATGTCTGGGATTCCTTCAATCCAGGGGTGGGGAACACTGCCTCCACACCATATCCAACCCTGGGGGGATGAAAAGCAGGGCTCAGGAACCAAGCCTGGGGCTAACACATGGCAGCACAGAGCCAAGCGGGCCAGCCAACAAGTCTAAGTTTGAAACAAGAACGCTTTGCCCACAGAAATGGGATATTTTAAAATTTCCCATCCTAAATACAGGTACAAATATGTGCGGAGGGCTTCATGATGGATATTTCTATCCGCAGTGTGAAGGGGTGTTTCAGTGGGTGGAGTTAGGGAGGGGTTTGCACTTACAGGCAGACTTTTGAACTTTCTAAAGTATAAATATTAGGTTTTCTCAGGAAAACTATCCATACAACTTAACAGGTGTGCATGTTTACAGGTAGTTTTTCTGGGATAATTTCCAGAGAGAAAATATGTGCATAACATTGCTTTCAATATTGGGGTAAAATCCATGGGTAATGCTTACCCACGGACTTTGCGACAATGTGGGCAATTAGAATATCACCCCCTTGAGGAAAATGTTGTAATAACAGCCTGCATAAACTTGTTGGCGAATGCACAAACATGTTGCACCGATTTTTAAAGCAAACCTACGTGTGTAAGTTCACCTTGCAAATTATCCCATCACATTTGCCTGCACATGATTACACCTGCTTTTTGTATGGGGAAATGTTTCAAGAATATGTACACACCTGATTTTGAAAACACAAAAATATACAATAATATGGGCAGCCAGCACTGATGGTCCCCTCCCATAGGTTCCTTACAACCATATAATATAAATAACACTCGAACAACATTCTGGAATTCAAACAAGGCCGCAGCTTTATTGATACAATCAACCACCAGAGCCAACTTATCACTCTAAATCCCGCCCCCCCCCCCCCCCCCGGGGTCATCTGCCACATTCCAGCACAATGACCCCTCTGCAGGCCACCAAACCTGCACCAACCAGCAGCATCCCGCTGTTAACCGGGACCCCCACCACAGCCCCCAGCAAGGGATCCCCAGCATGAGACTGAACCCAGTCACATGCAGCTGAAGCCTGAGACAAGAAAGCCCACCACCTAGTGGGTTCTTTGCTCTAAACCCCACCCCAAATGAGTCCTGGCTCTGGTCATTCCGCATAATCCCCCAAGCTGCGACAAACAAGCCCCATAACACATAAAACATGGGAGGGGATCAGACCGACTGCATGCATCAAAAAAGGGGCGGGCCCAACGGCTCTGCCCCTTTTAAAGTTCCATTCAAAAACCAATGATGCAGCGAGGCCAACCAATCACAGCCTTAGGGTCGGCCAAGTCAGCCCCGCCACGTCATTGCCGCGTCATCGACGAGGAGGGGGGGGCGGAGGGCCCACACATGCATCCAACTCTCCACCTCACCCCCCCCTCGCTACCCCCCCTCCAGCATCCGACCGGAGGAGCCCGGCTGGCGCCCATATTATCATGGGCCCAGCGAGACAGGCTCCCCCGGCCCTTCCAGGAAATTCACATCCCTCCCCTGCCCCACCCTTGGGAACACCTCACCTCAGTATGGATAAACTTACACACGAACAGGCAGTACACATGTAAGTTCTCCCATATACTGGGAAGGCAATTTTAAAACAAGGTCATTTTTTTTATGGGTAAAGCATTGTTTTACATGCAAAAATGCCTTTGAAAATTACCCTCACAATGTGCATTTTTCTTTTGTCAATAAAGAAAGCTGCTCAGTAGAAATAATCTTTTAATAGCACACCATAAGCAATAAAAAATGTGAAGGATATGAGCAGAACAAAAAAATATATCAAAGTAAATAACAATGACCAAAGGTTCCGAAAGGCTCCAGTCTTCAAGGGCTGCAAACCAGTCTGATTTCCAGGATATACTTAATAAATATGCGCAAGTTAGATCTGCCTACAATTGAGGCAGTGTGCATGCAAATCTATCTCACACATATACCTTACCAAAAGGGATATCCTGGAATCCAACAGAGTAAAGGTTGCATAATGACTAAATAGCACCAAGTCTGATGGTGCAGTCCGTTCATTGTGGAGCCCAGTGCAAGCGTGGGGTGGAAACCGGCCTGCATCAGAGATAATATGCAGGATGTGCCCACTGCAATGTAATGCACGGTTTCCTCTACATGTTACTTTATAGCAGGGCCACCCTTTTTTTGGAAGGGCGGGGGGAATAGGGCTGATTGCCCTGGACCCCACACTCCATGGTAGCCCCCAAGGCCTGCTCTTGAGCAAATGGTGCCCTGGGAGAACATTTTCAATGGTGCCCCCCATATATTCTCTCCCACTTCTGCCTCCCTACCCCCATTCATTCTTTCCCCTATTTCCCTCTTCTCCATTCCTACATTTATTCACTAGCTCCCTCCATCCATTCTCCCTCTTCTCTCCCATCCAATCTCTCTTCCTTTCTGGTATTCTCTCTCCTGACATTCCATCCCCCCCTACAAACATTCTTTCCTCCTCCCATCCCTCCTGGCATTCCCCCACCCTTTTCCCTTCATCCATTCTCTCCCTTTTCTCCAGGCATTACCTCCCTCTCTCCCTAACCTCCCATTCCTCTAGGAATTCCCTTTCTTATCCCCCTCCCTCCAAGAACCCTTACTAGGGGTGTGCATTCGTTTTGAACTTATATGTAAAACGCTACTTATTTTTTTTTTTAACTTAAAAAAGTGATGAGGCGAAAACGATCGGATTTCCAACTTATTCAACATAGCTATGTTGAATAAGTTGGAAATCGCGATCGTTGATCCTAAATAAAAATTTAAACCCCTCACCCTCCTTAATCCCCCCCAAGACTTACCAAAACTCCCTGGTGGTCCAGCGGGAAGTCAGGAAGCCATTATTCTATTCCTTTGCGAGGAGCACGTGACGTCCGCGTCACGTTGGAGTGACGCGGCCGTCACGTGGTCCACCGCGGTTCCACTCCCGGACCCCTCCTTGGCACAAACGGAACTTTTGGCCAGCTTGGGGGGGCCTCCTGACCTCCCCAAGCTGGCCAAAAGTTCCGTTTGTGTCCAAGGAGGGGTCCGGGAGCGGAACCGCGGTGGACCACGTGACGGCCGCGTCACTCCGACGTGACGCGGACGTCACGTGCTCCTCGCAAAGGAATAGAGGAATGGCTTCCTGACTCCCCGCTGGACCAGCAGGGAATTTTGGTAAGTCTTGGGGGGGATTAAGGAGGGTGAGGGGTTTAAATTTTTATTTAGGGAACCGGTGCACGTATGGACATAGACTCAACTTATGGAATTCTCCATATGTCCATATTGACCGAAATTGACCCCCCTTTTCGACTTATGGACTTATGAACATAAACCTTTTGTCTGCACATCCCTAACCCTTACCCGACCTCCCTGCCATCCCTCCTGGCACTCTCTCTCTCTTCCCCCCACCTCCTCTCCATTCTCTCCTCCTTACTCCCTTCCCTCCGTGTATTCTCTCAATATACGTACAAATTCTGAAGTCACCTCAGCAAAAGCAGCAAAAACTCTCCACCAGACACTTTCAAAATAATACAAAACCCAATTAAAAAAAATCACATTAAAAGCAATATAGAAAATTTGCCATACTAGAACATCAAATGCCTAGGACTCAAATAGCAAAAATCCTACCTACTAAATGCAAGTCTGGGCAATCAAGAATGCAAACAGAATGTTGGGAATTATTAGAAAGGGAATGGTGAATAAAACGGAAAATGTCATAATGCCTCTGTATCGCTCCATGGTGAGACCGCACCTTGAATACTGTGTACAGTTCTGGTCACCACATCTCAAAGAAGATATAGTTGTGATGGAGAAGGTACAGAGAAGGGCTACCAAAATGTTAAGGGGAATGGAACAGCTCCCCTATGAGGAAAGAATAAAGAGGTTAGGACTTTTCAGCTTGGAGAAGAGACGACTGAGGGGGGATATGTTAGAGGTGTTTAAAATAGTGAGAGAACTACAACGGGTTAATGTGAAACAGTTATTTACTCTTTCGGATAATAGAAAGACTAGGGGAACCCCATGAAGTTAGCATGTGGCACATTTAAAACTAATCGGAGAAAGTTCTTTTTCACTCAATGCACAATTCAACTCTGGAATTTTTTGCCAGAGGATGTGGTTAGTGCAGTTAATGTAGCTGTGTTTAAAAAAGGATTGGATGGTTCGCTCGCTGGGCTCATCTTCCTCTCACGTTGGTGGGGCGGATAGCTTTATATAAAATGCTTATCTTTCCTAAATGGCTGTACGCAATGCAACTCCTCCCAATTGTTTGGACCCGGCGAGATTTACAGACCCAGGATGCCCAGCTCCGTAAATTTTTATGGCAAGGTAAAAAACCGAGGATAGCTCTGCAAACCCTTCGTTTGTTTAGGAAGCGGGGTGGTTGGGGCCTCCCGGATCTACGGGTCTATAGTATTGCCTGTCAAATGCGCCATGTTGCAGACTGGCTGATGACAACCTCTTACTATACCCCTTTGACGGTGGAGCAAGCCCGGGTGCATCCCTTGAGCCTAGCCTATATTTTACATAAATCATTGGGCCAGCTTCCGGCTCATTTACGTACCAGTGTGTTAATCCGCCCCACTTGGGTAGCTTGGAGATGGGCCTGTCAGCGATTTCAGTTCCCTCGCGCAGAGACTCACTTTTTACCCCTGCAGGGCAACTTGGACTTTCCACCTGGCCTGCATAGTACCATTTTTGGGTGTTGGTATGAGAAAGGTGTAAAGTCTATTTGGCAATTAGTAGATGATTTTAATACGGTGATTCCCTTTTCTTTATTGCAAGACCAATATGACTTGCCGAAATCTCATTTTTACGCATATTTACAGGTCAGACACTACATCCATGTCTTACACTTACCGGATCCACATCACCCTGCTTGGGAGTTTCTGTCAGACTATCTGGATATGGTTGACCCAACGCGTCATAGGCTTTCTTTTTGGTATAAATTATTAGAGGACTCTCGGGTTTTACCTCTTTGGGAAAGGGTGGTCACTGGATGGAATCGGGAACTGGGAACTTCTCTCACGACCCCTTATTATAGAAAATGTCTTTCCAGGGTCCATTTTTTCTCTGCACCAACTCCTTTGCAAGAACTTCAATTTAAGTTTCTCCATAGATTTTATGTGGCCTCTGCACAAGCGAGTAAGATGGGGAAAGGTGGTACAGGGTGCTGTTTCAAATGTGGAGCCCCCAGGAGCACTTTAGGTCATCAGTTCTGGTCTTGCCCTAAAATTAGACTCTTTTGGGGCCACGTACATGCTTATCTTCAAAGATTATGTGCTATACGCTTTGCGTTTCATGTCAATGTCTTTCTTTGGGATGACAGTCGAGGCATCTTTTTTGCTAAGTCAACTACGAGATGGTGGTTTCGCCTGGTGATTCTCTTAGCCAAAAAATGCATTTTGCAAAAGTGGTTGACCCCTGAGTCGCCGACCTTAACGCAATTACGTAATGTTATCCACCAGACCTGCCTGCTAGACAAATATATATTTAAAGTGGAATGGTTTCGCCCCTGTGTACAATTTGTGAACCGCTGGGAAACTTACTTGAATTCTGTCTCTCCTTCTGTCAGAAGTTTGCTGCTTAACGATTTACCTATAACCTAAACAGTTACAGAATGTATCTCTACCTTTTCTTCTTTGTGGCAGTCCTAGGTTGCTTATTTCTTCTGTTGTGATTGATTAAGTACGACCGATCTCCTGGGGGGGAGGGGGGAGGGGGGGAACATTGGGAGTTGTTGTGTTGTAAGGTTTGTTCTGGAATTTGTGCTTCGCTGTTTTTTCCGGCTTCCAAGAGTTTGGCCGGAAAATGGCATATGGTGAGAATATTTTGTTTTGTATTTCTGGAACACATGTATGTATTTGAAAATTTGAAAACGTGACTGTTGGAATCGTGTGGTGGTTGTTGTTCCTATTGTCACGTGTACAAAAATAAATTAAAAAAAAAAAAAAAAGGATTGGATGGGTGGCCAAGTTCGTATCTTTCCAGATTTGGCAAAACCAACACAGATGCGAAGGAAAAAATTTATTTCATTACGCCCAAAGGTTTTAGCACTAGGGGGAACCTATGTTTTACGGTAGTAAAACTTTTAGGGAATATATATGTGTTCTTCAGTCCGGAACAACTTCAAGCCTTCCTAGAGGCACGAGAGCAGAACCCGCAGCCTATAGAGCAGGATCCAGTAAATGTATCTGATGTCTAACCCAGCTTTACTTCTAAATTGTTCTTATGTTCTCCTTTTTTTTCTCTTCCTCCCAAGTTTCCTACGAAGTTTAGAGATTGTATGATTTTGTCATGTTTTCCAAATAATAGATTTAATTTAAAGAATTTCATGAAAAGAACAATTTCTTACATCTCTTGTGATTCTATGCAAAATTACTTTGTATTATTTGAAATGCTGATAAATAAAGAATAAAAAAAAATAAAAAAGGATTGGATAAGTTCTCTGAGGAGAAGTCCATTACCTGCTATTAATTATGTTGACTTAGAAAATAGCCACTGCTATTACTAGTAACAGTAACATGGAATAGACTTAGTGTTTGGGTACTTGCCAGGTTCTTATGACCTGGATTGGCCACTGTTGGAAACAGGATGCTGGGCTTCATGGACCCTCGGTCTGACCCAGTATGGCATGTTCCTATGTTCTGTGGAACACCAATACACTTCCTACTAGGAAAACAGAAGGCTACAGATCCCTCCATAGAATCTAAAAACTAGTAAAACTTCTCATCTCTAGCACACATGCAGAAAACAGACAGACTCTTTCCTAATACAGAGGAATGGATCACAAATCAGAAATAGAAATATGTAGACAAAAACAGAACTGGAAACTACAAGAAGCCAGACTCTGCATTCAGTGCAATACTGGAGAAAGAAACAGAGCTGCACTGCTTCCTATACCGCACAAAATACACCAGAGATGCAGATTTCCCAAATCTGACCTATTTCATTTACATTTATTTTTTTTACTTTTAATGGGCATTGTATTTATTATAGTTGAGCTGGTCCTGGTCTTTATTTTCTGCTTTCTGTGCCTTCCTCTTTCCCTTTTTCCTTTTCCAGGGACTCCGTTTATATTCTTTTTGCTTCACTTTCTCCCCTACACCAGCTCCTGACATTGATGTTTTCCTTTCATCTCATTTCTTTGCCTCTGTTCACTCAGAAGTATATTTCACCCCATCCTTCTCCCCCTATAATTCTCACTAGCAAGTGATTCCTAACTCTTCCTCCCATTACTCACTCTCACACCTCCTTCTCCCCCCTCTCCAGTCTCCAGCTATTGGACTCCATTGTCCTTATTCTTCAAATGCTGCCTCCTTTCTGACTCTCTTACCCACCAGCATCTCCAAGCTGGCTCTCTCTCTCCAACCATCCGCTTTCAAGCTCTCCTATACCCTTTCTCACTTCTCTCATCCAACCTCTCTCTTAACCCCATTATCTTTGCCTGCCCTCATAATCTCCCTAGTTTTATCTCTCACCTACCTACCAGCATTCTGTCTCCCAACCTCTCTCCCTTCCTAAACCTTCTTTCCCCTTCTCTTCAACTCCTCCCATCTCACTCCTCCCCCAGTTTCCTATTTCCCCCTCTCTTTTCCCCATTTCCTAATCCTCCATTTCCACCCTTTGTAATTGTCAGATTGGAAGCCCCTCCAGTACAAATCAGGCTGGCACTGGTGTCTCAGTGAGGATTTGTTATTAGATACGGCAACAACATAGCATTCCCCATCTTATCATGCACTGTAGATACAAATAAAACAGGAAACACTCAGGGTAAAGCATAATTCTAGTCCTGACTCCAGTTCATGTCTTCTGCCACCTCAGATGATTTCTCCCTCTTCATCCTCTCATCACTAATTTTTCCAGCTCCTCCATCCCAGTATCCTCTCTCTTTTTCTGCCCCAGCTTCCTCTCGATTTGGTCTGCCTCACCCCTAATCCCCTGATTACTCTCAATTTTCCCCTCCACTCAAATGTGGTCCTCCCTCCTTCTCTGTTCTACCAGCCCCAGTTCTCTCTTTATGGTCCTCTCTCTCCCTTTTCCTCCCGGTCCAATCTTGGGTCCTATCCTTATATCCTGGATCCTCTCTCCCATTTCATGCCCCCATCATGTCTTCCTTCCCTCTCCCTGTCCTCTCTCACCACACAGGTAAGTCTCCCACTCCCTATGTCCCTATCTCCACTCCATATATGTCCCCCTGTTCCCCCAATACACCACGTACAGCCTCTCTCTCCCTGCCCCAAACCCTTATACACTCTCTCTTTCCCCCATTATCCCATATGGTGTAGATCTCCTGCCCTGTGCCCATGATTCAGGATTCTTTCAATATCTCTCCCCTCCCTCCCCCATGACTATGCCCCAGTTCATTTTTGGCCCCCATGGCCAGCAGGAGTGGCACTTAATAGAGCATCATCTTCTTCTGCTGAACAGAGCCAGTCTAGTGGTTTGAATAGTGAGATCCCATAATCTTGTGGCTCATATTGCAAGACTTGCCCAGCACAGTAAAGGATGTCAAAACATTATAAAAGCAAAGCTCCTCCTGCCAGCCACTCACTTAATAGTGTAGGAATAAATACCCTAAGTTTCACTATTGTCCAGGCAGCAAAATGGATTCTTACTTCATTTGGACACTTGCATTTCAGAGAAATACAGAGATGATAAACTTCTGACAAGCTGCAATACTTGACTGACTTATCTCCTTTGCCAAGCACATTGTTTGCCTGGGCCACTTTTAAAGAATTAAATATTCTTTCAGCAAACAGAGAGGATGCAAGACAATGCAGGTCAGCATGTGTGTGGGGAGACAGAGATGAGGCTTCAGCAAAGCTCAGAAGTACCTGACAACACAGGCTCCAGTCCCAAGAGGAGACTTATCAGATTCATGTCAACGCTCTCATCAGCTATCTGCCACGCAGCAGAAGGACGACCCTTCATAGCGGGGGAGGCCAAGGTGGTGGTGGTGGGGGGGGGGGTGTGTGTGTGTGTGAAAAAGTCAAAGTGAAGATGGAAAAGAATCAAAATTTGACTCATGTCCGTTTTCATATGTATGAAGCCACTGAATATGCATATCCTACCTTAAAATCAGCTAGGAAAAGGGGCTCAGGGTCAGCTAAGAAGATTCTATCCACACCAAGAAGCCATCCAAGTCATCACTCCTCGCCTTGCCCCACAACTAAGCTGCTAGACAAGATCCAGTGTTACTGGAGCATCTCAAGCCCAGCTACATTAGCCAGAGTTGAACTTGCCTGGGTCTTCTCAAGGAAAAAGGGGAATCATCTGCTCTTCATCCAGATGTGGAGATCCAGCTATTGCAGTTATGTCTCTTTGCCAAAAGCCACTGCCTGTTTAACCTTGACAGTGACAATACTTTGGACCTCCAGCTGTTCTCACAGCTCAAAGACCAAGAATCTTCAAAGTGGTGAGACTGGATTCAAGTTCTGGTTCATGTCTGGGGTTTAGTAAGTTAGAACTGTTTATAAATTATAAGCAAGTTCCAGCTAAGATCATCCATTATGCTTCTACTAATTTATTCATACCTGTCAAACTAATAACCATAAGTGCATTTTTTGCTAAGGATTTATTGTAAGTTTCTAAGACTGCTAAGTTGTTAATGTTTTATCTGATAACCTAATGCCTTATGATAAAAATTGTCTGAGTCAAACAGGTGTGAATTCTTGGGCTGATCGGACCACATATAAAAGGTAAAAGAAGTGGTAATTTCTGTAACACTGTCAATCTCCACAGGGAGGGGGGGGGGGGGAAGACGTCAATATCTAAATTACAGTTTACACTTATAAAGCCTTATATTGGGAGGGGAGCATAAATGCAGACCCCGCTCTCAGGCTTTTGGGAGGCTTAGCCTTCTCAAGCGTTATCTTATAGTGGGCACCGGTGATCACCACTACTGCCCGGACCACCAAATGACCAACCCAATGGTCAATGCTGGCAGCAGAGGTTCCCATCTCATGGTGCCCCAGGAACCACCTAGCAGACCTTATCCAAAGGCTGGTCCTGGTAGTCCCATCCCCAACAATATAATTTCAGTATTCCATTTCCCTGCTGTGATTGATTTGCCCTGGGCCCTGCACCCTCCTAAGATCAGTCCTACTTTATTGGTAACTCATTTCTAAATAGATAGGATCCAGGTACTGTGACAAGTGACCAGAAAAAAGAGATTAAAACAAAACAAATGTGGCTCTTCTTACAAGTGTGCCACCAAACAGAGCTATTTGAAGTTAAAGCTTAGAGGTGAATTATTTTATTCATATAGAGGTACATATTCAAAAGCCATTTAGACAGACAACGGGAAAGTTATCTATCTAAATGACTTAGCTGCAGATTTAGAAGGTTTATCCAGGTAAGTCAGGGGCGTTCTTGTGGTGGGAGGTAGGCGTTCAGGGGAGGAGTGGAGTTAGCCGGTTACCTTAACCAGCTCAGTGGTAGCCGCTCAGTGCTTGAATATTTACCCCCTGATGTCATACACCTTTAACATCAAAGACAGCAAGTAAGTCAACACAGAACAGGCTTAAAAATGAGTAAATGCTGAAAGACAAAGTTAAACATTATGGAGCAGTGCATAAAGCTTAAAACAGCATGATGCAATTTGCTGGAATTCCCATGTCAAGCACGTGTTGGGCTCCAGATTCAGTATATTGTGTCATAAGACTTTGTCCACAATCAATCACTATACTGTGTCTATTTACCATATGTAGCCTTTGCTAGATGGAAATATATTGTTTTAATTATTATATGCAACCCCTTGCCATTGTTAATTAATTTGATGTATTTCTAATTGACGTTGTTCTTATGTCTGTCTGTCATGTTTAGTGACTGTGGTGTGTTATTTAAGGGTTATGTCTACTGAGAAGCTTTATGTTCACTTTGCCCTTTCTTGTAAGGTTCTTTTCATATTAGATAGTGGTGGATTATTCTAGGTCCATTGGGGGGGGGGGGGTGGAGTTGTTTTTTATATTTCTCCTATATACCACATACAGTTAACAAAGAATATACTCTCTAACATTTTCGCATAGCAAGGAGAATAGTAAGTATTACCTACTCATTATACAATTAAATTGCTATAGGAAATATGATTCTCCCTATTTAGTCAGTTCCAAATCAGCAAGGTGTCTCCAGTCGCATCAACTAACCCTTTCCACTATATCTGATCTCAATCTCAGTCAAAAGAAGACTTTGGTGCAGGTCTCCTGATGAAGAATTCCTCGAAACATTGATGTTGGGACTTGTGGTTTTGTCAAGTTGACACAATCTCTGGGAGAAGTTACGAAATGCTATGACTGACATCGGGGGCATCAGTTTTAAAATATTTTTTTAAAATGTTGTTGACACTTAAAAACACTTGCTTTATTACCGTTTGCTAAAAAGGAAAAAGACTGGCATATGATGACATGGGGTGGAGTTCTTCACTATAAAGGTTCTTTTGGTGAAGCTCCAGGTTTGATGCCTTCAACAATTTAAAAGAAGTTTCTGCTATAAATAATTAGTTACTGTGGTCCCACGTTAATTCAATCATTTGTTATAATTAATGTGTGGTGCGTCGGCTCCTTATTACTTTCTCAATATCATGGTATTGACTTCTTTACTTATTAACATGTTATTTACTAAGCCCCTAATACCAGAAGCTATATTCCTTAGCTCTTCAGTCCAGGCTGTAGTTAAACGCAAGCATGTGGGTCATAATGCTAGCTTTTCGCTAATGGAGGGACACAGTGTCCTAGTCTACTCCATCCCCAAGTAATTCTCCCAATCCCCAATGTAAGATGCACCCACCTTAGAGCCCCAGTTGGAAGATAAGATCACACAAAAAGCCCCTAATATAACTATATTTCATTTCATTTATTAAAATTTATTGATCGCCTACCACAGAGAGGCCTAGGCGATTTACAGCATTAACATACATAATTAAAGCATATATATATATATATATATATATATACCCCTTCTGACACCTCTAACACAACCATACACTCACCTGGCACCCCTGATGCAATCCAAACCCCTCCCCTTAGCACTTCATGCATGTACAGTTAAAATGTAAAGTGGTTCTGAGTGTCACAATTTGAGCAGCACCATTGAGAAGATAAAAGTAGGAAGCACTCCTACTGCCGACAGGGTAGGGTAGGGTAGGAAGTTTCAAGGGCTCTGGAGTAGGATAACCTATGTAGGTGTACTGTGGGCCAGGGAAACATTTAGATAGGGGATCTGGGGTGAGATATTGACATCAGGAGTTAGGGGATATATAGCTGCATCAGGAATGCTGTAGATTTTGGTTTTATCTGGACACACTATCGGGAGCATTCTCTTCCCATTGGAGTTCTGGGGAGAAGAAGGAGCTTGTGATCAGGAGTTAGGGTCAGGGGAGTCTTGGCTCAAGGGTTTTAGGATGGGGATTCTGCATGGGATTGGGGGCCCTTTAACTTTGAGCCAGTTATGACAGGGAAACAGCAAACGATAAATGAAGGCAGAGCTGAAAGGGTTATGCTCCTTTTAATGAAGCACTTGCAGTCTCCACTAAAGACTAATTTATGTCATGGGCTATTTTTGTCAGGATACTCACAATAACCTCTAAGAATAGCATGATTTTAGGAGATAGGCCACTATGTTAGGGTTAATTAGTTAATTCCTTTTTTAGGTGCAAAGGAATTGTTGCTAACTCTGGCTAACAGAATGTCACATTTAAGCAGCAGATCTCACAATACATTTAATCTGTATCCCATGCAAAGCAGCTAACACGTTATTTTTATGTCTATAACTGTTAAAATCTGTGACACTGTTTTCACAAGTATAAGCATTATAGGGAATGTTCGCATAGGTTACAGTTATATCCTGATTACATAAAATATAATACATCAGACTTATAAATGCCACAAATTTGATTCAACCATTTGAGGGTGTTTTGTAATTGAAAATTTTTATTAATGGAAAATTAGACATTTTTTTCCACATGCATACCAAATTCAACCCTATATCAATTATCCTTCTGTTTTCCCCTTTAATGCCACCCTTTCCCCCTTGCTGCCTCTCCCTCATATCTTCTTTTTTCACCCTCCCCCGGAGACTCAAATATCCAATCACCACATTAAATAACTTCCTCCATTCTTTAAATTACAAACATATTTCATTTTCTTCTTCCCTTACTGTATAAACTTTCCTCTGGTTTTTTTGAAAATTCCTCCAAGTGCTTTAAACTTTCTCTGTCATATGTAGCTGTGATACAAAACAGGTCCATCTATTCGTTGAATAAAGTCTTTGCAAATTGTTTTCTAATTTCTCACAATTATTCTATATGCCATATATTCTACTCTATTCCTATAAAGGAATAGAGTAGTATATTCTAGTATAAAGGAATAGTATATTCTAGTATATTCTAGTATAAAGGAATAGAGTATTCTACTCTATTCCTTTATAGGAATAGAGTAGAATTATAAATCTGATGAGTACATTTATAAATCTGATGTATTATATTTTATCTAATCAGGATATAACTGGAACCTATGAGAACATTCCCTATAATGCTTATACTTGTGAAAACAGTGTTACAGATTTTAACAGTTATCGTCCTTGGCATCAAGTCCCATGTTACCTGATTCATAAAGTACAAGACTATTCTCCAAAAGATTTTAATTGGCAGACATTGCCAAACCATGCCAGATGAAATTTAACATGAGCAAGTGCAAGGTACAGCATACAGGGAAAAATAACCCATGCTGCATATACTATGTGGTATGCAAATTTATCTCATGCATATTCATTGTGGCTATCCTGAAAACCTGACTGGCTCTGGGGTCCACAGGACAGGTTTGGGAAGCCCTGATATACTGGCTCCTGCAGTATATACTAAGAAAAGTCTTGTAAATTATAACTCTAGTATCCAAGCCTTTGACCAATGTACCACAAGAGACTCATTTTTCCCCACATTTATTCTTTAAATATAATTCAAAAATTCTGCTCTCACTTCATCCCCTTTAAGGAACACATATCCAAAATGAAGGTATCTTTCAAAATAACATAACCTCTAAAGCTTCGGACAAAAGAAAAAAGCTTTTCCTCCAGAATGCTGAACTATAATTTTGAAACAAAATGTTAAAAACCCTGAGATGGCTGAGACTGTTCCTTTGGGGGCAATAATCAAACTACCCATATTGGTGCAAACTCTGCCAGTACCTTTACTTGCATGGTCTGTGTCAATAATCTAAGTAAAAGCCTACATAGGTTTTTGCTGTGATGCCAGAAGTGCTTCCACACCTGAGTCCATCTCAGCTGAGGTCAGAGGCATCGCCATGCCTGAGTCCAGCTTTGCTGAGGTTAGAGCCACTGTTATGCCCATCTCCAACTGGACTGATTCTAGATCATCCATTCCGAATCAGCATGGCTCTAGTTCCCGATCTTCCAGGGACTTTCCTTCTTAAGGGAAGGGTGTGGCTCAATGGACTACAAGAATTTCTTGTCAAGCAGATTCTGGACTCAAGGCACATCAGAGGACAACTGCATTATTTAACACATTTAAATGCTTCCAACAAGAATATCCTAATAAGGCAGGACCTGACACCACAGCAGGCACCAGCAGGAAAAAGGGCATATACTGCCAGGTTCAATGGGGCTTGAACCTATGGCCCAAGGAGGCAGCAGCTGGGAAGCTGCAAAGGATTTATGGTAGATACAGCTGCCAAGTAGTGAGACAAGTCCTAGGAATGTTGCATCATTTCAGCACAGGGTTTGCCCTGATTGGTGATAGTATAACATAGTATCATAATGACATAGTGATAGACCACAGACAAAGATCAAAATGGTCCATCTAGTCTGCCCAGCAAGATTTTTTTGGGTAGTAGCATCTGCCGCTCCATGCAGGTTACCCCCAAACCTTCTGTTAAGGATAGAAGCAACTACCGCTCCATGAACACTACCAAAAGCAGAAATGTAAACTTTAGGTTTATGGTTTGTGAAACAACCAGGAGGATGTATGAAAGCAGACTCTGGCTGGTTCACACACACAACAAACAGAAAAAGACATTCCAAAAGCTGCTTACCTCAGCAGTTCTTAAATGCAGTTCTACACACGTCACACATAAGTCATCTGGTGGTATGCTGGCTTCCTGCCTGTACCCAGGGGCCTCTCTAACCCTTCTGCGCCCTGACTTCTTATATTATGATGAGGGAATCCTCCCTTTACCCAGAATCCCTTATGGGGCTGGTCTTAAGGAGAACCGGGCCAGATGTGGCCGGTCCCTTAATGTGTTCTGAGGGAGTTTCTTATAAACGCTCTCACAAAGCATATTAGAAAAGTTACCCCATTCTTCATTTCTATTCTTTAGCCAGAAAGGATCCTCTGGGTTTCTTCCATGCTCTTTTGAATTCCGTTCTTGTCTTCACCACTTCTTCCAGGAAGGCAATCCATGCATCCACCAATTTCCATGAAGAAATATTTCTTGACATTGTTTCTGAGTCTTTCTCCTTAGAGTTTCACATCATGACCTCTAGTTTTTTAGCTTACTTGCCATTGGAAAGGATTTCATTGTTGTGCATAATTAATTTCTTTCAGGTATTTGAAGGTCTGTATCACATCTCCCCTGTCTCTTCTCTTTTACAGTATATTAGGAGGGCAACAGAAACACACCTTTTCTGGTAAAACAGATTCCAGGGATATGTCCTCCACAACCTCAGTTTGTCTGGCCTTATTCCTGCTCTGCGTCAAGTCCTGAAATACTGATCTACTGTTCATGCTCCACAGCCAGTTCTGTGGTCCCGTTCCAGTGTTCCTGCCCCATGCCTTTCCCCAGGGATCCTGGTCCAGAGCCTGTTCCAGGGTTACAGCTGCATGCCAAAATGTCTCCCAAGTTAGCTCTCTGTTTCCCGATCCAGCCCCTCCCTCCCAGGCAGCATCAAAACACAGGAGGAGAGGGCAGACAGAGCAGAGCAGAGCTCCCTAATCTAGCCCCTCCCATCCTGTCGTTCAGAAACAGGAAGGGAGGTGGTGAGCATGGAGTAGACTGAGCAAAGGGGGATCATTTTAGGGAGGTTAGAAAGGGATGAGAGAGGGATCATTGGGGAGGTGAGGAGAGGAACTGGGAGAGGCGAGAGGATTGACTGGAAGGCATGTGTCTGTGACAGTGCTGGAAACAGGGAAAGGAAGGCAGTATTTGTGTGTATGAGAGAGAAGGGGTTGTGCGGTATGTGTGTGTCTGTGTATATATGGCAGATTAGGTGGCTGGGTGGGAGGTTAGAGAAGGGATCTAAGGGGGAACAAGACTGCAGCACGATAGGGACACTTCCCTCCCTTGATCTCAGATACTATCTCCAAAATCCTGGAACCTCATTTCCCACCTGCCTCTCCCTTCCCCTTAAGATTCTAGAACCCCACCAATCCCCTGATCCAAGATCATCCTTCCTTCCCGCTCACACCTTTTCCCATCCCAGATTCCTGATCTTCTCCTCTCTCTTCCTCTCCCTTCCTCAATTTTTCCCATCTCCTATACTCCCCAGCCCCAGTCCTCTCACCACATTCCTATTCCTCTTCCCTCTATTCTCCCGAATCCCCAGTCATTCCTCTCCTAGCCCTCTCCATAGTCCTCCTCCCTCTCATCATCCCCAAGGTCTTCTCCCTGTACTGATATTTGAGATGTCTTTTCCTCACCCAATAAAATGGAAACAAATTAGAGATGCAGGCAAGATTGGAAAACTACTTTGTTTTTACTGTAAAATATAAAATATAAATATTTGTTATTATGCATCAGAATTTTCTAATTCCACTTACAGAATTTGTGAGGCTGTACTTTAGACATTCTGCCCCCTTGCTGTCCAACCTTAAAGGGGAGAGGGGGACTCCAGCACCAATAGTGCCCTAGAGGTGGCAAACAACTAAATAAATTACTATTCACTAGTGACCAGGCATACCCTGACAGCTTGCACCAGCGCAAAACAAGAGGCTAGGCTGGGATGGAATAGGCACGGCAGCCAGGACATCGGAAACTTTGAAGAATTTAATAAATTCCATTCAGATGATGGCAGGCCCAGCTCCACAGCCTCTGGAAGAAGGCTAATACCCCCCAGGGGTCCAAACCGGTCACTGGAATTACTAAGCAGCCTGCTGTACAGCACAGCGATGCCAGGGTTGCTGACAAGAGATAGAGATCAGGCCGAAAGCTTATGGTCACATTACCTATTCACTAGTATTTCTCTCCCATTTATGTCTGTGGGAAAATTCTTACTGAAGAAGGCTTTAAGGGGTTTTTTTTTTCATCAGCTTAAATCTGATTAAATTCCTTTTGGCTTTCTCTTGAAAACATTTTCCCCCGAGCCTAAGCCTCTAGCAAAAATCTTTAAAAAAGAGAAACCTCAAACGGTAACAAATATATATATATATATATATATACCGCATATTGGCATATATATTTAGTACAATACCTGACGGAGTGAATATGGGGAGTTTATACTTCTATGGTCATAATTTAAAAGCATCATGCCTAAAGTGTGCTGTGCACAAACGCGGTATATTTTGTGTTGCATCTTATGGAGGAAAGTGTAATGGAAACTCATTTTGCCTTTGGATTCTTCACGCTTCATTAAGAAAATGTTAACTTCTCTAGGCTGGATGGCTCCGGGGAGTTGCCAAAGAATTACAGAGCCTTTTACCTCTGGGTCACCAGTTCAAAGCCAGCTCTGCTCGGTAGGGAATAACAAAGATGGCCCATGGGAAACAAGTTGGTGGCCCCAGGCCAGTGTCGGGGGCCACTGCCGAAGCACTCACATGGAAAACACACTGCAGGGGTTCAATGAATCTGTGAGTTCTACCCAACACCTCTTCACCTAACTTGTGGCGGACACAAGGAGTGAGAGACCCTTTCAAAAATATACTCTTGCTACTATCTGCACAAGCCACAGACACTGAATAGCTTAACAATTATGTCAGACCATCTGCGAAATGTAGCTCATTTCCTGTTATTGTTTTGCACACGCTGTATAAAAAAAAACTACGCGTGGCAGGGGTTATTTTTACTAATGCATTAAATAGTTGATCTTCTTTTGATGTTAGAGGGGTTGCATGCTCATAAATATTTTCATGTACAATGAGAGAGAAAGTCCGAAAGTGAGACTGCATGAAAAGGTTTTCTGTTACATGAAGTTTTCCTGCCACAGATCATGAGTGATGGACAGGAGGGCTTTCTATTACTGCAGCTGGTCTGGGGATGTCAGCAACTCTCAGAGGAGAAGCCCTCCTCTTACAGATGAACACTGCGAAGATGTTTACTAATTCCCAATGGGCAACCATTATATATATTTTATTTATACCTCAATAAAACTTTGTTTAAGAAATATGTCAGAATGGCTCCTGATGTAGAGGCTTCAAGCCTTTTTGATTTATCAGATCTTTAAAATCATTTCCCCTTGCTGATGACTAATCTAAATTTGATAGCTTACATATTTTCCAATATTAAGCTCTGGGCATTTTGAGATATGCTCTTATTTTAAAGACTGTCTGCAAAGATGTATTAAAAAGTTCAAAGTAATTAAAATAAATCCAATGGATTAACGTATCACTATGGTAGAACAGGATGTTAGCATTCCCAGGCTCACCATTCTCAAGCTTAATGATATCTAAAGTAATACATTGCACAAGGCACTGATATAGTGTCCCCACTGATGTCCATGTCTGAGGGAAGAAGCATTACAGACAGAGCTCAGTTCATGTGTTTCTTAGTGGGACAGTACCACAGTGGAAATCAATATCAATAGAAATATCAGTCTATGCACTACAGAAAGTCAGGGCGTGAGGTAGCTCTTGTGCTCGGATCTCCAGGAACCATAACCTCGATGGGAACATGGGCAGCCTAATATCTGGCCTTCCACTGTTAGAGGATTTTTTCAGTGACAGAGAGTCACTAAGGAGAAATCACAAATTCATAGGAGCCAATGTACTAAAGTGTATTAATGAGGGTTTAATGCGCATTGCAGCTGCATTAAGCTTAATGCCGGTGTATCTTAGCCCACATTAATGTTAACACAGAGTTAACATGGACTTACGCATAGGGAAGATTTTCAATAGAGTGCATAACCCAATGCATACATGCATAAGGATATGCACCTAAAACTAGATGTGCAGAGGGAAAAATTTTGTTTTGGTTTGTTGGTTCATTCAGTAGGCACCTCAATTTATTTCATAAGTTTAGAATGAAAAAAAAAAAAGAGTTCATTTGTTATATTCATGTTTTATTATACATTAAAATCAAAGAGGGAAGGTCCCATTGATTTACTTTACAAGAAAAACAGGCTAGAGCTCAGGCAGGGCATCGCAATAGGTCTTGGCTTTATCCAGGCTGCAGAGCTGGGCCCGGGCCTAAGCCTCAAGTCTAGGTCTCGGCCCTGGCTTCAATGATATGCTCCTTGCTTGATTTGGTCCTAGCGTTAGGTGAGGGCCTGGGCAATGGGACCTGGCCTTGAATCTGGGCCTGGGGACGGAACTGGTCCAAGGCCTGGTCTCGCCGAAGGCCCCTTTTTTGGAGGGGGGGGGGGGGGTTAAATGCACAAATACAAAAATGCCTGAAAATTTTCATGTATTTTCGTCTGAGGCTAATTTTCAGTTTGTATCATTCATATGAACCAAAAATGGCCTCATTCGTTGCATTTTGCCCATTCTTTTTAAACAAATGCACATCTCTAATTTTAACTATTTATCATTTCAAAAACACTACTAGACATACATTGCACTGACCTTTGTCTTCTGTTAACCTACTGACTTGAAAAACTTTGGCGATTTATAAATAAATACAAATATATTTTCCCAGTGTTTATGAGTGTGTGTTGGTCTCTTCTATGTTGCCACCACCTCTCTCTGGCAATCTTTTCCTTTCCCCTTTTTCTCCCCTGTCCTCTGCTGTAACTCCTCTTGTATCGTAAACACTAAGGGTAGTCTTTTAAATACAGCTCTCTATGTCACTGTCATAAACTCAACCACAAATTTAGAGAGACAACATATTTAGCCTATATAATATTTATTGTAAATATCCACATATATACCTACATAGACATTTAAATCTAAGCTAGCACACTCACACATTCATGCAACCCAATTAAAATAACAAATGTTCATTCGAGATGTTAGATTGAGATTAACATATCTTATTTTTACAATAAAGGCACTTATTTAACTGAAAACTGAATATTTACCAGTACAGAATTTAAACCTACTAAAATGTCAAATCTCAGTTATAACCACTATATCTTCTTCTTTAATTTCATGTATAATTCACATTCCATGTGTCATTATAGATTATCACTGTAGTGTATTCATTGGTCATCACAATGTATCCGATGTATCCACATACATTTAGTCATGATCATATGCTCGATGTGTCCACGATTTCTGAGCGTCCTTGGAGGGAACGGAGGCAGGCTGCGCGGCTCGGCACGCGCAGGCTGCCGATTTTGGGCAGCCTTGCACGCGCCATCCCCGGATTTTAACAGATATGCGCGGCTATGCGCGTATCTATTGAAATCCGGCATACTTTTGTTTGTGCCTGGGGCGCGAACAAAAGTACGCATGTGCGTAGTTTTATAAAATCTGCCCCTTAGTGAATGAGGCCCTTAGCCAGATAACACTTATCCAGATAACACTTATCCAGCTAAGGACCTGATTCACTAAAGGATTTTCCCATAGACTCAAAATGGGAAAAATGCCTTAAACAATCTGGCCCTAAGTTACAAGGATATTCAGCGGCACAACTATGCCGCTGAATATCTGCATGGAAGTTGCTATTGAGTAAGTCTAAACTTAGGACAACTTATCCAGCTAAGTCTTAATATCACTACTTAGCCTAAGTAGCACCGCCCCAATCTACCCACTGCCCACCCCCAAGTTAGCTGGCTATCCAGAATCTGAATAACGAGCCCCATGTGTTCCAAATGGACTTAGTGGGCTCTAAACTTTTTATCATATAGGCCCTTTCATGAAGATGCTGAATTGACAGCAACAGCACTAAAAATCAATGTTCTTCCATCCTTTCATATCCACAAAGCAAATCCAGCATAGGAAATGGCAGTATAAGCCTTCTCACACTGCCCTGCCAATGTGCCTGAGCTCTGTTCTGGAACCAGTTCATAGGATGAGAAGCAATTATGTCTGCATACTTATGTAATCGGCACCCTTCTTACTGACTGGTAATAATGGTGCCAATTAGTGTAAGACCATGATGAAAATTTTAGTATGTGGACAACTATTCAGATGGAACTGGATTTCACATAGGTCAAAAATTATTTGTCAGATACTACGGACTTCTGTTATAACCAACCTGAACTGCATCCGAAATAGAGACCTATAAGTAAAGAGCTCTGTAACTCTCTGCCAGATATGAAGACTGATATGGATACTACTGCATAGCCATGAGGATGTGCATAGTAGGGATGTGAATCGTTTTTTGACGGATTTAAAATATCGTCCGATATATTTTAAATCGTCAAAAATCGTTAGGGCCACGATACAATACCAATTCCCCCGATTTATCATCAAAAAATCGTAAATCGGGGGAAGGGGGAGGGCAGGAAAACCGGCACACTAAAACACCCTAAAACCCACCCACGACCCTTTAAATTAAATCCCCCACCCTCCCAAACCCCCCCAAATGCCTTAAATTACCTGGGGGTCCAGCGGCACACTAAAACACGGCACACTAAAACCCCCTAAAACCCACCCCGACCCTTTAAATTAAATCCCCCACCCTCCCGAACCCCCCCCCAAATGCCTTAAATTACCTGGGGGTCCGTAGCGGCGGTCTGTAGCTTAAATTACCTCCATAGCCTTAAATTACCTCCGTAGCCTTAAATTACCTGGGGGTCCGTAGCGGCGGTCCGTAGCTAAATCGGGGGAAGGGGAGAGCAGGAAAACCGGCACACTAAATCGTGTAGCCTTCAGCCGGCGCCATTTTGCAAAATGGCTGCCGCAAAATGACGGCGGCCATAGACCAACACGATTCGACGCAGGAGGTCGTTCCGGACCTTCGCTGGACTTTTGGCAAGTCTTGTGGGGGTCAGGAGGCCCCCCCCAAGCTGGCCAAAAGTTCCTGGGGGTCCAGCGGGGGTCCGGGAACGATCTCCTGCCGCAAATCGTTTTCCGTACGGACAATGGCGCCGGCAGGAGATCGACTGCAGGAGGTCGTTCAGCGGGGGTCCGGAACCCTCGCTGAACGACCTCCTGCAGTCGATCTCCTGCCGGCGCCATTTTCCGTACAGAAAACGATTCGCGGCAGGAGATCGCTCCCGGACCCCCGCTGGACCCCCAGGAAATTTTGGCCAGCTTGGGGGGGCCTCCTGACCCCCACAAGACTTGCCAGAAGTCCAGCGAGGGTCCGGAACGACCTCCTGCGTCGAATCGTGTTGGTCTATGGCCGCCGCCATTTTGCGGCGGCCATTTTGCAAAATGGCGCCGGCTGAAGACTACACGATTTAGTGTGCCGGTTTTCCTGCTCTCCCCCTTCCCCCGATTTAGCTACGGCCGCCTCTACGGACCCCCAGGTAATTTAAGGCTATGGAGGTAATTTAAGGCTACGGAGGTAATTTAAGCTACGGACCGCCGCTACGGACCCCCAGGTAATTTAAGGCATTTGGGGGGGGGTTCGGGAGGGTGGGGGATTTAATTTAAAGGGTCGGGGTGGGTTTTAGGGGGTTTTAGTGTGCCGCTGGACCCCCAGGTAATTTAAGGCATTTGGGGGGGGGGGGTTCGGGAGGGGGGGGGATTTAATTTAAAGGGCCGGGGGTGGGTTTTAGGGGGTTTTAGTGTGCCGGTTCATGATTTTAACGATTTTCACGATACTCTAAACACCCCAAATGGCGAGGATACGATTCCCTCCCCCTCCCCAGCCGAAATCGATCGTTAAGACGATCGAGGACACGATTCACATCTCTAGTGCATAGTAATAATGTATTTTTATAGAGAGAGAGAGTGATGCTTAGTTTGGAAGGTCACATTAATACAGTATCATTATGGAGATCAATATGGACACTGAACAAAACTAAAATAAGAATAAAGGAAATTCAATATACAAAAATCTTTGTTAAAGGAACACTAGGGTTGTGAGAATAAAACAGAAATCTAGGAATTCAGAGTTATGGATGCCATAGCAACGTTAACTCAGAATCCTTTTGCATTTGTTACAACAGAAGTAAATTTTGCTGACATCATATATAATTGTGAGAAATAAAGATTAGAATTTTTTTAATTTACAAAAATAAATTATGATAGGGTTCTGGCATACAAAAAGGAATGACTTGATTGATGGATAGCTAGTTTCAGTCATCCTACAGTAGCACTGCAATCATAAGCCCCACTGTGATGATGCTAGGACATCACACATGCTGAAGCAGTCTGGAGAAACAAATCAGCTGGAGACTCCAGTAAGCAGAGGGAACTCTGAAGGGAGGTCCACAGAGAACAATTTAAAAGATGAAAGAAAAACTGAATAAGGGTTGGCTTAGGGATTGTAAAGCTGGATGGAACAGGAAGCACGAAAACAGTGGGAAATGTAGCTGGAGACTTTTAACAGAGGAGCTGTTAAGGTGAAAACTGTGTTAATAATTGGGAGACACAGTTAAGGCAAATTGAAAAGCTGTAAGCATTTGTCAGGGAAGTTAAAAGAAAGAGAGAGCTCTGCTTACAGACAGGAAGAACGAAACAGAAGGAGAACCAGGAAGGAGTCCCATGGAAGCAGAGATGCCTGCAACCCTTTGGATAGAGATTTAAATCTGCAAAAGTACACTTGGGTAGTAGGATATATCTGGTCCTAGGGTATTGGGCTAGCCTATGGCAAAGTGCCAAATACCTAACTGGAGTTAGAGAAGGAGATGAACCTTGCAAGTGTAACATGAACAGTCTAAAATAAAGCTAGGAAGTATTACAAAAGGACTGGAGAATAAAACAGAGAATATCATAATGCCTCTTGTATTGCTCCATGGTGCAACCTCATCTTGAGTATTGTGTGCAGGTCTGGACACCACATCTCAAGAAAGATATAGTAGAATTAGAAAGGTACAAAGAAGGGTGGCAAAAATGATAAAGGGGATGGAATGATTCCCTATGCAGAAAGGCTAAAGAGGTTAGGAGTCTTCAGCCTGGAGAAGAAACAGCTGAGAGGAGATATGATAGAGGTCTATAAAATAATAAGTGGAGTGGAATGAGTAAATGTGAATTGATTGTTTATTCTTTCAAAAAGTACAAAGACTAGTGGGTCACACAATGAAGTTACTAAGTTGTACATTTAAAACTAATAAGAGAAAAGATTTTTTAACTCACTGCATAATTAAGCTCTGGAATTTTTTGCCAGAGGATGAGATGAATGCTGTTAGCGTAGCTACATTTAAAAAAGGTTTGGATAAGTTCCTGGAAGAAAAGTCCATAAACCATTATTACAGTGGAGTTGCAGAAATCCACTACTTATCCCTGGGATAAGCAGCATGGAATTTATCTACCCCTTGGGATCCTGCTAGATACTTGTGACCTGGATTGGCCACCATTGGAGGGCTTGATGGACCTTTGTTCTGACCCATTACAGCATATCTTATGTTTATATGCTTTTATGTTCTTATGTACTGCAAGTGCCTATCTCCGAGCGGTACATTCCAGAAAACTGTCAGCGGGTTGTGCAAGGCCAAGGCAGTGACTTGTTACACTCACATTCTCTACCCTTAGCATTGAGTCTACCATAGAACCAGGCTTTTAAAAGATCTATATACAAAAAGTAGTGTCAGATATTTTTTGCGCCATAGATAGACATCAATAAGACTCTTCAGGATTTGTATTCAGTTTTTAATATCACCAAAAAGAAGCAAAAAATAAGGATTGTATCACCAAAATTATTAATGACAACTGTATAATCAAATTATTCAATAACATATCAGAAGGAACGTGGTCTTTGGGCTCAAGACTCACAGTATATCAGAAATACATGACTCATGTCTTTCTCTTGTGATACCTTATTGCCATATCACCAAACAAACAAGTCCTGAGCTTGATCCTTTCAAAAATTACAGCCATACTACTTTACTCAAAACTACTAGGAAGTAACCCTCTGTGATACCACAATAAGCTGAAGTTTCCTAACACTGAGTGCAATCATAGTATTTTGCTAGTAATCATTCTCTACAGGGCCTGGCAGTTATATACTCATACACCATGTATTATCCCTGTTGAAATTCTTCTCAAATACTTGAAAACAAAAATACAAAAATAATAATGATAAAAACAAACTGACAGTTTGGCAAATGACCAGTTCTAAATGCAGTCTTGCCTCTGATTACATAATTTGAAGATGTTGATTCTCGCATTTCTATGCACAACTTCAAAGGATAGCTTAACTTGGTCCTTCCAGAGAGCTGCTTCTTCAATTACAATTGTATTAATATGTAAAACGAACAGGGCTAGCTCTAGGCTAAGCAGCACTCTGTGTGAAAACTGAAATTAGAGTCCCCCCCACCACCACCAAAAACACAAGTGCACACAGACACTAGCGCAATGGCACTCAGGGTGGAAATCATTGATGGTGCCCCCTCTCCTGCAAAAGGCAAAGTGTAAGGTAGTCAGAGTAAGCGAGGGGAAGGAGAAGGGTGAACACCCACCTCCTTAGACTAACATGGATTAGCAACAGTGGGCACACTTTCTCTCTCTTCCTGATCTCAGCACTCCCTCCTTTCCCCACCACTACTCCAATACTGGCCTTAGAAATATAGAAATACATATTAACTAGATACAGAAATGCTGTATCTACAGAATAAAAAGGCATTTTTTCAATTTCTATCAATCATGCATCCCTGGATTACACATCACCAGCAGAACTGAGCCAAAAAACCTCCAACACAAGTTTCAAATTATGGTCCATCCAGTCTGCCCAACAAGCTTATGGTAGTATCTGCTTCACCGTGTAGGTTACCCCCATGCTTATCAGTTTCCCAGACCATAAGAGTTAGGGCCCTTGTTGGTTGCTGTTTAAATCCAGTTCCCTGTTACCTGCATTCTTATCAGTTTCTCACAGCATAAATGTCAGGGCCCTCGGTGGTTGCTCTTTGAATCCAATTCCCCGTTATGCCTTGCCGTTGAAGCAGAGAGCAATGTTGGAGTTGCATCAAAGTATCAGACTTATTGGATAAGAGAAGTAACCACCGCATCAGCAAGTTACCCCCATACTTATTTGTTTTCCCAGACCATAAAAGTCGGGGCCCTTGTGGTTTGCTGTACAAATTCACGTCCCATGTTCCCCCTGCCATTGAAGCAAAGAGCCATGCTGGAGTTGCATTAACCGTATCAAAGCTTATTGGTTAAAGGTAGTAACTGCTGCACCAGCAAGTTACCCCCATGCTCTCTTTTTTTCATTTTCATCCTTTAGCCTTTAGGGATACACAGTATTTATTCCATGCCCCTTTGAATTTTTTTCACTGATTTGGTTTTTACCACCTCCACCGGAAGGACATTCCAGGCATCCACCACCCTTCTCTGTGAAGAAATATTTTCTGACGTTGGTTATGAGATGATCTCCCTGGAGTTTCATTTCATCACCCCTAGTTCTACTGATTTCTTTCCAAGCAAAAAAGTAGAGCTATGTAGTAGACTATGTATAGCATAGCCTGACATTAACTATCTGGCAACTTGGCTGTACAATATTACAAGAGAAACTCCTATGGGTCCTACATGTAATAAAAAAAGCCCCGGACAGTTTTAGCCACTTAGCAAAACTATTTTTAAATCATTTTATAGCAATGCATCAACAATTTTGAAAATGAATACAAGATCATATTCAGATGATATTTAAGACCTCAGAGATTAAACAAAATATATCCACTGGTGTCAGTTAACTGTTTGAGACAATGCAGAATAAAGAAGCCATACAGCACAAATAAAAATGTGCAGAGAAAAACTGAACTGAAAATCACAAGTCAGATGCTGTATACAATGCAATAATGGGAAACAGAAATACCATCATTCCTCATAAAATATCAAAGAATAAAATAAAGAAATATATATCATGAATCATAATTGTAAAACCATACTATTAAAAAGAATAAACATTTCAAAATATCCAATGAATTGAACATCTAGAGGCTACAATGGCAGATCTGGAGTTGCTGAGGCAGAGAGGTAATTTGCCTTTAACAATTCTTGAGTGGGAATTGAACTCTGGCTTCCCTAGTTCAGGGCCCATTGCTCTGACCACCAGGCTATGACTCTGGAGGAGCTGAGGCAGACAGAGAGGTGCATTGATGAGACCTTCAGGGTCATAGTAGCCAAGTCCCAAATCCAGTCTGGCAGCCCCAAAGCTGCCTTGGATCAGAAAGGTCTCCCAGTTGCAGAACATCACCCTGGTGTAGCAGGAAGTGATCCTGGTGCAAGCACCTGCTCTCCAGGTGATGCATTGTCCTCTCGCACTGAGGACAAGTCTCCCAGGGCTACTGGCCAGGAGGGAAGGGTTAGGTCAGCCATCATAGTTGGTGATTCAATTATTAGAAATGTAGATAGCTGGGTGGCTGGTGGACGTGAGGAACACCTGGTAACCTGCCTGTCTAGAGAGAAGGTGGAGGACCTCACGTGTCATCTAGATAGGATTATAGACATTGCTGGGGAGGAGCTGGCTGTCGTGGTACATCTGGGCACCAACGACATAGGAAAATGTGGGAGAGAATTTCTGGAAGTCAAATTTAGGATTTTAGGTAGAAAGATGAAATCCAGAACCTCCAGGGTGGCATTCTCTGAAATGCTCCCCATTCCGCATGCAGGTCTCCAGAGGTAGGCAGAGTTCCAGATTCTCAAAGAGTAGATAAGACGATGGTGCAGGGAAGAAGGATTCAGTTTTGTAAGGAACTGTGGAATCTTTTGGGGAATGAGCTCTGTACAGCCTCTAATACTCTCATTATTAAAACCAACTTAGCTTAAAAAATAAGGTAAAATGATACATACAATTAAAAACCAAGATTACTATAAATAATAAGAGGAGTAGAACTATTCTTGTACAAACTGGCCATATAATAATTTTGCTACTCTGGATGATATTAGCCTGATCATCAGTTAGTCTAAATTCCATAAAATTTACATATCCTAATTAAAAGCTTGTTTTTAAAAGAACCCCTTCACCAGCTTTCTGAAACAGAGATAGGAAGTCTCTTCTTTGATGGGGTGGGGAAGGGAGTTCCAGCGCTTAGGTCCCTGCATATACAAAGAGCCCCCATGGGACTCATCTAATTGAACAACTTTGGACAATGGAACATCCAGTAGATTTAAGGAGGCTGATCTAAGCGGCCTAGAGGGTCGATAAAATTTCAGGCAGGTATTGTAACCACTCAGGCACAAAACCATTGAGCCCTTTGAAAACCAACATTAAAACTTTAAATTTTATTCTCCAATGAACAGGCAAACAATGATACTTGGTGTGATGTCTTAAAAAATAGAAATTCTAGATGCCTCCCTACCAGCAGAATACTGGACGAGGATTGCGGAAGAAATAGATATAAAGCACTGCAATAGTCCAGATGAGATAACACAATACAATGCAACACAGTTTTCAAATCATTTTCATCCAGAAAGGGGCACAGACTCCATATAATGGGGTAGATTTTCAGAGCCCTGCTCGCCTAAATCCGCCCAAAACCGGGCGGATTTAGGCGAGCAGGGCCCTGCGCGCCGGGAAGCCTATTTTACATAGGCCTCCCGGCGCGCGCAGAGCCCCGGGACTCGCGTAAGTCCCGGGGTTCTCGGAGGGGGGCGTTCCGGGGGCGTGTCGGCAGCGTTTTGGGGGCGGGTACGGGGCGTGGCTACGGCCCGGGGGCGTGGCCGCGCCCTCCGTACCCGCCCCCAGGTCGCGGCCCGGCGCGCAGCAGGCCCGCTGGCGCGCGGGGATTTACGTCTCCCTCCGGGAGGCGTAAATCCCCCGACAAAGGTAAGGGGGGCTTGTAGACAGGGCCGGGCGGGTGGGTTAGGTAGGGGAAGGGAGGGGAAGGTGAGGGGAGGGCAAAGGAAAGTTCCCTCCAAGGCCGCTCCGATTTCGGAGCGGCCTTGGAGGGAACGGGGGGAGGTAGCGCGGCTCGGCGCGCGCAGGCTATACAAAATCGATAGCCTTGCGCGCGCCGATCCAGGATTTTAGTGGATACGCGCGGCTCCGCGCGTATCTACTAAAATCCAGCGTACTTTTGTTTGCGCCTGGAGCGCAAACAAAAGTAGGCTGTTCGCGCTCGTCTGAAAATCTACCCCAATGTGTAATTTAAAATAGGCACTGCGAACAACATGATTAATCATGGATTTCAAACACAGCGAGGAATCCACAATGACCCAAGATTATGTACCCGGGTGACAATCAGAATCTTTATTCTTCCAGAATCAAATCATTATGACTAAGTCTGCATGTACTTTGGGGCGGATTTTCAGAGCCCTGCTCGCGTAAATCCGCCCAAAACCGGGCGGATTTACGCGAGCAGGGCCCTGCGCGCCGGGAAGCCTATTTTACATAGGCCTCCCGGCGCGCGCAGAACCCCGGGACTCACGTAAGTCCCGGGGTTTTCGGAGTGGGCGTGTCGGGAGGCGTGTCGGGGGGCGGGGCCGGAGCGCGCGGCGTTGCGGGGGCGTGTCGGCAGCGTTTTGGGGGCGGGTACGGGGGCGTGGCTACGGCCCGGGGGCGTGGCCGCGCCCTCCGTACCCGCCCCCAGGTCGCGGCCCGGCGCGCAGGAGGCCCGCTGGCGCGCGGGGATTTACGCCTCCCTCCGGGAGGCGTAAATCCCCCGACAAAGGTAGGATGGGGGTTTAGACAGGGCCGGGCGGGTGGGTTAGGTAGGGGAAGGGAGGGGAAGGTGAGGGGAGGGCAAAGGAAAGTTCCCTTCTAGGCCGCTCCGATTTCGGAGCGGCCTAGGAGGGAACGGGGGTAGGCTGCGCGGCTCGGCGCGCGCAGGCTATACGAAATCGATAGCCTTGTGCGCGCCGATCCAGGATTTTAGTAGATACGCGCGACTACGCGCATATCTACTAAAATCCAGCGTACTTTTGTTTGCGCCTGGAGCGCAAACAAAAGTAGGCTGTTCGCGCTCGTCTGAAAATCTACCCCTTTGTGTATGCAGACTTCACATCTAAGTGCTATGTTATAGCATTTGATTCATTTAGGGGTAGATTTTCAGACGAGCGCGAATAGCCTACTTTTGTTTGCGCTCCAGGCGCAAACAAAAGTACGCTGGATTTTAGTAGATACGCGCGTAGTCGCGCGTATCGGCTAAAATCCTGGATCGGCGCGCGCAAGGCTATCGATTTCGTATAGCCTGCGCGCGCCGAGCCGCGCAGCCTACCCCCGTTCCCTCCTAGGCCGCTCCGAAATCGGAGCGGCCTAGAAGGGAACTTTCCTTTGCCCTCCCCTCACCTTCCCCTCCCTTCCCCTACCTAACCCACCCGCCCGGCCCTGTCTAAACCCCCATCCTACCTTTGTCGGGGGATTTACGCCTCCCGGAGGGAGGCGTAAATCCCCGCGCGCGAGCGGGACTCCTGCGCGCCGGGCCGCGACCTGGGGGCGGGTACGGAGGGCGCGGCCACGCCCCCGGGCCGTAGCCACGCCCCCGTACCCGCCCCCAAAACGCTGCCGACACGCCCCCGAAACGCCGCGACGACCGGGCCCGCCCCCCGACACGCCCCCCTCCGAGAACCCCGGGACTTACGCGAGTCCCGGGGCTCTGCGCGCGCCGGGAGGCCTATGTAAAATAGGCTTCCCGGCGCGCAGGGCCCTGCTCGCGTAAATCCGCCCGGTTTTGGGCGGATTTACGCGAGCAGGGCTCTGAAAATCCGCCCCAAAATGTAATTTTATGTGTGTAAATTGTACTTATGTACATAAAATATAATTTTATGCATGTAAAAATTGTACACACATAAATAACTGAAATGAACATACCTAACATGTACTAAGATGTGAAAAGACAGGTTAGGAATTATAATCAAATTCCCAACCCAGATGCAACTATGGCATAATTTCTCTGTCATTGCCAGGACACCAAATGTGATGGATTCAATAGATCGCTCAAACATAGAGCTGATCCTACCTCAGAACAGAGAAGCAGCCTTCCAAAACTGCAAGCACTTTCTTTCTCTGAATTTTCAGGTGGTATATAACGCATGCATGAATATCTTGAATATGGTGTTCATGTACCCAGGCTCCTTTCATTACTTTTATATCCTGCTTCATTCCATCCTCTTCAACCAGTTCAGGCTGAGCTTGGCTGCTGGGTAAGTACACCTCAGTGTTTTAATATCATTAAATACATTCTCTGCCAGTCATGCACATGCCTGAGATACCTCACCATAATGATGTAATATAGGTGCATCGTGCCTGTCAGGGAGCAGATTACAAGAATGTTCTCTATATTGCAATGATAAGCATGCAAGACTAATGCTCAACCTCACAAAGCCTTATCCTGGGGGGAGCAGGGATACCTTATCTGACAAGTTCGAAGCACTTAACTGAAATAACCTCCAGCTCCTGTATCCTACTCTCAAAATCATCTCAGGCATTGCAGGTTATGGGTGTCAACTGTGGCATCTGCTGAGAGGAGGCACAAGGTGCATATATCCACTCATTCTGTCATCGGGCACTCATCTGGCATATCAAAAAGTCACTTCAGATGCTTGGACAAATCAGGTGGTGCCTTACAGCACTCCCCTATCAAAGTGGCTGATTGTGCTTGCCTTCATAATATTGCTGTCAGGTATCAGGTTCCAGCTGGCATTAATCCCAATCTGGAGGAGGATTCCCTGTACCCCACCCCCTGCATGTGTCAGATCCACATTGGTCTGATTGTGGAATAATTTGCTGGTAAGTGTTACACTTTTACTTGGCTTTTAAAAGTATTTTTCAAAGGAGAAAGAGGAGGGCAACCTAAGCAAACAAGACATCCCTTTCATTGCTTCATTTTTAATTTGCATGATTCTGCTCCTCTCCTCTGCCCTACTCTGAAATATTTTCCTCACTGGTGATCATACATAAAGTAATGTGTGGAATGGGGGAAGGAGGAGTCTAGCACGCTATGAGGGTAGGGTGTACAGGCTGCATGGGAATGCAGCAGGGTCCCCTACAGGTCAATGTGTAATATAAAGAGTGAGCACACCCAAGTTCCTGCAAACAACTTCTCCTCAAAGCGATCAAATGACCCTTTTAATAGAAGCATATTTTATACCAGTTCCGTATTTTTAGGATTGCCACCTGACCTCCAGGTCAATTATATAGGCTGATCCAATACTGGTTTTGCTCCACTGCATCTTAAGAGCCAACCTTTCAAAATGATTGGGATTGCTGAACTCAACATAAATTATAGCACCCCTGGCAAAAAAAAAGATAAAACAAAACACAGTGGGTTGAGAATATGATAGTCTGTATGTAAACTTCCAGAGAGGAGAAGGTAATGTGAACATGGGGAAGTCTCATGTGCCCAAAACAAAAGCCAAGGAAGCACTCAAAGCTCCACAATTCATTATTATCCCCAATTCCAGCTCATCCTCATCTGTCTCCTCCCTCCTGATCCATTCTCCCCCCCCCACCCACATCATAGTCTCTTCCCCTACCCTCTCATAGCACCACCTCATTCTCTCAACCTCCCTTTTTTCCCATTCTCCTAATCTCCTCTACTCACTCTCCTCTTAACTCCCTCTATACTCTTAATTCTTCCTACATCCCCTTAGAATGCTCTGCTCCCCATATCCCACTGCTCTGGCCTTCTCTGTTCCCCTCCCAGTTCCTCTTCCCATCCTTGCACTCCCCAGCAGTTTCCTCTTCACCTCTTTTAGCCAGCTGCCTTCCTCTGCAGGATTGGTTCACTCACTCCTTCATGGATTCCCACTCCGCATCTGCTTTGTTCGGCTTTCCTTCACTGGCAGGCTCAGCTCACTTTTCGATTTGTGATTCCCCGTCCTCCACAGGCTTGGATCACGCCCCTGCTCTGCATTCCCTGAGCCCAGGCACTTTTATTTTCTAGAAGTACTACTTCCCCCTCACCCCCTGCAGCTCTTCTCCCGGCACTCACAAATTGCAGTCAAGAGCCAGTCCCAGGTCTGGAGAGTCCACGTAAGATACTTCACTGCCTGCAATCCGAGCCTTAGCTGTCCAGCAATTGGTCCTTTTGATTTTGAAACTCAAGAGTTACTTGCTGTCTCTTTTGCAATAAAACAGGGGAATGTTTTATATATTTATTTTTGTGACAAGGGGAACAATGCTCATCTCAATACTGGAGCTACCAATTTTTGAGAGAGATTTTAAGCCTATGATATCGCTACAACCTCCTCACCCTTCCCCATTCTCCTAGTAAAATTTATATATTTATTTAATTTTGTGTGCCATCTAAACTGAGACCCTTGACGACTCAGAACAAAAACACTCATCCAATACATGATGCAACATATTAAAACATAAAGTCACAAACAGAAGGAGAAATGAACGCAAAATTATAACTCGGCCTGCTAGAATCAATCCATCATCAAACTCAAGTTATGCAAATGCTAGTCCGCACACAAAGGTTTTAAATACATTTTTTTTAAAAACTTTCACACCCTCTGTCATCCTAAGCTCATAGGATAAGGAATTTCACACTATGGGTGCAACTAATGAGAAAGCATATTCCCTTGTTTCAACAAATCTGACTTGATGAATGCTGGGTATATCCAGCAATGCTCTATCAAGTACATTTTAAAAGCCCGCCGCACATAAAAAACAGGGATGTGTGTGTGCCTGGGTCTTGTGCATGCCAGGTGCATTTTACAAAGAGCCCTGAAAACGTGGCAGGCCAGGGGGGGTGAGGTCTGGGTGGGGAGGATGGAGTGGGGCGGAGACCAGCCATTAGCCTCTGTCCTGGGGATACGCGCATCGGCAACCGGCTGGTATGCGGAAAATACTTCTGCTCCGGAGGTCCAGTAAGGGGTAAAATAAAAACATTTGGGGTAGTTAGGTAGGGTTTAGAGGTTGGGGTGGAAAGAGAAAAGGGAAGGAAGGTTAAGCAGGGGGGTAGGTAAGTTCCCTTCCAGTCCGCTCCTTAATTGCAGCGGACTGGGAGGGAACTGGGAATTGGCCAATCGCGTCACCACACGTAATTTGAAAATTCCCCTCCCCTACGCACATGAGTTGCAGTCCGCCCGTACATGCACACGTGGATCTTAAAATCCAGCATGCACGATGTGAACATCAGATTTTATAATATGGACACGCGCATGCACCTTTGAAAATCCACCCCTTTGTGATGAAGAATTCTAGAAGGATTGTATACCCAGTGAATCACATTTACCAATGGAAGCAAGTTGGTGCCAAGTAATTTATACACCATCACCGCCACCTTGAATTTGACTCTCCATTCAATAGGCAACCAGTGGAGATTATAATAATAGTACTGGTGAAATGTGCTCTTTCAAACTATGACCTGTAATTAGTTGTGCTACGGCATTCTGGAGAAGTTATAATGCCTTCATTGTTGTTGCTGGTAAACCTAGATATGCCGAATTCCAGTAATCTAATATTAGAAATAAGAGGCGCTGAAAAAAAAAAAATCCTGGCTGCAATACAGACTTAAAACCTCATAGCAAGCGCAATTTATAGAAATCGGATCTCACTACGGCTTTAATCTGAGGGATAAATGATAAATTAGAGTAAATTATGAACCCGAGGCTCCTTGCTTGGGTAGCAACTTTTAGTTCTTTATCATCGACCTTACCAGAGAGAGGAGAAAGTATTGACACGTTGCGCTGAATTAGCAAAACATCCGTTTTTGTTAAATTCAGGGCCAGTTTATTATAGGAGAGCCAACAAATGATGATAGACAAGCATATTGAGATCATGGAAAATGTCTCTAGACTGTGAAGTTGCCAGAGGGATATAAAATTGTATGTCATTGGCATAAAGCTAAAACCCCTCACAAAAGTTGACAAATTGGTGCTAAATAAATGCTAAATAACTGTGCAGATAATGTGGAACCTCGAGGCAAACCAGTCTGCATTGATACAAGTCAGAACAGGCTTCAATCATACTCGCTTGTTGTTGTCTATTACATAGGTATCAGTGCAGCTATTTCAAAACCATACCCGAAATACCAACTTCTCTTAATTGATACAGAAGTTGTATGATTTCCAGACCAAAAACACACCAGCAGCTTAACAGCAACTGGCATGGGCCCTGGTTTATCTCCACAGAGCAACAGTTTAAACTAATAATGTGGCAATGCAAGAAAATCTGATTAGAAACCAATACTTCCTCTTCGTGGTTTTTATTGAAATAAAAAAACAGACGAAGCTACATAACAACGGCAAGTTGCTCTGTCTTTCCAATCACAGACAGGCCCTAATATACTTCTCATTTATCATTAAAAGCTTACAAGACCAGTCATCGTTTTATTCTTTGATTGCAAGTTTCTTTTCATTATATCCTTAAATTTGTTACCATGCAGTTGATCCAGTCACATTACCCCATCTACCTATGCCCTAATGCTACAGAGACACCCCTTTGTTTTCCATCTTAGGTCTTAACTGCCATTTCATGCTTTAAGGCGATTTGTCCTTAGACCCTCCACTTTGAGAGATACCTCATGATGAGTGTCTTAAGCAGGGCTGGTGGAGGCACTAGGCGATCGCCTAGAGTGCCACAGGTTTAGGGGCGACCCAGCAGCCACCTATATGAATACCTCCGCTGTTTAAATTTTTGCTTGCTTCTCCTATAGCCGGAGAATACCGTGTGTAAATCCACCTTTCTGTACATATTTATCCACCTCAGCCGATGTAATTAATCAGTCTTTTCCTAAGTATACATCCCTCTACTATTGTTCCCCCTAGTATGGTATTCCCTTTGTTCCTCCAGAAGTATTTCTATTGTATTTATTCTATTACAAGTATGTAGCTTTCCCCAAGGTGTTAATTTGTTATTGTAACAAGTTTTTTACTTTTGTCCACATAATAAGTTTATCCACTGCCTGTACCTTCTTAACGGTACTGTTCCTATCTATTTTCCTTAACCTGCTTAAACTTTCTGCCTTATCCTCCCTTTTCTCTTCTAGCCTGCTCCCCCTTCCCCGTCCATTGCATTTTTCCAACCTTTTCAAGTTAATTGTAAACCGGTGTGATGTTCCTACGAATGTCGTTATAAAAAATGTCATAAATAAATAAATAAATAAATAAATACTGCTTCCATCGGACCTGTTCAGAATTGTGAAAATGTTTTGTCCCGATTCCCCACACTGGTGGCAGCTGTAGTACCTAGGCCAGCGATTCTCAACTGGTGTGTCTCGTGCTACTCGCAGCCAGTGGAGCCAAAGAAATAAAGACCGGTGCTGCCAGCCGCTGCTGGAGACCAGGCCAGCGAGGTCGAAGAAATAAAGACTGGCGCAGTTAACCACCGCCAGAGACCAGGCCGGCAGGGGCCGAAGAAATGAAGACCGGCACTGCTAGCCGCTGCTGGAGACCAGGCCGGCGGGCCAAAAATGAGCTGTTCAGCTGGGGGCCTTTGTGTGTATGTGTGTATTTGAGATCGGAAGGGTACTTCTGTGTGTGTGCGTGTGGTGTATATGTGAGAAAGGAATGATGCTTCTGTGTGTGTGTGTGTGTGTGTGTGCGCGCACGCGTGTGTGGTGTATATGTGAGAAAGGAATGGTGCTTCTGTGTGTGTGTTTGTGTGTGCACGTGCGTGTGGTGTATATGTGAGAAAGGAATGGTGCTTCTGTGTGTGTGTGCGGGGAGAGAGCGCATTTGTGTTTGAGAGAGCATGAGGGGGAGAGAGAATGTGTGTGTGTGTGTGAGAGAGAGAGAGAGAGAGAGAGAGCATATAGGGGAGAGAGAGAAAAAGTGTATGTGTATGTGAAAGCATATGGAGGAGAGAGCATGTGTGTGTGTGTGTGTGTGATAGAGCATGTGGGGGAGAGATTGAGTGTGTGTATGAATATGTTTGAGTAAGTGAGCATGCCTGTGTTGGAGTGTGTATATGTGAGAGAGAGGAGAAAGTCTTTGTATCACAGCCCCTCTCATTAATCCATGACAAGCTCAGACTGAAACTCAAAAGTTCCCAGCTATTATTGAGTAGTGTTTATGTGTTTGCTGTTTTGAAATATTTTATTGGTGTTTGGTAAAGCTTTCAAATTTTGCATGAGTCTTTAATTATTAGATATTCTATTCATCAGCTGTTTTGAAATTATTTTATTAGTATGATTTTACTATTATGATTAATGATTTATATATCTTGATTTTATTGATTGTTTCACAAGGAATGGTGAAATTTTTGTTTTTCCATTGTTGCACTGTATAGAGTCTGGCGTGTTGCATTTTACAGTTCAGTTTTTGTCTGCACATTTCCATTTATACTTTATGTGGCTTTATTCTGCATTTGTTAAGGGTTTGTGTTCTGCATGCAAAGACTGAGATGAAGCATTCTTTTAGCATGTGGTTTCTCTGTAGGGATCTATTCTATTTTACTGATAGGAGGTGTATTGATATTTTAGATTCTGGTGTAATATTTGTGGTGCTCTTTTTCATAGGTAGGGTTGTTATTCTTTGAGTGTTGGCAGATAGTACTGTGTTCATATGGGAGGACCATGCCGAAACATATCACAATAGGTATGAAGTGATATGAATTCAATCAGAGTCTCTTACAGAGAATCCCTACAAGTACCACATGCCAAACCCATGCGGCACATAACTGCCAGAGACAGGGCTTTCTCCACTGCAGGACCAACACTGTGGAACTCCATCCCACCAGATTTGCAACAGGAACACTGCCTTCCCACTTTTAGGAAAAGACTCAAAACGTGGCTATTCATGAAAGCCTTTCCAGACCTAATCTGAACCTATTCCGTCATTAACTAGTCGCTCAGACTTTCCCTTAATCATGGTAATTAATATCTCTACCTCATAAGGGCAATTCATTAATGCTTCAACTACATTGACTGGCATATATGTTCTCTCTTTTAAAACCCCAGCTTCTTTTCTCTGTTCCAAGTTGTATTACTCCCTTGTTTTATTGTAACTGCAATCCTTAGCCTTCACTTGTTTAATGTTTACTACTATTATTACTATTATTATTATTATTATTATTATTAGGATCAATGTTATTTATTGCCTTTTTGTTCCCTATCCACTTGTTAATTGTAAACCGACATGATGCGATTTTTTCGCGAATGCCGGTATAGAAAAACTTAAAATAAATAAATAAAATAAATAATTCTAATATGCAAAGTTTTCTTGTTGGCATCACAATAGTGCATGAAATTATCACAACAACGTGTATATTTATTATACCTCAGAATGCAATTTTTCATGTAAAATATGTTGTTAGAAATGCATAATTTTAAATTGTGTATGGGGAGATAGGGGGAAGGGGCACCAGGTTATAAGGTTTGCCTAGGGTGCCTAATGCCCTTGCACCAGCCCTGGTCTTAAGCAATACAAATACAATACCTTGTGATTTTTTCATTGCAGCAAACAGCAAGCACTGCAATTTTCACTGTGACTAAAGCTTCAGGTGCAGATCTAAAATAACCTTATTCTTTGATTTCAACACATTTCACCATCAGATCATAAAACTTTAGCAACTTATAGTAAATATCTAACTGGCTGAGCTTAGAAATATATGTTCCATTGTATTATTCTTTGCATAGCTGACCTACAAATGGAGACACCAAGACCATAAATCAAGAGTCATTTCTACTCTAATTCCTTAAAGTATCGCATGATAAATATTGTATTTCCCCTTGGGAATTCAGGGCTGGAAAAAACAGGGCAGATAGCTGTCTCTCCATAGCTCATTATTTTCTCTCACCTCCTCTTAGTCTCATCCCCTCTCCCACTTCCATCTCTCTCTTTTGTCCACCATGATCCCCTGTGTTTTCCCAACCTTTCTTTTCGTTTACCTCCCCTATCACTGGTCTCCTCCCCCACATCCATACAGTTCCTTTCCTGCTCATCTTCAGCTCTCTCTTCCTTTTAAATTCCCTTCACCTAACCATTTACTCCTACTCCTCATCACAGCCCATATCCTCTCTTACAACTTGTATCCCTTCTCCCCCTTCTCTCAGCTACTTTCCTCTTCTCACAGCCTGCGTCCCTCTGACTTCTCTAGCCTCACGGCCTCTGGATATTCTTCTCCGTCCCTCTCCCCCTCATAGTTCCTCAAATGCTTCTGTCCCAGCCAGAATTCCTTCTTTCAGTTCCTCCCCCATTCTGTATCCCCTTTTAGAACCATCTCCCAGCAATTCTCTCGGCCTCTTCCCCCCCCCCCCCCCCTCCTTATAGCTCTTCTTTCCCTTTCTAGCCAGAGTGGCTAGAAAGGGAAAGCAGCCCTTCCCATCTCCACTGCTCTTCGGAAAGCCTAATCTTTCTTGACTGCTGCTGCTCGCTGATCCCCCATTAGGCAGACATTCCCCAGTCAGGAAGGGTGCAAGGGAAGGAGGAAGCAAAAACAAGGAGACAGAAGGACTTCCTTACTGCCCTTCCCCCACAACCCTGCAGCAAGGAGTTGAGTTAGCTGGATGACTTAGCCGGCTAAGTCTGGTCAGGCAAAGAACTCTCCTAAAGTTAGCCGGCTGCACCATGGAATATACCCCCAAAGTGAACCAGATAAGTTCATTTGGCTAACTTTGCTATCCAGACTGTGTCTGAATATGAACCTCATAAAAATCAGTGATCAAATAAGAGTATATCCCCACTCCTCTCTACGACAATCCCACCTCTGTGTCTACTCCATAGCTCCTCAGCTGCATTACAGCACTGACAAGAAAAGGCAGCATGGAGGAGACTAATATGTTTCAAAAAGTGGGCAGAGATGAACCCTAGCACAAATCGATCTGTCAATTAACATACAGCTGGACATTAACTGGTTGATGCAGATTTCTGGCCTTCTACATTATGTACCTACCTATTAGTACATAGCACACTAACATGGATCTTAATTTGTGTATTAAAACTGGCACACTAATTTAATACCCATTAGCACACAGATTAATTCAATTCTGTAATCTTTACAATGATTTATTCACTAAGCATTTTGTTTAAATGCTAGCCACTGTAAACCTCATAAAAATCCCACTGCAACAAACAAATGAAAGTTAAAACTAAATAAATCTTTCTTTTCGCTAGAAAATAGAAACAAAACATTTATTTCCTGTGGGCACTGGATCTTTAATCTATCACTGTCAGCAGCAGCTGTTCATCTCAGAATTTTGATTATCATTCTTATTTTGAGCACATCTGTGAAAGTCAATAGCCTTCCCCTTCAATTACGCATTTTCAAATACCTGCAAACTTGGATGGTATCCTAAATAACATGATATGTCTCAAAAGAAAATTATGATGCTTCGTCTTTCCTTTTCCAAACATTTGAATCTGTGGTGAGAACAGAGTTTCCAAGGTTAACATAAATGAGAAGGTTAGGATACAAAATTAACCCCTAGATTTATCAAAATGCTATAAATAAAGCAGAATAGCGCCTGCGATAAAAAAAAGGGGGTGTGCTTAGGTTAACTTAATTTCCCTGCTCCTGCATACACTGCAGATGCATTAGAGGGAAAAGGTTTTCATGGCATATACCACCCAGGCAAGAAAGAGAGAGAAAGAGAGAACAAGGCTGTGATAAGTAAACAGTTGTTAGGTTTTTCCTTTTTTATGCGAGCACACGGATGCGGTTCCCCCCTAGGCTGTCTTTTTGATTCGGCATTTGTTGATCGGGTAGTCTAGAGATACGGTGCGTGGTGTAGATGGGCATTTGCCCATTATGCATGATATCCTTTGAAGTTATGGGATCTATTGTCAAGTATTTGCACATCCCAATATGAATGCTGTCTTTTTCATGTGGCTTTTGTTTTAGCCTTTTTCAGAGCATTTAGTTAGCGAGCTAGTAGCCAGAATGTCAAAAGGGGCAGAATCCACTAGTTTGTTGGTTCAGCATGTGACTTTATCTAACGAGTCAATCATGCTGTATATACACCGAGATCGAAAACTGATCAGGAGGAAAGGGTTTGTCTGTGATCCTGCGGGTGGTGCCAGGTTTACGCACATGTCCAGTAGTCAATTATTTAATGTTTTGCCATATTCGGGCTCCGGGGACCTCTCCGTTTCTGGTTCATGCGGCCGGCCGGCCACTGACTAAATATCAATTTGAAAGGTATTGCAGTCTTCTTTGTCAGCTTGGGACTAGATGTCAGACAGGTTGAGATGCATTTGTTTCGAATCAGAACAACAACTTCAGCGGCTTCCGCAGGATTGTCAGGAGGGGTAATTCAAAGGATCGGTTGGTGGAGGTCTAATACGTTCAATGGTTATATCCATCCAGGGCCTTTGTAATTTGAATGCAGCATCTAATTGCTTTTTCTTTTTATGTACTGCATGCTCACAGAGTTGTACATGGCTGGTTGGACGTTCCTAAATTGTGTGGGCATACAAGCATGCATGTGGACAACCTTACGGGTCTCAACTGGACTTGACGAGGCGTGATTGTTCATTGGTTGGGTCGCAGGGGAATGCTTTGAGATTAATTGATCCTATGCTTGCGACAGGGTTTGGAGTGGTTTGGGCAACCGCATGTGTTGATCATTCACTTAGAGGGTAACCACTGGGGTAAAATGTCAGGGCGCAAATTCATCAGCATGGTACATAAAGATTTAATGTTTATCTCTATATTGTTACCTGCTGTTGTAATTTGTTGGTCTGACACTTTAGAAAAACCTGCTGAGATGAGCAATTTAATATGGCACAGGAGCCGGGCAAAAGCCAATCAGCAGATTGGCTCTTGGCTGAATCCATTGGAGGGGTCATCATATACATCATGAATGGTCTTGGGATTTAGAGCAGGGTTTCTTCAGGGAGGATGGGGTCCACTTGTCATTTATTGGTTTAGATTTATTCCTTAATTCATTTCAGGAGGCCTTGGAAAAATTGTTTTGTTAGGAATCCTGGCTGCATATTGGGGGGGGGGGGTCAAAAGTTATTTTATAACTGTGACTATGGCGGGTTGCCCGAGCCGGTTTGGTGTTCAGCATTTACTCAATTTTCTGCTGAATTGACAGCAGTCATGTCTCAACTTATGGGGACAACTGAGTGCAGTTGACTCCATAGGACTCCTTGCTGGGTGGTGGCAGGAGTCTACTGGCTTGATTCCTTGCTGTGAGGTTGCGAGGGTCATGGCAATGAGTGTAATTCATACAGGAACTTGCTAGACAGGTGGCTGGTGATGATCATCTTGATGGATAGTAGCGGATGGTTACTGGGAATTTCTTAAGCTGGTGTATTTGGGGGGCTCGAGCAACTGATTGTATTATGTAATAAAGCTGTGGCCTGTTTGATTCCAATTTGTTATCAGTGTTTTATTAGAGCTTTGTAAAAGGGCAGATGCAGAAGAAATGTATGTCCTGGCTACCCATATTATTATTTTCATTTTTATTATTTCAAAATTTATAATTCACTCTTCCTTAAAAATACTAAGAATGATAAACAAAACTACCCTATTGATCCTTAAAAGGAAAGGCAAAGGGAATGAACAGTGAAGGGAGCCCAGGAGGCAGGCATTTCTTATGCACAAAAACACTTTAGCTTTTGGAAATGGGGTTTGAATTTTAGAACTACTACTGTTTTTGGCTTTTAGAAATGGTATTTGGACTTTAGAACCATGGCTGTATGTGAACACTTTATTGATCATCAGTGGAAAATAAGTAATCACTTCTCCAATATGTGTTTTTGCCATCCCTTTAGTTGTGATGTTTAACGTGTCACTGCCATTTAAAAAGAACTCTGGTTAAGAATTGTGGATGTATATCTTGTTTTCATGAAGGATATTTAAAATTACACTGGGAAGTAATATCCTGAAAATATTATACCACAATAGTACTGAATTCTATAACAGTTATTCTACTCTGCTTACCACATATGATTGCCTCCTAAACAATTTTTTACACATAAAATATCCACTACATAATAAAGAGGGTTTTTTTAGTACAATCAATGGTTTATTTTGCTATGTATTTTGAGAGGCAGTCTCATTGGGTTTGTCTTGTTTCGAATACTTTTTACAAATTGTTTAAAAATACCATATTGGAAGCCCAGACCAAAAGTATTCCATGCATTAAAAATGATGGAAGGAAGGACAAATATCTGCCAGCATAGTTAAAAGGTGAGATGTGAGAGGTTTTTATAGCCAAACAACATCTTTCAAAAATTGGGAAAAGGATCAGAATGAATAAAACAGCATAAGTACTAGCAAATTAGAAGCAAAATGTTGATAAGGAATGCAAAGAGATTTTGAAAAGAATCTGGTCATGGAAGCAAAAACTCATAATAAAAACTTTTTAAGGTATATTTGAAGCAAAAAGCCTATGAGGGAGTCAGTTGGACCATTTGATGATCGAGGCGTAAAAGAGGCACTAAGAGAGGAAAAAGCCAAGGCAGAGAGACTAAATAAATTCTTACTTTCAATCTTTACTAAGGAAGATATAAGGGAGATACTCATATCAGAAATGATAAAGGTGATTATTCAGAGTAATTGAAACAAATCTTAGTTAATATGGAAGATGCAATAAGACAACCTGACAAACTAAAGAGTAACAAATCACCTGGACCAGATAGTATACATTCCAGAGTGCTAAAAGACCTGAAAAATGAAATTTCAAACCTACTATTAGTAAAAAGTAACCTCTCATTAAAATCAGCTATAATATCTGGAAGGTGGCCAATGTAATGACAGTTTTTAAAAAGGGTTCCAGGGGTGATCCAGAAAACTACAGACTGGTGAACCTGATGTCAGTGCCAGCAAAAAAAAACAAAACAAAATTGCTGAACAAATAGAAACTCATAGTTTAATAGGACAAAGCTCACATGGATTTAGCCAAGAGAAGTCTTGCTTTACCAATCTGTTACATTTTTGTGAAGGCGTGGATAAATGTGAACCAGTAGATATACTGTGTCTGGATTTTCAAAAAGCATTTGACAAAGTATCTCATAAGAGACTGCTGAGGAAATTAAAAAGTCATAGAAAGCAATATCCTATTTGGATTGAGAAGTTCTGAGAACTGGTTAAAAGACAGAAAACAGAGAGTAGGGCTAAATGGTAATTTTTTTCAATTGAGAAAGGTGAATAGAGGAGTGCCCCAGGGTAGGCAATGGGGGGACACACCTTTAAGCATAATTATAAATGACCTGGAAATGGGAACAATGAATAAAGTGATCAAATTTGCAGATGATACAAAATTATTCAAAGTTGTTAAATTTCAAGAGGTTTGTGAGAAATTGCAGGAGGAGAGTTTGTGAGACTGGGACACTGGGCATCTAAATGGCAGATGAAATTTTAGCTGCAAATTATAACTTCACAATGTAAAGTTTTAAATTAGGAATTACCACCCAGGAAAAGGATCCAGGCATCTGTTGAGAACGGCCACGAAAGGCCTTGCATTCTGTTATGAAGGGTTGTTTTAGTGTGCCTTTGGGCCTCAGCCCGACCCCAGATGGATCCAGGACCTAACCGAGGGTTGACGGCGTGTTCCACCATGGCGACGGTCTTACCCTCTGCCAGGCCTGCAAGCTCCCAAGGCCAACAACAGGATGATGTTGGAATGTGAATGGTCCTCCGACCATTCCGAGCCCTTTCGGACCTGCTGCATGAAACAGCATGGAGCAGCAGGCCTGGTCTGAGGTCGAGGGCAGACAGGCCTTGACACGAAGACATGACAGCAGGATCGATGCAACGGCATCGCGAACAAGGACATGATACCAGGATCGATGCAACGGCATCGCGGACAAAGACATGATACCAGGATCGATGCAATGGCATCGCAGACATGATACCACGATCGATGCAACGGCATCGTGGACGAAGACTTGACACCAAAGCTGATGCGAAGACATCACGGACCAGTGGTTGATGCGATGGCATCCCGGACCAGGGTCAATGCGACGACATCAGGGACAAGACATGATACCAAGAGTGATGCAACGGCATCCAGGACGAGACGAGGAACTGACGAAGTCCAGACGAGAAGCTGGGCGGAAGGACATTGGCAATGTCTCTCAGGGCGCCCTACTCAGCCCACCTGCGGGACTGAGTCACAGACCACCCTGTCCCACTGCACGCCCTACACAACCCAAGGATGCTGGTTACGGACCACGGTTGGAGCGGGACAAGAGCAGGGAAGGATCCAGATGAAGCAGAACTCCAACGATGGAGCTGATGTCGTCCGAAGCTCCACCAATGGCTGGCAGGGCATGACAGCTCAGGAGCACAGGACACACGTCCACCTGTAGGCTAGTCCATTTTCAGGCAAGACATCATCCGAGGGACCCCCAGCCTAACAGGTACCAGAAGGCTCAAGAGTGCTGAAGACGAAGACACAGAAGCAGGACATCAAGGAACCTGGAACATCAGGAAACGGAGGATCAAAGCGAGACACCAGGACAGGGACCTCAGGCCTTCCTGTACCAGCCCTTTTATAGGGCTGGTACAGGAAGTCCCATTAAAGGTGGGGCCAGCACACTTCCTGTGTCTGGCCCTTTAAATGTAGCAGAGAGGCACGCGCCTGCACCTAGAGGAAGTAGGAGAGCTCTGCAGGACCGCGGACAGCGGCCTGCACCGACGTCAGACGCAGAGGAAGCAGGGCAGGGCCTGAGGAGCAGGCCCGATGACGGCAGCAGCTCCAGCCACTGCAAGAAGCCCCGGGGGTGGTTCCAGCCACCACTCCAACCCGGGGATGTGGCCTTCGTCGGCGGCATTCCCGGCTGCGCTGAAGAGGGCAAAAGGCCCGCGGCTCCGGCCGTGATGGAGGGAGACCTGATGGATGGCCTCCGGGCTGCAGGGGAGTGCAAAGTCCGCAGCTCCGGCCTCGGGCGGCAGGCCTGACGGCGGCGTCCGGCCGTGTCGGGTGAAGCAGCATGGGGTGAGTGCCTGCTTCTGGGGGGACTCGTGGGCAGAAGGATTCATAACAGCATCACTGTGGATAATATGCTGAAATCCTCTATTCAGTGTGTGGTGGTGGCCAAGCAAGCAAACAGAAAGCTAAAATTATTTGGAAAGAAATAGAGAATAAAATAGAGAATATCATACTGTCTCTATAATGCTCCATACTGTAACCAAACCTTGAGTATTGTGTGAAATTCTGGTCACCAACCCTTAAAACCTCGCTGACTAGCCTAGTGTTTTTTCTTTCATGACCTACACACCATCCATAGCAGAAGTAAAGTTATGTGGATAGGGACCCTGGCACACGCTGGTGTGCGTAAATACTTACGCACTGGTTTCGTTCATATTTCCTGGAACACCCATGCTCCATCCAGACCACACACATGCCTTACCCCTTTTATGAAAAAGAAATTTTACTCGCGTACCGAAATATACGCGTGTACCCGGGCGCCTGTTAAAATCTGCGCGACATGTGCTGGACTGATATATGCGCATATCTCCCAGCTTTGAAGCACATAGCGCTTTTAAAATTCACCCGTTAGGGTGCAATATTGAAAACCTTTTATGCAGGTAAACATGCATTTACCCGTGTATAAGGATCCTTAGAATATTGTCGTAATAATTAGTGCCTTCATTTGCAAGAGATTTCCATGTGAGGGCAGTAAGCACCGCAGGATGCACACTTTGAAATGCACATATTTTGTGTGCAAAACTCCTCACTGCATTTTGCAGACAGAAAATATGCGTACGACTGAGAGTAATACTATGCAGTCAGCCCCATTTCTGGGGAGCTCTAATGGAATCCAATGTGGTGACTGTAGTATAAGAACTCCGACTGCAGATGCGATTTTTGGGTAAATGCAAAGAACTATATTTTGTTTGGACTTCTGCTCTAGGACTGAGTACTTGATTTTTTAATCCAATGACCTTTAATTCTTCTACGTAACTTTATTTTTGGAACATAGCACCCTATTGTGTGTGAATATACACTTGCTCTACAGGAGGTGCAAATGTGTGCACACACATTTACGCATGCACATCTGAAAATCTACATTATGTGAGTAAGCCTGCCCTAATTTTCAAAGCAAATTTACGTGTGCAAGTCTGCTTTGAAAATTCGAGTTTAAGTACTTTTTACTCGCTTAATTTAGCTTCTGTGCACAACTATAAAATTACTACTCTTCCTGTGTAAATTGTTTATCTGGGGGAGTGAGATCCTCTTAGAGCCCTAAAGGTTTATTCTGTGCACATTCGCAGATCCACATTCCCCATCCCTACAATAAGTTAGGTTAGTGCTCAGCAGGGCTGGGAAGTGTGTCCCCTCCCCCCTTCCATGGAGGCAGGGCTTATAAGAGACCAACATGTTTACTGAGTTTAAAAAGGCAACACACAATATATCTCATGACCTAATGCACTCTGCAAATACAGATAGGGCCAGCATAACAACTGACAACAAAGTAAAGCATTGTGCTTCTAGAGATTAAATAAAACTTGACAGAATAATAACAGTTGCTTAACTAATCTATCTGCTCAATTAACAAAAAAGTGACAATATGGACATTACAGAAGTGTCTTTGGGAAGCAGTATATGCACTTGTATTAAAGTATTACAGTGAGTTAAGTATGTTTCTTTTAAATACAATGAAAGCAAACTAAAGTAATGCCACAGCTGGAAGGAATGAAGCACTGTAATATCAGAAAAAGTGAGAAAATAAAAATTATTTATTAAACACAGTAGAATTTAACAAAAGGATCTGCATCCTGTCTGAATCTTATTAGAGTTTAACAAACAAGTTCTGTTGTCTAGAAAGATGGCAATATATTTGCTGTCTCTACATGATGCTGAGTTGTTGTTTTTTTTTTCTTTTCCCTCTTTTAGGTCAAATATTTAACAAACATGTTGCCTGTCTCTCTGCAACCGGGGCTAGCATCTGGCACCATGAGCTTTCATTTGCCACTACTTGGGTATTTTTTTCTATCCTAATTTATAAGGGGCACCATTTCCAAAAGCATGGAACCAGGTTGCTGGCACTCACCTTTAAAAAGGAAATTGCACAGCTTTTAAACTAGAGGATGGGGAAAGCCAAGCTCAGAAGCTCATGGTTCAATTTATGTTATCTTGGAAGGTTACTAAGAGAATAGGGAAAATAGGGCATCCCAGTAGAGAGGTTGCAATAAATGCCAAAATGGTCAAGGTGCCTTTAAATAAAGTGCTGACAAAGCAGAAAGGTTCCAAATTACTCCTTTTAACTGATAACCAGGTTGTTAATACAAGCAAAAAAAACAAAACAAAACATATTTTGAAATGTTTGAATACAAATGCTGAAAGCCTGAAAAACAAGATGGGAACGTTAGAGCCCTACAGTACTGGATGAAGAGGTAGACATAATTGGAATTTCTGAGACCTAGTGGAAGGAAGATAAGCAATGGGACACTCTGATGCCAGGATACAAATTATATCAAAATGACAGGATGGATCAAATTGGTGGAGGGGTGGCACTATATGTTAAAAATGGCATTGAGTCAAACGGGATAAAAGATCTGCAAGAAACAAAATGCAGTGTTGAATCTTTATGGATAGAAATTCCAGGTGAAAAGGGGAATAAAATAGCAGTGGGAGTACATTTCTGTCCACCTGGCCAGAATGAACAGACAGACAATAAATGCTAAAAGAAATTAGGGAAGCAAACAAAATCAGCTGCACAGTAATAATTGGTGAGTTCAATTACCTCATTTTTGACTGGGTGGATGTCACATCAGGACATGCTATGGAGGTAAAATTCCTAGATGACATAAATGATTGCTTCATGGAGCAGCTGCAATGCCTGTTGGAGAAGTGGACCCCTAGTGCCAAGGGGTGATTGGCACCACCTACCTATTAAGCATGCACACTAGGCCCACCCTGTCAGCTAACGGAGAAACCCTATGGCAGAAGCAACTGGAGCTTCGCCTATACCAGCCCCATCCCCCACAGTTTGAACCTTTGGGTTCCAGGGGCCGGCAGGACTTAGGTGGGTGACCAGGTCAATCCAAGAGAAGAGGTCCAGGTAAGTGTGGGTTGAGGCAGGCATCAGACAGCAGAATGGGTAACAAGCCAGAGGTCAGGGCAGGCAGCAGACAACACACAGGAGGCCAGGGTCAGGATCCAGGAAGTCAGTCCGAGACAAACAGAACAGACAAGACAGACAGGACCAATGGACAAGCAAGGAAAGGAACATACAGGAACTGAAACAAGAGCAGATGGGCAAGGAACAGGACAACAAACAGAGCACTGAGGAGCAAGGGACAAGGCAGAAAAGACATGAGGATAGCAATACACACTGGAGCACAAGGGCACCAGGAGGGAGACCTGTTGCTGTGGCGCTGGCTGGTTGCATGAGACTTCTTTATATACTCCTGGAGGATGTGACATCATCAGCCAGCACCACAGGAAGTCCCAGCTAGGTGACAGCTATAAAGGCAGTCTAGAGTTGGAGGACGTTCTATCCAGGGTCCTTAGAACAGCATGCTGCCGGAGGCTAGGCCAAAGTTGCTTCAGATCAGAGATGAGGGGCATAACAGCAGCTGGTACAAGAACCAACAAGAGAGAAAATTTTTTAGATCTAGTCCTTAGTGGAACCCAGGATTCGGTGTGAGACAACAGTGACGGAGCCACAACAAATTTGACTTAATAACTTAAGGAAGGATAATTAAGAAATCTACTGTGTCAGCATTTTACTTTCAAAAAGATATAACTATGATAAAATGAGGAAGTTATGAAAAATCTGAAAGAAGCAGCTGCAAAGGTTAAGAGTGTACATCATGGATGGGCATTTTTTAAAAATACCATAAAAATACTATCTTGAAAGACAAGACCAGATGTATTCCACGCATTAAAAAAAGTGGAAGGAATGGTAAATGGCTATTAGCATGGTTAAAAGGTGAGGTAAGTGAGCTAAAATAATATAATAGCTGAAAGAAAATTCATTGGTGATGTTTTTATCTATTTTATTGTATAATAGAGGTATTTTATTTTATGTTGTTGTACTATATCTGTTTTTCATTTTGTTGTACGTCACTTTGGAAGATTTTACTCTAAAACCTGGAAAGTGATTCATAAATGTAATAAATAAAAAATAAATAAAATGGAAAAGGGATCTGAATGAAGAAAGCAGAAAGCAGCATAAATACTGGCAAGTTAGATGCAAAGCACTGATAAGGAAGTCAAAGAGAGAAGTTGAAAAGATAGCTTGCTGTGGAAGCAAAACTCTTAAAAAAATCTTTTTCAGATACATTTGAAGTAGAAAGCCTGTGAGGGAGTTGGTTTGACTATTCGATGATCAAGGTCCTTGGAGATGACAAAGCTATAGCAGAGAGACTGGGATGATAACTTTCAAAGCCATGCATGGGTGCACAGGTGTGCTCGTTTGTCAGCCCTCTCCTGGGAACATGGCTATTTATAACATACATGCATATATGTGCGCATGTTATAAAATAACCTGACCGTGCGCACATGTGCGCTTCAATTTTAAGTGGGCACACCCCTGTGTGCACAAACGCTGCTTCTACTATGTAAGTGGGGGGATTTTAAAAAGCATGCATGCCTATGCCATTGCCAGTTTTCCCAGTTCATTCCCAGTTCGCCCAGTTAAGGGATAGGACTTCCAAACCTCCCTAGTTTAATAGCCTCCCTTTCTCCCTGTTAGCCCCACCCATTAAAACCCTGCTAATCTTCCTTGATTTTTTTGTTTAATAAGTTACATGTCCTCCATAGCAGAAGTAAGGTTCTCTGTACACCGACGTGATATCTTGATAAACGGCGGTATATAAAAACCAATAAATAAATAAATAAATAAATGTGGCAGGGGAGTCTAGCACATGCCAGTGCTCATAAGTATTTACATGCAAATTTCATGTAAAAATCCCAGAATGCTCATGCCGTGCCAATTCCATGCCCACACCCCTCCCCCTTTTGGAAATTTTTGATTTGTGCATGCAGCAACATGTATGCATGTATCCCAGTGGCTTTTAAAATCCGTTCGGCATGCACCAGCCCAACATATTCTCGCATCCCCTGATCGATGCGCATTGGGCTTTTAAAATTCAGCTTAAAATGAATCCTTTCCTTTGATCTTCAATGTGGAAGATGTAAGAGAGATACCCATACCAGAAACGATATTCAGAGGTGATGATTCAGCAGAACTGAAAGAGGTTTCAGTGTACCTGAAAAATGTAATAGTGAAAATTGACAAACTAAAGAGTAGCAAATCACCTGGACCAGTTGATATATATCTCAGAGTGCTGAAAGAACTGAAAAATGAAATAGCAGACCTGCTATTGGAAATTTGAAAACTATCAGTAACATCATCTATGATAGTAGTTCTCAACCTTTCTTCCATCATGACACACCTGACAGATGATGCTCACAACCGTGACACATTGCACACTACATTTAACAGCTATACTAAAAAAAAAAAAAAATCTAGATATTTTATTGTTGAAAATGATGCAGGAGAAAGATAACATTTTTAACTTTCAATAACTGCTTATAAAATATCATTATTAAATGTTATTTTTTCACAAAAATTTTAATCTTTGTTTATTGCATCAGTGAGAAATTTGGGACTGATATATATATGCAGCACACAGTTTTTCAATACATACCTGTTAGGTCATTTTGTGCTGCATGCAACTGTAATTTTTATTATGTATGTTTTATCTTATAAACTCTCATGCATTTCATTATCAACCTCAGAAAGTTCTGACCTCTTCTGGAGATTATATAGGGCAGAATTAGGAAATTTCCCCTTTCAACTCACCCTACAAAAAATATATTCAAATTCTGACATCCCCTCAGTAAATAGTACTTCAAAATCCCTTCCATGCCAGCCACTGTGCGAAATAACATGAAAACCTGCTAAAAAGACATTTAGAAATTATATAGCATACCAGCCATACCATAAGGGTACTAACACCCAGGACTTGCATAGCAACAACCTTACCTATGAAAAAGCAAGACTGCAGATATAGAACACAGTACACTTACTATTGGAAAAACAAAGCCAGAATGCTCTAGATTCCTATACATAATCTACATCCTACTTAGCAGAATCCCTCCTCTGTCAAACATGCAGAATGCAGACTGATCCTTATCTAATAAGAATAAAAGACCATAAATTATAAACAAGCATACAGAGAAAAACTGAAACTCCAAGAAGCAGGATTGGGAGGGGGGGGGGGGGGAGCAGGATACAGCATGCCTGCAACATTTCTGGCTTGGATTGGTGGTGGCAGTGATTGCCAGGGTTGAGGGGAAAGCAGCAGCAGGGAGCGGTGATGGAGAATTTTAAGCACCAGCTCTTTGCTCTCCACTTTTCTCAAGCAGAAAGCACATGCCCCTGATATAGAAAGCATAGGCTTGCTATGTCAAATTTTTGTTGACACACTTTACACCCCTTGGTGACACACCAGTGTGTCCCGACACATTGGTTGAGAACCACTGGTCTTTGGTATCTGAAGACTGGAGGGTTGCCAATGTAACACCAATTTTTAAAAAGGGATCAAGGGGTGATCCAGGAAACCACAGATCAGTGAGTCTGACATCTGTGCCAGGCAAAATGGTAGAAACTATCATAAAGAACAAAATTGCTGAACATATAGAAAGGCATAGTTTATTGAGACAAAGCCAACATGGATTTAGCCAAGGGAAGTCTTGCCCTCACCAGTCTGCTATATTTTTTGAGGGCGTAAATAAACATGTGGATAAAGGTGAGCCAGTTGATATAGTGTATCTGGATTTTCTAAAAGAATTTGATAAAATCCCTCAGGAGAAAACTTTTAGAAAATTAAAAATTCATGGGCTAGGGGCAGTGTCCTATTGCGGATTGGGAACTGGTTAAAAGATAGAAAACAAAGAGTAGGGCTAAATGGTAAATTTTCTCAATGAAGAAAAGTGAATAGTAAGTGCCCCAGCGGTTTGTTCTGGACACAACAAGTGAGGTAATCAAATTTGCTAATAACAAATTATTCAAAATTGTCAAATCACAAGAAGATTGTGAGAAATTGTAAGAGGACCTTGTAAAACTGGAGACTGGGTATGCAAATGGCAAATAAAATTAAATGTGGACAAGTGCAACGTGATGCACTTAGGGAAGAGTAACCCAAATAATAGCTACACAATGAAAGGTTCCACATTAGGAGTCAACATTCAGTAAAAGGCTCTATGAGACATCGTTGATAATACAATGAAATCTTCTGCTCAGTCAGCAGCCAAGAAAGCAAATAGAATGCTGGGGATTATTAGGAACAGAATGGAGAACAAAATGGAGAATATCATAATGCCTCTGTATCGCTCCATGGTGTGACCTCATCTTGAGTATTGTCTGCATTTCTGGTCAACACAACTCAAAAAAGATATAGCAGAATTTGGAAAAGGTACAGAGAAGGGCAACCAAAATGATAAAGGAGATGGAACAATTCCCCTATGAAGAAAGGCTAAAGAGGTTAGGTCTCCTTAGCTTGGAGAAGAGATCGCTGAGAGGCGATATGACAGAGGTCTTTAAAATAAGTGAGGGGACGAGTAAATATTAATTGGTTGTTTACCCTTTCAAAGTACAAAGACTAGAAAGTTATTAAGCAATACATTTAAAACTAACAAGAGAAAATGTTTTTTTAATCAACGCATAATTAAGCTCTGGATTTCATTGCCAGAGGATGTGGTGAAAGCTATCAGTGTAGGTACATTTTAAAAAGGTTTGGAGAAGTTCCTGGAGGAAAAGTCCATAAACCATTATTAAGATAGAGTTGCATAAATCCACTGCTTATCTCAGGGATAAACAGCATTCGGATCCTGCCAGGTACTTGTGACCTGGATTGGCCACTGTTGGAAACAGGATACTGGGCTTGATGGACCTTTGGTCTGACCCAGTATGGCCAGTTTTATTTTGTTACATCCCCTTCCAACTTATTAGGCCAGAACAGTCCTTGCTTGGCAGGGCAGCCACACACCATGGCTTCATCCATAACCTTGCAATCACGGGCCCTAAATTCAGCTACCAAGTGTTGCCATTATTCAATGACTAATGCTCACTCGCCAAGGGGATATGAATACTAGCTTGGCAATATCATCAGCTCTGGCCTGCCCAAGAAGCAAATAACTTGACCTGGTAATCAAATCCAGGTCCTCAAAGTCACTGGGCCAGCTTACCTCACTATTCTTTCAATGTTGCTTTCAAATTATATTTCTTCCTTCAATCTTCAGCTCTTTTTTATCTCTCTCTTTTACCTCTCATTCAAACAGTTGATATCAGTCTCTTAATCTCTTCACCTTACAGAGATTAATTTAGAAATTGTATGTGAAGCAATGTTCTCTTTTACTTCTGTCATTCCCTTGAGCAACATCTTAGTACCACCAGGTCCTCAGCCTGCACAGAAGTTATCTTTTCCTCTCTGTTTAGCTCTGTGCTTCTAGCTAAATCGTTCATTTCCTGGTGAATGAATGAATTACTGCACTATCCTCCTCACTAACATCATTCTTTTCTGCACAGACTTTCTTCAGCCAGCCCCTTCAGTAGCATAACTCAGGGTGTGTTTAACTCTTCCAAATTTGCTTGTTTCCTCTATCACATCATAAACTACTGACTTCTGATTCACTTCAACTTCCAGTGTAAATGTCTCTGCTATGTCTTATTCTGAATGACAGCATGACCTGTCATTAATGCTTTCATACCTGTTCTCCTGTCCCTTACTATCCCTGGTGCCAAATTACATTTGACAGCTTTATTCTTATATTAATACTATCAAAAAATAAACTAGCCAGCACTCTCTGCAGTGCCCCTTCTAGGAGCACATAAAAATAAAAGAAGTCTGGGGCTGTGATTTTGTGATCCTGGTACCAGCTCTGTGGACTGGACCTAGCTCAGAGGCATATGGGCAATATTGTTGGCTGCTAAACAGGAAAATTACCAAAATCAATGTTTTCCCCTCCGTGACCATCAGATTGCCCCCATGCACAAATCTTCTGTCCTCTCTTTTATGCATTTACTTATTTTTTATATTGATTTAATTATTTCCAGGCTTTTTTTTATATAGTACATTCAGAAAAATACTGGTCGCAGTGGTTCTCAGTAATATAAAACAATCATAAAACACTCCTACAGGCAATACAATATTGCTCAGAATAAAAACAGAATAACAAATCTACGAATTCTGTTATTCACTTGGGTACAACCAAGCCTTCACTTTCTTTCTGAATAACAAGTAATTTGTTTCCAACCTGATTTCCTTCTACAATGTTTTCCCAAACACTGAGAACATTCTACTTTGGAAAGCTGCCCTTCCGATCTCTGACCACTGGCACTACAAACAAAACACCATGTGTTGATCTTAGATTACGACTTGGTTCATATCTCCTTACTAACTTCTATAGATATCTTGCTCTCCCTTCCCGGGCCACTTTATACATTAAGGTCATGATCTTAAACTTTAACCTTTCTCTGATGGGGAGCCAGTGTAATTCATTGGCACTCACTCTCCTTGGACAAGCAAAATTCAATGTGGCTGCCATATTTTGAATCACCTGGAGCCGTTGGATGTTTTTGGTGAAACTCCTATCAAGAATCCCAATACAATAATTTAGTATCAGCATCACCAATTTATTTATTTATTTAAACGTTTTTTATATACCGCACATGGGATCACTTACGTGTCCGTCTAAGCGGTTTACAAATTTACATACACAATAAAACACCAATGACTGGATTACTACATGAAATACTTGAAAATTCAGCAGACCCCAGATTTTCTTCAATTGATGTAACTTCAGGAATACTCTCTTCACCATCAAGGAAATTTGTGATTCAAAAGATAATTTGCTATCATACGGTACCCCCAAGTTTTTTTTTTGTTTTTTTTTTATTACAGAAGCATTTAAAATAGGATATTGCTTATTTCCAATTTCAAAGGTACAGCGATCTCCTTAGTTGTAAATATCATCCATTCTGATTTCCCCTCATTTAGAATCAACTTACTGGCTACGATTCACCTACCATCCATCCTCTTTTATCATTCATTAGCAGATCCAAGACCTCAAATTCACAACTTTGGGATTTTTTAATCAGATTCCCATGCAATGTCTTGTAGTTTAAAATTATCAAAAACATTTATTCTTCTGGGGTACCAGCAGTCAATAAACAAACAAAAGCACAAAAGGAAGAGCCACAGGATTCCACAGTACACATAACAGCAGCAACAATATAAACACACACTTTACCTTTCCCCCTCCTGTAATAGTTCATTAAGATCCCTATTTCTTCTAGCCATGTTTCACTGAAACCACAATTATCCCAGAATGTTAAATTTCTATGTACCTAAATGTTCATAAGTGAAACCCCCTCTCAAAGTTAACCTTTATTTGTTTGTTAATTTATTCTCCCCCTGTTATGTTCTCCCAGTTAACACACCCTGTTACAATGTAATCAACTCAACACGTTCCATGTAAACCAATGGAATAATATGTGTTGAATTCAGGTATGTAAAAACAAATAAATAAATAAATAACAACCATAAGAACATAAGACATGCCATACTGGATCAGACCAAGGGTCCATCAAGCCCAGTAGTCTGTCTCCAACAGTGGCCAATCCAAGTGACAAGTACCTGGCAAGTACCCAAACATTAAGTAGATCCCAAGCTACTAATGCTGGCAACAAGTAGTACTATTCCCTATTGATTAATAACAGTTTATGCACTTCTCTTCCAGGAACTTATCCAAACTTTTTTAAATCCAGCTTCACTAACTCCTTTAACCACATCCTCTGGCAACATATTCCAGAGCTTACTTGTGCGTTGAATGAAAAATAATTTTTTTCTGATTAGTTTTAAATGTGCTACTTGCTAACTTCATGGAGTGCCCCCTAGTCCTATTATTATCCGAAAGAGTAAATAACCATTTCATATTTACCCACTCAAGTCCTTTCATGATTTTACATAAGAACATAAGATTTGCCATACTGGGTCAGACCAAGGGCCCATCAAGTCCAGCATCCTGTTTCCAACAGTGGCCAATCCAAGTAACAAGTACTGGGCCTTAAAAAAGCTAGATTTTAAAAGGCCCACGCATGTGTCCATGTGCGAGCGGATGGCCTCTTCCACGTACAACGGGGGGATTTTAGAAAAACAACACGAGGTGACGCTAGTAGGGTTTTCCTAGTTCCCGATTATCCTACCTACTCTGCCTCCCTTTTCCCCTGTTCTCCCCAACCCCTAAACTAACTCTATGTACCCTAGAAGTTTTTGTTTTGTAACATACTCGCTTCTCTGAGCTGGTGTAAGTTCTGCTTGCCAGCTGTCTGCCGGTGTGAGCTTCCTCCAGACAGGGCCTAATGGCTGCTGTTCTGGATGGCCCCCGTCTCGCCCCTCACTACCCAGATCATGCTCCTGACCTGCCCCTTTGACAGGCCAGCACTTCGGCACGTACCGGGGGATGCGCGCGTGGCCAGGCTGTTTAAAACATGCTCAGCGCACGGACCAGACACGCGTGTATACCCCGGTTTTAGCACGCACAGCACTTTGAAAATTTGGGTGTAAATGAATAGATCCCAAGCTACTAATCCTTATTGATTAATAGGGGTTTATGGACTTCTGCTCTAGGAACTTAACCAAACATTTTTAAAAACTAGCTACACTAACATGAATTCCAGAGATGAATTATGCGATGAGGGAAAAATAATTTTCTCTGATTTGTTTTAAATGAGCTATTTGCTACCTTCATGGAGTGCTCCCTAGTCTTTGTATTATCCGAAAGAGTAAATAACCAATTCACATTTACCTGTTCAAGTCCTTTCATGATTTTGTAGACCTCTATCATATCCCCCCTCAGCCATCTCTTCTCCAAGCTGAACAGCCCTAATCTCTTTAGCCTTTCTTGATAAGGGAGCCGTTCTTTTGGTCGCCCTTCTCTTTATTTTCTCCAGTGCAACTATATCTTTTTGAGATGTGGCGACCAAAACTGCACACATTATTCAAGGTGTGGTCTCACCATGGAGCGAGAGAGGCATTATGACATCCTCCATTTTATTCCTAACATTCCTAACATTCTGGTTGCTTTTTTGACTGCCCCAGCACACTGAGCCGATGATTTCAATGTATTATCCACTATTACACCTAAATCTCTTTCCTGGGTGGTAACTCCTAATATGGAACCTAACATTGTGGAACTATAGCATGGGTTATTTTTCCCTATATGCATCACCTTGCACGTATCCACATTAAATTTCATCTGCCATTTGGACACCTAATCTTCCAGTTTCATAAGGTCCTCCTGCAGTTTATCACAATCCGCTTGAGATTTAAGCACTCTGCATAATTTTGTATCATCCGCAAATTTAAGCACCTCACTTGTTGTACCCTTTTCCAGACCATTTATTAATATATAAAAAAAAGCACTGGTTCTAGTACAGATCCATGAGGCACTCCACTGTTTACCTTTTTTCACTATGAAAACAGACCATTTAACCCTACTCTCTGTTTCCTGTCTTTTAACCAGTTTGCAATCCACAAAAGGACATCACCTCCTATCCCATGACTTTTTAGTTTTCTTAAAAGCCTCTCATGAGGGACTTTGTCGAATGCCTTCTGAAAATTCAAATACAACACATTTACCATTTCACCTTTATCCACATGTTTATTTACCCCTTCATAAAAATGTAGACCTCTATCATATTCCCCCCCTCAGCCTCAACCCTCATGCATTAACCATTCTACCAACATTATCTTATTGATATTCACACAGAGTTGCTGGATTTTTCACAGGAATACATTTCAAAAGATGGTCACAGGATCTTTCATAATGTAATTAGACTTCATACTTCCTTCCAAGTTCCTCTTGGCAAATACCTAGGAGCATTCCCTTGGCACACAAGCACACAAGATAATAGAAGGTCATGCTGGATTGGAAGAACCAGCAGGCCTAATAAGATTTCTTACACTCACTTCAAGTCTTTCTCTGAGTCACTTCAAGGAAAAGCCACATGTTCCCACTCAAGCTTATATTTATGCAAGGCACACTTCTCATAGAGCCAAGAAAAACAAGAAGGGACGCAATCTATGAAAGCCGTTGTGGTGTAAACAAAAAAGATAGATGCCGGATGTCCTTTTTTTTAATGTTTATTATGATGGAGACATTTTCAAATGCCCGACTCTGGCCACTATGCAAAAGTGGAGATAGCACATCCAGACTTGGCAGAAATGACAGGCACCTAATGCAGATGCATCATTGATCATTAGTGTGCGTCAAATATGACTGACACACAAACAATCTGTGCTTGATTCCTGAACTGAAAGTTGTAGCCCCTGAGGCAGCCACTTGCATAGTGGCGAAACTTTGGCTAGAGTCGGGCATTTTAATACATCTCCACCATAATAAACAATGAAAAAAAAGAACATCCGGCATCTATCTTTTTTGTTTACACCACATTTCTCATAGAGGTCATCTCTTCCTAGACATACTTAAAGAAATAATCAAAATAGTGCAATACTCTTCTGCACCACCATAATCCCAACTCAAACAAAAGTACAGTTTATGCAACAATGTGGAAAAATAACATTTTATTAGTGGCAAAGGCTCATAATTTATGGTCTGGGCCATATCTGCATAAATTGTCACTTTTTGTTCTCACCTCCACCATTTGTATATCTTTTATTAAATACTTAGCTCATTTTACCATCAGTTTCAATTTCCCTTTCTGTTTGATCATGCTTACTACTTTAGAATTTGCTGTTGTGACTTGCACATCTTTTATTGACCTTGGGCTATTTATGACTCTAAATCTTACCTTTTCCTCTTGTGTCAAACACAATTTGGTTAAAAATACTATTTGAAACCTGCATGTAAAAGTTGCTGGCTGTTCCTTATAGCCCATAATTCCTAGGCAGTGCTTCTGCAGTCAGCTCCACTGGTTTTAATATAGCTGTAGTGAATTGCTACAACTATTGGCAGCATGTTTGTAGGACAGCTGAGAACTACCAACAGTTTTTGGTGGCCAGCACTTTAAAAACTGGGAGGATGGGAGGTTTAAGGGGTATTTTGGCTTTGTAATTTTCTCCTGCTGCTTTCTGCTTCCAGGCCTGCTTTGAGGTATGGAACCATTTTCAACACCACAGGATTTTCCCCTGTTCTACAACCCCTTGACCTTGAACAAGTTCCATAGATTGCAGCGCCTACCACAACCCGGTATACATGTACCCTGATTCCAGCCTGTAGGTGTCACTGTTGTAGAATAACCGAAAATCCCTCTCCCCCAGGAGCTGTGAACACTGCCTCCACAGCATCTGCACCCATTGCTGGCCAAATAAGCAGAAACCACCCAAACACTGCACAAATCTTAATACAAGTAGTAGAAGTATACAATGAGGCAGATCTGCATAGGCTCGGCGACACGCGCAAGCCCCGGGACACGCGTATGTCCCGGGGCTTGAAAAAATGGGAGGGGAGTGGGAAGGCCAGGGGCGGGGCCAGAGCCTCCAGGCACAATTGTGCACCCCTTTGCACGCGCCGACCCTGGATTTTATAACATGTGCGTGGCTGCGCGCGCATGTTATAAAATCGGGTGTAGATTTTAAAATCTGGCCCAATATCATTATCAAATACAGTGTAAAGACATCACTCTGTAAGTGTTATGGAAACTTGTTTATCTAAAGTGAATTCTTCAAATTGCAGAAATTTTGGGGAAAAGATGATTAATGCAGATAACAAGGGTAAGAAAAGTACAATATATGAAGATGCAAACCACAAAGGATGAAAAAAACCCAAAGGAAAAAAGCGACAAAATGATGGCCCTATACAAGTCAATGTACTAATTTGTGTTAACATCTGCCATTAATATGTGTATCAATGGCCAATCTTAATGAAATGCAAATGAAACATGAATTAATACAGATGGTGAAGGACACTCGCTATAGTAGAAAGTATTGCACAACCTTAACCACACCTCGCCAAGCTGCATTTCGGTATTTTGCAATAATGTATCTTTATTATATTTTGTATACATTAGCACACATTATTTTTGCTGCTCTAGGTAATGAGCTATTTAGCATTCCCTTGAGTCTCATTAGCATAGATTTTGTATTAACACTAATGCATTACCATTAATGCAGGTTAGTATATTGGTGTCATGGTGACAAATAGCAGATATTGAAGTATTAATCAAGAAATGTATTTAGTCCAATAAAAAGGTAGCACTATATATATATTGTGATGAGGTTCACGGTGTGCCTAGGGAGGAAAACCAGGCCGAGATCACCCCAGGAGGGCCTGGGACAGACCCAGACAGCAGAGGCTGGCGAGGGATCTTAGGTGGACTACATTTTCCAGGCTCTTTGAGGCAGGAGTAAGCCAATGGGAAGTCTGAGACAGGCTAGATTGGTCACCTGGAGCTGGCATCCTGGGAAAGGGAATACACATACCTGAGCTCATGATGTTGGAGGAGGAAATGGAAGGAGAGGCAGGGGGGTTTAAAGGAGAGCCCATCTCCACTGGGGAGGAGGAAGACATGGAGGTGGATGTCCCTGTAGTGGAAATCAAAACTGCAGGCATGGAAATAGAGTAAATGTGGCTACTCAGGATTTTGTTTGGTTGCTTTCCTCTTGACTGGCTTGTTTGTTCAAGGATTGGGAAGACCATTTCCTGCAGCACAGCAGTGGGGAGAAGGGGCATGTTGTGCTACTGCCTAGCAGGCCGGTTTGTTTGCTGGAAAATTAAACTTGTATGTCTCTCCCAACAAACTGAGGGGAATCTATAATTTGGATTGTGTCATTTTTTGAACTTTGAGGATGGACCAAATCTGACCTGAACAGGACAAGGGAAGGAGAACTTATCGCGGAGGGTCCTCCACAGCCATATCTGTGAGAGGGACAGGACAGGGGTTGAGGAATGCATCGGGGAATAATTGTCTGGACCGATGGACTCAAGAGGGGGGATCACCCTGGACACTGTGCACCAATAATGTGTTGTGGCTGCGGGCTTCTTTTTGTTGTTTCTTGGCTTCGGAACTGAGCAAGCATCAGGCTGCGGCACTGGACATTAAGAATAGGCTGGACTAGGTGTGTGTGAGCACACTCGGAGGTCACCCCTGAACCAAGAGCCTCACCGTGGTACGAGGAGTCCTGCAGTGTGGAACTATCCTGGGAAGCTCGATCTGCAGACAGAGGAAACTTGGGTTCCTCTCTGGCCGTCTCCTTGGGACAATATATACATATATATTAGGGATGTGCAATTGTTTAGAACAAATTAGGCAATTTCAATGAAATTTCCTAATTCGTCTTGGTTAAGAGAACCTGAAAACTGAACCAAATTTTCCCAAAATTTCGGGAAAATGTGGTTTTCGGCTTAGCGCGCACTAACTCTTATTAGTGCGCGCTAAAGTTAAAATGTTAGTGCGCGCTAACCCGAAATTTGGGTCCCTCGAATTACAAAGGCCCGAACCATGGGAAATACATTCAGGTGGACTAACAAGACAGTGAAAATAATTTATCCCAGATTTTGAAGGTCATTGAGTTGCATTTCTTCCATATGTGTACTGGTACTTACATTACTAGTGATGCAATAAGTGCTTTATGTGTAGATACTCTGCACTTATTTGCACATCATACATTCTAGGTGCCCCTTTTCCCCTCTTATTTCAGCCTCTTCATGTCCTTTCCTCTTTGTTTATCTTTTATGTGTTATGCACTGCAACCCACAGGACGGTCCGCGAGCCATGTCTCCTATCCCCAACACCACCAGCCCAGCTCCAAATGCCTCCGTCCTCTCCTCGTGACTGGAAAATGCCATCACCGAGTTCCCCCCTAGGCATGCACATGTCTGACAACCACAGCCCTAAAAAGCCTGTGGTGGGAAAGAGCCACTCTGCCACTAATGATGTCATCTATAACAGCCCTATATATGGCCCCCTTGGACTCCACTGCCTCGCCTCAGCAACAGGTCCCCTGGCATTCCAAGTATTCCCAATGTGTGTTGCTTCCTTGTATGCCTTGTTCCGTCTTGTCCTGATTCCTGCCTTGTCTCCAACTTGACCTTGCTTGTCCTTCCTGCCTTTACCATTCTCATCTCCTCTGTCCGTGTTCTTTGCCCCCTTCGGACTTGACTCCCCAGTTTTCACAATGAGTCCACAACCCTGGTCAGTATTATATTATGGTTCCTTGCTACTTTTTTTTTATAAAGTTATCTCCATGCAGAACACTTCCCATTCACATACAGATATACACATTTAGAAGGCAACAAAAATAATAAAAGTAATGGAATGGCTCCCTTATGAAAAAAGTTAAACAGTTTGGGGCTCTTTAGTTTGGAGAAAAGATGACTTAGAGGTCTATAAAATCTTAAGTGGTGCGGAGCAAATTAATAGGGAATGGTTATTTACCCCTTCAAATAATTCTAGCATTAGGAAATATTCATGAAACGAACTGGTAGAGAATTTAAAACAAAATTAAGAAAGCACTTCTTTAGTCTGTGCACAATTAAAATGTGGAATTTGATACCAGTAGGGATCATCACCTTTCACTTCTGAGAATGAGCAAGAGGGAATACAATTTTCGAGTACTTCAAACTAACTTGGATTTGCCATTGCAGAGCAAAGGATGCTGAGCTTGAATGACCATTGGTTGACCCAGCATGGGACGTCTTATGTTCTTAAATGTCTACAGTGTTTTTCTTTCTCTCTTTATCTAATTTGCTACCTTTCCTCCTATACTTTGCCCCTTCAGAAATGTATATCATTGAGGGAGGCAGGCAATGCATATACAAGGAAGATTAATGAAAGAAAAGAGAATGTGCAATGACATTAGCAATATAGTCCAAAAGAGAGGCCTCCATTAGAGGTTGCGAAGCCATCGGGTCCATGCTACTGGCGAGCTAAGCAGCATCCATCTAGCCCCTATTTTCCACCACTGAACACAAATTCATCCCCCCCCCCCCCCCCAAACATCATTCTATGTAATTTTTTTCACACACCAATGAACTTGGCAGAATCAAGTCCAGGAGTTTATCGTAGCTGGAAAAACGTGTTCCATGTTGCGTGAAACAATATTTAAATTTTAAGACTCTTGGAATGAATGTCAGCAGCTGTCTAAAAGGTTGCAAAACAACTGCCTAATACCCACCAATGAGTCATCAGTAATGCATTTGATAATAAAATCTTCCAGGCAGCTTTCATTAGCTAGAAGTGACAAAGTGCAATTGTATAACTGTAAGATGTTTGCAAAGTCCTGGCTCAATGAAACTACTGTCAGGCCTGCAGCATCAGGGCCAAAATGACCAGAGAATAAATATTCCATACTTTTGGTTTCATCATGCTCTGTCATATGTCTGCAGGTTCCTTCCAATAAATTCACTCATATATTGCTCTAAAATCATATAAATTGCAAACTATGTTTATGGCGCCATGCTATGGGGGGAAGGGAAGGGAATAAAAATGTTATACTGGAACTTTAACAATCAATCACGTGATCCCCAATGACGAAACCTTAGCGCTGTGGCAAATTCAAATGTAACAATCAGAATGCCAAGGAGTGCACATTATATATAAACAAGACGCTTTCTTTTAAAGTTGACCAGTCATAATAGGCTTCATCGTGAGAGCAAGGTTGCTATATGACTCTGACTTATTTTTAATCATTAGTCAATATCCGTGACAATATATATTTTTTAAGCTATTTTCAAATTTGCTTAGTAAATGTGACTTATCTTAAAAATCACCGCTGATTTACTTAGCTCTGAAGCCTTGAATTCTTAACACGCCCGACATGGGTCCATGTTTCGAACATTGCCATTCTTTATCAAGGGCTTAAGATCAGCGTCTGTGAGATGAAGAAAATATATTATCTCAAAGATTGGTATGTGACAATTCCAAGAAAATAAAAAATTATAAAAAATAAAAAATTATCAGATGAATTTGAGTGGGCAAAACTTCTGAATTAAAAGAGGCAGCAGGTAAACTTACTGTACTTGTAGTCTTTTGGATCTTAAATCTCAAACATGGCGTTTCTGCGTTCTGTTTCCTGTGACAGCGCCGGAAACATCAACCTTATAAACAGATTGTGCCTCTACTAACGTTATTTATATGTTACAATGTCCATGTCCCCTCCTTTATGTAGGGAGAACCAAGCGTCCTATTAAAACTAGACTTACGGAACTTTGCAGATGTCTCGCTACTTCCAAACTTCAAGCCCCGATTGTATCTCATTGTATGCAATATCATCACAGCTTTCAAGATATCAAATGGCGGGTTATTGAATCAGTTCACATAAATCCGAAAGATGGCAATGCTAAGGCTATTCTCAATTATAGAGAGCAACAATGGAGCTACAGATTGAATTCAGTCCATCCTAATGGCTTAAACATTGCTGTCGAATGGTATACATTAATCTGATTGCGATCATTTACGTCATCAAATCATGTTTATAAGGTTGACGTTTCCGGCGCTGTCACAGGAAATAGAATGTGGAAATGCCATGTTTGAGATTTAAGATCCAAAAGACCACAAATACAGTAAGTTTACCTGCTGCCTCTTTTAATTCAGAAGTTTTGCCCACTCAAATTCATCTGATTATTTTTTATTTTCTTGGAATTGTCGCATACCAATCTTTGAGATAATATATTTTCTTCATCTCACAGACGCTGATCTTAAGCCCTTGATAAAGAATGGCAACGTTCGAAACATGGACCCATGACGGGCGTGTTAAGAATTCAAGGCTTCAGAGCTAAGTAAATCAGTGGTGATTTTTAAGATGTCACATTTACTAAGCAAATTTGAAAAAAGCTTAAAAATATATATATTGTCACAGACATTGACCGATGATTAAAAATAAGGCGGAGTCATATAGCAACCTTACTCTCACGATGAAGCCTATTATGACTGGTCAACTTTAAAAGAAAGCATCTTGTTTATATATAATGTGCACTCCTTGGCATTCTGATTGTTATATTGGAACTTTAAACATACAGTACTGAAATGGTTTAATAGTATGCTGAGGCAAATTACAAAGCCTATATATTCAACTTTTTACACTTATAGAATGCCTTATTGGTTCCATAGGACCATCCATGGTGGCTAACAACATATGGGCCGGATTTTAAAAGGATTACGCGTGCCGGGCCTATTTTAAAAAGGCCCGGCGACGCACATGTAAGTCCCGGGGCTTGCAAAAAGGGGCGTGGAAGTCTGGGGTGGAGTGGGGGAGGGGCCAGAGGCCTCCGACTGAGCGTGCCAGCAGGCTGCCAGCGCGCACAACTTGCACCTGCCCAGAGACAGGCGCAAAAGGTAAGATAAACATTTGGGGGGGTTAGAGTAGGGCTGGGGGGGGAAAGGTTAGGGGAAGGGGTGGGAAGGTCAGGTTAGGAGGAAGGGAGCAGCCTGGGAGGGAACGGGGGAAGGCAGTGCAGCTCGGTGCATGCAAGGTGCACATGTAGGCCACGTGAGCTCCTTTTAAAATCTACCCCTATAGCTACAACAAATTAAACAACAACATATTAAAAGTTGAATTCATAAATACACATTGAATGCCCATTGATCCTAAAGAACAACTCTCTCCCAACTCTCACTCAGAAAATCTCCACTGAGCTATAAATTCTAATGAACAATATGTACCACCAACTAAACCCTCCAGTTCTATCCACTCAATTCATCTAAATGCCTCCTGTCCACTTTCCCCCACACAAAACTCATCAGTACATGAACAAAGATGATTTTAATAGGAAGATATCAAAATAACTATTAAAATAATTTCTGTCCTCATACTGGCAATGTTACTTGGATATGTTGTTCAGGATGCACATGTACCATACTTGTTTTGGCTTTTCAAAATAATTGAAGGTACCTGAGTTTTCCTCTTGGGGTTCAGAGCACAGTCAAAGTTTCAGGCAGAAGGTACTCATCATTCAAAGATATTGTAAGTTTTTATAATATGTAACAATATATCAGATTCAATCAGCAAAACCCTACCAACAGAAAGATTTATTTTTATTTTTTTATACTTTACTTTTAATCTAGTCAAAATATTACAACAAGATAAATTTGGGGAAGAAAAAGGAGCTCTTAAACAGAAATGCAATAATAACAAAGAAAAAAAGAAATATAAAGAAGCAAAAAAATTGTTTAAAGCACATCCAAAAACCCACCAAAATAAGGGGGATACCTCAAATAATGAGGGACTAGCCTCAAGGAAATATATAAAAAGAAAATTAATACAAATAGTGCACCAACTGAAATATTCCTATCAACCCTCTTCCATTACTAGGCCCATATGGACCTTACATCTTTTTTTGCATCAAGAAAAAAATGCAATTCAGTGGGTTCATGAAAGATATTTGATGAACTCCAAAATTTAACATGACAAGGATAACGAATGACAAAATATGCACCTAAAGATAACACTTTTTGTCACATCTCCAAAAATTTCTTTCTACACCCTTGAGATTTCTTAGATAAATCCGGAAACATCCATGCCTTCCCACCCAAAAATAAAGTTTGTCAGTTGCGAAAATCCAGTCATTATAAAGTCCTTATCTTGGGCACACACAATGGACACCAATAAGGTTACCCTTCTGCATTCACTCTCAAGAGATCATACATAGAACTCAAGTCCAGACTTTCCAAAGAGACATCCCCATCAGGCTGATTCCCCCTCTGAACCTGACACTGAGGAGGAGCTAGACATCCTGAAAGAAACACTTAATCTTCTACCACTACGTAAAAAAATACATTTTATTAAGAGGGGGGACAGCATTCTCAGGATCTTTAGAATGTCCACCAAATATTTTTTAAACAGGTTTAAAGGAGATATAGTAGCCAATTTCGGAAAATTAATCAATCTCAGATTAAGGTGTCTTGAAAGATTTTCTAATTTCTTGTTGATAACTATTTTATCTTGGACCACAGATGTCTGAACAGCGGACAACTGACCAGAAATTTGCTCCACTTCCTGGGTTTGACCAACAATTTTAGACTCTTGTCTGTATCTGCAAACCAAATTGTGTAGTGAGAGCAGCAACAGAAGAAATAGCCTAATGGAGAGAAGCCACTGCAGACCAAATGGAATCCAAAGTAACAGCCTCAGGTCTAATAAGACTCTGAACCATGGGCGAGCCATCACCAAATGATGAATTGAAAGATATCATTAACTCACTCACCACCAGTGTCTCAGCATCTCTCACACCATTCAACCTAGAGGCTGTCTCCTCCATTCCTGTTCTGGAAATCTTTTTCAGCTCTTATACCTTCCAGGGAATTCAGCTTCCTGAATCATCAGGTTGTTCTGGAATCACATTCTTTGAGGATCCCATTCCCCCCAACTGTGGCAATATTTCCTGCCTGTATGGCATCCAGTGAAGGCCCAGTTTCCTGGATCTAACTCAGACAACTTGAGGGGGGTGGCATGAAGACCCGGACTTAAAGAGATGTCTGTCCCTGAGCTAGAAGGTGAAAATCTCCACCTCCAATGCTCCCACTGGCCTCATTTCAGAGATAGGTTGCATAAAGCTGGTGATAACCTGACAAGTCGATGGTAAGTTCAAGGCAAGGAAGAAACCTTCCCAAATCTTCTGTTTACATTTCTTCACCATCAAGACATCAAAAAGCCCAAGGTATAATGGAAACAATAAATCACAAACTGCAGAGAGCAGTTTCAGTGTAACTGGCCCTCGGATACTCTGCATTTTAAGACATCTGTCTCACAGATACTATACGTAAAAGATGAATTAAAAAATTGTGATTCATTTCATGCTGCTGCTCTGGGCCATCACAAAATTATGAAAAAGCATTTATGCAGTATTTATTAATGATGATGCTCAGAACACAACTCCAGTCATCATTGTCCTCAAACAGGTCTGGATTTCAAGATAATCAAAATATGTCAATTAACTGAGTTCTTAGACCACATGTGTGTAAATGTACCTGATAAATATTTCTTGAGGCTATTGTAAAAAAAACAAACTTGCATATGAACCTTGAAGGCTGGAGTCAAGTATCCCAAAACAGTTTAAATATTCAGAGTAATTTTCTTCAATTATTTTTTTCATGTGTCACACTTAATTTCAAATTAAATGATAATTGGCTGAATATGGCAAAACTTGTCATTTACTGGGTGATGCATCAAGCTGCATTAGTGCTCTAAAGTGCATTATATCACATATATCACACAAGATACGAGATAATTTGAATCTACCCGCCCAGATACCCTCTCCTATTACCTTCTTTGCATGTGATTTGCATGCACAAATAATGCAAATGCATGCAAACAAGTACATTTTAAAAGGAGCGCGTATTGGACACACGAGAAAAATACACTCAGTTTTATATTGTGTGTGCAAATACATGCGTATCTTTTAAAATATCCCTACTGCACATATGTGTGGAGCCTTTACGCGTGTACTCACAAGTGACTGGGGGGGGGGGAGAGAGAGAGAGAAGAGAGAATCTGACACTCTATATATCTCCCACTGTAAGAGGGGCACTATCAACTCAGGGTAGGTTTTTTTTGGGGGGGGCGGGGCAGTTTTACAAGGGTCTGCAGACCCTTGCGCCCTAGGCAGACCAATGTAACACCAATGTAACACTGTCCCCCTGAAAATCCACCCTGAATTCAAAGTGCCCCTCTTACAATGGGAGATATATAGTATCAGAATGTGTGTCTCTCTCTCCCCCCCCCCCCCCCCCCGGTGGTCAAGATCCCTCTGGCCCAAATTCTCCAGACGTGCGCTTCATCAGACCAGTAGCAGGCGTACTTTGCCATGCTCAACCTTGCAAAATTCAGGGATTACGTGCATTAGTCTTGGCACCACCCCGGAATGCCCATGCCCATCCCTTTTCTGCCTCCTTATTCTTGTTGCACACAGGTATGTATGCACGCATTTCCTGGCTTCTTAAAATTTGTGTTGCTTGTGCGCAGCCCACATATGCAAGCATGGGGTTGTTTTTGTATGAGCAACACTTTTAAAATCAACCTGAAAGAAGGTCATGCATAGTCAATTTCATGTTAATATTTTATTGCAGATGACCCAGAAGGTGGTCATTCATGATAAAATAACATCACCGTTAGATGTGCAGCAGGAGACCCAGGACTCTAACATGGATCCCAAGGCTCCTGCCACAAATTTAAAGCAGCAGAAAAAAATTAGTGGCAAAACGGGAAGGTTGAGCAAGGGTCAGTGCTGATTCCAGACTTCACTCAAAATGTAAATTAAAAAAACACCCACATGGTGACAGCCCTGGCTCCCCCTTCCCATCCCCAACTCCCTTCCTCCAAGTGATACTGATGGCTCCTGATAGTCTCAACGCCCCTCTCTCCACCTCTCAAGTGATACTGATGGTCCCCCCAATAGTTTCAACCCCCTAAGTGATACTGATGGCCCCCTGATAGTCTCAACCTCCTCCCCCACCCATGTTTTGGCTAGGTGCATCCCTGCACCCAGACTGGTTGGTGCCATTTTCCAAAATTGCTCTGACTTGACTTTACTACAGCCATGGGATTCATTTTCAGGTATGGAGGGTGGGGGATCGGGGTTGAGGTGGGGGATGGGGTCCCAGAAACATTTTTTTTCCTTTTGTGAGGAAGGGGTGGAATGTGGCCTGGGGATCATTTTTTTAAATTAGGGAGCCATCAGTAATGTATCACTTGGGGGTGGGGAAAGGGCGTTAAGACTATCGGGGTGCTATCAGTATCACTTGGGGTGGGTGGGGGATGGGTCAAGACTACTGGGGCAACTGTCAGTATCACATGGGTGAAGGGGGGTCATCAGTGTCACTTGGAGGGTGGGGGTTGAGATGGAGCCTTCATTTTATTGGTGGAACTTGGGGGAGTGGGGGGACCAGGACCTTCATGTCTTTTATTAGACTTGAGAGAGGGGAAAGGAGGCTGGGACATTATTTTTATGTGTTAAGCTCTTGTTCTTAGGGGATACATTGCTGTGTGCCTACATTTTTTCTTTTTTATACTTTTTAGGGGTGTTGGCCCCTGGGTTGAGATGGAGGTCAGCACTGACCCCCGCACAATCTCCCCATTTGCTGCAACTTTTCTTTTTTTGTGCCAGTGCCCCTTTAAAGTGATGGCGGTCCTGTGAGGTTGGGGCCACCATCACGTTAAAGGGCTGCTTGCTGCATTCTTTTGTGCCACAGTGTTTGGTCACAAGACATAAAATGTGCCATACAGCCACAATGTTTTTTCGGGGGAGGGGCCTCATAATCATGGCAACATCTCTCTGTGATAGTGGGACCCTCCTGTGATAAAACATCGCAGCTTAGCGCGTCCAGGGGTCAGATGGATAACTTATGAGTTATCCATCTAAATGACTTTTGAATACTGACCGCAATGGTTCTTGCAACATTTATATTACAATTGTGATGTCATATTTATGTACTTATTGCAGATGCAGAACAGACAAATTGGGTCTTTCAACACATACAATTCAGAACCAAAACTAATAAAAGTTAATCTCCAACATGGATCTCCTATCTCCAACTCCCTCACCCCCCTCAAAAAATATGTCTGCAGCTAAGGGTCTGATTGGCCTACTAAGTTTACCTCTTGCAGGGCAAAAGGCTGTAAATATTTGCATTTTCCCAAGTTGCAACTCTCATAAAAGGGAATATTAGGAGATATTCAGGATGGTAAAAATTATATTCGGTACAGCTCTAATAAAGATTTTTGGGAAGTGCAGGAGGGGGATCCTTCACAAATGCTCCATTAATGCCTGATTATGGTGCCCAAAGACAAGACTTGTAAAAGGTTAGGCTGAGTGGTTATATATAGTATGTCATAGAACACACTTCACACAGTCTAGTAAAAGCAAAATTTAGTTTACTAAAAATAATGAATAATTGGTAGAAAAATGTATAAACAGCAAAGACAATATAAAAAATAAATATCAGCAATAAGCACTCAGCAGCATAATAAGCATCACATAGATTAATCAAGATGAATCATTATTGCAATAACAAAAGATAGGACTAAGAAATAATTTTTACAAAGAATACTTCCCTCATAGGCCTTCCTATCTACAAGTCAATGTATTCTGTGAAATGGAAGACTACGAGCCTGGTGATTTCATGCACAAGCTACCTGCTTATGTCGTGGCTCATCTAGAAAATGTTGTCACATGCAGCTTCTTATATCTCATTTTTCTCTGGCTTTAATCTAGTGTCTGCAAGTTAGATATTTCGATTTGCACTCATAGCTCTGATATTAGCCATCTGGAGCTTGTTAAATTATGGCAATTAAAGATTCTTCTACTGTCTGTCAGACAGTGCTTGACTCCCAAAAGGTTCAAACACAGACCTTTATCATACTTATTTCTTAGAATAACAAATGTAGAAAGAACATTATCTTTTAACTCATTAGTATCATATAATCTAGCAAGAAAAACGACAGCATGCTATATTTTCAGACTTTCCTTATGCTAAGCTATGAGCAATGTATATATATTGATCCATATTTATCAATCATTGGGGCCTGTTTTGATCCTTAGCTAACTATATCTTTTGCGAATAATGTCTTCTAGAAATCTAATTAACTGCCTAAAATAATCTTCTCATGGAACTAGAGAGCATGGGTAAGGAGTTTCCCCTGGAGAGGGGTGGGAGAGTTTTTCCAGCAGTGTCCTTTGAAGCAGTGCTGGTACACGTTCATAAAGCAGATAAGAGCAGGCTCCTCTTTAGCCTAGGTATTTGGCACCTTCCAAAGTTGGCACCCTATGTAGTTGCCTATGCTTAAATCTGTGCCTACTCTCAGATATGCTCACATGGTAGGGCTGGCTTTTGGAGAATACAACCTGTGCGGCTATCCAGAATGCCATGTTCAAGGGGAACCAGTGCCTCCTCCCTCCCATATGATTCTATAGGAGGTCTTCAGCCAGAAGACTCAAACGATGTGTAGGAGGAAGGAGACTTCTATTTATGGTGGTAGGTGAAGAATCAACCTACAGGGAGAAGGGGAGGATAGTAAAAAGTGGGATGCTGCTGGGAAGAGATGGGAGAGAGTGAGAAAAGAATGCTTGAAGGAAAGAGAGGGATTCTGTTGGGCAGGAGAGGGGAGAGAGTGAGAAAAGAATGCTGAAGGAATAGGGGAATTCTGGGCACTGCAGGTTAGGGGAAAGAGAGTAGAGCAAAGGGGATACTGGTTCTGTGCAGAGAGTGGGAGGACATGTGGAGGAGAGATGGGTTTACTATGCTGGAGTCACTGTCACTGCCATTGTGCTAGAGATGCCACAAAAGGGGGGCACCAATTTTAGTTCCACAAAGGATGTCAGCCTAGAGCCAGCCCACTCACAAAGCATTATTCATCCATACACATATGTGCCATTTTTTCACTTTACAGAGCCTTCAGATCAGGATATATTTACTAGTGCCTTAGGCTACCATATTTCTGGAAGATTCTTTGCCTTAGCCATGAAGAGTGGGTGACTCGCCAGAATGATGGCTATTGACACAATACCCTTATTAAATAAACATACACATGCTTACTGTGACTCCTACATCGCTCTAAGCTTCAACAGCAAGAGGTAATGGAAAAAAGGATTTGCACTCATAAAGAGGGGAGTAGCTGGCTTGTTACGGCGGTTACTACCCCAAACCAAATATGCCTGATACTTCACTTTCAATGCATATACAGCATAGCTCTCTGCTTCAATGACAGGGGAGAAGAATAACTGATACTTCACACATCCAGCAGAGCTCTCTGCTACAACGGCAAAGGAGAAGAAAAAGGGTTCGCACTCAAAACGCGGGGAGTAGCTGGCTTGTTACGGCAGTTACTACCCCAAACCAAATGTGCCTGATACTTCACTTTCCATGCATATCCAGCATGGTTCTCTGCTGCATCGGCATGGGAGAAAGACTGATACATCACGCATTTCCAGCATAGCTCTCTGCTTCAACGGCAGGGGGAAAAAAAAAAAAAAAAACCAAAAACAAAAAACTGATGCTTCACGCATATCCTGCATAGCTTCAACGACAGGGGTGAAGAAAAAAAAGGATTCACAATCACAAAGCGAGGAGTAGCTGGCTTGTTACGGCGGTTACTACCCCAACCAAATGTGCCTGATACTTCACTTTCAAGGCATATCCAGCATGGCTCTCTGCTTCTACAGCAGGGGAGAAGAAAAAAAAAAACCAACAAGAGCTGTACAACATAGTCTAGGTAAAACAAATAAGCATGGGTGTAGCTTGCTTATCGCGGCGGTTACTGCCCCTACTACCCCTAACTAATCAAGCTAGATATTTCACTTGCATGCAGCTCCATCACTGCTCTCTACATTAATGGTGGGGGTGGAAGGGGAATAGAACAAGGAGCTAAGAGTAACAGATAAGAATGAGAGAAAAAATGTGTGAGGCTTGCTGGGCAGACTGGATGGGCCATTCGGTCTTCTTCTGCCGTCATTTCTATGTTTCTATGTTTCTATGTTTCTATATTTCTCATTATACTGAATAGGGGACATTTTGACTTATTTTTCCTCATTGTAAAAATGTTAACCACACTTATAACAAACTCTTCAATTTTATTCTATCACATGCCATAAGAAGGAAACTAAAAATAACTTTTATAGGTAAAAACATTGACTATCCTTTCCCATGGCAAAACTGCTTTGAAAGGGATAGTTTACTTTTCCCATAGGAGAAGCTTTCATCCGTGACTGGAGTTAGAGAAGCTGACTGAGAGAGTACCTAGGTTCCACCTGACTAGACTTCTGTCAGATGTGTGCAAAATTGTGAGGATGCTTGAACTGTCATATCCAGCAGACTGCTTTGCATCTTCCTTGCACATAGAATATCCACATGCCTGTTGAAGCAAAAGTAATGAAAGTTCTGTATTATCTTGCTACTGGTTCCTTCCAGATGATGGCAGAATAAATAAAAGTTATCATTCAGTTCTCTATCACCAGATCTGTCAAGTCTTTCTTGATCTGCAACTAACCAGCAGAAACTTCCCCAATCAATCTCGCATTCACCAAAAAGAAAAGCTAGAATTTTATTTAGTCAAACATTCGGGCCGATACAGTACAGTACAGAGCGCTCCGTTGGTGCGCACTGTTAACCTGCCATTGGACGCACATTTTCGACGCGCTAGCGTTACCCCTTATTCAGTAAGGGGCTGAAAACGCGCGTCCAATCCTCTGAACCTAATAGTACCCGCAACATGCAAATGCATGTTGATGGCCCTATTAGGTATTCCCGTGCGATTCAGAAAACAAAATGTGCAGTGAAGCCGCACATTTTGCTTTCAGAAATTAGCGTCTACCCAAAGGTAGGCGCTAATTTCTTCGGGCACCGGGAAAGTGCACAGAAAAGCAGTAAAAACTGCTTTTCTGTGCACCCTCCGACTTAATATCATGGCGATATTAAGTCGGAGGTCCCGAAGGGTAAAAAAAGTTAAAAAAAAAAAAAAAAAAAAATTGAAGTCGGCCGGTGGCTGTCGAGTCGGGTCGAAAACCAGATGCTCAATTTTGCCGGTGTCCGGTTTCCGAGCCCGTGGCTGTCAGCGGGCTCGAGATCTGACGCCGGCAAAATTGAGCGTTGGCTGTCAAACCTGCTGACAGCCGCCGCTCCGGTCCAAAAGGAGGCGCTAGGGACGCGCTAGTGTCCCTAGCGCCTCCTTTTGCCTGTTTTTACCGCAGGCCTCATTTAAATACAGAATTGCGCGCACAGGAGAGTGGCCTATGCGAGTGCCGGGAGAGTGGGCGTTCGCCCGCTCTCCCGCGGACTTTACTGTATCGGCCCGTATGTCATTTAAAAGGTTCAACCTATATATAGTTTTATTTTGTTTTATTTCTCATCATTCTCTACACTCAGACTCAGCATCAGAAATCTTGTGCTCCTTTAATGTGCATCTACCGCCTCTCACCATACAATGGTATCAATTAAAAAGCACTCAATTCTCATTCACTTGCCAGTGTACATATCCTGTCCCCTGCTGCTTCTTCTGCTGCTGCACCCCCAGGTGTGCACACCTGGTCATGCTGGGCCTGTTCTTGCTTTTACTTTACACTGAAATCATGGCTTGAGTGTGCTCCCTGTTCTTCCTTCACCCAACTCCACTAGTTAGTGTCATCATGAGAAAGATGCTGCCTATCCAAAAAGGGATAATAAGGCTCAAGCACATTATAGTGAAGCTGCAATGTGCATAAAAAGTACATGAGTAGATTAAGTCAAGAGGTGCAAAGTACACTGCTTGACTATGCATGTGCATTTCTGAAATTTCAATGTATATGTCTAGACCAAGTTACACTCCTGGGAACATCTGCTTATACTGCAGACAAAAAAACAAGCATTGCAAATCAACATGCATACTTTTAGCTGGCTGAAAAGCCACTTAGGAGAGTTCAGTCATTCATCCCAATGAACTTTCACCTTTAGTATCTGCATTCATTTTATCAAGTAGACATCGATGCCTCCGAAATCGGAATTATGCTACTTGGTGGCACACTGTGAAAAACCCCTCGCTGTTCCTTTGGGACAGCACCTAGGAAAGGCAGTCTCTTGCAGACTAGTCCATCCTGATCAGAATTAGGAACCAGCAGAAGAAGCCTCTGGAATACTGTTATAGGTGAGCAGCATGACAACAATGTGGGCTGTATTCTTTTAAAACTATCGAACAGGTTCAAGTTTAATTCAGTAAGATGCAATATTTGAACGATTTGTACTATGGAAGCTGGCTTTCAGTAATGCAGCACTTTTACTACTATTGCTATTACTACTTGACACTTTTATAGTACTGCTGAACATATGCAGCAATATATAAAATCATAAAAGAAACACTCCCTGCTTAGATAATCATTTAGTAAATATAGAAAAAGTTCAAGGTAATCAGATAATGAGTGAAATGGAAATCCAGAAAAGGATGGAAAATGTAGAGAATTTAATTAGAGCTCTCAATTTGAGAGTAACTAATTTTCCTATAATAAAACATATTGGTCCTGTTGAATTATTTAAATCTTATTTAACACAGATTTTAAAAATTCCAGACCAATCTTACCCAGTGATAATTAGGGCTTTTTATGTTGGGATGAGGAAAAAAGAATGATAAAATGGTGATCAAAGACAGAATAAATACCTGGAAAAAGAAGGGGAAAAATATCTGATCAAGAACAAGGTATTCAAGTATCTTTAGATATTTCAGGTTTGTTAAACAAATCACAGGAGGAAATAGAAGTTAGAAATAGAGGCACGCTCTTAATACAGTTTGCCTTCATAACAGATAAAGAAAACATCATGAAATTCTTTTTCCATAACAGAATTAAAACATTCTGTGGGCAAAGAATATGGATCTTTCCCGACTTAATAAGAAATACACAATTAAGTAGGGAAAAATTTCTAGCTTTAAAAAAGGAGGTTGTAGACAAGGGGGATTTTTGAAATTTAGTCAAAAGAGAGGGGTTTGGATAGAGTTTATGAAAATGAGGGGTGTTTAACACTGCATGCAATAGCGTAACACACACTATCGCATGATTTAATGCTGGAAATAACTACGTTTTTCCTGGTGGTATGCTGTTTGGGGGGGGGGGGGGGAAGAGAGGGAGGGAGAGATCGAGATGGAGAAGGAGACAGAGAGCCGCTGGGGAGGCATACATATTAGTCAACTTTTTATACTACAGTAAGAGGGGCAACTAGTAACTCGGGGTGAGGTTTTGGTGGTGTCCTAAGTTTTGAGGGGCAGTTTTACAGGCACAGTCAGAGGTATGAACTGCACAGTTACCATCAGTGAAGATTTGAGGTGATTTGGAGTGATGAAAGACATAAAAAGGTGATATTTGTACAATGTACTCTTGACCAAGTTTGATGCATTCTCTACCTAGCTGCTCTCAAGCTAGGTTGAGACTAGAGTACAATGAACAAATCTCATCTTTGTGTACCTGTCATCACTCCAAATCACCTCAAATCTTCTCTGATGTGTACTGTGCTGTTTGTACCTCTGGCTGTGCAAGTGAAACTGCCCCCTAAAACCTAAGCCATCACCAAAACCTCACCCCAAGCTCGGTCTCTTCCCCCCCCCCCCCCGCCCCCCATCTAAATAGGTACCTAATGAAACTAGGATCCTAAATTCATAGACTTAGCCCTAGTAAATTTTCTTTGAAAAATGGCTCTTTTAATTTATTTATATTCTGCTTTTTGACACTTCAAAGTTGATTATATTTAGGTACTGTAGGTATTTCCCTATTCCCAATGGGCTTACAATCTAACAGGATCATTAATCAAATTGTATTAGGGCCCTAACATGAATTACATGGTGTTTAACGTGTAAGAACTGTGTGATGTTTATCATGTCACGTGTCTGATTGAAAATTGTATAACGAGTATGCAAATGACAGCTTTTCATGCAAATGAGGCACTCCTAGCACCTGTCACAAAACATTATCTCACGCTAATACTGGATTTAAAATCAGAAATAAAAACACCTTTTTTTGCTGTAGTAGGGGGAAAAAAGATTTTATCCCTGAATAGCCACCATTATCATGGGTCCCAGCTGCCTATTATGACTATTATCACGACCAATAAAACAGGGGCTTTTCTCACACACACTTGCACAGCTCTGCTGGATCAAACTAAATATCTTTTTTCCCTGCCCTGTCTTTCTAAAACTTATATGTTAGGGGGAAGTTTACTGTTAGTGGAATACTGGCCGGTTTACTGGCCCACTTACAGAAAGGTAGTGGGTTTTGCATGTACATTACACATATGGTGCACATGTATGTGCTTAAAGCCTATGTTATACCATGTCCGCACATATCCACGAATCTGTGTGCACAACTGGCAGGGTCTACATACGTGCATTTTACAATGTGCGCACACACACACTGCAAAATGCCCTCCTGTGCGCCCATTACCGGCTATTTCTAATGAGTGCGCACATGTAAGAGAGGGGCGACGTCGTCATCGCCGGTTACACTAGTTTGTTCCCAGTTCGCACAAGCAAGGGATAGGTTTCCTAATCCCCCTAGTTTGTATGTGTTCCTTTCCTCCCTGTTAGCCCCAACCCATTATAGCCCGTTGAATAGCCTATTTCTTTTGCTTTTGGGACTTACACAACATCCATAGCAGTAGTAAAGTATCAATGTAGGGGACCTCTGGTGTGCGCTTAAGTATATATGCATACATTTATTGGTCTCCCCCCACCCCCATGCCATCGCCCTGCCCCTTTTCTGCTTGTTTTCACATGTGCGCAAAACGGGAGATTCGTGCATATTCGGGCGGCTTTAAAAAAAGAATTTCTGCGCCTATTGGCCCGACTTGAGTGTTTCTCCCAGTTTGGGCATGCAACGTGCTAATGTGTTGCACAACGTGATACTGCATCCCACGACACAACACATTGTCATAGGTTACAAATTTTTCCTCTGCAATGAAGCATGTCCAACTTTTGCATAAACACACCCCTTTTTATCAGGAATGCTAACACAAAATTTCTACAATATTTAGAGCAATTTTATGATTCTAGGCCTAAGTTTGTACCTGAGGCAACAGAAGGTAAAGTGACTTGCCCAAGGTCACAAGAAGTGGCAGTAGGATTTGAACTTTGGTTTTTCTGGTTTGTAGCCTGCTACTCAGTAACCACTAAGCTACTCCAGGCAACAAAGTCATACAAGCAGGCTGTGAGTTGAGATTGGTTTCCTGATTAAATTTGTGGATGCACAGAAATCTGGGAATCATCAGCATAAAGATGGTATTGAAAGCCATGAGAGGAAATCAGAGCACCAAGGGAATTAGTTTACAGAGAGAAGAGAGGCCCAGGACAGAAACCTGAAGCACATCAATTGATAGTGTGATGGCAGAAGAGGAGGATCCACCAGAGGAAACACTAAGGGGCTGATGCATTAAGATGCACACTCAAAACGGGCGCTCGTATTGAGTGCCTGTTGTCCTAGCAAGCATGCAACCACATCCCCTGTGCACCTGTAACCCAGACCGCTTTTTGGCTTACTAATAGGTCTTGCAACAGTCTAGTGCAGTTAGGGGACATAACTAGGGAAGTACCCATTCATAGACAGCCCTCCTGCTGGAGGACCTGTAATTGATACCCTTTGTCCTGAAATTTTACAGCAGAGCTCTGCAATAGTCTCTGGAGGCAGAGTAAGAGTGAGAGATTACATTTTCCTAAGTTGGATTTTGGGCCTCCTGGAGCCTCAGAAACCCTCCGAGACCCCTCCAGGATAGGTCAAAGGGGCTCCACTGCTGTACTCTTCCCACGAGGTGCAGAGTGGCTGCTCTGGGACTAATTTTTTCGATTTTGAACCTTTATTTAGAGGAGCCCTGCTGAAGGCCTGGGCCTTTCTGAAGCCCAGGGAATGGGGAACCCTGAGCTGGAGATGCCCAGTGTTTAGGGAAGATCTGCCCAAGAAAGGTGGTGGCCCGTTGCAGCAGATTCCTGCAGTTATTTAAATTGGGGAAGAAGATTTGTTTTCCAACATCTGGGGGGAAGTGCTTTTCTGCCCCTCTCCCTGCCCATCAAGAGGACTGGCAAGAACTGCAGTCTGCAAGGAATCCTACCAGCAGAAGATTAATCTACTAACTGTGAGTAAAAGACCTACATTCAAGGGAGGACACCCTTCTGGCATCCACAGAGAGCCCTGAGGGATAGAGATATTAACTCTGTGCCAAGATAGATTTTTGTGCCCTCTGGGAGGGGTTTCCTGACCCTCCAAGGGGACCTGGCTCAGAGGGACCACTGCACAATCTAATCCAGAAGTGTGGATGGACTCCTGAGAAAAGATCTGTAATTCAGAGAGAAACTGCAGAGACTGTGGTGTGTGATTTACCATATTTAATTGTGTTATTCAAAGAAACTGTATCAGTAAAGCATTATTTCGGACATTGCCTAGATGGTCCAAGTGTGATTTGATTGGCACACAACACACAGTGCACAGAAAAAAAAAAGAGAAAACTCCAGCACAGCTTGCTAATCACCCCATACTGGAACCGGAGAGGACTCCTTTCCACCCCTAGTCCAAAGGACTTACACTTTGGGTAGGGAGGAGACGTAAAAGGTAGCCAGGGTCCCTTCCCTAAAGAACTTAGAAATAATTTTATATCCCTCTCTGTAACTCAACTTGTACTTTAAGGAAGGGTTACAGACCCCATGCAGTATTTAAATGAGAGGAAAATTGGGGCAGCATAAAAAAATGGTCCATTAAGGCAGAATTGTGCATCTCTGGCACTCAAAGGTTTATTGCATCGGGTGCCCACAACCTTAATGGGCGCTCAATATGAGAATCCATTTTCATCACGCTTTTTTTTCATTATTTTGCTGAGGTGCTGATTTCAATACTGAAGTTTATTATATCAGGCGCCCATTGCTACGGATGTCTAAATTGTGCGGTCATAAGAAAGGTGCACTTCCTTTTGATCAAATCAATATACATACATTTTTCTTAACTGCAATCAGTAGATTTAAGAGTCAGGATGATTTTAAGGAGAGGAACACATTTTCTGCAACACAGAGGACCATATTTTTTAATGTTTCTCATGAGCTCTTGTCTACAAGTAAACTTCATCCACCCCCAGAGCTGAAGTTAAATTTCCAGCATTAAAAAATGTGTGTCAGGCACCCAGCTTTTAGGCACACTTTCCTTCATCGGAGGGTAATAGTTAATATTTTCACCTACGTGGAATTTGCATGCATTGGGCGCTATCGGGTATGTGTTTGTTATGGTGCGTGTTTTGGACGTGCTAATCCCTCTTCTGCATTGGATGCTATTCATGCACACCCAAAATGTGCCCAACTGCGAATAAACCCGTGCACTAGGTTGGGTGCAACTTATTGCATTGACTCCTAAAACTGCAATGGGAGAAGTAAGAAGAGAACCAAGGCTGGACAAAGTCCCAAAATCTAAGTGAGGACAGGGTATCAAGGAATAGGTGATGTTCAACAGTGTCAAAAGCAACAGATAGCTGAAGGAGTTTAATTATTGAACAAAGGTCTTTGATTTTAGCCATAAACATTTAAACAAACATTTCTGTGGAATGTAGAAGGTGAAAACCTGAGTAGAATGGATCAAGAATAGCTTGAGATGAAAGAAAGTCAAGACAGCAACAGTGAATAGCACATTCAAGTAGTTTGGGAAGCAAAAGGGAGGAGGGAGATGGGATAATAATTGGTAGGGCAGGTAAGGTCTAGTGAGAGTGTTTTGAGGAGCGACGTGATCATAAAGGGCCGGATTTTAAAAAGGCCCAGCAACACGCGTGTAAGTCCCAGGGCTTTACTAAAGGGGCGAGGAGGGGGCGGGGCCTGGGCAGGGCGGGGCAAGAGGCCTCTGACACAGCCACCATTGCTGCTGTGTCGGAGGATTGCGTGCCAGCAGGCTGCCAGCGCACGCAACCTGTGCCTGCCTCCAGGGCAGTTTCCTCCACTGTGACTTCAGAAAAGGAAGAGAGAGTGGAGTAGTCTAGAGGAAAGGTAGATAAAAGAAGTGGGGGAGAGGGAAGTAGAGGTGACGTGATTGAGAGCGCAAGTCTAATTTTGTGAATCTTGTATGATAAAACTTTTGGGGGGTTAGAGTAGGGCTGGGGAGGAAGGTTAGGGGAAGGGGTGGGAATGTCAGGCTAGGGGGAGGGAACGGGGGAAGGCAGCGTGGCTCGGCGCATGCAAAGTGCACAATTGTGCACCCCCTTGCATGCGCTGACCCCTGATTTTATAACTTGCGCACATCTGCGCACACAAGTTATAAAATAGGGTGTATATGTGTGCGCGCCGGGTAGCACGCGCACATGTACAACCGCACGCACCCTTTTAAAATCTACCCCAGAATGTTTGCAGGCAGCAGGAAGTGGAGTCATGGAAAATGATAGATTGAGGATGTCATATATGGAAGGCATGAATGCAGTGGAGATAGTGCTGAGGAAGTGGGTGAGAATGGGGTCAGAGTAACAAGCAGTGAGTTTGGAGGATGAGAGAAGGATGTGGTTACAGCAGTTAGTGTAACTGGGTTTAAAAAAGATTTGGATAAGTTCCTAGAGGATGCATCCATAAACTGCTATAACGGTAATTAATAAGCAATAATAGCTTGTGATCTGTCTAATGTTTGGGTACTTGCCAAGTAGTTGTGACTTGGATTGACCACTGTTGGAAACAGGATACTGGACTTGATGGACCCTTGGTCTAACCCAGTATGGCATGTTCTTATGAGAAGATGGGCAGTTTCCCCCACTGTGACTTCAGAAAAGAAAGAGAGAGTGGAGTAGTCCAGGGGAAAGGTAGATAAAAGAAGTGGGGGAGAGGGAAGTAGAGGTGACGTGATTGAGAGCGCAAATCTAATTTTTGTGAATCTTGTAATGGAAGTAGTCAGCCAGTCTGGGCAAAAAATGAAGAATTTCTTTTAAACTGTGAGACCTTTTAATAAATTAATTTAAGATAAAACATATTCTACAAATCCAAAGTGACACACTCATTCTGTTCTGAAAAATAACATTATGCAGATTATGCAGTTTTACAATATTAACACAATTTTAACAAGATTGCTGCCTCCACCCAAGCCGTAAAATGCTTCATGTGCCATCTTACCCCTCCAAGCATGCAGTATACATTTTACAACACAGATTTCCTCAAATCCCTCTCCATATATAAAATATACAATTTACAGAAAACTGAAGTAACCCATCCACCCTCTCCTAGACCAATGCCATACCCCATCCATACACCTAAACAAAAATGCCCATTCCTATCCATATCCTATTGCTCATTAGCCTGAGCCCAGTCCAACTCAGTTACCATGCTTGCCCTGCTGTATCCAGACATGAAACACATCAAGCCAAACATACCAGAAACTTAGCCCTATAACAAACCATTTCATTGGTCAGTTCTGTCAAGTCAGCAAAATACCTTCAACTACAGATCTCAGCTTTAGCTGCAAAGTCAAACCTGGCCAAATAACCAGATTTTCAATAATTTACGGAACCTAAAATAGTTAGACTCTGCTCTCTTTTCTGATAGCAATGACTTCCACAGATCAGGGACCCTCTCTATGAATGAGCAATCTTTGATTCTAATGAATCAAAATGTTCCCAAACCTGCCCTGGGGATCCCCCAGTCAGCTGGGTTTTCAGGATACCCACAATGAATATGCATGAGATACATTTGCATATACTGAGCCTCCATGATATGCAAATTTATCTCATGCATATTCATTGTGGATATCATGAAAACCTGACTGGCTCTGGGGTCCTCAGGACAGGTTTGGGAAGCCCTGATCTAAAGTCTCTAATAAACGCCAAAGCTAAACATTTGACTGGCTTAAGCAGAACAAATGAGTTAGAAAATATCATCTGTGTTCTCCAAATAACAAAGTCCTGGCTCTCTAAATGCCACATACAGGGGTAGATTTTAAAAGAAGCGTGCGTGGCCTACATGTGCATGCGCTACCTGGTGCGCACGCGTGCACATGTTATAAAATCCGGGGTCGGCACGCACAAGGGGGTGCACAATTGTACACCTTGCACGCGCCGAGCTGCGCTGCCTTCCCCCGTTCCCTCCCAGGCCACTCCGAAATTGGAGCGGCCTGGAAGGGAACTTCCCTTCCCCCTAACCTGACCTTCTGCCCCTAACCTTCCCCCCACCCAGCCCTACTCTAACCCCCCCCCCCCCCCCCGTTCTTTGCCTTACCTTTTGCGCCTGCCGGCAGGCTGCCAACACACAATCCTCCAACACAGCAGCAATGGCTGCTCTGTCGGAGGCCTCTGGCCCCGCCCCTGCCCCACCCCAGACCACCCGTTTTGTAAAGCCCCGGGACTTACACGTGTCCCGGGGCTTTACACACATCGCCGAGCCTTTTTAAATAGGGCCTTTTTAAAATCCGGCCCATAAGGTTTTGAAAAAGCAAATCTAAATTTAATCAGAAGCCAATGCAGAGAGACTAATAGGGGAATTGTCCTATCCCACCTTCTAGCACCTATAATGTTAGCTGTAATGTTCTGTGCAATCTGCAGATGAAAAACTGTCTTGCTAGCTAAACCTAAATATACCACATTACAGTATTTGAGATGGGATAGTACAGCTGCTTGCAATAAAGTTCTCAACTCTGAAGCATGGAGAAGCAATCTCAGCTGTTTTACAAGATGGGGATTTAAAAATGCTTTTCTTACTAATATCATGGCCTTGAGATTCCTTAGTCAAAGCAGAGCCCAATGTAACAGCCAAGCTCTTAATTACTTGACATGGAATAATAGGCACTCCCTCAACCAAATGTAATGGATCAAATAGAGGCATTTTACCCCTAACCACCAAAAGAATCTTCCTTTATTGGAGTCAAGCTTCATTTTATTAGCCTGCATCCAGCTATTCAAGACCACTCATCCAGACATCAATAGGTATCATTTGTGGATCTTTCACTCAGCAAAAAAATCAGAATGTCATCCGCATAGCTATTGTGAATGAGCCAGGATCTCTGATAATGACTCCCAATGGCTGCAGGAACAGGGAACAAAACTGGTAATACATTAACAGAGATACCTGAGAAAAACAATGATGTCCATGGTTCTTGGGTCAATGAAAATAGTCATAGTAGAACATGCACTTTTGAGACTATTTTTTGTTCTTCCCTCAGCGCAGCACTAGCAGTTTCTGGCTGTTAGAAAGTATTTCTACATTTCAAGCAGAGAGCTACTTTGTACTTTTTATCTATGCATGAAAGAAATGCAAAATTTCTGAAGCATTTGGGACTCAAAAGAAGTTTATGCTGAAAACATAAACAACTATGATAATTATAATGCAAATTTATTTATGTATTTAGAAGCATTTCTATTCTGTTAATCTGAATATAAATTATACTCAGAAGCTTACAAGCAGTACAAATCAACAACAGTACAAAAACATCAATACATATAACAAAACAAAGGTATGTCAATTACAAACACCACATGAATAAAACAATTAATTAAAGTTAAGAAAACAAATTTAAAAAAACAAAACAAATAAAAAAAACATTATAATATATAATGTTCAGATTATATATTATAGCCAATAAATGAATATATGAACTCCTCTCCTAATAAGTTTCAAGATGAATATAGCAGGAGTTCAGTTCAGATTACAATAATAAACAAAAAATGGACAAAATTGATACAAAGGAGTATTTAAGTCAGTGGCAGCTATATTAGGGGCTATAACAATTTAAGAGATATCTACTGCATCATAGGCAAGGTATGGCCCTTTTCTGATTCCAAATAGTAGATGCCATTGCAAATGTCATCCAAAAAATACAAAAAGTCTGCTTTGCCATCAGTCACCCACGCATGAGTACAGAATCATTTACCAGGCCTAGATTACTACAGATCCATGAGAAAGTACTTTTGACACATACACATTCACTCCTCCTTCCATGAATCTGTAGGTAGATATTTCTCCACACCTGTCGCTGCTTCTTCCGATTTCTGCAGCCAGTAAATTATTTTAGCAGAGTGGCTGTAAAAATTGCTGAAATTGCTGAAATTGACAATTCAACGCAGTGTGCCGTGGAGAATTCTGTCACATATCATGTTCACTTCTATTAACTGGAAATCACCGTTGAAAGATTTCTGGTGACATTGATAAATGAGGTTATGCCCATAGTAAGCCTGTCAAGAAAACTGGTCTCAAGTCTTCAATTAACTAGATGCCACTGCTATCGTGCTGTATCCAATTTAGGATTTGCAGACCATCTAACTTAATTGATTTAGACCTTTATTTCTGAATTTCATTGCATCCCAGTAACAAAGCAGTACTAAGATATTTCTTCCTCAGCCTCTCCCTTATCACATGAATATGGGGAAAAAGAATTTCGTGTCTATTTTCTATGTGTTGGTTACTGTTCAGATTACTCCATTAAACGACCCAGCCCAAAGAGCTGGTATCTGAGAAGTCCTGTTGAAGGCCACTGCTAGCATCTGCACAGCTATGTTCTGGGTTTGGTGACTGCGCCCCCAAATTCACTATACATGTCAATGCCCTGCAGGTAAATGTGTTTTTCCCCTACTTTTCTCCCTTTATCGTTTTGTACGGCAAGCAAACTCTTGCATGCATCATGTGACTAAAATAATATCACAAAAGGCTTTGCAGTGAGACCAAGTTTAACATTTAATATTATTACCAAGGCATTTCCTTGTCCTCATCTTTACTTTAATCTCTTTCTATCACATTTAAACCCTTTTCCCCAAAAACGCAGTACCGGGTATATTTTATTGTCCTTTCTTTCCACTCTTGCCTCCTTTTCTATATTTTTTTTCTTTTTTTCACTTTTGCCTTCAATACATATGCTACAGTTAATATGCAGTTAATATGTGCTCTCTACTATAGGAAATCCTAAATCTGCAAAGCAGACTAAATAAATCACAATTTCTAGAAGTATAAATAATTAGCACATTAATTAGATTTAAACTGAAAACGGTTCTCCCATTCTGTACGTTGGGAGTCTAGAGCTGCAGTATTCTTACATTTCTGTTCATCACAGGTACTGTATATTGGCACTGCCACTGAATGCTATGGGTGGAGACTTAAGTTTCTTCTTGAGAGCAAGAGAGCAACATCTATCCAAACTATAATTTTCTGCTTGAACATGAGCACATGGCAAGGTGAAACTGGTTAGGCTGCATCCAAAATGATTAGAGAACAGTATAATATTCCCTCTTGGGGATTTGGCACGCCTATGGTATCTGGTATAGTAAATATATGAAACTAACTTGCCTGTGCCTGCTCCACAAACATAAGTGTATGCATGTATAACAACTTTGTATTTGTATTGCACACAGAATGATCTATTACACGGTGCCAGATGCTGATATTTTGTGGGGAGGGCTGTGCTTTTGTTTTTGGAAGTTACAGAAAAGCAGCTGTTGTGGGCTATATGAAGACAATGGGGTCAAGTCACCAAACTTGGGAAGTGCATCATGAAATAAAGGGAATTCAGCCTTGATTTCTACCAAAGGGAACATGCTTTTGTGGTCAATTTCTGGATACACCCCCTCCCCCTCATGGGGTGCATCAAATTGAGAGAGGTCTCACATTTCCCCGGGAAGTTCTTCTATCTCATAGACCTTTCTTCCTCTCGTACAAACCTCACAAAGGTTTCTGGGGACACTGAGGTTCATCCAGTGGGGGAGAGGATCTCTCTCTTGACATCTTGGTGCAGTTATGTATACTGTCATCAAGAGTCACACTCACCCCATTCTTCACTGTCACTGCTCAGTGGTACGCCCAAGCTCTTCCACTTAGGATGCAGCTGGCAATAAACCATAGAATCAAAGAATGGTGTTCAGATAAAGGTTTACTTAAAGTGTAAAAAGTAAGATCCCGGTCAGTATGGCAAAAATAAAAAATAGCTTCATGAAAATCAAAATCAAAAAAGCAAGAGTCTCTTTATCCATGGTGTATCCTCAAGTTGTTCTTTTCCCAACTGATCTAGAGTCTGACTCAAAAAAATCTTCCCTTCGAAGGGAAAGGTAATTCTCTGAAACCACCAGCATAAAACAAAGGGTAAGATAACAAATTCCCTTCCTTCAAGAAAAAAGCTTCTAACTAGGTAATGCCAACAGTCTCTCATAAAAATCTCTTCAAAATGGCAATAAATCTCCAAGTCTTCTCCTCTGCTGTTGTTTAGGCACAAACTCTACGACTCAGTCCTCAAGATGCCGGGAGGTTGCTCTTCTATAAGGAACTGGCCCAAAATTTCCAAAACTCTTCCACAGTTCCACTCAGCTTGGGCTCAATCCAACAAACAAGCAGAATGACCTTCAGGATCAATCCTCTTAGGGAGAGGTAAAGATCCTTGCCATATACTCATGTGAAATTCATATCCCTGAGCCCAGCCCATAAAAAGGTGGGATAAAGATAGAGGGAGGACCCAGAAATTTAAAATCCCTAGAAGAGCCAAGCCACACATGAAATAACTTTGTGTACAAATGCCATGCTGGTATTAATAACTGCCAGTAATCTAATCTAGGCAGAACACGTGATCAGCTTCATAAACGTCAATGGAGCTGCATGAAGATAACACAGAAACTCTAAACATATCCATGGATGGATTGAGGATTATTAGCCCCAAAGAAATTATCCACTAAATCCATTCTTGTCCAATACTTATTTTTGTAAACATTATTATTTAAATGCAAATAAAATGCCCAATAATTAGCATGTCTTGAAGTAACTTTTGGAAAATTGAATTATCTTTTCAAGTCCTCAAGGCAACAAACTATTGTTGCTGGCAGTAGATCAAGGAATAAACATTTGTGTCATTGCCAGAAATATCAATGTCCTAAATCCATGTGTTTATAATAAATTATTTTAGGGCTCAGAGAGAAAGATGGTGAGAGCTAATGCCACACAGAGATAGCTAGTTTGAAGCCACAGAAAATAATGAAAGTGATGGACACTACAGGCTGTTGATTTGGCCAAGTGTTAAGACCCCAATTGCTTTCATCTCCATGTCCAAAATGTTTTCTGAAAATCCATCATCAGGAGCTCAAAAAAGAGAAAGTTTAAGAAGAAGATCAAGCAGAATGATAAGGTCAGCTCTGATTCCTAATAAACATACTAACCTCCTTTCAGTAACAGAAACAAATCTATATAGTTTAAATTTGAATTAGGTTTTCATTTCTGTTATATCAATTCACTTGGATTTGTTTCATTGAGCTAATTATCATTTTGTTAGGAAAAGTAGGTTATTTCTGATTAAAAATTCCTCTTTAATTGAACATACAGCTTTTTCCCCTCCTCTTTTTCTATTCTTTCTCCTTATTTTCATTTACACTAACTACATGAAAACAAAAGGTACAAAAATCATGTTGTAATGTACATTTATCCTTCCTAAAACTGTATATATCAGTTACTTGAAAGAATTTGCAAAATACATTTAAATCAATACTGACCAAAGTTAGATTCCTGGTTATCTGCCACCAGGCTGTGAAGGAGATGGACCATCTTGGTGATGGCATGACTCAGCCGTTTGCTATAAACAGGCAAAAAAGGAATTGCAGAAGTGGCCCAGTATGCTCCTCTGTCTCTGAGTAATGAAGGTAAAGGAGTACCACTGAGGTCCAAAGCAGCCCCCTGCTGCCATACCACAAAGGAAGGCACCACCATCACCAATTATTCAAACTTTTTCTTAAATGACATACTGGTACATTTTCAGGTGCCTATCTGCTGAGTTACATGCCTCCTGGTAAATCTGCACCAATCATGGATTTTCAAACACAAGGCACTCGTACACACAGACAGGATCATTCATCAAATCATGTTAAGGTCTTATTGCGGGCGTTAGGACCCAAATGCCCACGATAACGCGATAACGCATCAGAAGATATGTATGCAAATGTTTCAAAATTTAGTCAAAAGGGAAGAGTTTGGGCGGAGTTTATGAAAATGAAAGGTATTTAACGTGTGCGATAGTGCAACGCACACTATCGCACGATTTAATGCCGGAAATAACTTTACCTTTTTCCCTGGCATTATGCTGTGCATTATGCCCAAAACAGGGTTTGCGATAAAAATTGCAAATCCTGTTTTGGGCAGGGAGAGGGAGAGAGAGAGAGAGAGAGAGAGAGAATGAGAGAGAGAGCCTTTGGAGAGGCACACATATTAGTAAACTTTTTATACCAATGTAAGAGGGGCCATTCTGAACTCAGAGTTAGGTTTTGGTGGTGGCCTAGGTTTTGGGGGGCAATTTTATATGCACAGTCAGAGGTACGGATAGCACACTAGACATCAGTGAAGATTTGATGTGATTTGGAGTGATGAAAGGTACAAAATGAATAAAAGGCATCCCAAATGAAACAAACCTTATTTGTTGCATTCATTTAAAATTAATGCATCGGATCTATGCCTAAACAGAGGCTGGAGCCTTGCCTAGAGCACAGGCCAGGGCCCAAATCAGAGGCCATAGCCTACGCCTGAGCGTGAAGCTGGCCCTCAGCCTATGACTAGACGTAGGACCAAAGCTGGGGCCTCACCTAGGGCATAGGCCAAGGCCTAAAACAGGGGATGCAGCCTAGGCCCAAGGGCAATGCTGGTTTCTCAGCCTAGGCTCGGGCCAATGCCAGGGCCTCAGCCGAGACCTGAGACCCTCAATCACTCACTTACCTGATCCATCGGGTATCCAAAGGCCAGACCGGATCCCAAGGTCTGAGCCTCGACTCAAGTCTAGGCCCGAGGCTGGGGCCAAACTCAGAGGCCGGGTCTCATGCCTGGCCTCGGGCTAGGCCAGGGTCCAGGTGTAGACCCAATGCTGCAGCCCAGCCTAGAGACCAGGTTCCAATGCCAGAGCCTTGGCCTGGACCCAGGTCTGACACTGGGGCCCAACACCAAGCCTCGGCCTGGGACAATGTCAATGGAGTTGTGAAACCTTGGCTTAAGGCCTGGGCCTGATCCTAGACAGAGGCCCAGAAGTTGAGACATAGCCTCCAGGCCGTCCTGGCATTAGGCCTGGGACTGAGCTAAGACACTGGTGTCAGGACCCTGCCTCTGGGCCGGGTCCTGGTATCTGGCCTGAGTTGTGGCCAAGGCCCCGGCATTGGGATCCAGCCTCCAGGCCAGGCCCAGGCAATGGTCCTGGGTCCAGACCAAGACCCGGGCATCAGGATCCAGCCTCTGGGAAAGGCCGTGGTGTCTGGCCTGGGCCTAGGCTCTGGTCTAGTCCCATGTTTCAGAACCCATATTCTGGGTAGGGCTGTGGCATCAGGCCTGGGTCAGGGTGGAGGCCTCATCATTAGGACTTGGCCTACAGGCATAGGGCGTCTGGGTTTAGGCCCAGGTGTTAAAACCCGGCCACCAAACTGGGCTACTCTGGCCTAAGCCGAGGCTCAGACTTCAGGTCACAGCCTCTGAGCTGGGCCCCGTCTTCGGGCATGGGTCAGTTCAAGGACCCACCATCAGGACCTGGACTATGGGTCAGGTCACAGTATCTTGCCTGGGCCCAGTCTCCAACCTAAGCCAAGGCCTAGGTGTTAGCCTTACATAGGCCAAGGCTGAGTCACGGTGACCTACTGCTGCCTCAACCTACACAAGCCTGAGGCTGCAGCATGGGCCTAGGCTTTGCTGGTGGATCCCCACCGGACCAAGTAAGTCGGGGCCGGGAGGGGATCCCGGCCCCGGTATTTTGCTGAGTGGAAGGGATGGGTGGTGGGGATAGGATGGGATGGGAGGCCCTGTTTTCTTTTTTGGTTCATTTTTGGGTTGTTGTTTGTTTTGGGTTTTTGTAAATGTTTGATTCGGGGGTTTTTACATGAATGAAACGAATCAAAAATTCCATGAACCAAAAATCATGGGGGGGGGGGGGGGGGGGGAGGGAACTCCCGAAAACGAACCAAAAAATGAAAACAAAGTTTTTATCCCTGCACACCCCTTTAAAATAACACTAGCTCAAATAAGCACTACTTGTGTGCATATCTGCTATTTTATGCACACACAACCCTTTTAAATTAACCTTTTCGGAGGTAATTTTCAAAGGTGTTGCACATATAAATGTAGCATACTAGTATAAAACCTATTACTGTAGAAATTTTCAAAAACCCGCTTAGATGCACAAAGTGCATTTACATGTAGAAACCCAGTTTTAGGCATGTAAATCCTTTTAAAAATTACCCCCTTAAATTGTAAGCCATCTGGGGACAAGAAAATACCTACTGTACTTGACTGTAACTTGCCTTTGACTACCAATGAAAAAGTCATGAACTAAATCCAAATTTTTTTAAGAAAGGGCAGAGAAAACAGAGAGAGAAGGAAGAGAGATCAGGGAGGACCAGAGAAGCCCCATGTCAGACGGATTACAGGATCAGCAGAGGAGAACAAGAAGGCAGCTGTAGCCATATATCTTCAGCCTCAGAACCACCCTTTTGTGCTTGCCAGAGGAAGGTATAATCTGCATGTACCATTTAAGATCAGTGGCCATTAGGGCCCTATAATACAAGATTTAATCTGACAGCAATCTTCAAAACAGTCATGTCTCATGACATCCCTGGGTTTGACAAAATGTTAAGCTTATTACATCACCTCACCTCTGAACTTTTTAAACCACAGTGGCCATACTTGATAGAATGGGGCAACGCACTTTCTGGGGATATTTACATAAGGTACTGCGAGTCCTTCACAAATGAAAAGTTCATTCAATATCCCAACCAGAACACTGGCAGGAGCTTTTATAGCACTATTGGCCTACTTAACATGATCGATGCAATTGACTGATGCATATGCTACTGGTACTGCCTTATGATATGAAAAGGGTCTATTAGAAAAGGAAATGCTATTATTCCCTGTGGGCTAGATTTTAAAAGCCCTGCGTGCCTATTTTGTATAGGCCGCTGGCGTGCACAAAGCCCCGGGATGCACATAAGTCCCGGGGCTTCATAAAAGGGGCAGGAGGAGGCGTGTCCGGGGGTATGTCTGGGGTCAGGGGGCGATCCGGGGCGGGTCCGGGGGCGTGGTCCCGAGTCCCCCGGCACTGCGGCCTGTGCCGGGGGCTGCTGAGGCGGAGCGAGCAAGTTACGCCTGCTTCCAGCAGGCGTAACTTGCACAACAAAAGGTAGGGGGGGGGGGATTTAGGTAGGACTGGGGGGTGGGGTAGATAGGGGAAGGGAGGGGAAGGTGGGGGGATGCGGAAGGAAAGTTCCCTCCGAGGCCGCTCCGATTTCTGCCTCGGAGGGAACAGAGGCAGGCTGCGCGGCTTGGCGCGCGCAGGCTGCCGATTTTGCGCAGCCTTGCGTGCGCCGACCCCGGATTTTATAAGATACGCATGGCTACGCGCATATCTTATAGAATCCGGTGTACATTTGTTTGCGCTGGTGGCGCGAACAAAAGTACGCGCGCGCGTATGTTTTTAAGGTCTACCTCAGCATGTGCAAGTGGTGTGTGATTATTCAAAATGCAAATACTCATTGTGGTGGCCAGGCAGATACACCAGGTCCTGCCATTAATTCTTTATCCTGTGAAACACTGCCTTCTTTGACCAATCTGAGGAGGACTGTAATAGTGGGCTGCTACTAGGTAAGTTTGTCTGTCCCCAAGCCCCACACACTAGCTCATTCACACTTTCTTCCTATACCTTAACACACTCCATGCAAATCAAATAGGGCTGCTAGGAGGCAACATTTAAGCCAGAAATCAAGGGTACAGTGTTCATGTTCTCTGCATTAGTACAAAGTGTGTGGGTATTTTTTACTCATGAAATTGCCATGAATTTTCAAATATGGCATACTTTCACTTTTGAAATAATCTAAGTATTCATTTGCACCTGCTTTTTGTGCAGGTAGATTTTCTTAGAAAATAATGTGTACACTTGGAAATATCTATGGTGCTATTTTCCAGTTGTTCTCAAAGCAAATGCAAGAAAGTGCTTCCCCGAAATGCAGTTAAAGGTATGCACATGGTGGAAGCATAGCCAATGTACACATATAAATTATTTAAGTGTGTAAATGGCTTAGAAGATTAGCTAAAACACACTCTTCACCTTTTCTCCCTCATAAAGGATGAAGAGGGAGCTCAGGAGTTTAGCAAGAAAGAAACCCTCACAGTAAAGCAGCATGTATAATGATCAACCAATTGACACAGGGATGTGCATTTGTTTTAACCGAATTTGAAAAACGCCACAAATAAGGGCCAATTTATTTCTTTTGGGGGCCCCCAAAATGAATTGAGGGGCCACCTGAATTAAACAAATCTTATTCATTTAATTCAGTTTAAAAAAATCTACCATCAGGTCAACGCCTAGGCCGAGGCCCAGATGTCGGGATGTGGCCTCCAGATCGCATAATGGCACCCTCTGCTGAGGATGTGCCTGAGTTTATTTACTCCGACGCATCTCCAGTGGATAGCATCATTTGAAAAAAAGAAGACAAAAGAAAGAAGAAAGAAGACTCCAAGGAGGCCTGCCTGGGGCCCGGCCTTCGGGCCTGGGCCTAACCCTGCGTTGAGGCCCCGGTGTCAGGTCCTGGCCTCCAAGTCAGGACCCAGTATTGGGCCTTGGCCTGGGCCGAGGCCTCAGCATTGGGACTCGGTCTCTGACCCAACCCTTGGCAACAGGCCTGGGCCTAGACTAAGGCCCATGCATTAAGACCTGGCTGAGGCAACACTGAGGCCCCAGAATCCAGCCTAGGCCCTGGCATCAGGCCTAGGGCAAGGTATCAAGACCAGGCCTCCAAGCCTCAGCCTTGAATAAAAACTAGGCTGAGATCACAGTAGCCTACAGTGACCTAGACCTATGCAAGACCGAGGCTTCGGTTTGGGCCTAGACTTCACCAGAACTTCCTCACTAGACCCATTTTTTGGGTGCCAGGAGGTACCCTGGCCCCGGCATTTTTCCGGGTGAGACGAATGGGTGGTGGGAACTGATAGCCTTGAGAGATCCCGTTTCCTTTCTTTGTATGTTTTTTTAGGTATTTTTTTTTAATGTTTGATTTGTTTGTTTTTTTTAAGCAAAATAAAACAAATTAAACATTAAAGAAAATAAAATTTGTGGGGAAACCCCCCTGAAAAGGAAACATAAAACAAAAAACATTTTTAACCCCTGCACACCCCTATTGATGCAGAGATCTACGTGCAGCTCACTTTCTCAATGGCTTTCTCCTAGGTAATGTAAGACATGGGTGTTGGCCACAGTTCCTCACTTTACTTATTGTCTTGAGGAGCTGGCTGACAGAAGGTACAACAAAGTCCATGCCCTCCTTAAAAAGCCACTCCAGTTGTTTAGATCACTCAGGTGGAGCCTTTTAAAATATCCCAGAAAAAGTAGGCATGATTGTGTTTGCCTGCTGTATTCTTCAGAATATCAAAGTACAGTACCACATAGAAACCAGCATTAATCCCTGCCTCAGGCTAGATCCCCACTGCTCTCCCTGTTAGTCATCTGGATATTATCAGGCACAGAAGTCAGACCAGAAACAGATTCATTATGAATTACTTCTCCTGCGAATAACTTCAAAGGGAGGAAAAAAGTCCTATTTTTCTTGAACTCTTACTCCATCTTAGCTGAATCCATTTTCCTTTCTATCTTTCCTTTTACAAACTATGGTTGTCCTCCTTCAGGTATACACACAGATGAAAAATAAGAATCTCCGACTTCAATAAAAGAAAAGGACAATTTTATGAGTGAAACCCAGAGATCCATGAAGTCCTTTACCATAGTCCTTTGTTATGATACTACAGGACTTTATAGGAAACACTTTACAATTTCTGACACATTGTGTGCCAGTGGACCGATATCTAGGAGAATCTTTCTATCTGGCACCTACTTTCAGACCTACTTTTCAGCATGAACTAATTTTCCTGCATTTCTGTTTTGAAAATAAAATGACAGTCAAAAAAAATCCACATATATTTGTTACACTCCGTGGTCACCGTGGCCTGCGACTGCTGTTGCTCACCTCATCATCTCATCCTGGGACTCTGTTGGGGGAACTCAATGCCTCGGCCCAGGCACACCGCCCTTCCTGCCTCGCTTCCTCGGTATCCTCGGGCAGTGCGGACGCTGCTGGCCACCATCTTATCTCAGGGATTCCCTAGGCAAGCGCTCCGGCTCCAACTTTGTACACGTCATGGCACGAACCTCGGGGGCGTCCCCTCATGATGACGTCAGCGAACTCGGGTATTTAAACCCGCAGGACCTGGGAACCTACGTCCTGGCAACGAGATCACTCTGCTCCTGATTTGGACGTCATTTCAGTTCCTGCTTCAGTGGGTGAGACTCCTGGGTACCAGCTCCTTGGGGGCCTTCCATCTCTCTTGGTCATCCACTCCTCGGAGGGCCTTCGCATGGAACTCCTTCTCGCCTAGCTTCCCTAGGCATCTCTGGATTCTTCGCTTCACCCTGTGAGTCTTTCTGAGAATTCCATCTCTCCGGTGTACCCCGCGCTGCGGACCACCACCGTGATAGCCACTGAGGACTTCATCTCTCCAGTATACCCCGTGCTGCACCGTGATAGCCACTGAAGACTTCATCTCTCCGGTGTACCCACGTTGCGGACCACTACCGTGACAGCTACTGAGCATCTTCTCCAGACTATCTGCTTTGCGGATCTCACAATGACTTTGTCTCAGTACTTGGGATTCCCCAGGAACTTCCACCTCGTCAGCTTTGCCTGACGTACCGTGACCTGCCTCTGGGGGTCACTCTTCTCTCTCCTTCACAGTCTGCTTACATCATCCCTCAGAGACCTTGCCTACCTGATGGTGAGGACCAGTGGGGCTCCTCCCCCCTGGGCGGTGACATCTCTCATCTCAGCCAAAGGATTCACACTAGCATACATATCCTAACAATATTTACACAATTAAATCTCAAAACAAAGGTTCACAGATGATACCTGTTTATCTAACACTGCTGTACATTTCACAAAGTACAAGGCAAAAACTCTCTTTCAAATATAGGGCCATCCCATAAGTTTGCAGAGAATAATATAAATGACCAGAAACTGCATCATTTGTTCAGGCTTTCCTTTGATGGAACTAACATTGTGTTAGACTGGTGTGGTGAAAAACTCAGAAAGTTGCCTAGTGCCTACAGTAGCTAAATGTAATCCTCTTTGAAAAGTAAAATATAAATCAAATAAATAATAATAATACCCTCATCCACCTATACCATATGAGCGATAATTCCCTCAGTGAAGGTATAGAGGTGAAACTAGGAGGGATAATTAGAAGGCAGCATCTTCCCAACAAAAATGATGCCCCTATCCAGGTTTCACACCTCTGATGTGTGGCCCTCTGGCATAGGTGTTTTTGTGTGACATACATGGATTAGATGAAGTAGAAGGAGTAGGAGTTGATTCACTAGATGAGGGAAGCAGTGGTTCATCACCTTTACTGTAGCTGGACTGTCCAATGAGTTTTTCAGGCATTCAGAAGTTTGAGTCAATGAGCAGTTGAATGGCTTCTTTCAGGTTACGAATACTTTTTGTAGCAATGCAGAGCTGCTTTCATATAGCTTTGACGCCATCAAGGAGTGTGTTGTCCAGAAAATGCTGCTCCAAACCTGCTGGATCCTCATAGAGAAACAATGGTCAGATGCTGATGCCCTCTGGACTCTAGTTTGCCACATTCCCAGCAAACATAAAAGGATCTTCCAGGTCTGGACGAGGCAACATTTGATCTAATTAATTCTCCCTGCAACTTTCTGGCTGTCATCTGAGGGTATGGGACAGTCATCTTCAGCATACATGCCACAAGCTCTAGCATGTTGACATTGCCTTTCTGCATCAATTTGTGCCACTCTATGTCAGCTGTTGAGTTAATGAGCAGAGGTTCTGTACATATAGTAGTTTGGGGAACAGGATCTCTGAAAGAAAGATGAGCAAACTGTATTATTGGAGCACATGCATGTATTTCATCAATAAAGTCTAGCTCATCTACAGTGAGACCACTACTCTGCAATTCCCCTGTCCTACAATATATGAGTGGACGAACAAGTCTCCAACCTTCCTCAAAGACCCTGGTCAGTTTTTCCCACCATTCCCAAAAGGCTCCACATCTGGGTTCCCAAACCAACTGAAAGCTCGTCAATTTATTAGACCTAAAACCTGTTATAATAATAGCCAAGTCAAGGCCTGTAAGATAAACCTGCAAATATTAGTAAACTCTTGCCTAATAGATGTTTTGGTAATACAGGTAAGCCACTAGCTTGCCCCTATTATCATGTGAATGCTGTCTCCGTGGAATCAGGAAGGCTGCTGATAACATTTAGACCCAATGTTTCAATGAGGCATTGCCTCAGTGGCGAGAGACAAACTGGACAAACAAGGTCAATTCCTGTCATTCTGCAAAAACTCTCTTGGTCAATTTTTCTCAGTGCCCCTTTTGATGTCTTGATAGGGATGCTTGATGTATTTAATGGTTCTAGGTCTGAGCCTGCTGACATCTTATGCCATTCCATGCCAAAAGCACTCCGTGGCCATCAGGACATTTCTAGTGCAGTCTCTCCCAGAGAGCACAGAACATTTTTCAAGTATCAGCTCCTGTTGTTCTCTTCTCGAGGGAAGCAAAGCATCTGTTGTTATGGTTGTGTGCCTGCCTTTATAGTGTCTTGCCAGCCTCAGGCAGTTCCTTAGTGCTCTGGCAGTTCCTTAGTGCTTTCCTCCTCTTCCTCCTCCTCTGACTCCCTCTCCTCTTCCTCTTCCTCTTCCTCTGACTCCCTCTCCTCTTCCTCTGACTCCCTCTCCTCTTCCTCTTCCTCTTCCTCTTCCTCTTCCTGTGGCTCCTGAGACATCTGAGTATCTTGTGTTTGGTCTAGTTGTTCTACTTTATTCTTCTTTCACCTCCTCTCATGTGCTCCAGTGACTCTCCTCTTTTTATCATTCATCACAGACAACCAGCCCCTTATGCCAGGCTTAATTTTATATACTTTTGAAGCAAGGAGGTAATGCCAAGAGAAAATGGGAGCTAAGCATGCTAAGCAGGTGTGCTAAAAAATTTAGTGCATTACATATTAAGAGATGTTTAAGCATGCATGCTAGAAAATCTTTCTGCAAGTTTTAGTGCATAGGCCTGTAAGTCTTTAAAAATTTACATCAATCCTTTTAACCTAGCTTAAAAAGAACTGGATCCAACATGTTTTAAACCATATACAATAGTATATAGTGATATCTGCCATATGCATAGTAAATTATTCTGTGCATTGCAGTACAGAAGATACATATTCTACATAATTTATATCTAATACTCCACTGTATCATCCAAGACCTTTGGAAGGAGTGGGCAAGATGGATGCAGACCTGGGAGTGCTTCAGTACATCATGCCACTGTCGGTCCAGCCGTGAAGGAGAGCTCCCATACAACTGCTATCATTGTCTGGGCTATGTCTAGCTAGTTGTTCAATGGAGGATAATTGCACCCCTCCATGAAACCAAGTGTGCCATTTTGCCCCCAAGATGGTCCAGGTATCATCTATGTGCTAATGTACCTTATGGCATGTCATACCCTCTGCAGAATACTGAAATGTGTTTCATCATATCAGAATATATATTAACAGGCAATATTTAGCCTGCTTATCTTGATAAGTTGATGAATTTTCTGGACAAACAACAAGATTTAAAAATTCATGCTTGCTGAACACTTCCAAGTTATCCAGTTATGTAATTAGCCAGATAACCCAGAAGCATTCCAGGGATGTCCCAGGAGTGGAACTGAATATCCAGCTAAGTTAAGCCGATATTTGGTGTTATCCAGCTAAGGGCCTGATTTACAAAGGTCTTTTTCCCAATCTGTGTCTATTGGAAAAATGCTTAGTAAATGAGGCTCCAAGTTAACTAACTCTAGATTTGCAGGAAGGCAGTCTTAAATGTAGCCAGATACACTTTTCTGGCAAACATCCCGATAGCCGGATGTGCCGCAGAAAGAATATCCAGTATAAATTACCTGCTCCCTGCCCGGCTAAATATTGACCTGTAAATGTCATGTCTGTAAATCTGTGCATTATTGTCTATGAAAAACACAAGATTTCATTTTATGCTATGACATATTATGGGATACGAGAAAATCAGAAATTATACTTTCCATATAACAGCATTTGCGTTCACCATCCCAGGGTAAGCGAATTTCACTCATTTGTTCTAAAGGTATATCTGCCATCATCTTGGCTATCAACCTGCATTAGCATTTCCATGACTGAAATTGCTGTCCACATTTTCCATTAATTGGCATCATTCCTGGAATTTGTGCTTTTTAAAGACTGTACTTAAAAGCAGAGTGGATTTCTTGGCTACTTTCCATGTTTTACTAGTTGATCCTAAATAAAAAAAAAAAATTCTCTTCAAAATATTTCTTAATATATATATAATTTAATTCCTGCAGCATTTTAGAAGACATGTAGATTGGGGCCAGCCTGATCACCAATGGCAGAACATTATCCTGCCATTTAAAAGACAAAGGGGGTCCTTCTCCCTAGGCAGTAGGCACAGGCCTTGGGAGGGAGTCCTAGCCATTGCTCAACAATGACACCTTTTAGATGGTTCAAGACTGCATTTGTAGCAGGTCCTGGGGGGAAATCCATGTCTCTCAATAAGAAAACTGTTGCTGTAAAGAATGGGCAGTATGTGAAGAAGAATAAAAGGAGGGGAAAACCCTGGGTAACAGAAGAAGAGCTCATGGTACCTCAGTCCAATTAAGACAGATGTGGACTGACAGAAGCCACAAAGGACTAGCAGGAAGCTGTCTAGCCTCCCACCTTCCCTTCCCCTGCCAAAGGTAAAACAAGCAGAGAGACATTTTGAAACCATATGGACTTATATCAACAGCAAGGGGTGTTTCAGTGTAATAAAAAATACTAAAGTTTATATTTATATTATTTTGATGTTTGTTTGTATGTTATGCTTGGGTATGTTACTAATATATATTGATGTTCTAATGTAATCCACTCAGGACCACAAAAGTTAAATGTGAGGGAATTTATGTATTTTAAATAAATACAATAAAAATAAATAAACTGCATGAGGGCAGATTTTGAAAGCCATTTACCCAGGGGCTGTCTGAGACTTGCCCACCCTTAACCTGGCCACAAATTATGTGCAGGGAACCTCAACATGCGTACTTCTGGCTGAATTAGGAGGCAGCGTTCCTGGGGACGCTTTTAGCTTGGGAGAGGCACATAACATGCATAGATTGCTTTTCCAAATCAATGTGCATTATTTTTCCATGGAAAATGTACCTGAGGGTAAAGCAATTGCAAATGGTTGCAGGTACTTTGTATCTATGGCAATTTTCACAGTGCATACTTTGAAAACTGGTGCAAAACCCTCAAGTAGAAAGTAACTGCTGACTTTGCAGCAATTCGAGCATTTTGAAGATTGTCCCCTTCATGCCATATTGTCTTCCCTATTCCCCATGCATGTACATAGCACCACCTTCTCTTCAGAGTACAAAGATGTCACTTCTATATTGTTTCCTAACTGCACTTTAACCCAGGTTTCGTTTATGGCACAACTCTGTTCTATCCCCTGGACCCTTAGTGAACGGCCTAGAAAGTGAACTCCCTTGGCACACATCAATAGCTGGTGACCATAGCCTGAGATGGGACTGGGTCTGGAGCATCACCTTTACAGTCCCTTTCCCTACAGATTGAGCCTTTGGGCTGGCAGGACTTAGGCAATAGTCCAACAGAGTAAGAAGAGACAGAGGGTCTGGTACCAGGCTACGTCAAGGCATGCAGCAAGCAATGAGAACCAAGCTAAGGTCAGTGTTAGGCAGCAAGCAGAAGTAGTCAAGGTCCAGGCAAGGGTCAGTGGCAGGTGGCAGGCAAGAGTAGTCAAAGTCCAACCCAGGGTCTGTTTCAGGATGTCAGTCCAAGGTAAGGGCCAGGAGAAGGCAGGAAAGACTAGTTGAGGCAGGGCAGGCTGGAGAGGCAGGGCAAGGCAGGCTGGACAAGACAAAGCAAGGCAGGCATAAGACATAGGGCATGGCAGGCTGGACGAGATGAGGCAACGCAGGCTGGAGAGGCAGGGCACACAATGAGGCAACATGTACTGCGGTCTAGGCAGGAGACCCATTGCTGAGGCAATGTAAAGAATTTGCGGCTGGGTTTAAATATTCAGCCACATGACATCATCAGTAGGTGCCTGAGTGATGCTTTCCTGCTGTGGGGCCTTTAAGACCTGACACTTTGCACAAGTGCACGTGCCTAGAGAGCAACACGGCACACTGGTGTGCGGGAGCTGGTGACGATCATGCCACGAAGGGTGGTCTGCAGCATTTTGTGGTAAGTGCGTCCGGTGACGAGGCTGTCCTGTGACTGGCCAAACTTAACATCTGTGTCCTTACCTGCCAAAATCTACTATTTCTATAGTAGCCTAGTTCAGATTTTTTTTAGCATCATTCAGATGCAAATTATCTCAGCTGTGAAAGTATTCAAAATTTCTCACAAACTTCCATAGCTTAAATAGCTCATGTCTGCAAATATTTGCTGAAAAGTTAACCAATCTGAATAATTGTAGATTTTTTTAAAAAAATCAGGTTTTAACTGGGCCAGAGTTGATTCTGATTATTCAAGTAAATTAGAATCAACTATTCATAGATTCAAATCTGGAACTGAACTGGTCCAAGGACAGTCATCCATCTTTATAGAGAATATGATAAGACTGAAAAAAAAGCCATAAATGGGAAACAACGGTAAATTAGAACAATCGGGTCTTGTCATGCCGCTCAATACAATTTCTTTATGTAAATGTAGGACAAATTAATATATTCTAATTTGGATTTTACAAAAGCATTTGAGAGAGTGCCACATAAGAGGCTACTTTATAAAAAAAATCATGGAATGGGAAGTAATAACATTTATAAATGGATAAAGACTTGCTTAAGCAATCAATTGGAAGGAGAATTATTGAGGCATTGGCACTGATTTGTGCAAAATATATAAGGGAATGCTACAAGGTTCAGTTTTGCTATTTAATATATCCCTAAAATGTTTATATCTGGATGTAAACAGTAATATCTACTCTTCTTGAAAAGCCCAGAAAAACAGTCAGATCAGTGTCAGATAGGAGATAATTTTCAATAGGATTTATGCATGTAGAAATAGCATAGATCACAGACATTTTCTAAAGCTCATTTGCGCACATAGGACCTGAATTTAAAAAGCAATCACATGCTTAAAACTGGTTTTTACCATAAAGGCGTGGACTGGGAGGGAACTTCCCTAACCCTAATACTATACTATCCTTCCTCCCTCTTTCCCTCTCCTCCCCGACCCCTAAACCTATCCTAACTATGCCCAATTTATTTTGTGTTTATACTTATTGCTCCTCTAGAGTAGAAGTAAACTTCGCTTCCTTGGGACAGTGTTTAATGGTGCTGACCCGGCCCACCCCTCCCCCCTCCCCAGCTGACCCCTATCTTCAGGCCCGGCACTTCTGTGTGTATCAGGAGGAACGTGCGTGGCCGGGCCCTTTCTAAAATGTGCTCAGTGCGCGCAGGGCCCGGCCACGTGCGTAACCCCCGGTATTTGCATGCGCTGGCCTTTTAAAATCAAATTGTTAGCTTACACAAAGCCAAAAAGAGAGGCTACTTCCTTATACGAGCTTCTTCCACAGGCTAGTTATGTGGTGATTTCCCTAAGTGTAAAGTTCCTTGACGGCTTAGTGAACTGTATTAACTATCTTTAGAAAAAAAATCATCATCAATGCACTGTATTCTGTGAGAAGGAACGGCACCATGCTTCGCTTACAACTTACAGAGTTGTTATTACTTTGCTACTTAATGATCTCACTGCTCACAGACAAGTGCTTCTCTGTTGCCTTGAATTTCAGTTTGGCAACTTTGTCATGAAGGGATGAGTGTGTGATTAAAGTTACTGTCACTTTCATTTGTTTCTGGTTAGCTTTTATTTATAAGCTAGTAATCATTAGTCAAACCTCTTTTGCAGGGCTGACAGATATTTGGGCCATGATAGTTCGTTTGTCCCTTCAACAAATCTTTCTTTGCTCACTGTGTGAGAGTTTTCTGTCAGACATATGTTCCAGTCTTACACCTGTTAAACTCAGCTGCTCAGGATCACGCGGTGCAGCATTACCTTTATCAGTAACTCTGCCTTGTTCTTCCCTTTCCCTTTCCAGAAACCTGCAAAGGGAATGAGAAGAACTTCCCAATCATGCTCTATTTTTCTTTTTACTGTCCCTTCTCTTTTTTTTGTTTAATGTTTTTTATACTTTTACTAGGCCTGGGGAGCCGAGCACTACATCAGTGGTCTTGCTCTAACAACAGTCAGGTTTTTTTTTCTCTTGATTCTAAAGAAGCTTTACTAGCATTCTGGGATGCCTGCTTTTGATAACCACATAGTTCTGGAAAGTCTGAGGCTGCCTGACACATCCATTTACACCTGCCTCTCCTGTCAGGCCTTCACCAGCCGGCCCACTCCTACCCTGCCAGACCCGGGACCCAGGTAACTTAACTTTGGGCACCCTATTTGCATGTATATGCATTGAACTGACCAGAGGATATTCATGTATATGTGCACTTTATGAGGTCCATTTTAAAAGTGTTGCTCGTGCAACAAGGCCCACATAGGGCAACGCAGATTTTAAAAAGTCAAAGTATGCATGTATATACCCTTGTGCGTGTCAAAAATAACGGGGTGGAAAAGGGGTGGGGCATGGACAGAGCATGGGCGTTCCAGGACAGGTCAACACTTACACATGTAACTCCATATTTTAAAACCAGAGACCATGGCGCCAATAGGCTTGTTAGCTGCATAACTTCACTGCTGCTCCTGATGATGTCACGTTTTAGGGCTTACAGGACAGGGTGAGGGGTCTGGGCCAACTGGAAGATGTGTAGGATGAAGAACCAGGCAGATCTGGAAGACTGGGAAAACTGGTGGACTAATTGGAAAAACTAGGATCTCCCTCATGCAAGCATGCTTTAAAACCCACTTATATACACGTCTTAAAACCGGAAAAGACCAATGAAAGATACATGAAGTACATTTCCTCAAGCAATCTATTAAAATTAGGAGCATACTTACGCATGGTGCACTGCATATATGATTTAAAATTCCAACATATCTCTATTTGCATGCCAATAAGGGCATAAATGGACGCTTGCACACTTGTTTCAAAATTGGCCTGCAAGCACGTAAATTGCTTTTTAAAATTACTATGATAGTATGATACTTTTTCATATGTCCTTTTAAAACTACCTCCATAAAAAACATTTATGCATGTAAAATCTTTTTTGACAATTCAGTCTTATGAAGTGAAATTTCAACGGAGTTAAGTGTGTAAAAGTAGCAATTTTCAAATGCCAATTTATATGCATTAAACCCAGTTTTACATGCATCAGTCATACTGAAGCTTGCTTCCATAAGGTGTAATGTGAATAAGCACATCTCAATGCATCCAAGCCATGATAATTAACAAGAAAAATACCTACTGATGAGTCACTGACATAGCATATCAGAGAATCGGTGCAGGTTTAACATAGGGCCATAAACTAAACATAAATGTTCATTGCCAGGCTGTCGCTTTCAATGCTGGGCAAGTACTACATGCTGGGAAAGTACTACATGCATTAAAGAAGGAAATATATCCAAGAAGTGGGAAATAAATCTTAATAGCCATACTAGGTCCTTGTTGGTCACACAGAGCAAGGTGGATAGCAGTGGGTCACTGCTTCAATAGTATATCAGAGAATTGTAAAAAGTAATTAGGAGCACAAGGTAAGATGGGTAAGCACACGAGCAAAGGATTTCACCATTGTAGCTGTTCTTATTTGAAAATACATATTATCAGCTGGAATCTAGCTATTTAGCTGAGGATTGCATCTGGAATGAGCAATGGGTATTTTAACATGTTAAACTCTGAATTGAACAAACGTTTGCCCATTAGTATCAGAAGGAAGTTTAAGCATATTCACAGGACAAGCTACTTTATTCTAGAAGTCTATCAACTTATGAATGGTACTAAAATGATTTGAAATACTTCAGACACACTTAAGTGGGATGTGTTCCTAGTAGGGATGTGAATCATTTTTTGACTATTTAAAATATCGTCCGATATATTTTAAATCGTCAAAAATCGTTAGAGGCAATATTTAATAGGAATTCCCCCGATTTATCGTCAAAAATCGTAAATCGGGGGAAGGGGGAGGGGAAGGGGGAGGGCGGGAAAACCGGCACACTAAAACATCCCTAAAACCCACCCCGTCCCTTTAAAATAAATCCCCCACCCTCCCGAACCCCCCCAAAATGTCTTAAATTACCTGGGGTCCAGTGGGGGGTCCCATTGTGATCTTCCACTCTCGGGCCACGGGTGCATTGATAGAAATGGCGCCGGCGCTACCTTTGCCCTGTCATATGACTGGGCGCTTGTGCAGTTATACATTGGCGGTACTCTAGAGAGCAGGGCTTCCCAACCCTTTCCTGAAGACACATCTAGCCAGTTGGGTTTTCAGGATTGCCACAATGAATATACATGAGATAGGACAAAGGTAGCGCCGGCGCCATTTTCTATCAACGCACCCGTAGCCCGAGAGTGGAAGATCACAATGGGACCCCCCCACTGGACCCCAGGTAATTTAAGACATTTGGGGGGAGTTCGGGAGGGTGGGGGATTTATTTTAAAGGGTCAGGGTGGGTTTTAGGGATGTTTTAGTGTGCCGGTTTTCCTGCCCTCCCCGATTTACGATTTACACGATATTTACAAAAACAAAACCACGACGATTCGATTCCCTCCCCCCCCCAGCCGAAATCGATCGTTAAGACGATCGATCACACGATACACATCTCTAGTTCCTAGAGATTACTGGTATTACAGGATTTGCATATTTGATGACAGGTGCTAGTCTATGTACTTGTTCTGAATTTCACCCAAACATTACAAATGGCTGACCACAGGGTCTCTAAACTTCCTCTGAATCGGTGTTTCTCAACCCTTTCCTACAGGCACACTTAACCGGTTTTGGTTTTCAGGATATCCAGAATAAATATGCATGAGATTGATTTGCATACATTGGAGACCCAGTGCATGCAAATCTATCTCATGTATATTCATTGTGGCAATCCTGAAAACCCGACTGGCTAGATGTGTCTTCAGGAAAGGGTTGGGAAGCCCTGCTCTCTAGAGTACCGCCAATGTATAACTGCACAAGCGCGGGTAGCCTGAATGACGTTGAATCCAATGGCTTATCTTTCTCTGAAACAAGCTGCTAACCATGCCCTAGGAAAATAAGTATGTACTAGACTCAAATACTATGGAGCACATAATCTTGATTTCATAAAATCATCTAAAACGTTTCTTGATCTACATACGAGTACCCAATACACAGCACATCATGTTCATTACAGTACATGGGCTAATGACAAAACAGTACATGCTGCAATGTATTTGTGGCAGTCTTATCAATATGCTCCCTTTCATGGAAAATGTTAGAGACAATAATTTAAGTGAAAATGTATAAAGAGCACTTGTTGTTAAGCATCATGGGCTCAATTCACCCAACTTCTTTCTGGACTAGGGAAGGTGAAGAGAGGTAAATATTCGAGTTTTGCTAAACAGCAGCTGTCATAAAAAAAAAAGTTATTGAGGAAATATTTGGTAAAATAAGAATGATATTCAGTGCATGCAGAAATTGGGATAATGCCATCCAATCTGCCATTAGATATATTAACAAACACCCATTTACCACATGTGACCCATTTAACTCACGTCCAGCAGCCACCACAAACACAAATATATTTACTCTTTTACTAAGATGGCATAGGTCCCATTGCTTCTGCTGGTAGTGATACTGACAAAAAACTTTTCATGGTTGAGGAATAATAGGAAAAGGTTAGAAAAAGAAACACTTTTGTACTGCTCTTCCACATAACTCCACCCCAACATATTTAAAATTGCAGCCGTATTTTTAAAGACTACTTACATTTTTTTCATGCAAAAACTTCTTTTAAAGAGAAAGTACTCCTTTTTCTACTAGGGATGGAGGTGCTTACCGTTTAAAAACTGCTCTGACCAAAATTCACATTATCTCCCTTATCCTAATCCAAGCCTATTATTCATTCCTATCAAAACTTTACATCCTTTTCACCATTCCATTCATTATGTCATATCTCACACACTTAAACTTCCCATACTTTATACATTCAAAAACCTCTTCTTCATATATACACCCCTCTCTACGTATGGTAGTTGTATCAGGCCTCCAAGAAAACCCCATCGATAGCTCAAGGCAAAGGACAATGAGAACCCACACAAGTATTTTGAAATATATGTGCATATTTTCTAGGGTGCATCCAGACTGCAGAAATGTCAGGTGCACAGTATATTTTCATCTACGTACCTTGCACCTAGACTGGTCAGTGAAAATTGCCATGCAGCTGAATACCAACCACACACTGTCTACATGGGGACAAGATCCACCAGTACTTTTTTACCCACAGACTTTGCACCAATTTTCAAAAAGAAAGTATTGCATACTTGCACTTTGAATCTTCCTGTGCGTAAAAAGTACCTGCAGACAATTGCACCTGTTTATTGCATGGGTACTGTGTATAGAGTTGAAAATGTAATCTGCATGCATTATTTTCCTACTCTGGTCTGAACATGCCCTTGGGAATGCCTCCTCTAAGTATTTGAATATTTCTCCAGCTCAAATGCTTGACCTGTATGTTCAATAGAAATTAGGACAAACCTGTATATTAACAGATACTGAGTGATCCCAGGATCATATTCCCAGGAAGAACAGGCTTCTTTTAAACTAAGCTTCAACAACACAATGCACATAATACTGCAACTCACAAAACATTGATATTATTCTGCAAACTAATCCCATTTATCCAATGACCACTTGTACACAGGGAAGGCAATCTTCAAAGACATTTCTACAGGCTCTTCACAAAACTACCCACATAACATGGAGGTAAATTTATATGCATACGCACTGTTCACAAGTAAGCTTGTCTGGACTGAGGGAAGATATTCTTGGGGTTGGATTGGACAGGGGTGTGGGACTTATGCACATCCTGTTTGATTTCAAAAGTATGCATGCAAAATATTTCCAAAAGTTTTCCGCACACATAATAGGAGGTTGTGCGTGTAAATTTGGTGGGAAAATTTTCAAAACAGACATAAGTGTCTAAGCGGGTCATTTATCAAAGGCTTATCACACATGATACGGCCCTATCACATGCGATAAGCCTCTATCGCATGCGAAAAGGCCCTTTTCGCGTATGATTGCATGCAAATTAGATTCGGGGCAGAGTCGGCAGTGGCTTCGCTGCCGGCGATAATGTTACTAACATTATCGTTGGCAGTAGTGCACCGAATAGCACCACCTTTCACGAATAGCACCACCTTTTTGCGAAAGCCGGCAGCCGGTGCACCGCAGCCACTGAAATCGCACCATCGTGGTGCGAAAGCTGCGGGCTTTCGCAGGCCCGCCCCCCCGTTTTCGCAGGATTCATCATTCTGCAAAGAATGATGAATCCAGGCCAAAGTTTGCTTTGAAAAGTAATATAATGTGTATGGTTTTTGGCACCTTATTTCAATTGACTATTATAAATCTGACTCCCCAAAAAGGGATAGCACTGCAAGAGCTCATTGCGGAATGAAGGGTGGATCTGTGGTTGCCGCGTTAGTCTACCCAAACTAGCGCCTACCCAAAGGTAGGCGCTAGTTTCTGCCGGCACCGGGAAAGTGAACAGAAAAGCAGTAAAAACTGCTTTTCTGTGCACCTTCCGACTTAATATCATGGCGATATTAAGTTGGAGGTCCTCAAGAGTAAAAAAAGTTTAAAAAAAAAGAAAAAAAAATTAAAATGGGCCGGTGGCTGTCAGGCCGAAAACTGGACGCTCAATTTTGCCGGCGTCCGGTTTCCGAGCCTGTGGCTGTCAGCGGGCTCGAGAACCGACGCCAGCAAAATTGATCGTCGGCTGTCAAACCTGCTGACAGCCACCGCGCCGGGCTAAAAGGAGGCGCTATGGACGCACTAGTGTCCCTAGCACCTCCTTTTGCCTGTTTCTACCGCACCACCTAATTTCAATACTGAATCGCGTGCACCGGCGAGTGGCCAGTGTGAGCGTTGGGAGAGCGGGTGTTCGTCCGATGTTACCACAATTCTTTGCTCCAGAGCTGAGGGAAACCTCACTGTTTTGTTTTGATTTGTCTTTGTTCTACATTTTCCATATAGAAGCACAACATCTGCATCAAAACATCAGCCTGAGATTTAATGGGAATGATAGCCTAAAACATTTCATCCCAACAATGCACTAAAGTGCATTATATACTGTACATTGAATACATGGTAGCAGAAAGAAAGAAACATTAAAATTCCTTTAAACAAAGGCACCTTAAGGATAAATCTTGGAAACAGGCTTCACTTATCTGTCATGAATTATTAACCAAAATCCTTATGTTGCCCTTTACTGAGGCTTGATTTACAAGCTTAAAAATCAAAATAGCTATTTAGTCTCTTGTACAAGAAACAAAACTTAACAAAATGTTTTGGCTTTATAGATACAGTTCAAACATGAATATGGCAAAATTGAATCTACAGTTAAGAATCATTTTATGAAAGTTCAGGGAGACAGTGCAGTCAACATCACTGTAGGATACAAAAGACCATTTCATTACCTCCAGCATAGCTGAAAAGCACATGAGATCAGCCTCTAAAATGTATGCTTTTTGGGTGTACTTAAAATTTCAGAGCTCATTTCACTCAAATATGTTTGACTGAAAGGGAGCATGTAGCATGAGGCATTCAAAGTTTGCTGAATGTCAACCGTTCTACAAATTAGAAATCTGAGCTTCAAAAAACATTAAAGAAAAAGATAAATTGAGATTGAAGAGAGGGCACCTAATATGCCATAGTAATGCCTTCCAACCAAAGACCTGCTTTCTAGAACTCATTCGCCCAAATCTGAGCAACTCTTTTAATGCAGCTAAAGGAGCACTCTTAGCTGAACACATCTGAGTTAATGTTTGAAGGAATCATGCGTGGGAAAAATAGCACATATGTATGTAAGTAGCATACAATCACGTACATGCCATTTTATAAATCTCAAAAGTATACGCGTATTTTCAATTTTGCATGCACATTTACTGCTGGAAAATAAGGGCGGTCTATGAGCTTTTTGGGGGGGCGGTCAAGAGATACATGCAGAAATTGCTAAGTAAGAGATTTACGTATAAATTATTGAATTTATTTGAACAATTTTACAACTGCTAATTGACTAGCACAAGTAAAATTGGATTTATTTATTGCCTGTAATTTTTGGAGTGGGAGGTCTGGGTGCATGGGGGAGAGTTCAAGATAAAGTACTAGAGGGTCTAGGTGAACTGGAGACAAACTGGTGGAGGTATCAGCAAATTTGTGATTTCAAGTAGGTGTGCAAGTATTTTCAAAAGGGTATACATGCATACCGTATTTTTCACTCCATAAGACGCACTTTTTTTTCCCCAAAAGTGGCAGGAAAATGTCTGTGCATCTTATGGAGCAAATATTAAAACAACAAAACAACTAACTACAACCAATGTTTTTTTTGTCCCCATTCCCCATCCCAACTCTAAATTTCATTAACTACAACCCCCCACCCTCCTGCCCCCCCCCCCAAGACTTGCCAAAAGTCTTGGGGGGGGGGGCAGGGGGTCCAGAGCGATCTCCTGCATTTGGGCCGTCGGCTGCCAGTATTCAAAATGGCGCCGATAGCCTTTGCCCTTACTATGTCACAAGAGCTACCGGTGCCATTGGTCGGCCCCTGTCACATGGTAGGAGCAATGGATGGCAGGTGCCATCTTGTGCAATGCAAAGGCTATCGGCACCATTTTGAATACTGACAGCCGACGGCCCAAGTGCAGGAGATCGCTCCGGACCCCCACTGGATCACCAGGGAATTTTGGCAAGACTTGGGGGGGTCAGGAGGATGGGGGATTGTAGTTAATTAAATTTAAAGGGTTGGGAATGGGGGAATGGGGACAAAAAAACATTTTATGCCCTACCCTAATTTACTCCATAAGACGCACAGATGCCCGGGAACAGAGACGGTTTAGCACACCATTTTTCTTTTTTTTAATTTTCCCGCTCTGAATCCTAGGTGCGTCTTATGGTCAGGTGCATCTTATAGAGCAAAAAATATGGTACTTTAAAATATATCTGCCTCCGAGAATAAATTAGAGTTTCTACAGATACATGTCATACTGTTTCATAAGTAAAATATATGTACACATGTTTATAAAATAGTTTCATTGCATTGCAAATATTCACATGTAATGAAATAAAATATATGCACTTACTTTCAGAGCAGAGCTACACTGTATTTTATAAACCATGCAGCAACCTGGTACACGGTTTATAAAATACCAGGATAACTCATGTATCCATTCCCACATGCAAATCCATTCCCGCGAACAGATTTTAAAGTTAGGCTCACTGACTCTTGTATCAAGAAAGAGTAAAACTGAGTTGGTTGGCTGTCACTACTAAATATCCCCATTCATTACAATGGAAGCTTTATAGACAGAAAGATATGAAGAATCAGTTAAAGAACTGAACACATGCACTTTTTTTTTTACTATGAGAGCTTTTTATATAAGAGAGGTCAATATTTAGAAAAGGAGCAAGCAAACAAGTAGCCACTAGCCAGATAAATTGTCATGGATATTAAGTCAGTGGGACAAGTCTCCTGTTGAATATACAAACCTGGATAACTTTGAAACCTAACTGGCTATGTTTAAAAAGTTATTCAAGTATTCACACCCAGATAACTTTAGCCCTAACCGACTATATTAAACACAGCCAATTAAGCAGAGGAAAAATTTACAAAAAAAAAACTTACTGTGGACCTACAGGCCCAATCCCCATCCCCTAACTTGCTGAGAAACAATCTTATTTTGGGTTTAAAACCCAAACCCTCCCCTCTCTCCATGCCCCCACAAGATTTTAAATATTGAGGGACCATCTGCCCAAGTAGCCTCCCTCATCACCTAAATTCTAAAATTATCTGTAGCCTCTGGACCCTCTAATTAAAGTCCAACTTCCCACCCACCACCTGAACTGTAATCCTCCTGCCCCTTGCAGCACCCCCCAAATCCCCATGCCATTGGCAGTTCAGTGCAATCATAGTGCACCAAACAGTATTGAGTGTAGCTTTAGTTTTGACAGCAACACTGGTAGTGTAAGCTTGGGGGGCCTGTGGGAGGGAGGGTTCTGGCACTGTGCCTGACAAAAGTTTGAGTTTCTCAGTGGAGTGGAGGGAGGGAAAAGTTTTTAATTTTAACTGTTTTTCTACCTAACCACCTACATTATAATATTAATTAGAGATGTCCTTCGTTTAAAGCATTTGGGTTGGGCACTCCACGGAAAATTTCGTTTTCCTACGGATCGTTTTTTTTTTCCGGCAATTTTCGACGAAGTGGGTTAGTGCGCACTAATGGGCCTTACTGCGCACTAACAACCAGTTAGTGTGCACTCTCATCATTAGTGCGCAGTACACCAAACGAGATAGTACGCACTAGCTAGATGTTAATGCGCATAAAGGCTCGTTAGTGCGCACGAACAGGTTAGTGCGCCCTAATAGAACTTAAAGCGCACTAAGTATGTAGTAGCGCGCTGTAACTAATGTTAGTGCGCACTAAAAAAAATTGCAACTTAAAAATTAAAAAGTATCAATTCAGAGGAGTTCATTAGCTAGAAAGACAGTGTGTGTTATTTGGTATTACTGCACACTAAGACATATGCAGTGAGCACTAACACGAAATACAAATTTTGCCGAATTTTCGGCAAAATACGCTTCATTTTTCAGGGCTACCAAACAATAATGAATTAGACAATATCAATGACATTGTCTAATTCATGAAAACGAATGCACATCCCTAATATTAATTATATTATTATATCAGTGTTTTAACATGTACCCAGATAACTTTAGACCTGCTTTCACCACAGACAGACTTAGCTGGCTAAATGTAGCCAGACATCATTGTCATTTAGTGATACCCAGTTAAGCCCCACCACTGGAACACAACTTTTTTATCCGGATGTGTTTTAGTCAGGTAATGACTTATCTGGCAAGGACTTATTGGGACATATTGAAAGCCCCAGGTTTGACTGGCTAAGTCCCAAACTTATCCGGGCAAGCCATTTTGAATAGTGACCTTACAATAGCCTCTATTTTCATCCTCCTTGACCTACCTGCTGCTTTTGACGCCATTGATTATCATCTACTCTTTGACACATTGTACTCTGTTGGATTTCTGGACTTCATCTATCTCACCTCTCCCATCATACTTTTACTGTATCCTCTGGCAATTCTTCCTGCACTGCTATGCTGCGATCAGCCGGTGTCCTCAAGGCTCTCTCCTAGGCTCTTTTCTTTCTACACGTTTTCCCTTGGTGTGCTGATCTCCTTCCTACCTCTCTACCCAGAAATTTCACAAAGAATCCAGTCCCAAATCTCAGCCTGCTTGCCCAATATTGCCTTCTGGTTGTCCCACCGCTGCCTTAAAGGTAATGCAGCCAAGACAGAACTTCTTGTCATTCCCCCCCCAAAACCATTTCCTCACTTCTTCTTTTTCTTTCTTGAAGATGGTGCTCTCATCCTTCCAATTCCCTTATGGGTGGATTTTCAGAGGCCTACGCACGTAAATCCCAGGGTTTAAGTGCGTGGCCGGGCCTTGCGCGACCCGGGCAAATTTTCAAAGGGGTCTGGCCATGCACGTAAACCCCGGTACACGCATAAGTGCCGGGCCGGAACAACGCCATTGATTGCTGTCCCGAAGACTCGCGTGCCAGCAGCCGGCCTGGCGCATGCAACTTAACTTACTTCATCTCCCGAGCTGAAGTAAGTTATGAAAAAAAATAAAGAAAAGATAAGGTAGGGTTTAGGGAGTAGAGAGGAGAGGGGAAGATAGAGGGAGTATAGGTAGTATAGGGAGGGGGGTACGGAAGTTCCCTCCCAGTCCGCTCCTTAATTGGAGCGAACTGGGAAGGAACTGGGGAAGACCGGAATGCGTCGCCACACGGAAATTGCAAAAGTTCCCACCCCCCTTGCGTGTGCTACCCGCACATAAGCACGTGGATTATAAAATCCAGCACACATATGCACATGGCCCATGGATTTTACGACATGCACGCACGAGCATGCACATGTTATAAAATTGGTGCGTCCATGTGTGTGCACTGGGAAGTGCGCACTATTGGATGCACACACACCTTTCAAAATCTATCCCTTAGTCCATAATCTTGGGTGTTGTCTTTAATGTCTCTTTCTCCTTCTCTATGCACATCCAAAACACTGTTAAAGTGTGGCATTTCTTCCTCTATAACATCACTAAAATCCATCCCTTCCTTTCTGAGCATGCTACCAAAGATCTCATCCACTCTCTTACCACCTCCTGCTTACATTATTCTAGTTTGCTCTTCTCTGGCTTCTCATTCCAGTGCAATCCATTCAAAGTTCAGCTGCATGAATTATCTTCCTTCAACTCTGCTATTGCAGCCAGCAGCTACTTATACTTACCGGTCCCCTCAGGGGGGGGTGGAGGCAGCTGGAGTTGTAACCACAGCAGAAATCATCTAGGGAAGTTGATACAGGAAAATCCCAGGCCAAGGCAGGCCTGACCAGGAGAGAGGAGTCCGGCAGCTTCAAGGCCCCCTTACAGGAAATGCTTGGAGTGAAGGAATGTTCTTATACCAGCAGGCTCAGAGAAGTGCTGAAGAGAAAGGTTCCATGGGAAGGTGTGAAAAGAGACCCAAAGAAGAAAGAAAAAAGCCTGTGGATTCTGCATGTTCATGGAGAGGAAAGCTTGCTGAAGAGGGGAGGAGCAAAAACAAAAGCACCAGAGTGAGACACAGAAGTGCAGCTGAAACAGCAACAAACTGTGAGGAACTTCAGAGCCCAGAAGTGGACCTAGTATAGGAGAGGTCCCTGAAGCTGCTGAGACAGAGAAGGGAGCTGAACGCCAAGCTGTGCTGATGAGTCAAGGCAGCCAAGCTATGCTCGGAAGACCAGATCCAATAAGAGGAGTCCTGCCTAGAGAGAGAGAAAGTGTGTGCCAACCCTGCTTCAGATAGAGTCAGAGGGAGAGAGACCCACACCAGACCAGATACAGAGGTAAGAGATCCGCTTCAGGGAGATGGAAAGCCTAGATGTCTAAGAGTGTGAATCCAGCCAAGCCTGAGAGCCTTTTGCAAACAGAGTGCCTGTGAGAAAGCTGCGTGAGGACTCTAGAGCTGAAGAAATCCAGGAAGCACGCATGTTATAAAATCGGCGCATCCATGTGTGCGCGCACACATTTTAAAATCTACTCCTTAGTTCATTATCAAATTTCATCTGCCATTTAGACACCCAATCCTCTAGTCTTGCAAGGTTCTCTTGAACTTCCTCACAATCAGCTAGTGATCTGAATGAACAATTTGTGTCACCATAAGAACATAGAACATAAGATATGCCATGCTGGGTCAGACCAAGGGTCCATCAAGTCTATCATCCTGTTTCCAACAGTGGCCAATCCAAGGAACACATTACCTGGCAAGAACCCAAACATTAAATAGTTCCCATGCTACTAATACCAGCAACAAGCAGTGGCTATTCCCTATTGATAGAAAGGTAGATTTTAAACGGAGAGCACGCGCATCCATGTGCACGTTGTTCCCGGCGTGCGCACATGGACGTGGATATTTTATAACATGTGCGTGTCAGTATGCGCATGTTATAAAATATGGGTCCTGTGCACACACGTGTGCAGGATTTTAATGTCCGTGCATGCATGTGCAGGCTGGTGGCCTGTTCCGCGCGCAAGGGGGAGATTTTAGAAAAATACCCGTGGCGATGCGAGTAGGGCTTCCCCAGTTCCCTCCCAGTCCACTCCAATTAAGGATTGGACTGGGAGGGAACTTCCCTATACCCCTACCTAACCTTCCTATCTTTTCCCATCTCCCGTTCGATCATTAACCCTTTCCTAGCTATAATCATTTTTTTAGTTTTTTATCTTGCTGCTCCTTTGGAGCAGCAGTAGACTCCACACACTGGCCTGCTGCGACCTAATGGAGCTCTCACGACCCTCCCCACCCAGACCATGCCCCCTGGGCCGCCCCATTCAGCAGGCCCGGCACTTGTGCGTATATCAGGGGTTACACAAGTGGCTGGGCCTATTGTAAAATGCGCGTGGTGCATGCAAGGCCCGGCCACACATGTAACCCCCGAAATGTATGCGGGCACAGCTTTTAAAAGCTGGCCTTAATAGCAATTTATGGACTTCTCCTCCAGGAACTTATCCAAACCTTTTTTAAGTCCGGCTACACTAACTGCCTTAACTACATCTTCTAACAATGAATTCCAGAACTTAATTGTACGTTGAGTGAAAAAGAATGTTCTCTGATTTGTTTTAAAATGTGCTACTTGCTAACTTCATGGAGTGGCCCTAGTTCTTACATCTAAAAGACTATATAACCGATTCACATTTACCCACTCAAGTCCTTTCATGATTTTGTAGACCTCTATCATATCTCCACTCATCCATCTCTTCTCCAAGCTGAACAGCCCTAACCTCTTTAGCCTTTCCTCCTAGGGAAGCTGTTCCATGCTCGTTATCATTTTTGTCGCCCTCCTCTGTACTTTCTCCAGAGTACAGAGAAGGGTGATCATATCTTTTTTGAGATGCGGCAAACAGAACTGCACACAATATTCAATATGCCATCTCACCATAGAGCTATACAGAGGCATTATGACATCCTCTGTTTTATTTCCCATTCCCTTCCTAATAATTCCTAACATTCTGTTTGCTTTTTTGACTGCCGCAGCACACTGAGCTGACAATTTCAATGTTTTATCTACTATCACACCCAAAACTTTTTTCCTCGGTCATAACTCCTAAAATACAACATAACCATGTAACTACAGCATGGGTTATTTTTTTCCTCATGTGCATCACCTTGCATTTGTCCACATTATATTTTATCTGCCATATGGACATCCAGTCTTCCAGTCTCGCAAGGTCCTCCTGCAAATTATCACAATCCACTTGTGATTTAACTACTCTGAATAATTTTGTGTCATCAGCAACTTTGATCACTTCACTCATCACTCTCTTTTCCAGATCCTTTATAAATACATTGAAAAGCACCGGTCCTCAAACAAATCCCTAGTGCACTCCACTATTTACCTTTCTCCATTGAGGTTAATGATGATTTAATCCTAACCTCTATTTCCTATGCTTTAGTCTGTTATCAATCCACAATAGGATATTGCTTCCTACCCATGACTCTTTAATTTCCTAATTTGTCTCCCATGACGGACCTTGTTGAAAGTCTTCTGAAAATCCAGATACACTATGTCAATTGACTCAGCATTGTCTATTTTTCTGTTAAGCCCTTCAAAAAAAATCAAATAAATTTATAAGACAAGATTTCCCTTGTTCAATCCAAATGGCTCTGTGTCTATCCAGATAGTCATTAATTTTGTTTTCAGAATACCTTCTACCATTTTGCCTGGTACTGACATCAAGTTCAAGATTCTGTAGATTTCCAGATCATATCTGGAGTCATTTTTAAAAATAGTAATTATATTGACCACCATCCAATCCTCAGGTACCATAGCTGATTTGAATGAGAAGTTAGAGCATACCAATAATAAGTCTGTACTTTAATTTTATTAGTTCTTTTAGAACCCTGGGGTATATGCCATCTGGTCCCAGGGAATTTTTATTCTTTAGTTTGTTGATTTGCTATATTACAATTTCCCAGTTCACTGTGATTTGATTCAGTTCCTCTGAATTATTACTACTAACAATGTGGAAAAATAAAACATCTAGAGCGTAAATGTTGTGATCCCCTTAGCCCAGCTGTCCTGCTATAAGTGGAATACAATAATTGAAGATAATAAATAAGAAAATGTTTTACTAATGACAATTATTGCTACTTTGGAGAGCATAAATGTGCACCTCTGCTGCACATCATGAGTGCTGGGAGTTCAGAACAATTCACACAAAAGAATCAGAGTCCACAGAAAGAGTCCTAAATGGAGAGACCCAAGGATCCTAAAATGTACCTTTTGGAGGAAATAAATACAGAGGGTGACAGATATATGAAAATAGCTGACAGGCTTCAATCAAGTAAAAGAAGGTAGCATATTTCATAAAATAAAAAAGAAAATTCAAGGAGAAGGGATCATGCTATGAAGCTCAGAGGAAATGTGAGGAAAGTATTATTTGATGAGAGGGTACTGGATGCCTTGAACAGCTGTCATTAGCACTAAAAACAATGGCCAGACCAGAGGCTCTCTTGGAACTAACAAGCACTTCAGGAATTAAAAAATATCACTAACACTCACATAGTCAAACATAATAAAATTTTAAATAAACTGAATATAAATTGGGGGACTGGAGAAAGAGTGCCATCTTACCCCTGGTCTGCTGGGAAGAGCGCTCCTTCAGTTGCTGTAGAGGTTTTGTTGCCTTGTTGAGCTATTTCCCTGGTTCTTGCTTGAGACCCAGGCAACTGATGTCATCAGCCCAGGACAGCAGGAGGTGGCATAAATTGGAGCCAACAGCAGCAAGCAGTTTGGGGACTGCAGAGAGAGTGCCATCTTACCCCTGGTCTGCTGCGAGGAGCAATCCTACAGTTGCTGAGGGTGGTTTTCTTGCCTTGTTGAGCTGTTTCACAGCTCCTGCTTGTGACCCAGGAATCTGACATCATCAGCCTGGGACAGCAGGAGGTGGCATAAATTGGAGTCAGCCACTGGCATGCTGCTGAATCCGAATGTCAAAGGGGCACACCCCTTTGGAATTTTTTTAATTCTGTTCTTTGCTTTAAGATTTTCCAGGATGTAAGTAATCTCTTCTGCTATTTTTTTTTTTTTTTTGTCATTTTCCCCCTTGGCCAAATGGGGGAGAAAGGAGTCAGTATGTTTTCCCCTGTCTAAACCCATGAGTTCCTCTCCTTTATCCCAATCGACTATAAAGGGGTTTATGCTTCCTTTGGGCACAAGTACTCCATCAGGACATAATAGGTTTACCATGAATACTCCTGCTGCTTCTTCTGGGAATTCTATCTACTTCAGTCCTGATTCTCACCTACCACTTAATTTGACCTTTGAGGCACCAGCAACTTCTCAGGAGGGTTTTACCCAGTCCCAAAGAGTTCCGGTTCTCCCTCCTGAAGGCAGAGAAGTTGGAGTGGAATGGAACACTAACGAGTCTTTTGTTGTTCCTGCTACAGAGATTGCCGCTGGTGGCTGCAAGTCTTGAGAGACCTGTGCAGATTACATTAGAAACACTTTGGATAGCTATCAAATGGTTGGAACAGTCTTTGGTTTCTAGGATTGATATTGTTATATCTAATGTGGGAGAAGTACAAAATCAGATAGTGGGTCATGAGCATTTGATTAAGAATAATATTGAGAGAATATTTTAGACAGGGTCATTTGTCAAACTGCATTATGGTGTTAACACCCACAATAACGCCATAACACATTCAATATTTATTGCAGCTTGTGGTGCGAATGCAAATTTGGCAAATTTATTCAAAGGGGCAGGATTGGGGATGGGGTTTGGGTGGGACTAATGAAAATGAGGGGCATTATCACACCATGCTATAGCATAATGCACACTATTGCATGCTTTTAATGCCGGAAATAACTACACCTTTTTTGCAGGCGTTAAGCTGTGCAATATGCCCGAAATGGCTGTAATAAAATTTGCAATAAATATTGCAAATTCTGTTTTTGGCATTTTTAGGCATGGGAGAGAGGGAAGAGCGAGCAGGAGAGGAGTAGGTAAAAGTAGAGAGAGAGAGAGCTTCTGGGATGAGGCACATAGTAGTCAACTATTTATATCTATACAGGAGGGCCAGCTAGTAACTCAAGGTGGGGTTTTGGTGGTGGTTTAGGGTTTTGGGGCCAGTTTGACATGCAGAGTGAGACATAAAAACAGCACAGTACATCTCAGTGAAGATTTGACGTCATTTGGAGTGAGGAAAGTCTTCCAAAGATGAGATTTCTACAATGTTCTCACCCCAAATGACGTCAAATCTTCACTGAGGTCTACGTCATACATCTCACTCTGCATATAAAACTGGCCCCAAAACTCTATACCACCACCAGAACTTCAACTCGATTTACTAGCTGGCCTTCCTGTAGTATAAAAAGTTGACTAATATGAAGGCCTTATAAAAAGAGTCTGTCTCTCTCTCTCAAGTGGTAATTCTAAAATTATCATAGCCACATCCCTTTTTCTTATCATGGGCATTATCCATGTGAAAATTATAGCATTTTGATGAATATTGGCCTAAGAAAGCAATGTGATTTTTTGGAGGGAAATATGATGTAACTATGAATAAGGATCAATATTTTATTCAACGTAGATTGGAGGTATTAGAAAATCATTCTAGAAGATTGCATTTATGGATATTAAATTTTCCTAGATCCTCAGTAATTTCTCCATTAGAATTGCTTGGGAAAGTCTATCTTGATATACTTAAAGTTCCTATGGGTTCTGTTCCTGTTTCTGTTCTTTTATTCACCAACATGGCATGGTGATGCACCTGCTAATACCCCTCCTTTGCAATCTAATGTATTAGAGAATTTAACTACTATGCTGCAAGAATCTCAGATAGAACTTCAGGACACTGCTACGTTGCTCGTCTCTTTAGTCTTGGAACCTGATCATATATGGACCATGAAAATGTTCTTCAGTATTACTGATAAGTCTTTCTTGGCTATCGGGTGGCTTTATTTCTTTATGTTGCTAAGCCAACACAGTTAAGATGGAAGGCCTTTCTAATGAAAAAAAAACAAGTAATTGACCATAGAGCTGAGTTTTTGATTCATTTTCCTTGTAAATGCATAGTAAAATTAGGTACTAATACATTAATTTTTTATGACCCAGAACAATTAGAGGAGTTCCTCCAAAATTGTGAAAGACTCTTGGCTATTGCTTCCTAAAAGTGAATTGTCCAGTTGTGTTAATATCGTTCAGATTATTATATTATGTTCTTGTGCCATATTTCCTGGTATATTTTTCTTTATGATGTCCCCCAAGTTGAGGTCTAATTAACCCATTATAGCCCAAATTATTTAAGAAGCTATCCTCTAAATCGGATACTGGGACATAATGGTTTAAGAATGAGCACTGATTTTGATTGAAATGTTTTTCCTTGTTAAATCATCCTGTGCAAAGTGATGTCAAATTTTTTGACTTATAAAGTTCAAAAATATGAAAACAAAGAGTTAAAAAATAAGTATAAATTATTAGTGTATATAAAAGAAATACTGCAAAACACTGTAAAAAAAACCTTCATCTATGCACCCTTTAAAAACACACAAAGGGGCAGATTTTAAAAGGGATACGCATGTAACCCCCAAAAAGCTGCCCCTTCCACCCCCTGCGCATGCCGAGCCTATGTTGCGTAGTCCCGGGGCTTTCCTGGGAGGGGCGTGTCGGGGGCATGTCAGGGGGGCATGTCGCGGCCGGCGTGTCCTCGGGGGGCATTCCGGGGGTGGGGCCATGGGCGTGGTTTTGGCCCAGGGGCATTCTGTGGGCATGGAAGCGGCCTCCGGAACAGCCCCCGGACCGGAACATGGCGCGCCAGTGTGCACAAGTTACGCCTGCCTTGGGCAGGCATAACTTTTGAAATAAAGGTAGGGGGGGAATTAGTTAGGGCCGGGGGGGGGGGGCAGGGTTAATTAGGAGAAGGAAAGGGAAGGTGGGGGCGCTGGAAAGAAAAGTTCCCTCAGAGGCCGCTCCGATTTTGGAGTGGCCTCGGAGGGAACGGAGGCAGGCATGATTTACTAAGCGTTTCTCCTACAGGCTAAGCTTTGCCTTTGAAACTAAGTTATATTAATCTTACTCATTCATTCAGAAGATTGAGTGGCTTATTTCTTTAATATTAGAGGGCAACTTGAATCTTTTATGGTAAACTGAAACATGTCCTTCAGGATATACTGTTTTCCACCCAAGCCAGAGAAACTAAAAATGGGGGTGGTCTTAATATGTAAAGAAGATTTTGGGATTACTAATAAGTGCCATATCATCAGTAGTGAAAGTGAAAGCATGATGGTACATCTGCAGGATAGGCTGATTGCATTAATTTGTTGCCCCTCAGCTATTGACAGGAATGGTAGAACAGTACTTGATTATATATTGTCTCTAACCTCACATACTTGCAAGTTGTTGATAATGGGAGATTTAAATATTCATGAGGGCATGTCTGATAGTATTCCTTATACTGAATTTCAGTCACTTTTAGCGGCTCTTCAATTAAAACAATTAATTAAAGCACCGAATCATCATGCAGGACAAGTTCTTGATTAATTGATCATCTCAGAAGAATTTGTAGAAAAATGTATTAACTCACAGATTGTAAATATGAAACTACCTTGGTCAGATCATAATCTGATTTTTTTTCAATTATCTCTTCCTAGTCAAGCATTCAATGTTTAATATAACTCATAAGAAATTACTTGGCCAACCTATTGACTGTGATCTACTTAGAGTTAAATGGATTGAAAAAGATGTTAAGCTTTCTACTAATACCATTAATGAAACAGTGAAATCCTTAACGCTTGAGTTAACTGAGATTGTCCAAGAAATTGCACCTTTAAAATCTACAAAGTCTTCGTGGTATTAGGTAGGGTTCCATGGTATGACAATACAGCTTGAGAAAAAAAAAGTGGATCATGTGAAACTGAATGGAAATGAAGAAGATTAAAAACTAACAAAGAGCAAAAAGCATTTTTAGCAGCACAGAGAATATATAGGGAGACTTTTAATTCATGGAAATGGATGGGGGTGGAGAGAAGAAGGGGAAGTATGCTGGAATAATCTCCGGAGGGGGGACAGGTGATGGTGGGTGGAAGAAAGAGAGAGAAACTGTGGGGGTGGGGTGGAAGAGAGAAAGCTGATATTCCATTCCTCCCACCACCACCATCGGCTAATCAGCAGCAATCTCAGGGTGATCACAGCTCAAAAGTTCCCAGGTATGATTGTGTTTCCTTGCCTGAGGTATAGCAGTCATTAGGTTAAGAAAATCATACTGCTCAATAGATCTGTGTTCACTGGGTGTTTTGTATTGTTGTAAGGATATATTTTTACCAATTTTACAAGCTGTGGTTAATCAGTGCTTAGAAACCAGTGTTTTCCCAGATTCCTTGAAAAAAGCTAATTTTAGACCTGTTTTGAAACAGCAATCTCTTCTTGCAGACCAATGCTCTAGCTACAGGCCAACCTCAAACATTTCTTCCCTGGCTAAGGTGATTGAAGATTCTGTATATAAGCAATTGGTTGTTTTCTTAAATGCTTTTTTTACATTAAGTTCCCATCAATGTGGTTTCAGAGTTGGCCATAATAATGGAGACATGTTATGTGCAAGGTGACCAGGGGGGACAGTAAAAAGCACATAAACTGAACTGCTTAGAAATGAGTAGCATTCACTCGTATGTGGAGGAAACCGAAAATGCATGTTTAGTAGCAGCTAGAGAATTAGAGATTAGAGCAATGGGCTGGAATTCAGTGTTGCCAGGGTTTTTAAAAAAATCCTATGTCTCCCACTGACACTCCATGTGACTTTGGTTTAGTGAATCCTATGCTAGCTTTAGTAATGCATGCTGCAGCAGCCAGAAAATAATGCGTGTTCCTTCCCACAATTTTTAAAGGGGGTTCTAGTTCTGAGTGACTGCCTAAAGGGAGACTAACCCCCAAACAATTCCCCCAAGACCAAATCCCAAAGCTAATTCCAACCTCACCACCATGGTATACAACCCACCTACTGACTGTAAATCTCATCTCTTACAGTAAATCCCATCCAATCAACCAAAATTTCCTGGCCCTCAGCCCATGTTGTTCCTCCTCTTTCTCACTGTAGCACCCCAGGTCCTAATAGGGCAGGAGCCATAATACAAAATAGTGCTTACTGACCCATGACTCCCCCTTTGTCCTACACATGAGTAGCAAAGGGGAGCCTTAAATCAGCTGGTGCCATTTTGGATGATGGTACTGGTAGGGCAAGAGCAGTTGGTATTTTGCTTCTACCCAGAACTCCCTGCAGATGCCCTAGTGCAACAGCAGCGGCCCAAAAGGAGGAACAAAGGTGGCCTGGAGGCACCAAGAGGAGGCTATTTAAAAAACAGAATCAAGTAGGGTTGGGGTTTCCACGCCAAACATTTAGAGCAGGATTTCACTCTCGAGCCTATGATACTGGCATCCTCTACGATGAAGAAGCACTGGGGGAGCTCTCCAGGGAGGATGCAGTGGTGGTGGTGGTGGGGAGCAAGATTCAGTCAAGAGAGCTTAGAGAACCTTCAGTCAGGTCCAGTGGTCCTTTACTGAACAAGAGGAGGACAGCTAGGAGCATCAACAGGTGCATTAGCCTGCCGATGCTCTCATGAGCTACTCAAGTACCTAACTAGTCAACTAACACCGTTTAATGCAGATCATGACATTTATCACAATCTGGGTTAAGCATTTCATAGTTTAATGAGCACCTTTACATGCATGTGTATGCAAAGGAGATCATTAATGTGGTGCACCTTGCTCCTGATTAGTTTGTGAAAGACAGAGAGCTAGGTAGTTTTTAGTTGCGCGTGATAATTCATTTTTAGTGTGCCATATAAATAACATTCAGTATTTAAAACATGTTTACTGTATTATCACAGTTTAGAAAATAGGCTTCGAGGGGCTTTATTTACTAAACTTTTTCGCACAGGCACATGATGGGGAATGAGCCTTAGTAAAGCAGATACTAACATTTCTAACTAGCTTTTATGATTTATACTTCCTTTATCAGGCCGGTGCAAAATGAGCTACAGATGAAGGTCTCTGAATATAGAAGAAGAAACGGGCTGGATTACACCATCAGGATTTGTTTTGCAAACTGGAAAAAAAGTTGTACTATAAAAGGATTGTGGGAGGAAGGAGGCACAATTGTATAGCAGTACATCTCTTCCTTCAACTCAAGGAAGAGAAAAAAATCTTCAGAAAACAATTGTTATTAAAATCATGTTGAGTTTGTGAAAAATCTATAAAAATGTTTTGGGTTTTTTTGTGGCTAATGTACTAAAAATTGAATTTAATAGACATCTTTTATATAACCTTTACTCGGTGTTTCGGTCAGGTACAGTAACCTGCAGAAAGCTTTTGGCACAAGCGTATGCAGGTGAACCAGGGAATCTCAGTAACTTTATGGCACTTGATACCTTAGCCTTGCAGTTGAATTTCTAGTTTCTATATTTTAAAATCAGTAGCCACAGCTACAGAAATAGTAAGAGGGACATTGTCACCCATATATAATAAATATTCCCAAGTCCACATCTCATATCAGTGAAAACAGAAACATAAGAGGAAGAGAAAGACTTTACCTGTCAGTTAGGGATTACCAGACAGGTACACCTTTTGCCTTTGATAAAAATCAAATGTGCAGTTCCTTATTTCGTAAAGTACAGTGAACCAGCAATGGCGCTGCTGACACTGCCTGTGGACCCAACTGAAGTAGGTTTGATGAGTGTGGGAGGTGAGCTTTGCTATATGAGGCTTTGGTTAACTTTGGATTGAACTTTGGTTCGAGGAAGGCAGTATCTAATGTATAGTACAACATAACATTAAAGTCACTCAGTTCAGACAGGACGACAATGAAGTAAATGTGAGCACATCTGGCTGCGTAGTTTGTGTGTGAGATGCATTATTATGAATCATAAGAAATGCAATGAACTTTGCAAACCAGTAACACTGAACACCTGATCATATCTCTGAGTGCCCATTCATCAGTGTCACGGTAAACGTCTCCATGGGTATGGCAGTTAAATATGAGAAAATAATATTCCATGCATAAAACTCAAATTCCTTAGAAGACAAGATACAATGGAAAGCTGCCAGATGTGCAGTGAATGGACAATTTCTGGCAGCTGCTTTATGATTTACCCTTCATCCCTCCCACCACCAAAAAAAACCAAAACAGAAACTACTACATGTTTTGAATTTCCCTTAATAGAGGCCTTAGTGACTGACACAGTGTCAGATTAAAATAATATCAAATCATAGACTCCATGTATTCAGCCTAATGTGTACACAACCTGCCCCGCCAAGAACTGGCAAAAGCTAGTTAACAATCTTTTTCAAAAAAGGTATTTCTTTTTTTTTACCTTATTCTGATCTGTCCAGTACAAGAAAAATCCCTGCGGGTCCATTCTGAGAAAAATGGGAGACACAACAGTGGAATCCTAGAAAAGAAAACCTCAACATTAATATTAAACTCATACAACATACAGTATAATACAGCCTTAAGTAATTTCATTGTCTGGATTCTATGGCCATCAAACTCCTTGACTTGACTTATCCATAACCCTTTCCCTCTCAAAGTCCTAAAGTTAGCAATAAAAGAAACAAGTTACCAAAACAGATCTATCCATCTAAAATTATCTAACTGTGCTAATAGAGCTGTATTTCTTTTAATCCAGTTGCGTTCTATGCAGAAAAAAAATATCATTTAAAGCCTGCAGGACACAGACCCTGTGTTAGGGGTTGAATTAGCACAGGTTTCTCTATGTTAAGTCAATTTTTTTTAATGATACACAGATTTCAGGGTTAACTGATGCTGTTCACATTAATTTAAAATATGTCCTGGGGTAGACAGGCAGCAGTCACAGGCCTGAGTATTCACAAGTTTTCCACATACCAAATGTTGGTACATGAATGTATCAAACATATAAAGAAAAAACAAACAAACAAACCAGCTTTTGCATTATAGTGTACTCTTTTCTTTGCGCTATTAACATGGGCAGATCCAGAAAGAAAGATACATGTTTCCTGTCTAAACAGTTACAGCCTGAGCAAATACTTTGGAGCTCAGTGGTTTCCAAGGCAACTGTAAATAAGGTCATATCTCACATATCATTAGAAAGTACAATTCTAATTGATTCAAATTAAAATCGAATGTACCCAAGGCAATCATGCATATACAGAGTAACAAGTGAAGAATAAACTATTATTAAATTGAATAAGAGTGCCACACTTCATAGTCATTTTTATTCTTTTGCAGAACAAAAAATGGTGCAGGCATTTCCATTAGCAAAATGTATCATAGCAGACAATGATTACATTTCTAGAAAGCTCCGATGATGTTTGCTGTAACAAATTTTCTGAAAATCATTCCATCTGTCAAACACTGCAGCTCCCAGTCCACCGAGAAAACATGGTCATAAAGCCAATGCCATTCTTGCAGATATATGGTATAGAATTCTTTTCCCAGTAAAATGAAAGCAGATCTCAAAGTTAAGGTTCCCCACCATGTCCTGTAACATGATAATTTCCCCAAAAATATAATCTGGTGCAATCTATTAAATCTGATCTGCATTTTTGCAGCATTTCCAGCTTTGTTGTTTTATTTTTTTTTGTCAAAGCAGCTGTCATTTCAAGGACTGAAACTTTTATTGCACCAGTTAAGAGCATTGAAACCTGCAGCTCAGTTTTCGTATTCATAGGATGGGCAACAAAATCTATTATTTCACAGTAAGTCTGTAACTGAACAACAATATTCAAAATTAACTCCCCCCCCCCCCCCCCACACTCCCTCACTGATAGCATCTAGCAAACTTAACTCAAAATCTTCTGTGCCATGAAACTACACACACAGTGTTACACTGTGACGTAGCAATTATTTCCCTAAAATTTTTACAGCAATAAAAGCATTAAAAAAAAAAAAATAGAACCAAGCTGCAACAGTCTGTGTATGATGATACAGAATATTTCAATCTGGCCAACCCAGCATGCCTAACAGGCCTTCATCTTCCAACAGATTATGCAAGCATTGCTTGGAACAGAACTCTGCTTCCGTTCTTGCATTACTTGATATATGCACCTGTTGCCATGGTAGAGGAAAGTACTACAAGAAAATATTGCCCAGCTAACTGAATTCCTTGCCCCGCTACACTGCAGCAACTTGATATTTGGTTACTTTGCAACTCAAAGTGCAATTATTGTCTATTTCATTTCATTTTAATTAATGGGCATTTGACAAAACGTATTGTTAATAAAAAGAAAGTAATTTTGCGATCTTATAATGATACAGTACCAACTAAGTCACTCTGAGCAATGAAATATCCTAGAGCAGTTGGCTGTAAAGATAAAGTCCAATCTTTAGCTGGGTCCAACAGTCTGTTACTTGAAGCAAAGTTATCCAAAAAAAAAAAAAAAAAAGAGATAAGTATCCGGAAATAACTGTAACTGAGATTTTTATCACTCTTAATGTGCGCCTGCCTACTCTTTCTTGAGAAGAGCGTTGGAAATCCAGGATGTCAAAAATAATAATCTTGTGCGATTGTATCTGTGTTGCTTCATTCCTAATCGGTGAGGGCTAAGAAATACATTGTATTCAAATGCAGAGAAACTGTTTTTGGCAGCACATAGCTCATCAGCACATTTCTTGACCCTTCTTTTACAACTGTTTTTTTGTAAACGGTTTCCTTTAATTCACATGGCAAGAAAAGATGCAATGCATGACACCTCATAACATCTGCTTTACAGGAAGACTGGCTGGCTGGACAAGATGGGGAAAAGGGTGGAGAATAAGAATGCGAACTGCGCATAAGATTAATTAATTCTGTTGGTTAATCATCATGAAGCAACTAACAGCCAAAAAGCTGAGACTGTCATGCCATTTTAAAATATGTTTTCTAAATTGTGGACAGTGGGATGCCAGTTACAATCATTAGACACCAAGCCGACTCTAGAGAAAACGTGGCCAGGAAAGCTAAGTTCCAAAGCAAAAGAAGGCTGATAGAAATGAGGTCCTAATCATGCTTCAATGGTTTCCTTAATTAGATCTGCTTCACAGGGCAGAAATGCAGCAGACATACAGATGGAGCCCCCTGATGACTTCCAGTATGGCGGAAAACAAGTCTGCACACTCTCCATCACACTGGCTTAATATGTGGCTCACACCACTGAATGTACAGGCACAGAGGTGCTGGTATCACACAACTCCAATGTAATGATGGAGAAGTATTATACCCCACCCAACGTATACCTTAAAAGAAACATAAAGCTCCACTAGAAAGAACAAGGTGATGGTTGGGTTTAATCCTGAAGGTTCAACTGTATTTCACAGACCTATGACGAGGTCTGACCATGAAGAGATTTGCATGTCAAATACATTTTATGTATGTAACTGAAAGACGATCTTAGAAAGATAATCTGTTAACTGGGCACAGAAGAGCAAACAAAGGCACACAATATGTCTTTGTTAACAAGAAAAAAATATCTGAAACCACAAACAAATAATATCTAGAGAGAAGTGGATCCTACACTAGTTACAATACCTGTATTGACAGCTTGCAGTAAATAGCATTTTCTCTTTATTGACAACAATAAAACTATGATAAAAACCAAACATATATTATTGTCACAGTTTATAACAAAAATGACAAGACTGATTTATTGTAAATATAGTTATTAGTATAATTATCAAATCAGTGTCAACAGTATACCTTTCCTCCCTCTTCTGACAATATCATGGGGCCACCATTGGTCCAAAACTCTCATATCTAACTTCATTAATGTCCAGAAATCTGCCATCTCATCACTTATTTAAGATTGCTTATGCCTGGCACTTCTTGGTCTGCATTTCTTCTGAGAGTCCAGTTCCTGCATTTATGATTTTGGGAAGCAAGACTCAAGACTCATTTTCTTCATTGCCTACATGTTCAAATCTTATCCTGATCTAGGTTATTGTACTGAACCTTAAATGAAGTGCTCTGAGATACATTTTCACATTTCATATTTATTTGAATTTTCATTTAAGAATAGCAAGAGAAATCTTGTTTGGAAAACAGCATCAGAATGTATACACCAATAGAGGCAAATATTAAACACAAGGTACTGATGCAACAAACAGCCCACCAAAAATAAATAAGTAAATAAATAATAAGCAAGGGTACCCTAACAGAGAGGAAATTTAGCCCAATGATGGAAGCTATCTCTAAGATATATACAGGCACGCCACATCACTCGTCCTCCTCACTCCAACCACCCCACCCCCTCCTCCCACATCCCAATAAATACTGCGACATGTTTGAATCCAAAGTTTATTTATACCAACATAGCCTAACGAATTATCTATTCTTGACAGAACCAAAAACAGTGGTATATATAGAACACAGCTTTAAAGTATTACCTAACCAAAAGCACCACTACCTGTGCTAATGCAGCACTCACAGCTGAGGAGACTCTTCTTTTTCATCAGTATTTATTTATTTATTTATGTGCTTATTTCCATCTCTTTGCCCCTCATCGAGATGTACCGTGCAAGATGTTCAGGAATGGGACAGCTCTGCCACACTCTCCTGACCGTTTATTATCTTATCACAGCCCCAGGCTAGGCAGATCCCGGCTTGAGTTATTTATTCTTGTTTATATTGTATTTACCTCCTTGGGGGGGGGGGGGCTGTTTGAAATGGACTAACACTAATACCCACCACCAGCCCAGGTGCCCCCTTTGTGATAGCACCTGAGTGTCCCCATTTTATCGTCTTTCTTTATGGATGGCGAGCTGCTGCCTCAGGAGGGAACAATAACCCCTTACTAGGGCCTGATCCCCACCCCTATCTAGAATTTTGCGTAAAATGTCAACTGCCATCTGAAAATCTAAGTTGGAAATATCCAAAACTGCTTCTTAGATGGATCCCATCCCTTCTAAATAAACTTTGACATTGGGTTGTTATTTCTGCATGCTGTATCTGATACCAAATCATTACCCACCAAATGTATGATGATAGCATCAGGCTCAGGGTGTGTCCTGGCCATCTGCAAATGTCTAGGAATCATTTTATTCCTCTCCTCTCCATCCCATCCATTTACAATTGCCCTTTCTTGGGATATGTCCAGGCCATAGCCACTTGAACCCATTAACACTCTTTTCTTTGCCCAAAGTAAAAAACATGACCTACCATCCAACAATTTTTTTCCTTTTGTTGGCCAATGTCACAAGCTGTCCTTTTCTCTGCCACAATAAGATAGCTCAAGAGAAAAGCACATTCATTGCCAGTCCCGCTCATCCCTCGCAGAGCTTCTGAATCTGTCTTATTACCAGCAACAAATGCTCCATACCCAATTCTTTGGCCAGTGATGCGGGCCTAAGCCTAAAAGAGCGTATCCTATAACCTTTGGGGTCCTTGCTCACTATCTCCAGGCAGCTTGATATTATTCTCTGGAACTGGAACTGCGAAAGTGCCCACCCTTGTGTTTAAAGAATGGACCCTCCCCCAGTGGTCTGTTTGTACTCCTCTACCTGTCATAGATTTACTTTGGATCCTCCTTTCTTTCAGTTTTTTTGGATCACCACAACTACATCTCTAACTAGTCTTCTCCAAATGTGCATCTCCTGCCAGCACCAGACCATGGGTTTTAATCTTAGTTTTAGGCACAACCTCACTAACTCTAAATGTCTCAAAGGACATGCAGGCCGATTCAGTACGGTGTTAGCCCCCGTCTAGATGCGCGTTTTCCACCCGCTAATATTACCCCTTATACAGTAAGGGGTAATAGCGCGTGTCCAACCCCCAGAAAACTAATAGCGCCCGCAACATGCAAATGCATGTTGATGAGCCTATTAGTTAGTCCCGCGCAATACAGAAAGTAAAATGTGCAGCCAAGCTGCACATTTTACTTTCAGAAATTAACGCCTGCCCGAAGGCAGGAGTTCATTTCGGCCGGCACCGGGAAAGTGTAAAGAAAAGCAGAAAAAAAATGCTTTTCTGTACACCCTCCGATTTAATATCATAGGGATATTAAGTCGGAGGCCCCAAAAATTAAAAAAAAAAAAAAAAATTCTTAAAAAAAAAATTACAAATCTGCCCGCGGGTTGGAAGACGGACACTCAATTTTGCCGGCATCCGTTTTCTGAACCCGTGGCTGTCAGCGGGTTCGACAACTGATGCCAGTAAAATTAAGCGTCAGCTGTCAAACCCGCTGACAGCCATCGCTTCTGTCAATAAGGAGGGCTAGGGATGCACTAGTGTCCCTACGCCTCCTTATTACCGCAGGCCCTCATTTAAATACAGAATCGCGCGCCCAGGAGAGTGGCCTGGGCGCGCGTCAGGAGAGCGGACGCTCGCCTGGGAGTGCCGGCTCTCCCGCAAATTTTACTGAATCGGCCCGATGGTTATGAATATTGCCCCACACAGCTCAGCCTCATAGCTATTTCATGCTACCCCAAGCAGAGCCTCCATTCTTTCCTCCGGGATGCTTGTTTGTTATTGGCCTTTCCCAGTCCTTGGCCATCGCTGAGCATTTCTTCCACTCTTCCATTATTTTCTTTGTCATGAATGCCACAGTGGTTGCCTTCAGGAGGCATTATTTTTTTCTGTATTGTGCCCTGAATAGCAATACTTTGCCCCCCCCCCCCCACCATTCCTGATCTTTTTTGTCTCCTTTGAAAAACAATTAAGACTTGTTTTTTAAACCAGCCTTAGTTACGTTATCTGATGCTTTGAATATGGATTCCCCAAGCTTTTGTTCTTTATTTTTATGTATTATTGTTCTTTATTTTTATGTTGCTGCTACTGAAGTCATTTGTAGCTTGCATTTTCATAAAACATTTGCCTGCAATGTATGGATTTTTTTTAATTGTCCTTATGTTATCTAGATGTTATGTATCTTATGGTATTTTAATTATGTCTTTTATTGTAAAGTACTTTGATTCCCAATTATTGAAACTTCCATCAGTTTTCTGGGAGCGGCAACATAACTCAGGGGCTAAAACCATGATGAGAATAAATTGATCTTGGATGGTTTACGCAACCCTATGTGTAGCCAAATTATTAAAATGTTTTCCTAGAAACCCCCCCCCCCCCCCCCCATTAGCCCTTCCATAAACTTTCCGTTTATTCAGTGTTACTATGCCAAGCCCCATTACCGTGCGGGGATCCTCACTGCTCCCCCCTCTGCCTCAGATGTCAGTAACCTGCAATAAGACAACTGGAAATGTGCCAGCACCTGACATTTTGCTGTAAAGTGCAATTATTCTAAAACATGTCAATCCCATTTCTTGTAGCAGCTGTGGCGGCATGCCTGAATGTGGGGAAGGGAATTTATATACCTTTCCTAATCTCACACTTAGGATGCAGCTTACTCTTGTGTACTACAGCAGTAAAAAGGCTCTCGGCTCGAGCTCAGCTCCACTTGTGATTACCTGCAACAGACTTTGAGAAGTACTGCTTTATTCCCCATCCCGCACTGCAGCCAGCTTGCAGCCCCAACTCTGAAAATGACCGATTATACCCTTGTAGGTTATTTTATGATAACCAAGAAGGAATCCATGCATTAAGTACGTATGTATGCATTAGTGTATGATGCTCCCACCTCCCCTTTTATACCTACAATTTTATATTTATTTAGTAGCAGTAGATAAGCTGAAATGTATTGTAGAAAGTGTACTCTTGTCCATTAGCAGCAGTTCTTCTAACAATCTTGAGAGGCCTCCTTACCTGTGGAGAAAAGGCTCCAAATATTAAAATTCTCCCAGCAGAGGAAATGGGGGGAGGGGTTCCCCTACTGCAAATCCACCTGAATTCCAGATTTGGATAAGCTTTGCCCGGATATCGGCAGCACTTCATTGTTTGCCTACATTAGATTGAAGCAGAATTTAACTGTGTCCTCAAAATAGCTAATCAGAATGGACACTTCTCCCCCCAAAGCTGTACAATTATCAAATGTTGCTCTACATTAAACTCCAGGAGCTGACTGGCTTTTCTTATTTCATTTGTTCCCAGTCTTTTATCCTCCTCTCTTTCTGTGTTTCTGAAACCATTAGCATATCTTCAATGGATTGTTTGCTGGAGTATGGGCCTCTTGGCTCCAGGTTAATTACCTCATAAGAAGTTGTTAATTGCTTTTTGCTTGACCCTTATGTTCATCAGTGCTCTGCAGACATCACAGCCTGAGCCCCACCCTTTAAAATAAAATATATATAAAAAAATACATGGCATCCTCTGTCCTGCTTAAATTATTTTAAACTTCACTTATACCTTTTAGCCTCCAATTGGGTTCTGACTCTTACATCCATACAGCATGCCCAATGCAATTTCCAAGACGGTTTCACAGACGTTATTAAAGATGTGAATATACTGCCCCACTGCATTACTCTGGTACCAGTACTCTATGATTAAAAAGCCATTTCCAGTCCCCTGGGTTAGCTCCTGATGCATACCGTGAATCTCCCCAACATTAACATTCCTGCAAATCTCAAAACTGAGAATTGCTTATTTTAAACCTTTTGATTTCACAAGTTCTGTCTCTCTGCCTAATCAGCTTTTTGAAAGGAGACAGTAACTAGCTGTGATGGTAAATGATACCATCCTTGAACAAATCTGTTATGTCACCGAAAGACTCTTGTTCTTAAAAATTAAATCAATCTCCTGCAGAACATTTTGGAACTATACATGCTTTCTTACATTACCCTTTACATTATAATTTAACATCAAAGCAACCTGCCCCACAAGTTTAGCAAAATATAATTGAACTATTATTTCTTGTAGTGTATGCTCTTGCCATTTGTGACCTCTCGAAGGCTATAACTTGCAAGCAAGCTTAGCTAAATGTTAATTAAATATATCTGATCCTAGCTATATTAATTCTGCATGCAGCATATAATGTTAGCTAGTTCCATATCTGTCTTTACACATATACATTTACCTACAGCCTGACTCCTGCCCCCTCCCCTAATTCAAACCCCATGGGCTCGGTGCCATCAGATTCCTCCAGCAAACCCTGAACTGATGAATTTGCAACTGGTCAGATCCTGGTTTCGAAAGGTGCAGTTTGTTATCACTGGGGAGCCCATCCATTTGCCTGCCTTTGTAGATTTAAAACAGCTTCTTGTACAATGCACTCACTATTATCAGATTCACAGTAAATGAAATGTAATTAGTTAAAAGACATTTAAAAAAAAACCAGCCAAGTCTATTATCTTTATGTACTGTATTAAAGTACAGTGCTTGTTATCAAGAAAATACAAAGATAAGAGGGGACCCATTTTAACCCTTGCTAGTCTTTCATTAAGTTGGATGGTCTTCACTTTAATACTAGAAGTGGGATCTTTCTAAAGGATTTCTTTCCCATAGCATTGCTCTCATTCTAACCAAAACTCTTAGACATAGCTGCCCAACAAAAAAAAAAAAATAGGACAGAAGCATCTCTTGTTTTACAGTTTATAATAGACTTTAATAAAGTGGCTTAATTTAGACTTCATAGATCTAATGAGCACCTCCTAATAATCAACCAATCCTAAAGGTGCCGAGCAGTGAGAGGAGCAGGGACAGTAACCTGTTGCCTGCAGATCTCAAAACAATGTGCAATGGCCAGAACAAAAACCAGAAAGAAAAAATCCTGATGATTTACTCAACTTCTTAGCGAAAGATATTAATAGGCATACGGCCTGATACATTACAGGTTTGTGACTGTGCTTTCCCTATTGAAAATAACAGGGATGGGAAGAGGGGGGGACGACAAAGGGTCATTGACAAATTTGGCCTAAGTTTTGTCCCAGAGCAAAAACTGGCGCAAATCTTTAATAACTCTAACCCCAAATTCATCCTTTGGGGACTTTGGAGCGCAACCGCTGAATATCAAGGGGCTCAAATATCAGGGGTCAGCACTGGGTCATAACTATGATGGACAGCACAGTCTGCTTGAATCTGTCCAAGATTCATCCTAGGGAAACAGTTCAGCTTGTTGTCAAGCGCAGGAAGCGTCCCTGTCCTTAGCAGAGAAAAGTTTGCACGAGAGCACACTAGTGTTCCCCTTCAGCCTGTCCAAACCTATGTAGTCAATCGATCACTGTGGCTGTCAATTCAGGCAAACAAACAAGAAAAGAAAAAAAAAAAAGAAAGCATGGTACTGCCTGCTTCCCGTCTCTCCCCCCCTCCAACCTGTAGCTTCCCGGTTGTGACAGTTCTCCCAGCTACTATCCGATCATCTTTTACAAGAGTGAGTGAGCCAATTCCTATCTCCAAAGATTGACGACTTACTATTTCACGAACCCCCCCCCCCCCCCCGCTCCCTTGAGTCATCTCCTCAAATAAAGGAAATCACATTTTAAACCAGGGCTCACAGAACGTTGCGTTGTTTTCTGAAAATGCAGTTTCCAATGTCAACCCAACATTTCTGCTCGGAAACCCTACGCAAAAGGTGCCCGCTTCTGAGTCAGTATTATTTATTGCCAGCCCGGTCCTTTGGAGCACTGCAAGGTGGTTAATAGCCTGGGCTTTGCAGCAACATTTTCCCATGCTTGACATTACACGGTGAAGGCAGGGATGTCTCATAGTTCATTCAGCAGCCACCATCTGCACTTCATGGCAACCGGACTGTTTCAGACCCATGCTGCGAATAACGGCAATCTTACCCCCCTTTCTGTCTCTCCCTTACAAAGAACAGGATGGTAAAGACATTTGCCAGCGGCTACTTACATCATCCCATTTAATGCACTTGGTGCCTTTCTTCAGGTTGTCAGAGACGCAGACAGGTTTGAGCTGCAGCGCATGAACTCCTGGCTGTGCCCCGGCCATTTACACACATTTATGCTTCACAAGCGGAGAGATCGCAGGAGATGGGAAATAACAAAACAAAACAAACCAAAAACCCAGGAAAATCCAAAGCGAAGCAGACAGCGTCTCCTGTCCGGTCTCTTCCAGGTGCTCTCCTGAAAACCCCGGGTGGGTGATGCTCCCAGGTTCTCCGCCCCGTTGCTGGCGATCGGCAGTGGAAAGCAGCGTGTGAAGTCAAACAGGGGGAGGGGGGGGAGAGGGAAAACAAACCAGGGAAGGGAGAACTGGGGCTGCACGCCCCGCACCAGTACAACCGCCGGCTGCCGCCGCCCTCCCCTGAGCGGGTCCGCCTGCCACAGCACCAGTCAGCAGCAACATGCAGGCTGCACACCGGCAGACGCGCGCGCGCGCACACACACACACACACACACACAGACACGCCGGCGCACCGGCCCCCTTCCCTCCCTCCTACACGGAGCACAGCTTTCTTCCCAGGGCAGAACGCCACCTAGCGCTCCCCAGCGGCACTACAGCTCCCCACAGCGGCTCAGAACCCCCACGCAGAGGGGAGACTCTGCCTCTCTCCAGCCCTGGTGGCTGGGTTTCATGGGATTTGTCACCTTCTTTCCCTCCAAATGCACCAGCATGAAATAAAACGACTGCCACTGTTCAAAAAAAGAAAATCTTGCTAGTGCACCCATATGTAGAAAACATTTGTTTTGTTTTGGGGTTTGGTTTTTGTTTTTTGTTTTTTGGTTTTTTTTTTTTTTTGGGGGGGGGTTGTTGTTTAATCAATGAGATTATGAAAACCACCTCTGTAAGTGCCCTATCACAGAGGAATAAACACTTTTTATGGGTTCATGTGAAGCAATAATGTGTATTGTGCTAAAATAAAGAGGTAAATTCACCATGTATTGATAGTGTAACGCCCCTCAAGTATTATGCTGCCAAGGGAGAGGGGCTGCACAAGAAGAACAACCCCACCTGCAACCGTGGGTATGAGGGTCAGAGTTGCGGGTTATATTAGCGCCTTTGGGAAGATAATCCGAATGCCCCAATCCTCTGTTTTGTGGGTCTCTGTAGTTCCCACCCCACCCCTGGGAACAGAGTATAGTATAGAAAATCACTACACTACTGTAAACATTCAATTCTTTTACTATTAACAGGTAAGAACAATGCCTACAGCGATGATACAGCAAAAGAAGGGAAAATAATTATTACTAGCACAAGACAATAAGCGTAACAGTTACAAAATGGTCCAATATTATTTGCTGTTAAATCTAGCAACCTGCAGAGTCAGCCATGCCAATGATCATCTTGAATTATCCATAGCAGTCTGTTGATTTGCCTGCTTAGACTGCACTCTGGAAAACTTTGTTTACCCAAAACTCTAAGGGTAATTCTCACACCAGTGTATCAGAATGTGTTTTACTGTTCCTCTCATAGTCCCCAGTCCAAGAAGTGTATACCCCCTTAAAGCATAATCAATGAAGACTGTATTAGTTGAAACGTAGTGGCACTCTCTGGGGAAGCTCCAGTCTTAGAGAGGCTCCAAGGAAGGGGAAACACGCTGGTCCCCCGCCCTGATGCAGGGAGTGAAAATTCAGAGCAGGTCTCTACTCAGTTAGTAGCTAACAGCATTGTTTATCTGGCAACTCACAGATGCAACAGTCTGATGTCAATATTGCAAGGCAGGGACCAAGAACGAAAGCACAACCAGATGTTCTGCTGCTGCTGCTGAACAATTTAGGGCTACTTAGCTGCAATGGGTCCTGCAGGGAAAGGGGACGTAAACTCCCGGCTCCTGTAGTTGAAGCTCCGGGACTCTCCTTCTGCTGTGCACTCTGTCTCCTGGTAGCTGTGGTCAAAGTGGGGAGGGGGGATCCTCTCCCAAGCACAGCTCTCTGATCTCTTTCTCCAACTGCTCTCCAACACTGATATCTCTCCTCTGTGTTCTCTAGTTCCCTTAACATTTTAGCTCAGCTTGGTAGCTCGGCTCATTACCCAAAAAATTGCTGCACTGATTCCTCGTGCCTTAGGCTTTGTTTATTTTTTCTCTTTTCTCTTTTCTGATTGGTCTGAAGTTCTCATCCTCTCTCCGGGTAATGAGCTGGCTCCCCATTGGCTCATGATAGTAACTGATCTTCCTGGGCCTCATGTAATCAGATAATGGCTGGTTTCTGCAACAGCACAAGTCTCATGCTGGATTTAAACTGAAACAGTTGTCACCAGTCCAGTTTTTCTTTTTCTGGTTTACCCTATACACCCTTGTGCCAGGTAAGGTCAGGAGGGCAGGGACCCAAATCAGGCAGTCCAGCCACAGTACTAAAAACAATATTTTCAAAGTTTTTGGGGGATTGCAATACAACAAACTATCGATGACGCTAGTTCTACACTAAGTTTGTAAATTAAAGTAATTGTTAAAAGAAAGACTTAACAGTTTTTTCTTTTACTATCAGCTATGTATATGTGCAAATACACACAATAAATCCACGTTCTTTGTTAACCAGCAGTTCATTGATCTGCTGCCTCATGAATCTGCTGTGTGTGTATGCAAAAACACACTCTCCATACGTATGTTCTCTGCTCCTGTAGTTCACCTGATCAGAGCGCCCATGGGAGTCCAGCGATCTCTTAAGTTCTGAGATGAGAGAGCCGTGCCCTGTTGCCCCTGCCAGGTTTTGATCATTATATTGTGTCCCTGCTGCAGTCTGTATCTCTCTCTAGTCACCCGCCATTCTGCTGCCTTGTGAATCTGTGGTGCATGTGCGTAAACACACCCAGGATACGTTCTCTGTTTCAGTAATCCACTTGATCTCTGGACCACTGAAGATCCCTCTGAGCTGCCACATACCCAGTTTTGCTCACTATGCTGTGTCCCCACTGTATCCTGCATCTCTCTCTGATTCCCCCCGCTGTGAATCTGCTGTACCATGAATCTATGGTGTGTGTGTGCACAAACCCACACAACATTCTCACATTCTCAGTTCCTGCAGTTCAGTAATCCGCTTGATCTCTGGGCGAACAGGGGCCCTCTGCACTGCCTTATTTATAACCACGCTGCTCCTCGTCTCTCTGTATCTCTCTAAGGTCCCTCACCGCTCCTCATCTGCCTGAATCTTTATCTGGTCCCTCGTCGCTCTGCGTCTGAATCTTTCTCGTGCCTCTGCTGCTCCTCATCTGCCTGCATCTCTATCTGGCTCCTCACTGCTCTGTGTCTGGCTGGATCTCTCTCTCAGGTCCCCCACCATTCCTCCTCTGTTTGCATCTCTATCTGGTCCCATGCCATTCTGATCTTTCTCTCCCTTCTCACTGTCCTGTCTATCTGCTTCTTCTTTATTCCCATCACAGCCTCTGCCATTCTACAAGCTCTAATGACATGTAGTGAAAATGTAACTTCAAGTGGCAACTGAAAAAACCCTTTGTCCGGTCTATATCATGCTGCTCGTGTTCCAAAAATGCATGTGCTACATATAAAATTACCTTATTCCAGGTCCTTGTAGCTTGTTTCTTAATGAGGAGAAATACTTTATAGGGCATCCCATGTACATGATATCCAGCTGTTCAGCTGCTGCACAGTGGACCCATCTCCTCTTCTGTTTCCCCTATTCTGAAACCGGTTGGCACACTGTCCTTGGGATCTCAGTGTTGGTTCTGTGCTGGGCTGCCACACTCCTCATTCGATATGACCAATGCATGGTGCCCTTATACTACAAGAAGTAAACAGGATTCCCAGCTGCACCTCTGGAAAATAAAACCTCTGTGGGCCCTTCTGCCTCTGTCCTGCTGCTACTTCTGTTTGTCTGCCCACACTCTGACCTTGACCTTTCATTCAGGCATTTTCGACGCACTAGCTTTACCCCTTATTCAGGGGTAATAGTGCGTTGAAAACGCGTGTCCAACTCCGCCGAGACTAATAGCGCCCGCAACATGCAAATGCATGTTGATGGCTCTATTAGTATTCCCGCGCGATACAGAAAGTAAAATGTGCAGCCAAGCTGCACATTTTACTTTCAGAAATTAGCGCCTACCCAAAGGTAGGCGTTAATTTCTGCCGGCACCGGGAAAGTATACAGGAAAGCAGTAAAAACTGCTTTTCTGTGCACCCTCCGACTTAATATCATGGCGATATTAAGTCGGAGGTCCAAAAAGTTAAAAATAGTCAAAAAAATTAAAAATGTAAAATCGACCTGCGGCTTGTGAGTTGAAAACCGGACGCTCAATTTTGCCGGCGTCCGGTTTCCAAACCGGCTGTCAGGGGTTTGAGAACCGAAGCTGGCAAAATTGAGCGTGGGCTGTCAAACCCGCTGACAGCTGCCGCTCCTGTCCAAAAAGAGGCACTAAGGATGCGCTAGTGTCCCTAGCGCCTCTTTTTATCACGGGCCCTAATTTGCATAGGCCACCCTCCTGAATTGCGCGCCCAGGAGAGTGGCCTGTGTGCGCGCTGGGAGAGCGGGCGCTTGCCCGCTCTCCCTCGACTTTTTCTGGCAGTGGCCTGCTTATTGTTAAGGAGTCTCCTATTCCTTACCTGCTAGGACCAACCGGGCCTGCTATGCTAAATGCCCTCCCTCCCTTCGTGCTTTACTCCTTGGAGCTGTGTTCTTCCTACCATTGTCCCTCACCACAGGGGTCCCAACTCCTAGAAATTGGGACCCCAGCTTTCAAATAAACCTAGGGAGAGGAGGTCAACGGCAGGGGCTGTGTAATGCAACCTTGGCCATCTAGGGGTGGGCATGGCACACCACACCACTCATCCTCCCCACTCCAGCCACCCTCACGCCTCCTCCCACTTCCCAATAAATACTGGGACATCTGTTTCAATCCAATGTTTATTAATTCCAATATAACCAAACACATTACCTACGTTTGACAGAACCAAAAACAGTGAAATACAGAGACCACAGCTTTGAAGAAAGTATTATCTAACCAAAAACACCACTACTTGTTTTAATGCAACACTCACCGCTGAGGAGGCTTTTCATTGTCAAAATTAATTAATTAATTGATCAATTTTTTATATCCACCTCTTTGCCCCTCATCGAGCCATGCCATGCAAGATGTTCGGGTATGAGACAGCCATGCCATGCTGTCCCAATCATTTATTATTTTATTATTTCACCACAACCCCAGGCCAGCTAAATCCCGACCTGCGTTATTTATTCTTGTTTATATTGTATTTACCTCCTTGGGGGGCTGTTTGAAATGGACTAACACTAATACCCACCACCAGCCTATTTGCCCCTTTATGATAGCACCTGAGCGTCCCCATTTTATCGTCTTCCTTTATGGATGGTGAGCTGCTGCCTCAGGAGGGACCAATAACCCCTTACTAGGGCCTGATCCCCACCCCTATCTAGAATTTTGCGTAAATGTCAACTGCCATCTGAAAATCTAAATTGGAAATATCCAAAACTGCTTCTTAGATGGATCCCATCCCTTCTAAATAAGCTTTGACATTGGGTTGCTTGATATTATTCTCTGGAACTGGAACTGCGAAAGTGCTGTCCCACCCTTGTTTTAAAAAATGGACCCTCCCCCAGTGGTCTGTTTATAGTCCTCCACCACCCAAACTGGGCATAATAATTTGTTCCATGTCTGTCATGATATTAAGCAGAGTTGCTTACCTGTAACAGGTGTTCTCCTAGGACAGCAGGATGTTAATCCTCACACAAGGATGATATCATTACATGAAGCCCGGCACAGAAAACTTATGTCAAAGTTTCTGGAACTTTGACTAGGCACATTGGGCATGCCCAGCATACACTAATCCACGTGTCCACATGAGGTCCCTCTTCAGTCTCGTAACATAGAATTATTATAAAAATAAAATAATAAACCGTAGGAGAAACCCAACTCCGCAGGGTGGCAGGTGGGTTTCGTGAGGACTATCATCCTGCTGTCCTTGGAGAACACATGTTACAGGTAAGCAACTCTGCTTCCTCCTAGGACAAGCAGGATGTTAGTCCTCACACATGGGTGAATCCCTAGCTACAGGCTGCTCCCCAAATAAAAAGGGACCAACAAGCACCAACCAGGTGCCGACAGGCACAACAACCACAGTGCTGTTGGTAACAGAGGGGGAGACAGCCTGAACCCAAACCTGCCCTTCGTAGGAAGAGTTGGGTTCCACACCTCAAACAGGTTCCAGAGGACAGACTGGCCGAACCTACTGTCACGTCGGCATTCCCTATCCAAACAGTAGTGAGATGCGAATGTGTGGAGAGAACTCCACATCGCAGCCTCCATTATGGATGCCAAGGTGTTCACTCTGGCACGTGGCAGGAAGGCCTTCACCTGAGCCGTGTCTAGCAGGGCTCCTATAAACTCCAATTGAGGTGTCGGGCTGAGGTGAGACCAGGTAATTGATGATGAAGCTTAGTAACTTCAGCATCCGGATGGCAAAGTGCAAGGACCGAACTGCCCCTGCCTGAGAGGCACTCTTGACCAGTCAATCGCCCAGATAAGGGAAAACATGCATTCCCAGTCTGCAGAGGTGTGCCCCCACCACAGCCAGACATTTGGTAAAGACACATAGGGCCGATGCTAGCCCAAACAACAACACTCTGTACTGGAAGTGTTGTTTACCCACCAAATCTGAGATACTTCCTGTGACCTGGGAAGATCTCTATGTGAGTATATGCGTCCTTTAAATCGAGGGAACATAGCCAGTCCCCTTTTTGCAGGAGGGGAATCAGGGTGCCTAGAGAACCATCTTGAACTTTTCTTTTCTTAGAAATTTGTTCAAGGCCCTCAGGTCAAGAATGGGACAGAGTCCCCTGTTCTCTTTGGAATCAGGAAGTACCGGGAGTAGAATCCCTGCCCTCTTTGCCCTGGTGGGACAGGCTCGATTGCTCTGGCCATTAAGATGGCAGAGAACTCCCTTAGAAGTACCTTCTGATGCACTACCAGCCCCAAAAGGAGGAGAATTTGGCAGGACACCCAATAGGTTCAATCTGTACCTTTGATGGACGATGAACAGAACCCACTGGTCTGAAGTTATACTTGGCCACTGATTTGCAAAGAACTGTAGCATGCCTCCAACTAGGGGGTCCAGCATCTCGGGTATGGGTGGCTGGCTGATGCTCCCTATGATCCAGGTAAAACTCTGTCCCGGGATTTGGCTGGGGGGTGCCGGCTGGAGCTTCAGAGCTTGCTGCTGCCTGGGACGGTTGCAAGAGCTCACCTGGGAACAAGAGAGAGGGGATGGAGGATAGTACTTCCTCTGGTGGTAGACTTTCTCGGGCTGTACCTCGCCGACCTCCTGGCTGAGGACGGCAGGTCTGAATTGTTAGTGGAGAGTTGTTGGAGGGTCTCATGGTGATCCTGTAACTGGGCCACAGTCTCCCTCACCATATCTCTGAAGAGATTCTCCCCCATGCATGACAGGTCAGCGAGTCTTTCCTGTCCCTCCAGTTGGAGATCCGAGGCCCGCAGCCATGCCATTTGTGGGCATCAATTCCCACTGCAGAGACTCTTGCTGCCATCTCAAAAACATTGTAGGTGGAGTGCACCTCGTATTTTCCACACTCCAGGCCCTAACATTCCAGAGACAGGAAGGTGCCTTGCTGCTGTTCAGGTAGCCGCTCAGTTGTCTCCTGCATCTGCTTCCTAAGGTTGCGAGAGTGTTGGCTCATGTAGAGCTGGTAGAAGGCAATGCAGGCAATGAGCATAGTCCCCTGAAAAACTTTCCTCCCAAGGACATTCAGCACTCTGTGCTCTCTCCCCGGGGGCGCCAAGGCATGGGTCTGAGAGTGGCTGCCTTCTTGAGAGCAGATTCGACCACTACTGATTGGTGTGCCAGTTGGCACTTGTCGAATCCAGTAGCCTGTTGAATGAGGTAAACCCTGTCCACCTTCCTGTTAACAGGAAGAACTGTGAGGGGCTGCTCCCAAATCCTCAACAGTAACTCTTTAAAGATCTCGTGCACAGGGACCGTCACAATCCATTTAGGAGCCTCCACAAACTGAAAGATCTCCAGCATTTTGTGCCAGGCATCCTCCTCCAACATTAACTGAAATGAGATCACTTCTGCCATTGCTCACACAAAACCTGTGAAGGCCAAGGCCTCTGGGAGAGACCTCCTTCGCTCCTCTGGATGAGAAGGTTCTGAGGGGAGACTTCTGAGGAGGATTCTGCAGTGTCATTCCCCCAAGGGTCATAAGGGTCCTCATCCTCACTATAATCCACAGAGGATGGGGTCTTAGGTGCTCGGCTTTCATCCAGGGGCCGAGGCATTGATGGCACTGGCGCCGGACCCAGAAAAGCTGGACAGGGGACTACAGGCTGTGGTGTTGGCACTGACACCAATGGGGCTTCCTCCTCAGAAGAACTGGTAATGAAAACCGCATCAGTTGGGGGACACATCAGTGCCCCATCAGGCATCGATGGCACCCCTGGAACCAGCACCAGCTGGTTTGGTAACACACCGATGAGCACATTGAGATGATTCAGCAGCGGTTCCAGCAGGTAGAGCCCGGACACCAATACTGTTGGTGCCTCCAGCTCGATGCCCCACAGTGGCTGGTCATCCACCAGCTGGACTCTGCACTCCAACTCCTCCTTGAAAGCTGCTGATGCCAAAATGGACTGGGAGGTAGGAGGGGTGGCCAGATCTTCCTCGAAACCTCGAAGTGGATCAGTGACAGACTCCTGGACTGGTGGAGACCATCTAAGACCCCTGGCATCAATGGAAGATAGGCACTCCTCGGCACGGGGTCACTTTGGAGGCATCGCAGAAAGAGCCAGCACCACCCCGAGCCTGACACCATGCATCCAGGGCGACCGGTGCCAGTGCTTCCTTGGCTTCCCTCAGTGCTCAGCCCAGTCTTTCCCTGATGCCAAGGTCAAAGATGCCGAACCCAATGTCCTTGACCTGGAAGAGACTGACAGGGGCCTGTCCTCAGCACCCTATCTGCTGATGGCATTGATGGAGTAGATGGCCCTGCTGATGCTAACAATTTGGTGTCAATCAGTGCATCTCCATGGACCTTCGGCATCGATGCCACTGATGCTGAAGTCGATGGTTTGGACTTCCTTGCTATCTATCACCAGCCTTCTCAACAGCTTAAACCTGGTCCTCAATGCCTCGAAGACAGAGCTCCTCCTCATCTCTTCAAACCAAGACAACATCCTCCCATCGTCCTCCCACAACACCCATCTCACCCATACGCATGTAAGAGACCTCGGGGTAATTCTTGACAATCGCCTAAACCTAAAGAAAATGGTCAATACCACAACCAAAGACTGCTTCTACAGACTCCAGGTTCTAAAATGACTCAAACCACTCCTATTTTTCTACAACTTTAGGACAGTCCTCCAATCCTTGCTGTTTGCCAGAATTGACTACTGCAGCACACTCCTCCTAGGCCTTCCCAAATCTACCACCAAGCTACTGCAGATGATACAGAACGCTGCAGCGAGACTGCTGACCAACACTAACCGTGGAGAACACATCTCACCCATCCACAGAAACCTACATTGGTTACCAGTTAATTTCAGAATCCTGCACAAATCAATTACCTTAATACACAAATCCATCCATAATCAACTCCAACTCGACCTCGAAATCCCCTTCAAACTCCATTCCTCCAACAGACCAACTAGAGAAATTAACAAAGGAACCCTGCAATTTCCCCCAACTAAAGCCACACGCCTCACCTCGACCAAAGACCGAGCTTTCTCGACAGCAGGCCCATCTATCTGGAATAACATCCCCTCAGACCTCAGATAGGAACCCTGCCTCTTAACATTTAAGAAAAAACTCAAGACGTGGCTCTTCCGCCAGGCCTTCTCAGACCCTCCAGATACACACTAGTTTGCCCTTATTCTATGCCTGAACGATGGACCTATTCTCTGCCTGAACGATGGACTCTGGTACTTCTAAGCACATTATGCCTTAACCTGTTTTCTCTATTGTATTAAATTTATAATTACTGCTTGCTTTAACCTCTCTTTCCAGCAGATTAAGCTTCCAAGTTCATACTCCCCTTGTTGAATGTAACTTTGCTTCTTCCACTTTATTTGTTTATTTACTTTAGTTGTCGCTCCAGTTTTTTTACCCTGTTCGATGTAAACCGATCCGATATGGTTTTTTACTATGAAGGTCGGTATAGAAAAAGTGTTAAATAAATAAATAACATACAAAGAGCTTCTCCATCTTGTTCAGGCAAGTGTGACGTTTGAGGCACCCCTGAATGTCATGCGATGCCCCAGGCAGAAGATGCAAACCTCGTGCAGGTCCATGATGCACATGGTCCTTGGGCACTGAGGACATCGACGAAAACCCAATGAGGCCATGACGAAGTGAAGGTAGCTGGCAACCGACGCTGGCGGGCATTGGAGCACCACCGCCACGAGGGAACGGATCGAAAGAAAACTTATCAAACTGATGCAAACCCTGACTGGAAGTGAGAGGGAAACTAGAGGGACCCGTGATCAGAAAAAAAACTGCAATGCACACCAAAAGAAACAGTGAAAGTTTTCCAAAATGTAACTGTTAGAAAATTAACATGAGCTCAGAAACAGCGATGCGATAGCTCTGCGGAAAAGAGAGAGGCTGAAGAGGAAACTTGTATGGACGCATGGAATTGGGAATGTTGGGCATGCTAAGTGTGCCTAGTCAAAGATCCAGAAAATTTGACATACGTTTTCCATGCCGGACTCCATCTGATGATGTCACCCATGTGTGAGGACTCCCATCCTGCTTGTCCTAGGAGAATTTTGGATCAACTTTCTTTCTGTTTTTTGGATTATCACAGCCACACCACTAACTAGCTTTCCCCAAATGCACATCTCCTGCCAGCGCCAGACCATGGGTTTTAATCTTAGTTTAGGGTGTAACTTCTAAATATCTCAAATAGCACGATTAGGAATATTGCCCCTAATGGCTGAACCTCATAGCTATTTCATGCTATGCCAAGCAAAGCCTCCATGCTTTTCTCCAAGATGCTTGTTTGTTATTGGCCTTCTCCATCCTTAGCCATCCCTGAGGGCTTCCTCCCCCCCCCCCCCTTCCATTATTTTTTTTTTGTAATGAACGCTACAGTGGTTGACTTAATGAGGCATTCATTTTTTCTATATTGTGCCCTGAATAGCAGAGCCATAGCCAGGCAATTTGGCACCTCTGGCCAAATGAAAAGTGTGCCTTCACTCTATACACAACATGAGCTTGGAGGCTCTCTTAAAATGTTTTAACTTAATATTATTATTTATAATCTATAAGTAGATGGAAGTGTGACCCTGATTCCAAAATTATGACCCATAGGTCTGTATGAATGTGACCCTTAACTTTTACCCATCTGATTATTTATTTATTCATTCATTCATTCATTCATTCATTCATTCTTTCAATTTAATTGTTATTCGTGATAGTTGTGGGAGGATCCTTGGGCCGGTGGCAGATGACCATGCCCACGGAGGAAGATCCTGAGAGGGACCACCGGTCAGGCTCAAAGTTGGGAGACAAACACACACATTCTTTTATTAAACAGTTCTTGAGAACCACCAGAGGTGGCAGTAGTGAGCTGGAAGAGCCCAACTGGGTTGTAGTCCCTCAGGCACTGGAACAGCGATCCCAGGAAGGCTGAGCTGTAGAGAAACTGAGATAGTGAGTAGGCAGAGTATGGAGAGTTCAGGAACAGAACCTTGATGGTAACACTCACACTGTAGTCTCTTAGAACAGCCCAGGAGCTGGAATGAAGTAGACCCTCGAGGAGCCAGTACCTGGTTCCAAGGAAAGATCTGAGAGAGAGATGGTAACTCACTGGTGTTGTAGGCAGCGGTGACTTCCTGGCAGAAGTTATATTCAGTAGCAGGTCCGGGAACGTGGGCCCTCGAGGAGCGAGTACCGGTTCCAGACTGCGACCTGAAAAGCAAAAGAGAGAGCGAGGCCCCCGAGGAGCAGGTACCCCTGGTAAAGTCTGAGGAGGCAGAGTAGCAAGGTATGGGGAGAGCAAATCCCATTCGCAGCGGTACCTGGAGACAGCTAGGTATGAATCCATTTGCTAACTTGATTAGTTAGCGAAATGAAAGACCTTTAAATATCTGAAGATGATGATGTCATTTCAGGGGGATGCCTCTGAAGTTCGCGCCACCGCTAGTACTTGAGTCAGGGCCGCGCCGCGCACGCGTCCTTAGGCCTCAGGAAAACATGGTGGAAGGCAGCGTCTAGCCGGTTCGGGAATGCTGGAGGAGGTCGGCAAGATGACGCCGCGGCAGCCAAACTCCATCAAACTAGGAGGGAGTCGCCAAAGAGGTAAGGAGGGCGGAGTGAAGACGTCGGGCAGCGACAGTCACAACATTAATATACCACTTGTAAAAAAAAATCTTTAAATGGTGCACAGTAATTATAAAATCCACAAGCCGTCCCTGCACATTCTAAAACAAAAATGATCTCTTTCTTGTATAAGCAGTAGGGGCTGAAGAAGGAGTGTGTGCCTTATACCATAATGTAATGCCTTTTTCTCTTCTATTGAATTATAGGATTTTTTATTATATTGAATTAATTAGGATCCAGATTTCACTGATAAAAAACACTCACTCCATTACCAGGCACATTGTGATTCATTACAAAACCTTGCTAAAAACATACCCAGAACCTTTGTGGCAACCCTCTATACTATAACAACAACAACAACCTTACTTATGAGAGGGAAGCATTACAATTACTACTACAGGCCCCAGAACACCAAAACAACTTCTACTGGAATAATGAACAAGCCATAGATCCCTACACACACACTACATGCTAAAAGAATCCCTCAATGCAGTCAAATAAGCACAACACTGGCAGAACCCTATGAGCTGACCCATTAGGGGTTGAGCCGTTAATCGGGCATCCCCTACTCCCAGGTGGTATGCTGAGATGGAACTGAGGTGTACCTGTGCGGTGGATGTCTGGGGACCAGTATCGAGGGGTATCCTAGCCAGCCTAAGAGAGATGGAGTGGTGCAGAAAAAGGGGCTAATACCCCTTTTGTTCACACCATGTGGTAAAACTTGCCCATTTCGAATGGTAAGATTTATGTGTGGAAGGTTGTCGTGAAGCTACAAGTACCTGAGAATATCCGTGAGTCTGTGTTATGAGACTGACCTGTGGACAGGCGAATTGGTTACTAGAGTGATAAGTTGAGATGTTTGGGGAGCATACTTGTCGAGGCCAGGACATGCTTATAAGAATCATTGGAAACCCGTCCTGCTGTAGCATCACGAGAGTTTTGGCTATGAGCGGTATCAAATGAGATGCATATAGGAGGCCTTTGTTGCAGGGCGAGCAAAAGTGTCCATGGGAATACATTGTGATGGCTGTGTAGGGAGCAGAATCTGTCCACTCTGTGGTTTGATTCGGACGCAGAGGTCAAAGGTAGGTTGACCTCAGTGCTAGGAGATTTTGCTCGCTACACATGGATTCAGAGACCATTCGAGAAGATGGAGACATCGATTGAGATGGTCTGTTAGTAGGTTAGGTATGCCTGTTAGGTAAGTGGCCCATAGATGCATGGAGTGTGCAAGGGCTCAGGCCCAGAACTGTGTGGTCTCCTGGCAGAGCAGATAAGAGCCTGTGCATGCTTGTTTGCTCGAATACCACATTGCCAGTATGTTATCTGTCTGTATCCACAAATTTTTTATGAAAGGCAGTGTTTTAAGGCATAAAAGGTATAATGTATGACTCGAAGCTCCAGGAAGTGGATCTGAGACTTTTCGTGGAACAGAGTAGATGCATTTTGGGTTTGGAGGATGTGGATTTGAGTTCTCCAACCCAAGCTTGATGTGACCGTGGCCAAGATCATCTGAGGATTTGGTACGGGACCGGTGATATGGATCAGGGACAAAAGTGGTTGAATGGCTTAGAGCCACTGAAATTTGAAAATCCACTAAGTTTTACTCATGGCTAGATTGGCCATAGGAGTGACATGGACAGTGAAACCCCTGTGGCCCAGCAATGATAGAATTGGTAGGCTGAGGCTATGTTGCATGCGCGCAGAGATGTGGAGAATTTGACAAGATGTCTGTGCGGTTGTTGGGCAGGAAGTCTGTTTTCACTGTAGTGCCCAGAACTACTCCATATGTGATTTTTTATGGTATTTGATCAGAAATCCCAGCCAAATTTAGAAGATTTATAGTGAGTCTTGGAGAATTTAGAGCTCCCTGCTTGGATTGACTCCTATTAGGCAGTCGTCCAGGTAATAGGAGTCAATCCCTGCTTGGATTGACTCCTATTAGGCAGTCGTCCAGGTAAGGTGTGAATGCTGTTGTTCTTTGTAGATGAACGGCAGTCACTGCTATGCATTTGGTGAAATACACAAGTTGTCAAAGCTAGTGTGAACGGCTGAACTTAGTATTGAAAATGTTGTTGACTCACTATGAAGCGCATAGAAAGACCAGAGGATAGAGGCAACCCACTTATTGCAGTAAGGGAAGAAATTTGTTGAGATTTCTGAGGTCCAGGATGGGCGGAGATCGCCTGCTTTCTGTTGAAAGAAATAGTGGGATTAAAATCCTCTGCCTTGTTGCTTCCGGGGATCAGTATCCCGAGCCCTGGTTCTCAGTGGGATGGCTGCTTTGATGTCTGGTAAGGTTGAAAGATCCAGGAGCTTGCCCGACTGGTGGAGCTGGTGTAATCTGGATATCAGTTGGTCTCATGCGGGAGTGTGAGCGGTAAAATGCTTCCCGCATCTCTATCTGCTGTGCAAGAAATGAGAGCTGTCGCAGGGTCTCGAGGTGGTCTTGCAGTTGAGGCACTGTCTGCTAGACCATGTTGCATGGCAGATCAGCTAGTGTATCTGGGACTTCAGGCCATAAATCAGGGTCTGGAAGCCAGGCTAGTATCGAGTACGGAGTCCTGTTGCTGGCAACGGAAGGACATCTCAAAGCAATCCCATTTTGCTGGCAGAAAGGTTTCCTTGGTGTTGTGTCAAACATAGCTGGTAATAGCAGTGTGTGGCACCAATATGGTTCTTGGAAGATGTTACGACCTAGAACCTTCTGAACATATCTGGTCCATTTTAGTGACCAGGTCTCGATGGGATCGGTGCCTAAGCGGGATTACAGCACCCATCGCCCTTTGTTGTGGAGGTTCAGAAGGACAAGTTGGTGGCAATGACTTAGGCTGTCATTGGTAGGTATCACAACGAGGTGGTGCCAGAACGGTGCGAATATTGATGGCTCTGGTGTTAATAGATTTCGGGAGGCATCAAGGACAGCCTGAGGGACGTAAATGTCCAGCTCCACTCTGTAAGCTGGTATGGTAGCGCAGCTACAGAGGAGACAGGCTAGGCATTACTGGCGCTTCCACAATATTTTGTGGTGACTCAGTACCCGGCACCGGCGGTGGGGAACGCCTCGGGTGCAGAGGAGCACAGGACTCGTGTACCTGGGCCTGCTTTGCAACCGGCTCAATGGACATTGATGGCAGTGTGGTATCAGTGCCGGCACCAAACATGGAATCACGTTGGTGCTGGCTGTTTCCTCAGAGCTTGGCCCGTTCATTCTCCAGCACCGAGGATGTGGCAGTAGTGATATTTCCCTCGGCGCTCAGTCCGGTCATTCTCCAGCACTGAGTAAGATATCACCGATGTCATGGATGGCAATTGATGACGGACTGTCACTGTGCCTTCATTGCTCCTGGCATTATTTGTTGCCCAAGGGTTACACTTGGCTCTGGTTTAGAACCCGAAGTATGGAGCATTTTGTTCAGTCGGCACTGACTGAGGTATAGATGCTTCGGTAGTATCAACGGTATCGACGGTGGCATTGAAGGTGACATCGAAGGCATCGGTGAAAGCATCGATGGAAACATCGATGGCATGGGCGGAGCACCAATGGCATCGATGGAAGCACTGATGGCATCGACGAAGGCATCGATGGAATCGATGGTGGCATCAGCAGCATCGACGAGGGCATCGACGGCTCCGATGGAATCGACAGGAGCATCGATGGACTCGACATGGGTATCGATGGCATTGACATTGGCATCGGTGGCATTGATAGAATCGATGCGGACATCGATGGCATCAAGGGAACCGAAGGGGGCATCGAAGGGGGCATGGATGGGGGCATCGATGGCATGTATGGGGGCATGGATGGCATCAATGGGGGCATCGATGGCATGAGAGCATCGAGGGCATCGATGGAGGTACCGATGGAATCGATGTGAGCATCGAAGGCATCGATGGTGGCCCTGGCAGCAGTGGGAACCGTGGACGTCCCTATCCCTCTAGCCCCAAAGAACCCAGTGGAGGATCTCAGGAAAGACACTTGCAGGCAGCATGGGGCTGAAGGAGGGTGATAGACATAGGGAGAAAGAAGACTGCAAGTCAGTTGGGAACCCGGGGAAACCGATAGTGAGGTGACAGGAACCAACCCAAAATCAGGGCATAGTATTCACAGAGCGTCGATGAAATGTACGCAAATGGAGACCTGTGTAGGGAAAAATTATTTGTGAAGTAAAACTTCAAGTGTTTCTGTTAGGAAAATTTGTGAGAAAAATCTTACAGAGCTCCTAAACACAAGGCAAACTGCTTCGTGGATAAAAAGAGACTGAAGGGAGACCCCTGTGGACACAGGGATCATAGCATGCTGGGCATGCTCAGTGTGCCAGTCAAAGCTTTCTAGAAACTTTGACAGAAAGGTTTTCTGTGATAGGGTTCCATTCAGTGACGTCATATGTGAGGACTACCATCCTGCTTGTCCTGGGAGAATCAAGTGTGTAAGTGGGGGGGAATTTTAGTAACTATGCGCATCGACATAATTATCTGTTTTCCAGTTTGTTCCCAGTTCAGCCCAGTAATGGAGAGGACTTCCTAAACCTCCAACCTAACTTGCCTCCCTTTTACTCTATTAGCCCCGAGCTTTAAAACACCGCTGACTAGCTTAGTATTTTTGTTACATGACTAACAAGCTGTCCATAGCAGAAGTAAAGTTGCGAGGTAGGAGACCCCAGCACGTGCTTGTGCACGTAACTACTTAAGCGCTGATTTCATGTTGCAGGCCGGCCCTCCCATGTCCTGCCCATGCCCCACCCATACCATGCCCATGCCCCGCCCCTTTTTGCAAAAACATTTTATGCACGTACCAGGAGGTATGCATATACTCGCATGATTTTTTAAAACTGCTCAGTGTGTTCCGGGCCGAGTCACGCACGAATCTCTTAGCTTTGGCACACTTAGGGCTTTTAAAATCGACCAGAGAGTGTAGCCAAATAATTACAATTTTTTCTTGGACCTCCCAGTAGCCCTTCCATAAACTTTCACTTTATTCAGAATTACTACTCTAAGAACCCCAAGCCCCATTACCGTGCTGGGATCCTCACTGCTCCCCCCTCTGCCTCAGATGTCAGTAACCTGCAATAAAACAACTGGAAATGTGCCAGCACCTGACATTTTGCTGTAAAGTGAAATTATTCTAAAACATGTCAATCCCATTTCTTGTAGCAGCTGTAGCGGCATGCCTGAATGTGGGGAAGGGAATTTATATACCTTTCCTAATCTCACACTTAGGATGCAGCTTACTCTTGTGTACTACAGCAGTAAAAAGGCTCTCGGCTTGAGCTCAGATGCACTTGTGATAACCTGCAACAGACTTTGAGAAGTACTGCTTTATTCCCCATCCCGCACTGCAGCCAGCTTGCAGCCCCAACTCTGAAAATGACAGATTATACCGTAGTAGGTTATTTTATGATAACCAAGAAGGAATCCATGCATTAAGTACATATGTATGCATTAGCTCATGATGCTCCCACCTCCCCCTTTATACCTACAATTGTATATTTATTTAGTAGCAGTAGATAAACTAAAATGTATTGTAATAGTACACTCTTGTCCATTAGCAGCAGTTCTTGCAACAATCTTGAGAAGCCTCCTTACCCGTGGAGTAAAGATTCCACATAGTAAAATTCTCCCAGCACAGGAATTGGGGGAGAAGGGGGTCCCCCCATTGCTAATCTACCTGAATTCCAGATTTCCATAATCTTTACTTTAGAATTTTACATTCAGAATATGTCCTAATGCTTTGCCCAAATAACGATTAACCATTAGGACCTCTTGATTGTTTGTGCACATTAGGTTGAAGCAGAATTTGTATACTCAAAAGAGCTAATCAGAATGGACTGATCTCCCCAAAAGCTGTAAAATTATCAAATGTTGCTTTGCATTAAACTCCACAAGAGGACTGGTTTTCATTATTGCATGAATATTCATTCTCAGTCTTTTATCCTTCTCTCCTCCTTGTGTCTCCAAAAACCATTAGCATACCTTCAATGGATTGCTTGCTATAAAGTGGGCCACTTGGCTCTGGCTTAATTACATCCTAAGAAATTGTTAATTGCTTTCTGCTTGACCCTTTTATTCATCAGTGCTCGGCAGACATCACTGTCTTTTAAGGAGAGGGGTCCTCTCCTTAAAATAAAAACAAAACCATGGCTTCCTCTCTCCTGCTTAAATGATTTTAAACTTCATCTATACCTTTTTACCCTGCAGTTAGTTTCTGACTCTTTTTTGTTTTAACATTTTTATTGGTATTATTCCATATTCAATACTGGAGTTTCTGACTCTTACATCCATGCAGCATGCCCAATGCAATTTCCAAGGCGGTTTCACAGGCATTATTAAAGATGTGAATATACTGCCCCACTGCATTACTCTGGTACCAGTGCTCTATGATTAAAAAGTCATTTCCAGTCCCCTGGGTTAGCCCCTGATGCATACCGTGAATCTCCCCAACATTAACATTCCTGCAAATCTCAAAACTGAGAAATACGTATTTAAAACCTTTTATTTTTTTAACAATGTTCTGTCTCTCGGCCTAATCAGCTTTTTGAAAGGAGACCGTAACTAGCTGTGATGGTAAATGATACCATCCTTGAATAAATCTGTTATGTCACCGAAAGACTCTTGTTCTTAAAAATTAAATCAATCTCCTGCAGAACATTTTGGAACTATACATGCTTTCTTACATTACCCTTTACATTATAATTTAACATCAAAGTAACCTGCCCCACTGGTTTAGCCCATGGTAGGGGCAAAATGTTTCTGGCGCCATTTTGACTAATGGCAGCCGCTGGCTCAGGAGCATGAGGTTGCTCCTGGGCCCCCCCCCCCCACTAAAACACCAGGTGCTTTTGGTGAGTCCTGAAGGTCAGGCGGATGGGCGGAGTGGGTTAATTGGTAGGGGGTTCTCTATCTTTTAATAAATAATAAGGGTTGGAGCGGGTTCTGGCTGTGTTTTTTTTATCTTGCTTTCTTTACTCCTCCCAAAAAACGATAGGAAAAAACACACGAAGTTTTGTGGTTTTTTCCTATCAATTTTTTTAAATTCCTGAAATGCAGTGAAACACAGTATTCCTATTACATGCCAAGCAAATGCACAAGGCCACAGTCAGAACCCCAGCTCTCTCCAGCCCTGGTGGATGGATCTCACAGGGAAAGGGAGCTACCACTTTCTTTCCCTCCAAATGACCCTCCCCCCTCTTTCATGTTTTGGAATCCTTGCTGGGGTTACTGAATATGAAATAAAATTACTGCTGCTGTTCAGAAAAAGAAAATCTTGCTAGTGCACCCACACGTAGAAAACTGTTTTGTTTTTTTTGTTTTTTTAAATCATTGAGATTATGAAAATCCACTTTGTAAGTGCCCTGTCCCAGAGGAATAAACACTTTTTACGGGTTCACGTGGAGCAATAATGCATTTTGTGTTAAATTAAAGAGACACAATGTAGCAATACTAAAAACAATATTATCAAAGCAGGGGAGAGTTTGCTTTATTTTGAATTTCCCAACTCTTACTTAAAGTGAGGGTGGAGGTTACTCACAGGTCTTTCCACTGATATTTGTTTCTTTTTATTTTAACTTCCTCATGCAGAATGAAACTTCTAAGAGTGAGTATAAATATATATTTTTTAACTTCAAAACCTGTATATTTAACTGAACCCTTGTTTATTATATCATATCAGGTCAGGTATAATGTAGAAACACTCCGTAGATGACAAAATAAGATTGCTTCAAGTTCTCTATGTAATCACTGTTTGTTGTTGTGCAGCTTCCTTAAGTGGGCACGTTAGAATAAGCAAGGATTGCCTGTACCAGGCTACCATCTGTGGCTTCCCTTGTCAATCTATGGCTTGATGTTGCAACCCCACTGACATCATAAGCTTGCATGCCAAGGATTTCCCATGAAACACCAGTAACTTTTAGCTGTCAGCAGAACTAGAAATAGCCTGCAGTAGCTCAGCTATCCCATCTGTCGCAACCCATAGTACTTTCAGGTGACTGCCAGCCTATCCTAGGGTTTTGTCTGTAGTTATTGACTGCAGTTGGTTTCTTTGCTAATTTACATAATGCTGAAAGCCACAGATAGTGGCTGATTTCCTGCTAAGTCATCTTTTGGGTGCACCTCCTGTGGGTTTCTGTGTTCTTCCTGCATATCACCTAAATCGACTGCTTGTACTTAGTTGATATATTAGTCCTACCCATGTCAACTTATCTGTCATTGTTTAGCTTTTCTTGGAGTCCTAATGTCCATCTTGAATTTTTTGGCACCCATATATGAGTAGAATCCTTTCATACTGAATTCTGTTTCTTCAACGCTTTTGCCTTATGTTTAGCAGTTTTAAGACTCATTCTTCCTTTTTAATATTTCTTTTTACATAATAACACACTTGTAGCTCCAGCTGCTTAGCATTTGTGAAGCTAGGATATATTTATTTGCTTGCTATTGGGAGTTATCACAAGTTTATTCCTAAAAACAGACACATTTTATAACTGCTTTAAAAACAGTGCGTCATATCACAGCAGACAAAAAAAAGAAAAGATAGTAACTAAATGATGCTTTTTTAAAATAGAAGATTGCTGACTCTTGCTAGATGTAATCATTACCTCCCTGATGTATCCTCCTGACTTTCCTCTAATCAAGCTGCAGGTAAAGCTGTTAAAACAGACATTAAGGGCTAGCTTTATTCAGTCATACCCAGAGAAGAAAGTAAAAACATAAGAACTGGCAAATTGGACAGGGTCCATCTATCTCAATGTCTTTAGCGGAGAAGCAGGACAAGTATAGAGCGATGGAGCCCACCAGAGGCTTCCAGTTTCTAGCTGTCATGGTTTCCGAAGGCATTGAACGCCAAGTGATATCCCTGCAGCCCAGATGGGACAATCCAGGATGTCCTTCCTTCAGAGCTCTGGCAAAGGGATCACTCAAAGAAAGATTGGATTTGACAGAAAAGGTTCAGAAATGCTAAGGAAGAAGTAGTTTGAGCTCGGCTGCATATTAATACACTGCAATTCAGCAATGGGTCTTCATTCTCAGTTTCTGCTTTAAAGAGCAATTTGTTTAGGAGGACAAATCTCAAAATGTTTGAATAAGGAAAAAAAAGGAGGGGGGGGGGGGAGTTACAAAGCACTGGAGTGAACATAAGTAATTATAATATTGCTAATTCAGTCATGAGAAAACACCAGTATCTAAACTGATTATCTCCATACAGTTTCAAGTTTGTCTTCCTTTACTTAGTTGTTCCATTTGGTAGGTTTTCTAAAGAGCTGCTGCTACATCTTAATCCCCGCTGCTAGCAGATATAGAAGGAATTAATAAACATCTTACCTATTTCTTGGCCGGTTCTGGCCATTTTCACAATAATTTTCCACTAGAAATAGGTTTGAATAAACTTTTGACATTTCCAGCAATTTTCAAGCAATTTGTTTTGTAATTTTCAAATGGCTCTTTTAGTGTGCTGTTCCACCTAAATGAGAAAGCACTTTTTTTTTTTACTGTCTTTTCCTCACAAATACTGCATTCTCCATTTTCTTAAAATAAACACCCATAAAATGACAGCATATATATTGCTGTAGAGAGATACCTCTCTTTGAGTGCTTTCCTTTGCATGCTCCCAGCATGGTGGCTTCTGTGTGTGCTTGCCATGCTGAGGTGGCAGGTGCTCTGCTCTGCTTTATTTTTCATCCTACTTGCTTAAAGGGAATGGGCCTTATTGGATCACCATGTTTGTCTGTCTGTGTGCCTTCCACCTAATAACTTTTGAACCTATCACCCAATTTCATTCAAATTTCCGCCGCATGCAGTAGAGCGCCAAGTGACCCCCAGCTCACGATTTTCATGTGCGCTCGAAACCTCCCAACACTTAGAATCCCTTCTTCTTTTTTATAGGACAGTGGTTTCCAACAGCACACTTACATTAGCAAACATGTTGTGTGGCACACACAAACCTCCACGAAGCAGGCCGTGTAGACATTGAGGGGACTCATATGGCCAAAACGTGAGCTAGGAAAAAAACTCACCCCTAGCATTCTGTCTTCCAAATTTAAAAAAAAAAAAGGGAAAGGAGAGGGTGAAGACAAACTTGAGCCCATCACGATAGGCATCTCATTCTATATACAAATGCCGAAGAGAAAAGTTGGTGTGGTGCAGGCAGCTGTCTCAGTCAATTACCTCAGCTGCCGCAAGCAGCTGCCAGAGCTGCTGCTTTCAAAACACAAAGTGAATCACATCCAATGCTCAGTGCCTGCTCTCCCCTGTCTCAGCCTGGGGATAAGATAGAAACTGGAAGGACCTAAATACGGGGAAGTCGAGGAGGTGCTGTGTACAATGTGTGTGCTGCACAAAGCGGGTGCCAACTAACCGTGCCCTGCATGCTGCCCATTAATTACTACACTGCAGAGCTCATGCTGTAGCTATGAAGAGGAGGCAAACATAATTAAACATGTTCCAGAAAGGGGTTCCAACAACTTTAACAGCCAAAGCTGGTGTCTCTTGTTGCTGTGAGGTGCTGAGAGTAGAGCTTGGGGCACTGGCCTGGATCTGAGCATCAGGCAGTGGTACAGCTGATCAGGTCTGAAGGCACACCGGTGTGCCATGGTATACTGGTTGAGAAACACTGCTATAGGGAACAGGCCAGCTGAATGGAGTTCAGCTGAAATCTCAGGGAGGCCAAAGCACGTTATGGTCGCTGAGTATTTTGAAAGTTGTCTTGCCATTGGTTGTAGTTGTAGAGATATGCAGATTTCTGTACCAAAGAAGGAGAATAAGCATTATCAAATTAGTGTTCACACACATCCTTGTTATTTGGGTGCATGGCAGTCCAAAAGTTTATATAGTGCCTGCCCAATCTTGTTTTGCTGTTTCTTAGCCTGCTTTGTTGGATGTAGGGTAGGGATGGCAAACTTTCATCTTTGAGTTCAGAAAACAAGCCTGGTTTTCAGGATAACTACATTATGCAAATTAATCTAGTTCCTTAATTTATTTATTTAAAACAATGTAGGAGGTCAATATTCAGATATAGCCGGCTAAGTAATTTAACCAGCTAAGACTTATCCAGCTAACTTACATGGCTATGCTTCTGAATATCCCCATAGAACGTGCTAGTTAGCTGGATAGGTCTTATCTAGCTGTTGCATTTATGGACCCTTGGATAGAGGCCCGCTTGGTACTACCTGAATGGAGGAGACCTGCAGGTTCCCACTGTTGGCAGGTGGACCCTGACGGAGCAAAGACCCAGTGGGAGTTTCGACTACAGCAGCCCTTGTTCCACGTGGGTTGAGCCTTTGGGTGCTGGTGTCAGCAGGACTTACGTGGGATATCTGCTGATGGCAGAAGAGGAGGTCCTAGGGTTGCTTGGATTGTAGGAAGACAGAGGTCAGATGACTCTGAGGTCCGGGCAAAGGTCAGAGGCAGGCAGCAGTCAGGCAGATTAGGCAGTCAGGCAGATTAGACAAAGGTCAAATCATGGAATTTGTCCAACTTGAAAGGAGGTATGGATAGGCAAGCCAGGTAGGTGAGAAGAAGAACAGGTGAACAATGAGGAAGAAGCTGAGGAACTGAAGACAAGGACACTGGAACTGAAGACAAGGATGCTGGAACTGATGACTGGACACTGATGGCAACATGCTCTACAGAGGAGTAGGCAGTCCTGTTTCTGAGGCATTGAGCAGACATCTGGACAACTCTTTTATAGTCAAACATACACAATATGTGAGGATTAATTATGTCTTAACATTTCATCCGTTTGTTTTTCACCCTCAGAAATTGGTATCAGACTGAGTGCTCAATCGCTTAGGCTCTTGCCCTATACAGGGCTACAACCTCTTTCATGATGGCAATGGCACTAGAACAGTAACTTCATTTACCAATTTCACTAATGTACCCTTTTTATTTTATATACCAATTTTTAACTTTTGAATCATTTTAAAATGTTTTTACTTATCTTGCCAAATTCATGACAACCTCTCCGCACCGTTTACAGTGCGGAGAGGTTGTCATGAATTTGGCAAGATAAGTTAAAAAATTTTAAAATGATTCAAAAGTTAAAAATTGGTATATAAAATAAAAAGGGTACATTAGTGAAATTGGTAAATGAAGTTACTGTTCTAGTGCCATTGCCATCATGAAAGAGGTTGTAGCCCTGTATAGGGCAAGAGCCTAAGCGATTGAGCACTCAGTCTGATACCAATTTCTGAGGGTGAAAAACAAATGGATGAAATGTTAAGACATAATTAATCCTCACATATTGTGAATGTTTGATTGTATCGAGTGAAGACAGTAGCCCTTCAATTTTGTTATTTGGGCAACTCTTTTATAGAACAGGCTTGGTGATGTCATCTAAAGGTGCCATGGGGGGGGGGGGGTTCCCACCATGGGCCCTTTAAATTATATGACAACAGTACGCTTGCACCCTAGGAAAGTCACCAGTGTCTTCATCTGCCAGTGGGTGATGGCATCATGCAAGCATTCGTCGAAGGAGGCATCAGCATCCTGCCATACCACAGCAGAACACAGCTGCACCAGCTGAAGAGGTGAGTGCAGAAGTCCGTGGGAGGAGCCCCAGGAACACCAAACATAGCAGTACTCCCCTCTTAATCCCCTCTCGGAGGCCTTGGGTTTCTTGGATATCAACAATGGAAGTCTCTCAAGAGGTGAAGTGCAAGATGGAGGCCATTGCAGAGAGACTACATGAATTCTTTGCTTCCATGTTTACTAATGAGGATGTTGGGGAGATACCAGTTCCAGAGATGGTTTTCAGGGGTGATGAGTTAGATGAACTGAACCAAATCACTGTGAACCTGGAAGATGTAGTAGGCCAAATTGACAAACTAAAGAGTAGCAAATCACCTGGACCGAATGGTATGCATCCTAGGGTACTGAAGGAACTAAAAAATGAAATTTCTGATCTATTAGTTAAAATTTGTAACCTATCATTAAAATCATCCATTGTACCTGAAGACTGGAAGGTGGCCAATGTAACCCCAATATTTAAAAAGGGCTCCAGGGGCGATCCAGGTAACTATAGACCAGTGAGCCTGACTTCAGTGCCAGGAAAAATAGTGGAAACTATTCTCAAGTTCAAAATTCTCTGATGACTCCATGTAGCCACATACTACTGCTTGTATATTTGTAGATATGTTTTACTTTTTGCATACTGTATTCTCTTAAGTTTTCATTTTTTCATTTTGCTAAATTTCGCCTCTCTGTGCTTCCTTTTGTATTTATCAGTTGCCCTGTTCCCCCTTTCCCTGTTTATTGTAATTTCCACCTTTTTTACGTTAAAATATAAACCGATATGATGTGTATTTTAATGTCGGTATAGAAAAGCTGTTAAATAAAAAATAAATAAATAAAAATCGTAGAGCATATAGAAAGACATGGTTTAATGGAACCCAGTCAACATGGATTTACCCAAAGGAAGTCTTGCCTAACAAATCTGCTTCATTTTTTTGAAGGGGTTAATAAACATGTGGATAAAGGTGAACCGGTAGATGTAGTGTATTTGGATTTTCAGAAGGCGTTTGACAAAGACCCTCATGAGAGGCTTCTAAGAAAACTAAAAACTCATGGGATAGGAGGCGATGTCCTTTTGTGGATTACATACAAACTAGTTACAAGACAGAAAACAGAGTAGGATTAAATGGTCAATCTTCTCAGTGGAAAAGGGTAAACAGTGGAGTGCCTCAGGGATCTGTACTTGGACCGGTGCTTTTCAATATATATATAAATGATCTGGAAAGGAATTTGACGAGTGAGGTTATCAAATTTGCGGATGATACAAAATTATTCAGAGTAGTTAAATCACAAGCGGATTGTGATACATTACAGGAGACCTTGCAAGACTGGAAGACTGGGCATGCAAATGGCAGATGAAATTTAATGTGGACAAGTGTAAGGTGGTGCATACAGGGAAAAATAAACCTTGCTGTAGTTACACGATGTTAGGTTCCATATTAGGAGCTACCACCCAGGAAAAAGATCTAGGCATCATTTAAAATCGTTGGCTCAGAGTGCTGTAGCAGTCAAAAAAGCAAACAGAATATTAGGAATTATTAGGAAGGGAATGGTTAATAAAACAGAAAATGTCATAATGTCTCTGTATCGCTCCATGGTGAGACCGCACCTTGAATACTGTGTACAGTTCAGGTCACTGCATCTCAAAAAAGATATGGTTGTGATGGAGAAGGTACAGAGAAGGGCAACTAAAATGATAAAGGGGATGGAACAGCTCCCCTATGAGGAAAGACTGAAGAGGTTAGGGCTGTTCAGCTTGGAGAAGAGATGTCTGAGGGGGGATATGATAGAGGTCTTTAAGGTCATGAGAGGTCTTGAACGAGTAGATGTGAATTGGTTATTTATACTTTCAAATAATAGAAGGACTAGAGGGCATTCCATGAAGTTAGCAAGCAGCACATTTAAGACTAGTCGGAGAAAATTCTTTTTCACTCAAAGCACAATTAAGCTCTGGAATTTGTTGCCAGAGGATGTGGTTAGTGCAGTTAGTATAGCTGGGTTCAAAAAAGGTTTTAATAAGTTCTTGGAGGAGAAGTCCATTAACTGCTATTAATAAAGTTTTTTTAGGGAATAGTCACTGCTATTAATTGCATCAGTAGCATGGGATCTTCTTAGTGTTTGGGTAATTGCCAGGTTCTTGTGGCCTGGTTTGGCCTCTGTTGGAAACAGGATGCTGGGCTTGATGAATCCTTGATCTGACCCAGAATGGTAATTTCTTATGTTCTTATGGAATATGACTCCCAAGCATTTTCTTCCGGGCCATAGTTCTTCCATAAATTAGATATTCAATTTTCTTGATCATACGACAGGAATCCAATATGTCTTCAACTTTATATACAGCATCACCTTCAATAGACACATCCTGTGATTCGGGCAGCACTCTAGAGGGCCATGAGATCACCACTGGCTTGAGTAATGACACAGGAAACTCATTGTGTGTTAGGAGCCGCGCCCGAGGGGCGCCGCTTACCAGCGCGGCAGACCGCCGCAGTTGCCCTGATGTGGTGCTGAGTCGTGGGTCCGGGGCCGCGGACCGCAGCACAACATGGCCGCGGCGTTTCGGCTCCTCTTCCGGGTTGCTAGCTCCGCCTCCCATCAGGGACTAACATCGTTGCCTCTGATTGGCTGCTGGATGCCTCCTGCAGCGGGATTGGCTCTCCCCTGGTGTGTCAGCTGGAAGGAGCTATTTAAAGGCAGGTCCTGCACCTTAGACCTTGCCTTGACTTCATCTTGGCTCCTGGCTTGTTCCTGTTGTGATTCCTGATCTTCGGTAGTGACTTCTGACTGGCGGTGTCTTCTCTCTGGCTCCTGTACCCTGGACTGGCTGTGACATATTCTCTGGTTCCTGATTCCTGGATCGGCTTTGGCGTATTCTCTGGCATCTGACCCCTGGACCGGCGGCGGCATCTTCTCTGGCTCCTGACCTCTGGACTGGCGTTGGCGTATTCTCTGGCATCTGACCTTTGGACTGGCTGCGAGGTACTCTTTGGCTTCCGACCCTCGGACTGGCTATAGAACTTCCTCTAACTCTCATTGCCTGAACTATTCTACCTTTGAATCCACGACCTGCTGGAGGCGCCAGCTCAGCTTTACTTTCTCCGACCTGCTGAGGACATCCACCTTTGAGTCCACGACCTGCTGGAGGCGCCAGCTCAGCTTTACTTTCTCCGACCTGCTGAGGACATCCACCTTTGAGTCCACGACCTGCTGGAGGTGCCAGCTCAGCTGTACTTTCCACGACCTGCTGAGGACATCCACCTCTGAGTCCACGACCTGCTGGAGGCGCCAGCTCAGCCTTACTTCCCACGACCTGCTGGAGGCGCCAGCTCAGCTTTATACCTCATCCTGCTGGAGGGGCCTTCATCCAGACCTTCGTGATAGTCCAAGTCGAGGTTTCGCCAATCAGCGACTGAACATTTGTTCTTCGCTGAACCAAGGGTTCACACCCCGGAAGCATAACAGTAAGTCAAGGCCATGGACCCGGCAGAGACCTCGGCACTACGAGCAATTCCCGGCCTGGCACAGAGGGTAGTCGAACAACAGAATATGTTAGAAGCCATGGCCGCCTCCATCGAACGATTGAATGCCCGTCTAGACGCTGTGGTCGCTACGCAAGCTGCTCCACCCGCAGTCAGTCCACCAACTGTTCCTGCTCCATCTACACTGCAAGGACTTCCTCGTCCGGTAGTACCTTTACCGGTCCCACCTCGGTATGCTGGAGATCCACACTTATGTTTGGGATTTCTGGACCAATGCAATATGCATTTTCGTCTACAATCCTCTCTCTTCCCGGACGATGTAACCAGAACTACCTACATATTATCGCTATTGGATGGCAAAGCCCTCGCATGGGGTTCGGCCCTGTGGCAGAGTGCTGATCCAGTACTACAGGACTTCTCTCGCTTCACAGAGTTGTTTCGTTTGGTATTTGAAGAACCAGGGAAAAAAGCAGCAGCCGGATCCACCATCCTACACCTTCGTCAAGGAGGGCGCGCTCTCATGGACTACAATATTGAATTCCGAACACTGGCGACAGAGCTTCAGTGGGAGGAGGTCACCCTCCGAACAATTTATCTAGAGGGTCTCTCTTCAAAAATCAAGGATGAACTAGCAGCCAGGGAACTTCCTGTCTCCTTAAATTCACTTATTGAATTAGCCACCAGACTCGATCGGCGAATTCAGGAAAGAGTTCGGGAGGGCTTGGGAATTAGACGACACCCGTCCAATTCCTACTCTCCAACTCCGCCTCCCATGAATACTCGAGAAGCACATTCCAGCGCAACCGCTACTGAAGAACCCATGCAACTCGGCAGAGGACCTCTGTCTCCGGCTGAGAGTCAGAGACGACGTAGAGAAGGACTTTGTTTATATTGTGGAGGCTCCGGTCATCGGATTGCAGGCTGTCCTATCCGACCGGGAAACTCCAAAGCCTAGGGTCCATGGGGGGAGTAACCCTAGGTCTTACATCTCCAGCTCCCCCACTGACGCTACCTGTCACCCTCACAGTTAAAGGACATGCATTTACCACCTTGGCCCTAGTGGATTCCGGTGCCGGTGGAGAATTTATCTTGCAAGAAATAATCGAACAATTACAGATTCCTACTCAACTCTGTCCTACACCTTTAGTAGTCTCATCTATCCACGGGGATCCTTTACCCGGGACCATTACCCATCAGACGGAACCTCTGGATTGTCTCATTGCACCAGATCACCGGGAACAAATTACGTTTTATGTACTCAAAAAAGCCATTCATCCCGTGGTTCTGGGCATTCCGTGGCTACAGCGTCATAATCCCCAATTTGATTGGACTACTCTAAAACTGAAGCAGTGGGGATCTAATTGTCTGGGAGTATGTTTAAACACTACGTCAAGCACACAAAGTTTCATTTGTACCTCTGACCTAGGGAGATTACCCTCTCAATATGAACAATTTGCGGATGTATTCTCCAAAGAGGCTGCGGACATCTTGCCTCCTCACCGGGAGTTCGACTGTGCTATCAATTTGATTCCGGGATCCACACCACCTCGAGGGAGAACGTATCCCTTATCCATTTCAGAGACTCTAGCCATGTCCGAATATATCCAGGATAACCTGCAGAAAGGATTTATACGAAGATCTACCTCCCCGGCGGGAGCTGGATTTTTTTTTGTCAAAAAAAAAGATGGGACGTTGCGACCTTGCATTGATTTTAGGGGGCTCAATGCTATAACCATCAAGGACAGATACCCCCTACCCCTCATCACTGAGTTATTTGACCGGTTGCAAGGAGCTCGAATTTTTTCTAAACTGGACTTACGTGGCGCCTATAATCTAGTTCGGATTCGTGAGGGTGACGAGTGGAAGACGGCTTTTAACACCAGGGACGGACACTATGAATATTTAGTTATGCCGTTTGGCTTAACTAATGCTCCTGCCGTCTTCCAAAACTTCATCAACGAAATCTTCAGGGATCTACTTTACGTCTGTGTGGTGGTTTATCTAGATGATATCTTAATTTTTTCTAATGATTTACCAGCTCACCGTCAACATGTTCTACAGATTTTGCAACGTCTACGGGAGAATCATTTATATGCTAAATTAGAAAAATGTGTTTTCGAGACTGAATCTGTTCCCTTCTTAGGGTATATCATCTCTCACCGAGGATTTCAGATGGATCCGGCCAAATTACGATGTATACAGCACTGGCCTCAACCAACTGGTCTCCGCGCGCTGCAGCGGTTCCTTGGATTCGCCAACTATTACCGCAGTTTCATCAAGGATTTTTCCAAGCTCGCGGCACCACATACCGCACTCACCCGTACTGGAGTTAATGTTAAATCCTGGCCAATGGTCGCTATTGAGGCATTCCAAACTCTTAAAGACTCCTTTTTACGACAACCCTGCCTGCATCACCCGGATCCCAGACGTCCCTTCATTGTCGAAGTTGATGCGTCCACTGTAGGAGTAGGTGCGGTCTTGAGCCAAATTTCTGACTCTGGCAAGTCTCATCCCTGCTCTTACTTTTCGAAGAAATTCTCACCCGCTGAGCGCAATTACTCTATAGGCGACCAAGAGTTGCTCGCCATTAAACTTGCTTTCGAGGAATGGCGCCAGTGGCTGGAGGGGTCTCCACATACGATCACGGTTTTTACGGACCACAAAAACCTAATCTATTTACAGCAGGCTCAACGGCTCAATCCACGTCAAGCCCGCTGGGCACTTTTTTTTACCCGTTTTGATTTTGAAATCCGATATCGACCCGCCAGCAAAAACATTAAAGCAGACGCGTTATCGCGCTCTTTTGTCAGCGAAGACATCTTAGAGCCCATTCAAACCATCATTGATCCTGCTCGCATCATTCTCTCTGCGTCTTTCACGGTTCCTGTTGGTAAGACAGTGGTACCTCGAAGACTCCGCAACAAGGTATTGAAATGGGGCCATGATTCCCAGGTAGCTGGGCATTCGGGGCAGAGACGTACGCTTGCCCTCCTGCAGAATCATTATTGGTGGCCTGGAATGCGTAAGGACGTTCGCGCCTACGTAAATTCTTGTCCTACGTGCGCTCAACATAAGGATCCTACCGGACGGTCTTGGGGGCTCTTACAACCTCTTCCGGTTCCTGCCAAACCTTGGTCTCACATCTCCACGGACTTTATTGTTGATCTGCCACCTTCTGAAGGTCATACGGTCATTTGGGTTGTGATAGACCGCTTCTCGAAGATGGCTCATTTTACACCTCTACCCGCTCTTCCATCTGCTCCACGTCTGGCTCAACTCTTCATGTTACACATTTTTCGTCTCCATGGCATTCCACAGCACATTACCTCTGACCGTGGATCTCAGTTCACTGCCAAATACTGGCGGAGTCTTTGCACTAAATTCCACATTACTCTAGATTTCACCACGGCGTTCCACCCCCAGGCCAACGGGCAGTCCGAACGGACCAACCGGTCCTTAAAGCAATTTCTACGCACTTATGTTAATTCTCAACAAGACGACTGGTCGGCCCTGCTGCCCTGGGCTGAGTTCTCTCACAATTTTCACACTTGCACGTCTACGGGGGCTTCTCCTTTTACTATCTTTTATGGACAGCAACCCGCTCCACCGATACCCTTACCCTTGCCAGTTGCCTCTCCAGCGGCCCAGGTTACGGCTCTACAATTACAACAACTATGGACCCATACACAACAAATGTTAAGAAGGGCAGCCGCCACCGCCAAGAAATTTGCGGATCGGCACAGACGGCCAGCACCACGATTCCTTCCCGGAGACAAAGTGTGGCTAAGTACCAGACACATTCGTTTACGGGTTCCCTCCATGAGATTGGCTCCTCGATACATTGGGCCCTTTCCGGTGATTAGACAAGTGGGTCCTGTGACTTATCAATTACGACTGCCTTCCACACTTCGTATTCATAATTCATTTCATGTATCCCTTTTAAAGCCCGTCCTTCTCACTTGGCCCTCTCGTAAGACACCTGTTTCTCCGTTGGTACGGGCTGAAGAGGATACCATTTATCGAGTTCAAGAAGTCCTGGATGTGCGCAAACGAGGACGTAAATGGGAGTACCTTCTTGCCTGGGAGGGTTTCGGCCCGGAAGAGAATTCTTGGGAACCTGCTGCCAATATCTTGGATAAAGATCTTCTCAAGACCTTTCATGCTCTTCATCCCGAGAAGCCCAAGCCTTCTAGAGGGAGGCCTAAAGGAGGGGGTACTGTTAGGAGCCGCGCCCGAGGGGCGCCGCTTACCAGCTCGGCAGACCGCCGCAGTTGCCCTGATGTGGTGCTGAGTCGTGGGTCCGGGGCCGCGGACCGCAGCACAACATGGCCGCGGCGTTTCGGCTCCTCTTCCGGGTTGCTAGCTCCGCCTCCCGTCAGGGACTAACATCGTTGCCTCTGATTGGCTGCTGGATGCCTCCTGCAGCGGGATTGGCTCTCCCCTGGTGTGTCAGCTGGAAGGAGCTATTTAAAGGCAGGTCCTGCACCTTAGACCTTGCCTTGACTTCATCTTGGCTCCTGGCTTGTTCCTGTTGTGATTCCTGATCTTCGGTAGTGACTTCTGACTGGCGGTGTCTTCTCTCTGGCTCCTGTACCCTGGACTGGCTGTGACGTATTCTCTGGTTCCTGATTCCTGGATCGGCTTTGGCGTATTCTCTGGCATCTGACCCCTGGACCGGCGGCGGCATCTTCTCTGGCTCCTGACCTCTGGACTGGCGTTGGCGTATTCTCTGGCATCTGACCTTTGGACTGGCTGCGAGGTACTCTTTGGCTTCCGACCCTCGGACTGGCTATAGAACTTCCTCTAACTCTCATTGCCTGAACTATTCTACCTTTGAATCCACGACCTGCTGGAGGCGCCAGCTCAGCTTTACTTTCTCCGACCTGCTGAGGACATCCACCTTTGAGTCCACGACCTGCTGGAGGCGCCAGCTCAGCTTTACTTTCTCCGACCTGCTGAGGACATCCACCTTTGAGTCCACGACCTGCTGGAGGCGCCAGCTCAGCTGTACTTTCCACGACCTGCTGAGGACATCCACCTCTGAGTCCACGACCTGCTGGAGGCGCCAGCTCAGCCTTACTTCCCACGACCTGCTGGAGGCGCCAGCTCAGCTTTATACCTCATCCTGCTGGAGGGGCCTTCATCCAGACCTTCGTGATAGTCCAAGTCGAGGTTTCGCCAATCAGCGACTGAACATTTGTTCTTCGCTGAACCAAGGGTTCACACCCCGGAAGCATAACATTGTGGTCTTCAATGTAAGTGGTAACTTTAATTGTTAAGTGACAGTCCTCAGTTGCTGGAGCATGGAGTAATGTTCAACATAACGTGAGCCCAGACGCATAGAGGGGAGCTGCAGGCATAAATGCTGAGTACTCAGCCATACTTTCTCTCCAATTTTAAACTGGAGAGCTGGTCTTCTATGGGCATCTGCAGTTTTTCTGGGCTGTCAGCAGCTCTCTCAGACAATTCCTGGGCAGAGAGTTGAGCCGCTCATGAAGGCACTATCACTGGTACTGGCAGAGGAGGTAAAAATAGTTTCCCATAGACAAATTGGAAAGGAAAAGATCTGGTGGTTGCTTTGATATCAATGTTATGATAGAATTTATCCCACAGAAAGAGCATGGCCCAGTTATCCTGATGCTAATTGACGTATGAGTGAAGGAAGGTCTTGAGAGTACAATTACTGTGCTCTGCTTGTCCATTCCCTGTGGGTGGTAAGTCGAGGTGTAGTCGAGCATGTTTCTAATCTTCTTACAGAGAGAGTGCCAGTATCATGCAGTGGATTGTACTCCTCTATCAGATAATATGTGCTTTGGCAAGCTGTGCAGGCAAAAGACATAGAATGTGAAGAGACAGGCTAGCTCTGGTGCAGAAGGAAAGTCTGGGACAAAGTGTGCCATTTTAGAAAATCAGTTCATTACCACCCAAATCATGGTGGCGTCATCTGAGATAGAAAGTTCCATGACAAAAGCCATGGACAAGTAAGTCCAGGGTTCCTGGGTGGCAACAGCTGTAATAGCCCCCAGGATTGACCATTAAATGTTTTTTTCTGTACAGAAGAAGGGCACAAATCAAGATGGTCCTTGCCTCATTTGGGGCCTCAGTAGTATTGTTGAAGCAATTCAAGGGTTTGTGCCCACCCAGGATGACCTACAACACATGACTCACATGACTCATGGGCCCATTTTAACATTTTCTCATGTATTCTGGAGGGTATGACTATCTACCCTGGAGGGATAGTTACTGAGGTAGCCAGGAATATCTTAGAGGGATAGATGATGTGTCTGGGAAGGCCTGGAACATCCTCAGTCTCAAAGTAGCGGGAGATGGCATTTGTCCGCTGATTTTTGAGTACTGGGTGATACCACAATTTGAAGTTGAAGTGAGAGAAGACCAAAGACCAATGGGCCTGTCTTGCATTTAGCTGCTGAGCTTGATGTAGGTCTATATTGTAAGATGGTGTTGGGGTCCTTCGAGTAGGAGGGCTAATTTGACAGCCAAGAGCTCTCGATCTCCAATGCTGTAATTATGCTCTGCTCAAGAGAACTTCTTCAAAAAGAAGAAACATGGAGAATGTACTTCTTCCAGAGTGTGTTGGTTCAGGATGGCCCCTACATCCAGAGTAGAGGCATCAACTTCTAAGAAGAAGGACCACATAGGATCTGGGTGACACAGTCAGGGCCTATTCACAAACACGTTCTTTAACTCCTGAAATACTTCTAAAATCTCGGGTGGCCAGTCTTTGGTGTTGGTGCCCTTGCGGGTAAGGGTAGTAAGAAGGACTGCCACAGAGGAGCAGTTTGGGATAAACTAACAATAATAATTAGCAAATCCCAAGAATCTTTGTAGAGTTCACAGCTTCACGGGAGGGGCCAGTCTCTGATGGCCTTTACCTTGGCGGGTTTTATGCGGAATCTGTCAAGAGAAACTAAATATCCCAGGAAGGGGAATTCCTCTTACAAAAGAGACATTTTTCCAACTTGGCATAGAGATTGTTCTCTTGCAGATATTGCAGGATGATGTGGACATCTTGGTCTTGGCAATGGGCACTCACTGTTTGGGAAAAGATCACTATGTCATCTAAATACACGACCATACATGTGTAGAGTAGGTCATGAAAAATCATGTTAACCATTGTCTGGAAAACTGCTGGGGCATTATAAAGCCTAAAGGGGATAACTAAGTACTCATAGTGGAAAACTGCATTTAACCTGGGGTCCCGGGCACAGCGGCAAATGGCTGCTTTGCCTGGAGACTCCAGCCACACCCCCTCCCCGCCCCACCCCACCCCTTTTTGCAAGCCCCGGGAAATATGCGCGTCCCAGGGCTTGCGCACACCGCTGAGCCTATGCAAGATAGGCTCGGCACGTGCAGGGGCAGCTTGGGGCAGCTTTTTGGGGGTTACGCACGTAACCCTTTGAAAATCTGCCCCCAAGTCTTCTTCAATATGTTGTGCGAACATGATAAGAACAGCTTTCTGAATAGCTTTGTGATTTAAAGCATGGTTTTAGAAACTAATTGGATTGTCTTTTCAATGGAATATATCTGTAACACTTACCTTATATGTTGAATTTTTATAGGGTGGGGGTGAGTATGAATGTTGTGTGGTTTGAATCGGGATGATTGAGTGTTGGGGTTTTTAAAAAAAAAATTGAAGTAGTGTCTACTTTGTTAGTTTATTTGTTAAGGCTATTTACAATGTTAAGGAAAGGTAATTATTAATAAAGAAATATTATATATTGAAATTTTGTGAATAGTGTGACATGCCGTGAGCATATCACACTATTGGGATATGCTTTTGAGGTATTGTATTGATAAATAGGTTATTACCATAAAACATGCCCCTCTTCCTATCGCATGCAATAGTTTGATTAATCTAGCTCTAAGTTTGAATATCACCACTTATCTGGCTAAGATAAGAAGATCCTCCCACAAGTTATCCAGCTAATTACTTAGCTGAATAAGCACTTATTCAACTATTTGGTGACAGCTGATCACAGCTGGATATTCAGCAGCTGCCTCTTAGGCAGGCAGGTTTTTATTTATCCAGCCAAGTAGTGCTGAATATCAGCCTCCCATTAACCACTTCTCCAGTCCTTAGGAAACCATTTGAAGCAGTCTACAATAAAGTTTAAAAATCAATGCATTAAAGAAAACTCAAAAGAAAACAAACCATAACAATTTAACACATAATGCAACACAAACTAATACAAGTCAAATAAGGAACAAATTATTCCAGATCCCACTCAAATATCTGCCTGTGGAAATTCCCACAGGGCTGGAGACAAGCTAGATTGTCTCCAGCCCTGTCTTTATTATAACTTCACACATGCACAACCATAGACTGTCTTCACCTCCTCAGACAGTGCACACTCTTTACTTACAGTGTGTTGCTTCGTCTCAGCTCAGGGTTTGGACAGTATTGCGTGCAGGAACTGCCTTCCTCACGGGGACCTCAGGCCTGGTCTGGTTATCCCTACCTGGATCCCAGCTCTTAGTCCACAGTCTCTGGTTACACCCTCAGAGCCTCACCGATCCCGCCCATAGAGCATACTCTTCTCAGTGGATTTAAGGTGGACCAGGTGTCTAGCCAGGTTCTGCTCAAGAAAAGAGGGAAACAGTAGGGGCGCTGCCTCACACTGCCTAAAAAGAGTGAATGTAGCTAACAACCTCCTACCCAAACACTGCCATCTGTTATGGTTGTGAAGCCAAATAATTTCATTTTGGTTCATTTTTTAATTTTTGGGAGGGGGGAGAGTTGTTTTTTGATTGGTTTAACGGTTCATGTTCCAAACTGAACCCCCTGAAAAAAATTATGAAACAGGCCTCACAAAACCTTCCAACCCCCTCTTCCCCCCCCCAAAAAAAAAAAAAAAAAAGAAAGTCTTGGGGCCTTGGTCTAAATTGCTGGGCTGAGCTGAGCCCAGTTAGGGCCTCCCTGAATTCTTCCAACTCCAAAATGCTTGCCTGCCCCCACTTATTCCTTCAATAGGGTGGATAGATAGTGAAGAAAAGGGCATGAGTGAATATGCTTTATTTCTGCCCCTTTCTTGGATTCCTTTACAAAATGAGTCCAGGAAGGTCCCAAGGAGGCCCTAGCTGGGCTCAACTCAGTCCAGCTGGTTAGGCCTGGCACCCAAGGCTTGTTTTGCAGGGCAGGAGCTAATTTGAAGGGTCCAGAAAGGCCTTACCAGAGCTCAGGCCAAGTCCCAATGTTTTCTTGAGAGAGGAGAGGGGGATTGGAAAGGTTTGGGGATGCCATTTGGCATGAACGGAAAATGACCTTTCCTTACCCTTTCCGGTATCTCTCCTCCTTCTCCTCTTCCACAGCAAAAACAGTAGTAGTGGGCGTGGCTAATTAAGCTCTCAATCCCAAGAGTTTCAGAGCTGTAAATCAGTCCCCTCTCGTAGGACAGTGGGGGTATTGACCCGTATTGCCCACTCATACCTGGCTCCTCAGAGGGTGGAAAAATGGACCCACATCTCCAGCTGTCGCTGTCTCACAGCCTTGCAAAAGAAGGTAAAGATGGCAGCACTGTGGGGAATGAGAGAATAGGAAGCATCATTTTCAGGCACAATGGGGCAAGAGAGGGTCAGTATCTCTATGGGGGAAGACAGCACTAAAAGCATTACTTCTGGGCCCAGCTGTGAAAAATAGAGTCAATGTTCCAAAGAATCAGGTTTGTCAATCATTCAGGCAGAACATTCAGAAGCCAACAATGTCCATTGTTGTTAATGGGTTAGTGGCATATCTGTAACAAGGGTCTAGGCCAGAGTTTCAAATAAGTAAATAAATGAATAAATAAATAAAAGTTTACTTTTTGGAGGGTTATCCCTGACTTGCTGGTAGAGTGGCAAAGCTGAGGTTTTATGGCTGTGTTGGCCCAGTGCCTGGAAACAGGGAGGCTGCTCTTGCCCGAAGGTTTGTTAGCAGGGCTAGAAGGGCAAAGATAACGGAGGTGGGCACTGGAGGTAGTGTTACACTGCTGGAGTTAATGAGGAGTGGCTGCCACAAGAGGCTTTGTATTTCCATCCCACAGCCCAGTGCAGAGCGGCGGCATCAGGCCGCCACGGTGGTCGCAGGTAGCTGCAGGAATGCTCTCACTTCCTCCCACAGCCCTGCGAGACGAAAAGCAGTCGAGCCTGTCACAGCTGCGGGAGAGTTGCCTTTTGCGTCTTGTGGTGCACTGAAGTGGGGCCGGGGGGGGGGGGGGGGGGGCTGAGCAAGCACACGGTGAATAGTCTGTGCCGCTGCCATTTCCTCCTGGCTGCGGTGGCAACACAGGAGGATGAGTGCTGCCGCGAGTAGCAAAACTGAGGCTGCCCAGAGGGCACCAGGAGCCTCGGACAAGCCAAAACTGAGGGAAGCCAACTTAGGCAATGACGTCATGGTGACAGCACTTCTGGGCCCACGGTGCGGTCCATAAAAATGATAAAAGTATATAAAGCAAATAAGATAAGTAAAAGATAACAATAAAGACAAGAGGGCATGTTTCTGTGGAAAGGGGAGAACGCACAAAGTGCTGTAAAGTTCAAGATCAGAAAGAAAAAAAATGGCAGCATTAGTGTTGTGGCAGTAAGGAATATGTAAAAAAAACAAAACAAAACAACTAAATAAATGAAGAATAAAGTAAGGGGACACATGAAAGGTGGCTGGTGGCCCCCAAAATATGCCTCCATCACATAGGAATATTAAGAGGAAGCAAATTTGGTACCAGGGAAAATTGTTGGTATTTTAAGGAATAAGAAAAACAAATCAGGGCAAAACAAGAAGGGGGAATATACTCTGTTGACATAAGCCACACGTAAAGTGCCCAAAAAAATATCTTTTCTTGCCAAGGAAAATGTGAGGAAAACTTTGTGTTTTAAAACTCCGATCCAGAGAATAAAAGTGAGCCATTCTAGGTTTTCCCAGCCTAACTTAGCTGATTTGGGAGCTTTAACCACAGTAGCTGCCCTGGACAGGCTTGGGGTAAACAGCGAGCGATTGGCTGTGGAAGGACATGAAAGGGGATGAATTTAACCAGCAACCAAGAGGTATTTAAAGTAAATTTAGGTCACATCAATGGCTTTAAAATTATCGAAATGTTGCCCTCACATGCAGCAGTGGGGTGACAGCTCTGACACTGTTATGCCTAGCGAAGACTCAAAGCCATCTCCAGCACTACTTCCTCCATGGCATCAGAGCAGTATTGATACTACTTCCTCCGTGGCATCAGAGCAGTATTGATACTACTTCCTCCGTGGCATCAGAGCAGTGTTGATACTACTTCCTCCGTGGCATCAGAGCAGTATTGATACTACTTCCTCCGTGGCATCAGAGCAGTGTTGATACTGCTTCCTCCGTGGCATCAGAGCAGTATTGATACTACTTCCTCCGTGGCATCAGAGCAGTGTTGATACTACTTCCTCCGTGGCATCAGAGCAGTGTTGATACTACTTCCTCCGTGGCATCAGAGCAGTATTGATACTGTGGTTCACCTATACTGGTTACAGTTTAGAATTATTGGAGAACATCACTGGAAACTGCCAAGTGCAGACCTGTGGGCTGTTACTTTGTCACAGAGTCAGTCCAGAGTTAATTTAAAGTGACAAACACACTAAGATAACTGAGAGAATGAATAAAAAAAAACTAATTTTGATTAACAAAATTTGATATAGTACATAAGGTAAGAGACAGGGAGAACTAGAATAAAGGAAATGCTAAGCTGAATCACAGAATATAGCTTAGCTTTAGTGAGATGGAGATGAGAGGTGAGAGGAGTGGAGGTGAGAAAGACAGATGGTTCTTACCAAATATAACTGATAATTCACTAATATTTTATTTATTGAGATGTTTATATTCTGCTTTTCAGCACTTCAGAGTGTTCATCAAAGTGGATTACATTTAGGTAGTATAGGTATTCCCCTATCTCCACAGGGATAACAATCTAAGGCCTGGATTCATCATTCATCACTGAATGATGGATCCAGCGAAAATGGGGGGCGGAGGGGCGAAGGGGGGGGGGTGGGCCTGCGAAAGCCTGCAGCCTTTGCACCACGGTGGTGTCTTCACTGCCGGCTTTTGCACAGAATAGCGCCACCGTGAAAGGTGATGCTATTCGGCGCGCTACTGCCGACGATAACGTTGGTAATGATTTCGCCGGCAGCGAAGACACCGCCGACTCCTCCCTCCTCCTGCCCCTCCTCCTCCCCTCCCCGCCCCAACTTCTCCCCTCCCCGCCCCAACTTCTCCCCTCCCCCTAATTAGCATTATATCGCATGCGAAATGTCCCTTTTTGCATGTGATATGGCCTTATTGCGTGCATTAGGGCCCTAACACACGCAATAAAGCATTAGTGAATGACCCTACAATTTTATACCTGAGGCAATGGAGGGTAAAGTGACTTGCCTGAGGTGACAAGGAGCAACAATGGGATCTGAATGCTGGTTTTGCTGGGTCATAGCCTACTGCTCTAGCCACTAGGCTACTCCTCCACTCAATATGTACCATCCCTATTGATAGCCAGCCATCTGACTAAACTTGTGTAAAAGAGCCCTTGTCCTAAAAGAATCTGGAAGTGCTCTAGTCATTGCACCAGGTGCTCAGAGTACAAAATTTAATTCTCAGTCATCTAGTAAACATGTCAGCATTAGTTGGCTTTGTTGCTCTAAAATTATAAAGAGCTCCATTTTTATTGTAAAAATAATTTTAAAAAGAATGAAGATTATTGTTTGAAAAAAGATGTTCCTTGACAGGGACACTGAATTATCCTTTAATTTGTGACATTAGCTATCTAGGAAGTTCAAAAAGACTCCACGAGTTTCTACAGGGAAGACATTAGATTTCTGGAAAATTAGTGGGGAAACTAGTAGTTAGGTTTCTAATTATTTTTAGTTGTTTTTTTTTTTTATAATTAGGGGTCCCTTTTGTAAGACACCAGAAGGAGAAGAAGGAAGACAGACACTTTGCCAGAGATGACTCACTCAATCAAGGAGGAAGCAGCATACAAGCAGGTCTCACCAGTGATGTACCCTGGCAACTGGTGCATGGTAACAACTTTTAAAGGGTAATTTTAAAAGGAGTTACATGTGTAAATGTAACATGCTATTACAGGATTTTTTTAAAGCCATTTATTTATTTATTTATTTATTTCTTTATTTATTTATTTAAAAACTTTTCTATACCGTCGCTAAGTTATACGCAACGGTTTACAAATAGGCACATAGACTAAGGTAAGTAAATGTAGGATATCGTACATTCTAACAGTGCACTTACCCATGAATATGCAATAAACAATTCACTGGCATATACTGTAACGATTTTCAAAAGTCCACTTTCATGGGTAAAGTAAATTTACACTTGTAAAACCCAATTTTAAGCATGTGAATTATTTTTAAAATCAGGCCCTAGGTGTGCACACTAGTGGTATCACAGCAGAAACTATATAAATGGACAGGAAATAAACATCCACACAGAACATAAGGGGAAAAAAAGTACAGTCCTGCAATAAGTTATATACCTACCTGCAGTGGTTTGAAGTAAAAGTCTAAAACACCTGCAAAGCAAAATAAAACACAAAGCATCACATCTTTTGAAAGCACTTTATTTCATCTGTTCAGTAATTTGGCAGAATTCAAGAATTAGGGATGAGTACTTACCTGATAGTTAAAGTTGTGAAGTTCTAGAAATGATTCCTTAGAAAAGGAGAATATATTAGAACTTTGTTTATTTAAACTTTGCTACAATAATTACAATAAGAAATGTATCCTGCATAAACTAGTTGACAGCACATTTGTTTAATATAATACATTTTTAAAACAAAAATCACATCTGACTTCCCTTTCCTCTTATCTCTGCTCTCCCTCCCTACCTCCAGGAGATGAAACTGGGTGGGTCTTGGGCCCCAACTTTCTCAACCCAGTAGGAGAGAAGGATTCTGGGAGTGCCCTCTGCAAGCAATACCAAGAGCCCCTATTTCTCTCCCTTACTCCTGGCCCAAGTCTCCACAGCAGGAGAGTCTCCCCTTGCAGGGTGGTTTACATATCTCCCCCTCTCATCAAAAGACTGCAGGGAGAAATGACTCTTCAGCTACCTTTTAGGTGTGGAAGCACATAGTGAAAGCGGTGTAACATTTCTAAACACTTCATAACAAAATACTTGTAGGCTAGGCTCATGGTATCATTTTGACCAGCATTCTGGAAAGCATTTTCAAGAATCTGTTTTTCAAGATTCTGGAAGCCATACTACTCACAAAAGGAGATCAACGTTTTCCTCTTCAGCTGACTGTCTCTCATGATCCCCAGATCTTCACAGATTACTTGAAGCGTCTTTTCTATCCAATCTTGGAACAGTGAAATCAGATTTTATAAATACTTAAGTTATCTGGGTTTCAAAATCTCAGTTGACTGCCTGATTCATATTTCTATTCATTTTATTGGGATTTAGCTTACACCTTTCCATTGACAGTTCATGGCAAGTTGCATTACAAGTACAATAGGTACTTCCCTGCTCCAGAGGGATTACAATCTAAGATGGTCATTTACTAAGCATGTTTCCCATAGACATGGAATGGGAGAAAAGCCCTAGTATTTCAGGCCTTAAGTTTGTACCTGAGGCACTGGAGGGTGACATGACTTGCTCATGGTCACAAGGAGAATCACTGAAAGAAATTGGATTGGGGCACTGACTTTCTTAGTTCTGAGACCACTGCTATAACCACTAGGCTACTCCTCCACTTCACATATTCTTCACTGTCTTAAGTCTTCCAGAACTCAATACAGTTCCTTGGGAATATGTGAAGTTCCAGATTCTTCTTCTTCTATCTCAGATATGGCCACTTAATCAAACTCCTCCATGGAGTCCTGGCACTCAGGTAAGGATATCCTGTTATAGCATTTCTCATCTTTGATGTACTTGGGCTAGGCTTCTGCTAGCTTTCCTATTGCTGGAAGATGTCTTTGTTGGATAGTATGCTGGATAAAATAAGTATCAGTACATATTTAAATTAGTCAAAATGTATCCTGCCTGAGAGATTGCCTTGCAGAAGCATTTGCTGAAGTTTTGGAACCATTTCTTCCATTTGAAGCATGTGATATCAAACAGATCCACGAGATAGGTCTCATACTGGTCCTGATCTTTTTCAAATCACCAGGGAAATGCAGAAACATCCATTCAACCATCTCAAAGACTGCTGCCTTACCCCTCTATCCAGCTCAAAGTCCCATGATGAATGCATTGCTCACTTACCCAGCCACTGCTAGTAGAGATGATCCTGGTCTGTTCTAGTGCAGTGCATGGCACAGGAGGGAGGGGAAAGCTTTGGTTCAGATCACCACCAGTGCTTGAAGCAAGAGCTGCACTACTCTCTCCTCAGTATAGTAGGAGGCATCAGTTTCCTGCCAAGTCAGGAAAGAGGAGGAGAGAGAGGTGTTCTGATGGAAGGAGGGAGCGTTGACATCTCAAGTGGGGGCAAAGACAGCACTGGTAGCATTGTTTCTGGGCCTTTGGAGAAGATAGAGTTGGTGTCACAAGGACACACTGTTATAAATCTGCTAGGGAGTTAGCAATCTGTTATGGTTCTCCGTGAGGAGTTAGCAATCTGTTATATCTGTTAAGAAAGCTGGGCGTTAGATGGGAGGAGCAATCTGAATGAATGGCTCCTAAGAATGAGGAGTCAGCTATCTTGTAGTGTCTCAGATATCTGTTATATTCTGCTATGCTGGGAGTTAGCAATCTGTTATGAATCTGAGATAGTAATGGTGAAACCCTGGGCCGGTGGCAGATGACCACGCCCCCGGGAGGATATCCTGAGAGGGACCACCGGCTAGGCTTCAGTATGGAGACAGACACACATTAATTCTTTTATTAAACAGGTTTTGGAAACCACCAGAGGTGGCAGTAGTGAGCTGATATGCCCGGCAGGGCTGTAGTCCCTCAGGCACTGGAACTGCGATCCAGGATGGCTGAGCTGTTGAGAAACTGTAGAAAGTGAGTAGGCAGAGTAGACAAGGTTCATGCACAGAACTAGATGACAAAACTCACATAAGGTCTCAAGGAAGCTCAGGAGCTGGAAAGGTTTAGGCCCTCGAGGAGTGAGTACCTGGTTCCAGGGAAAGCTCTGAGACAGCGATGGTAACTCACAATTGTTTGTAGCAGTGATAGCTTCCAGGCAGTAGAGAATCTTCAGAGTGTCCAGGAACATGGGCCCTCGAGGAGCAAGTACCTCTGGTAAGTCTGAGGAGGCAGAGTAGCTTGGGAGTAAAGCCGAAGCAATCCCCTTGCTATCTCAGTTAGATAGTGAATAAGAGACCTTTAAATATTGGAAATGGATGACGTCATCTCAGGGGGGCGCCCCTACTATACTGAGGAGAGAGTAGTGCAGCTCTTGCTTCAAGGTCATCAGGCAACATGGCGGTTCTGCAATGTCGAGCCGGTCCGGGGACACCAGAGGGAGACAACATGGAGACGCCGCGGCAGCCAGCCATCCATCAGACCCAGAGGGAGTCACCACAGAAGTAAAGAGGGCGGAGTGAGGGAGTCGAGCAGCGACGGACGCAACACACAGAAGCAGAGGAGACCCACATCCCTTCTCAAACTGCCTCCTCCTCCTCCCATTCCCTCCTACTTTATCTGCTACTTTTGATACCATTGATCACCTTCATCTCCTCAACACCTTGTAACACCGTTGATTTTCAGGACTTTTCTCTATCTTGTTTTCTTCTTACTTCTCTCATGATTTATCCTCTGGTGGATCTTTCTCCACCGCTATTCTGTTAGCAGTTGGTGAACCTTAAGGCTATACGCTGGCCCTTCTTCTTTTTCTTCCTTTGGTGCTCTGATTGCCTCCCACAGCTTTCAGTATAACATTTTTGCCGATGATTCTCAGATCGTCTTTTCTATACCAGAACTTTCACCATGAATCCAACCCCAAATATCAGCCTGCTTGCCTGATATCACCACAAGGATGTCCTGCAGCCCCCTTAAACTTAACATGGCCAAAATAGAACATTTTGCCTTCCCCCTTTTTTCCTCTTTTTCTGTGTCTGGGGATAGCACTCTAATTGTTATCATCTTGATGCCACTCTCTTCTTTTGAACACAAAACCAAAACACTGCTAAAATGTGTTAATTCTTTCCCAATAACAATACTAACATCTATTCATCTTTCTGAGAATTCTGTTGTGTTTGGCGGTCCGCAGGCTGCTCCAATGGACTACAGCACTTACTGTCCCGACTGAGCTTTCCTTGTCAGTTCCCAATGTGACTTGTCTCCCCCATGGCTTCTCATAGCAGACCAATGATTTCCAATGGGGCGAGCCACTGCTGCCACACCACATGGTAACATGCCACTGACTCTAGCCACTCTGCTCCTCCTGAGGCACGTGTGTGCCTGATGGTGCCCTATTTAAATGGCCCAAGGCGGGAAAAGTCTGAAGTCACCTCCTGATGACCTCACCCACTCAGGTCCTTGCTGACACTCCTCCAACACCTCAGCAACAGGTCCACCTACTCTTGAAGTAGAATGTGTTGCTCCAGCATCTTGTCTTCAGTTCTTCAGTTCTTCAGTTCCAGTGTCCTTGTCTTTAGTTCTCATGCCTCTCTCTCTCTCTCATTGTCCACCTGCTCTTCTACTTGCCTTCTTGTCCTGCCTATCCATCCCTCCTTTCCCATTGGATGGCTTCCTGTTGTGACCTCGGCCTGATCTTGGATATGCTTGATCACTCCTACCACTGATCACTACCTCCTACCAGATATGCTTGACTATTGCTTGACCACCAGATATACTTGACTATTGCTTGAACACTGCTATTAATTGCATCAGTAGCATGGGTTCTTCTTAGTGTTTGGGTAATTGTCAGGTTCTTGTAGCCTGGTTTTTGGCCTCTGTTGGAAACAGGATGCTGGGCTTGATGGACCCTTGGTCTGACCCAGCATGGCAATTTCTTATATTCTTATGTTCACTGCCTGCCTCTGGATATGTCTGACCTCTGTCTGCCTACCCAGCTTCTCTATGATGACCTTAATTGCCATCAGCAGAGGCCCCCACCTAAGACCTACCTGCCCCGTCGCCCAAAGACTCAACCTGAGGGGAATGAAAGCTGGTTTAGGCAAAGCTCCAGGTGGGCCTCTGCTCCATCTGGGTCTGCCTGCCAATGGTGGGAACCTGTAGGGCTCCTCCCTGCAGGTTGCACCAATCCTGCCTCGCCCAAAGGGTCCACAAACACAACACCACCATGTTGTGCTGTATGCATAGAATAGACTTACTGAGTCCATGTATCATGCTCCCTTTTTTAAATCCTAACCACTTTTCTAAAATAAATGCAATTCTAATAGACTCTTGTTGTCATATACATTTTCTTGAATAGATTTACAGTTCTATGGAGCAGGGACTGTCTCTTATGAGTATCTGTAGAGCACCAGGGCTGGATTTAGGAAAACTGGGACTCCTCTTGCTGCTTTTTGATTTACGGGGCAAACCCTCCTGCCTCCCAGTTCTCTGCCTAAGAACTCCATACTCTCAGATCTGACCCTTTATCTGTGTATGTCTAGTAGCACTTTAGAAATGATAAATAGTGATAGTAGTAGTAGTTATCAGTTGTGTCAGATATGCCCCAATAAAGTTTCTGCAGGGCCTGCGAAAAGGAGAAGAGGGTTGTATCCTGTCTGCCTGCATAAATTGTCCATGACACAACTCCCAGGTCTTCATGACACGCTGATGTGTGTCATGACAAATTGGTTGAGAACCATTGTTCTAAAAGATCAAATGTATGCAGACATGTTTATGGCACTCAAGGACTGATGTTTATTTATTTATTTATTCTTTTTCTATTCCGACGTTCATGACCAGTCATATCACATCGGTTTACATCAAACATAGGAGAAGTACATTGAACAGGGGGTAAAAATTTGGACGGTAACAAGGTATTAGCATTTTTGCCGAACCATTTAGAGTGTAACAGGAGAACAGGCGAGAAGGGCTACTTGGGACCGAGGGATGAGGGCAGAATAAAAAATATAACAATATATTATAGCAATATAAAACAGTATGAAGCGATGTTACCACAATAGTAATAAAACAGTGTAAGGGGGTTGACAGGAGGGTAGGGAGGGTGGAAAGGGGGGGGGGGGGGAGCGGGAAAGTGACAAACTACAGTTATATAGTCAGACACAGTACTTTTAAAAATGTGACTTGTGTTGAGGTGCCAGGAACCTCATCGCACTTGAGCAAAAGAAAAAACAAAAAAGCTGTCCTCAAAGAAAGGGTCTCTTTAAGGATACCCATAAGACATTAGAACTAGCAGTAGAAAATACATTTCCCATTATGTCTAGGGAGGGACCTGATCATCTGACCTGGGACTGGCAGGCCAAGAACAAGGAGGTATAGTCATCAGGTGCATTTCAAGAGACTAATGAGCAGCTGAAAGAGGAGAAGTCTTGGCATTAGACAGAGGCGGGAACGGAGATAGTGACAGGGAGGAGGTCTGAAACAGATCAGGTATATGAGCAAGAGTGTATGGACATAGATTTGCCAAATGTTCCATCTCAGACATGATGGAATATGTCTCTCTCCCTTTTCTTCTCTCCTCCCAGTTCTATTACCTTGTTATTTGTAACTGCTTCCTTCTACACAAATAGGTTATTGAATTGTTCACTGTACACCCCTGTTATATGTAAACCGGCATGATGTGTTTGCAACATGAATGCCGGTATATAAAAATTTTAAATAAATAAATAAATAAATATGTTGAGGGTCTTCAGCCCTGCAGTACAGAGAAAGAGAAAAGAGAATTGTGGGTTTTTTCCCCATGCAGCTTTGAAATAGAGGGAACTCATAGCACCTAGCCACCTACATCAGTGGGAGGTTAGTAGCCAGAGCGACTGTTGACGCTACAGTGGGAGGTGGTGTTTAATAGCTAATCTATTATAAATGCTGTTAAAGTTGTAATATACAGACGTACTGATGAAACTGTTTCTTTTGTGTGGAAAAATATCACAAATGCAGCCTGGACATTTATAGGTTTTGAGCTGTAAGGGGAGGAGGACTATCTATATTGGGTTGCTTTTCTGCCTGGAGCAGGGAGCAGTTTTTTTAAAAATTGTTTTTTCTCAGTTGGGAAACATATTCAGTTGAATCTCGTGATATGAAGGGGTTCTGAAACACTGTTTGGAAGAGGTATATTTTATAATAGCCTACACATTCACTGAATAAACTCTATAATGAGATTTGCTGTTCAGCAAAACCTGAATATTCTCAGACATTTACCCTTGAGATCCTAGAAAGAAAAAGGGTGAACTGCCACCTCATTTTTCTTTTTTCATATTTGGTTTCTAAATGAATGAGACTGTTTCTGAAACTATGGGGATTCTTCCCATGGATGTTACCAGCATGTGCAAGGCATAAAGGAGCCTCAGGTCAGCTGGTGCTAGTTTGGATTCTGGTGCCATTGGGGCAATAGTAACTGAGGATTGCTTCTACTCCCTTACCACCCAGAGGGCTTTGAATGGTGAGGAAAAGTCAGGAAGGTGGGGGGGAGGGGTTATAAAGTGTGGATTAGGGAATGAGGAATGAGGCTTCATAATTTATACTTTTGTGGTGGCCCATGGAGGTAAGGGGGTCTTTTAGTAAAGGAAATTTGATGCAGCAGGGATGGGGCTCGGGAGAGTGCTTCACTCCAGTGTGTGTGTGGGATTAATTCAGGGTTTCAAACCCCTTTAAGAATTCATGGGAGGGGCTAGGGCTGAACAACTGCATGTGCCTTAGGGTGTGATGCACGGTCTGACAGTTAAACTGTAGCTCTTGAGCTGAAGTTAACTATCACTCATGGGCAGCATTAACATGCAAATGAACTCATTATCATGACTGTGCACGATAATTAGTGTATTTGCTTATTATTACAGAAAGTGATATTCAGGCTGTGTTAATGTGAAAGTTTTAAATTGCTAAGCCATATTAGTGCATTTAATCTACATTAAAGCCTGTAATAAGACTAAAACAGTTTAGTAAATAGATCCCTCTGTGTGATGCAGAAGATTATGAAGAACTGTGCATGTGATCCACATTTAGCCTTGCCAGCTCATCCCAGGTTGACAGACAGACTAATCCACTCTGTGCATGCCACAGGGCAAAACAGGACTGGATCAGCCTGTCGGTCAACTTAGAAAGAGTTGGCAACCCTCTCCATGTTGCCTAGGAAGAAGATCTTGGTAGTCCTGAAAATGAGCATCATCTACCAACATACTGTGCTTGTTCTCTTTTACCTAATTATATAATTTTGGCAGCCTAATGTGGTAGCCTCTTTCTAATCATCCAGAGATTGCTGTTAAGCCTGCCTATGATTTTAAAGTGTAACTTCAGCTTTTAAGATGGTCTTTGCTTCTGAGTAAATCACCCCTGTTCCCCTTTCTCAGGGGTATGCAATTACTTTTCATTGGTTAGTGCAGGCCTAATCTATTTGCTCTGGCCATCCTGCAACACTGAAACGTTGCAAAGACTGGAATTCAATGACTGGAAAGAATAGTAGTCAGAAAATAACGGAAGACCATGTGCATAGTTGAAACATCAGATGCTTTAAACTAGTTTTTCCCAGATTTGGATTAATTAGATTTCATGAGCATATTTTCATTGTCTCATATATAAATTCAGGGCATAGTGCAAATACTCCCTTGCAATTCTCTTTCCTTAAAACAGTGGCCTGACAATTGAACAAGTAAATGAATGTTGCTCTGAAAGACAAGTTCTTCTTGAAATGTTAACACTATTGTTATAAATTGCTCTTAGGAGAGGCATTCTTAAAAGCAGAATCCACCTGTGCACTCCAAGTCAGTGTAAACATTTATAGGATGAAATAGCGAGTTCAAACATGGTCCTACTGCAGCAATAAACAGGGCAAGACATTTATTGTATTCCAAATGGTTTTGTGTACCAGCTTTCATCAAACCCAAACACAGATTCTTTATACTCTTGATATACCTAAACTATTTTAAGTAGTGGGGAATATGTTTCAGATTTCTTGTTATTGTCAATACATCTACAAATAAAAGGACAGAAGTACTACCAACCACTGCTCTTTTAAAAAAACTGGGATAGAATTTTGCTATTCCTTGACTCGCTAAACTAAAATTATCTTCAAATGTGATAGAACATTTTGAATTTGGAAAATTAATCTTGTGCCGAAGTGAAAAACCCGGGGTGTGTTCTGGTCCACTGGATGGATGGAAATGCTGCCTGGAGTTTGGGTAGAAGCTGCCCTATGACAGTAACAAAAAGGAAATCAAGGACTCACACAAGCAGCATGAGTGAATCTCGCCTTACCTACATCCAGATCTCTGGCCCAATACTCCTGAACATTTTCTCGGAGGCAGGACACCCACTCACTCTGTCCTACCAAGTGTCGGCAGTGCCCCCTTCTGGATTGGAAGACGAAGTCCCATATACTCAAGTCAGGAGAACCTTCCCCCAATATTCCATGCTTTTGGATTATTCCTCCTCTAACTATTTTCCTTGTCCTATCTTGGACTTGTGGCAGATCTCAGTTCCAAAAAGTTCAAGCAGAAGAGGTTACATTAATAATTTTTGTCCTTGAAGTTCACAGGCAGAATTCTCTATTGAAAAATATCACAGTCATATTCTCCAGGCAGTAATATGTTTTCCAATAAGTCAACACAGCTCCATTTCTTGGTTTCTAATAATACAGTGCCAACCTTTCCATATAAGTTACAAGACTTCAGTTAATTAAGCTTAAAAAGGTAACACTAGCGTCTTGGATTCCTGATATGTATTTCACCAGTTGAGGCGGACACCAAGTGGTTCCTTGGCTAACTTCACACGGCTATTCAACTGCAGCGGTCTTTCAATTAGTTTGAGTTTCCCCTTCTTGTAGCTTGAATATTTGGCTTGAATGTGCTAAATGATTAGTCAGAGCTGCATTTTTGTAAAATGTAAAATCTCCTGCTCACTAATTAAGGAAAGCTCTCTTCCTGTTCAGTTCCCACATTCTGCTGCTTGATTGAAGACAATTTTCTCTCTGTGTAGTTGCAAGGCATGGCTTGTTAGCTAAAGTCCTCTTCTCTGCTGCAATCCCAAGCACTGCTTTTATTTCTTTGAAAAATATAGAGGTTCTTAATTAAAGGCAATATCACTCTGCTACAGTTCCAAACATTCCTTCTAGCTCTTTGGGAAATCAAAGCCCACTTGTGCATTAGTAAAGTGATGTGGTCTTCAGCTCCAAAACAAACCCACAAACTAAAACAAGGGTGCAGTATTATTAGTTCCAGCTTTATTTATTTATTTTATTTAAAAACAGCTACTTGAGAATAGTCCCAAAAGGAAAGGAAATAATATCACTTAAAACAGGCCTGCCTTGATCAAATAACACTTTGCCACTGAGAAATATGCAATACCTGAAGTGTTAAATTTATTTACAATTTTTAAACATAGTTTTATTTTTTTTTGAGGGTCCTTCATATCAGTAGGTAGTATTTGCTCATAATTTAATTTAGAAAATATACCACAATGTATAAGCCCTTTTTATATGTTCTCATCGGAGCCCCACTGTCACATACTGTATATTTTTTAAATTTTTTATATGATATAAAATGCAATACAAACAGACTTATCTTTAAAATTCCCAATAGCTTCTTGAGAATGTGAGCCCAATTCTCAACATGGTCAATGTTTCAGTTAGCAGTGCAACCTAGCAATTCCTCAACAAGCTTAAACAATAAGCCATGATGCTTTTAATGCAACTACAACATTGCTCCCAACTTTGATGGCAGGTGAAAAAGGGGAATTGGATTCAGACAACAACCAAGAGGGCCCTGACTTCTATGGTGTGGGGTACTGATACGCAGACATAAGGAAAAAGCACAGGACTGCTTCTACGGCCAAGTCCATAAGCAAAGCACGTCAAGCAGCACTGTCTGAATTTTCAAGAAAGCTCATCTCCTAGTAAAAATGTTGCTAGCTGCAATTTTTATAGGTTATCAAAAAGCTTGGGGATAACTGCACAGAGTGGCCGTTACTACCCTTAAGAGAAACATGGGAGTAACCCGAACAGAGTGGCAGTTATTACTTTAAGAAGCTTTCAGTCCCTTTCTGCTATCATTTCTTTGTTTCTGTGTTTAAACAGACATAAGTTCTTAGCTTAATATTGAGACTCTCTGATGAATCTGTCCTCTGGCTCTTTCTCTTCCTCTTCAGAATCTGCCTCCTTGGATAGCCAGTCCCCAAGCAAGTCTTGAGCAATGAGTCCTCTTCTTCCTTGCCTCCTCCTTCACTACAGGCACCTCCTTCTTTAAACAAAGGAATAGCCTTTCAATGCTGTGCTACCGCCTCCTCCCAGTCCTGATTCATTTCTGATAGCTGCCAAACGATAGGCAGACAGGATAGCTGGGAAAGGTAGTTCACAAGGCAGCCATCTTGGTTTCCAACTTATTTAAAACTATCTGTTCTTGTCTTGTAGCTTGAGGTGTCGGTTCCTATGCAGGGAGCAGGGCAACTACTGGTGAATCATCACAATATTTAACTTGATTCCTTGATTTAAAAACTGTCGGAGAAGAAACAGGGTCTATTGTGGAAGGGTTCAGATGGCTAAATAATGGTCCAAGGATGGACCATACTTTATCTAGCCTATTTAGATAAAACCCTTTCCCATAAAAATATGGATTATGGCTAATTTAGACTGTCAAAGATGAGGATTTCTATACTGAGATCAATGTAAGCTGACAAATGGCAAAAATTCCTGGCGAAAGCTAAGTGCATAAAGTTTTCCCAGATATTTAGTGGGAAATACATGTATAAATCTGCAACTGACTATACTCAGATAAAAGTTCCATGCATAACTTTATCCAAATATAGTTAGAACAGCTACTTTTTCTGACCAGACTTGTACATGCAACTTTAGCCAGAAAGCACTTGGTAGGTGTGCTTACTAGTGAACGTTTAGCCTCGCTGCCATAATGCCCCCATTGATACCCCCATTGATGCCCCCATTTATATAAGTCAAGCTCGTGTGCACCCACCAAATTTTAAAAGCTTCCCAGATGCACGCATATCTCCTGCTGCATGCACATCTCAAGCGGTTTTATAAAGAAGGGGCTGTGGTCTGGGTGGGACCTGGGCATTTTGGGGCATGGCCAAGCGATGTGCATGTAAATACTTTTTCACCTGGGCATGAACCCAGATCCCCGCCACATAAGTTTAATTCTGCTATGGAGGAAGTGTACATTTGAAAAATAAAAAGAGCCATTTCCCAGGGGTTTAAAGGGTCTGGGGTATCTGGGGGCCTGCAGACTATCAAATCAGGGGGGTTTGGAGGACCTAGCTGTTAACTGGGCAAACTGGTGTATAAACTGGTGAAACTGGCAATTCTCTGACTTACAAGTTAGAAGCACAATTTATGTAGTCAGGCTTTGAAGATTGACCTCTGCAAATATTAGGGATGATCAGTAGGGACGGATTCATCCCATTCGGTATTCGTATTCGTGGGGAGCCAAATCCGTTGCATCCATTCTTGGGGGACCCCGATACGTTCATTAGTTACGTATGTATTCATTTCCCAAAAAAAAACCCCATCCCAACACTCTAAATTTAATTAACTACATCCCCCACAAGATGGCACCGGCCATCCATTGTTCCTATCATGTGACAGGGGCCGACCAATGGCACTGGTAGCCCCTGTGACATAGTGAGGGCAAAGGCTATCGGCGCCATTTTGAATACCAGCAGCCGACAGCCTGAGTGCAGATTGCGCCAGGACCTCTGCTGGACCACCAGGGACTTTTGGTAAGTCTTGGAGGGTCAGGAGGGTGGGGGGTTTATTCGTTAGATACGTTGTATTCGTGGGGGTTCACCATACGTTTCGTGACCCCACGAATACAACGAATAGGGACATATACGTTGCGGATTGCCAATATGTCGAAAACGAATGCACACCGCTAGCAGATATATTTGTTTTCTTTGTATCTCTCAATGGGTGCAATATACTTGTTTTTGCCTGGCACGTTCCTCCTGCTCTCTTTTGGTTTTCCAGTTATTAGGATAATGCTCTGGTTCAGGTTGCAGTACAAATACTGCAACTTCAACCCACTCCCATCTAACCCAGCCATCCTCTGGCTGAGGCAGGGAGAGGAACAGTATTCTTAAACCAGTCAGTCAGCAGTTGGGATAGCTGACTCTCAATCGTAGGAGCTGTAAATGTTGCCTAAAGAGCAACACCAAAACCCTGCATGCCTGAAGAGTAGGAATCAAGTTTGGGAATTAAACCTGGGTCTCCAAACTCAACAGCAACAGTACTATTGCTGGACCAATAAATTCAGAATAATAGTGGTAGAAGTAAAGCTTGTATTTGCAATGGCATCTTTCATACAAACAGGATATTGATATTGATATTGTCTAACAGGTTTCAGAAGCCCATATGGAGCCACCTTCTCGAGCAGGTAGCCTTGCAACTGATGTATTGCCTGTGGGGTGTTTGATGCTAGTCTAAGTTTGTGATATTTGACCTGGGGAAGTGAAAATGGGGAAACAAAATCTATATTTGGTGCATCTCTAGGGATGAGCAAACCATTTCTGAACTCCAGTGCACCTCAGATTATCTGAGCCACATTCCTCTTCCCTGTTATAAACTAATTTAACAAACCAAACTCCCTGCCAAACCTGACTTGGCTCTGCCTCCCAGTTTTGACCCATCTCACAGTGATTCATGAGCTGGATTCTCACTTGCTGCTGTAAAATTGCTGCCAAAAGCTATAGTTCAGGTGGGAGAGCTGCCCTGCTAAACAGAAATCTTCCATAAGAATTGGAACTGGCTTACATCAAAAAACTTAAGACAGTTTGTATTTTTGATGTTGCTGTTTAATGAATTTTATAATTTTTGTCAAATTTCTTTTAGGGAGGGTTTATTTCCGCATTCATTTCCTGAATTGTGTTAATTTATGAATTTGATTCATTCTCACGTTTTTGCAGATGAAGAAGTAAAAACGAGTAGCCTGTCTGAAATTCGCCTTCATTCCGTTTGCAGAAATACTTCCATATATTTGTAAGATTTTTGTTAGTAAATGTGTAATACTCCAACTTTGCAAAAATGCCAATGAATCTCCCCTTATTTTTATTTACTTGTTTGAACATTGAAAGCTATTAAATTTGTGGCTTATTGCAAAGTTCTCATGATTGATTTAGAAAAGACGGGCTTAGGCAGACATGCAAACTTGGTTCCTTCAAGTCAGTCTGTTAGATATTTCTAAGAAAACCATGTTTTTGTTGCCTGCTAGGAATAATCTTATGGAAGGTAATTTTCAGAGACATTTTCACAAGTAAAATTATTTATTTATTTATTTATTTTAGCAGACATGGCCTTTTACAAAATTGTCCACCTGGCATGTGGATAAATTTCTATGCATATGTCTTGTTCGTGTATAAGTTTGCCCAGACTAAGTGGAGGTAGTCCAGGTGGCGGGGTTGGGAATGGGTTGGACTTGTGCAAATATTTTCCCATTTTCAAAAGTATGCATGCACTTCCTCTTCATCTTGCCAGACCTGTTCAGACAAGTAGGATTACCATCGTTTGCCAGCAGATGGAGGCAGAGAACTCTTTCTTTTTTTGTCATCTCTTGAGGTGCATTCAGAAAGTATTCAGACCCCTTCACTTTTTCCACATTTTGTTACATTGCAGCCTTATTCTAAAATGGATAATATGCATCTCCTCCTCAATCTATCCACAATACTCCATAATGACAAAGCAAAATCAGGTTTGTAGAAAGTTGTGCAAATTAATTTAAAAAAGACATGAAATATCACATGTACATAAGTATTCAGACTTTTTGCTATAACATTCAAAGATGAGCTCAGGTGCATCCATTTTACATTGTTCATCCTTGAGATGTTTCTCCAACTGGATTGGAGTCCACCTGTGGTAAATTCAATTGATCGAACATGATTTGGAAAGACACATACCTGTCTATATAAGACCCACAGTTGACAGTGCATGTCAGAGCAAAATCAAAGCCATGAAATTGAAGGAATTGTCTGTAGACCTCCAGGACAGGATTGTGTCAAGGCACAGATCTAAGAAAGGTAATAAAATTACTGAAGCATTGACGGTCCCAAAGAACACAGTGGTCTCCAGCATTCTTAAATGGAAGACATTTAGAACCACCAGGACTCTTCCGAGAGCTGGCTGCCCACCCAAACTGAGTAATTGGGGGAGAAGGGCCTTCATCAGGGAGCTGACTAAGAACTTAATGATCATTCTGACAGAGCTCCAGATTTCCACTCTGGAGATAGGAGAACCTTCCAGAAGGACAACCATCTCATCAGCACTCCACCAATCAGGCCTTTAGGGTAGAGTCACTCCTCAGTAAAAGGCACTTGACAGTAGAGATGTGCTTCATTTTTTTATGCCGGGTCAGTACGGGTTGGCCAACCTGTGGAAAACTTCATTTTCCATTGGGTCGGGTTTTTTCCTCTGTGATTTTCACCGAAAAAAATCCCAACCCACCCCAACCCTTCAAATTTCATTAATTACAACCCCCCACCCTCCAGACCCTCCGAAAACTTGCCTAAAGTCCGTGGTGGTCCAGTGGGGGTCCCAGGAGTGATCTCCCGCTCTCGGGCCATCAGCAGCCAGGAGCAATGGATGGTCCGCTCCATTTTCTAAGATGGTGCCGGCCATCCATTGCTCCTATCATGTGACAGGGGCCGACCAATGGCACCGGTAGTCCCTGTTACATGGTAAGGGCAAAGGGCCACCGGCGCCATTTTGTTTACTGACAGCCAATGGCCCGAGAGCAGGAGATCGCTCCTGGGACCCCCGCTGGACCACCAGGGACTTTAGGCAAGTTTTGGGGGTCAGGAGGGCGGGGGGGGGGTTGTAATTAACTAAATTTTAAAGGTTGGGCTGGGTTGGGATTTTTTTTTTTTAAAGGTGCCCCTCCCCCCACACTAACCCGAACAACGAATTTTCCCTGAAGTTCGGGGAAAATCCGTCTCAGGATTTGGGTCCTCCGACCCATGCTGAATTGGACTATTTCTTTGAAATTTTCCAATTCGACAAAAACGATTGCACATCCCTACTTGATAGTCCACTTGGAGTTTGCCAAAAATCTCTTAAAGGAGTCTCAGAGCATGAGAAACAAGATTTTCTGGTCTGATAAAATCAAGATTGAGCTCTTTGGCCTGAATGCCAAGCGTCATGTCTAGAGGAAACAAGGCACCACTCATCACCTAGCAAATACCATCCCTATAGTAAAGCATGGTGGTACAGTATCATGCTGTGGGGATATTTTTCAGCTGTGGGAACTGGGAGACTAGTCAGGATCGAGGAAAAGATGAACAGAGCAAAGTACAGGGAGATCCTTGATGAAAACCTGTTCAGAGCACTCTGGACCTCAGACTGGGATGACGATTCACCTTCCAACAAGACAATAACCCTAAGCTCATGGCCAAGACAACACAGGAGTGTCTTCTGCATGAGCTGTGAATGTCCTTGAGAGGCCTAGCCAGAGCCCGGACTTAAACACGATCAAACATCTCTGGGGAGACCTGAAAATAGCTGTGTATCGAGGGTCTCCATCCAACCTAATAGAGCTTGAGAAGATCTGCAGAGAAGAATGGGAGAAAATCCCCAAATCCAGGTGTGCCAGGATTGTAGTGTCATGCCCAAGAAAACTCAAGGCTGCAATTACTGCAAAAGGTGCCTCAACAAAGTGCTGAGTAAAGGGTCTGAATACTTATGTACATGGGCTATTTAGTTTTTATTTTTTGTTAATTTGCACAAATTTATACAAAGTTGATTTTGATTTTTCATTATGGGATACTTTGTGTAGACTGAGTAGGGAAAAAAATGCATATTATCCATTTTAGAATAAGTCTGTTATGTAACAAAATGTAGAAAAAGTGAAAGAGTCTGAATACTTTCTGAATGGATTGTATATTCTGGGATAGGAATGATAGGCAGGCACTAGTTCTCTGCCTCCAGCTGGTGGTGGTTAGGTTGGGGTAGCAGGAGAAGCTAAAATAGAGAAAGGAGCAGGAGGCAATGACTGGGTGAGGCTGTTCTTTCCTCTCTAGAAAAAAGAAAAATTCCAGTTCCCATTTGGGCCTGGTGCAAGGGAGCTTGGCCGCAGTCCACACAGTGCTGGATGAAAAAAAAAAACCAAGAAAGGGCTAGAGAAATGCGCCCAAGTCTTCCTTCCATGGCCCCACCCATGGCTGACAGAGGCAGAAATTGCCTGCATTGTGGCAAGCAGTAGCAGAGTTCCACAGTGGGCTTTATTTGTCTCAAGTGCAATGTCCTAGGGGAGGGCTGCCCAAACCTGTCCTGGGGACCCCACAGCCAGTCGAGTTTTCAGGATACCTGCAATGAATATGCATGAGATACATTTGCATACCACAGACACTCAGTATATGGGAAGCCCTGTCCTAGAGCCTCTAGCAGAGAAACAGATATCATGCAGACCCCAGGAGTTAGGAAGCCGGAACAGCAGAGGAGATGATAAAGAAGAGTTCCCATTGGAGGGTTAACAGTGGGAACTGCAGAGGGTGGGGGAGGGGTTGCCTCAAGCAGAGAGCTCAGAGTAGGAAGACATTGCCGACACAGAAGCAGGTCCTAGCTGGTTGGGAACAGCCCTCATGGCACTGTGGCAAAGAGAGGTCGATTGAAAAAAGGAATTCTTAATAGAATCTATTCTGTTGATGCACACAGCATCCTCTTCTAACAACGAGTTATTTATTTATTTATTTATTTTTAATTTTTATATACCAGTGTTCCTTATGACATTCAAATCACATTGGTTTACATTGAAACAAAGAAAAGAAATTCCCCCGGAGGCGGTACTTGGAACAAGGGGTAAAGAAAACTTGGTTAGGGGAAACTATTTTAGCTAAGTTATGGAATGGACAATAATAACAAACAAACAGTTAACAGTATAAAGTGGTCTGTACAATGAATTATAGGGAGCAGATGCAAAGTACAGCTTGTGTGAGTAACAATCAGAAACCTGCAGCAAAGAATATCAGTAGGGTACATCGTGCCTAGAACGAGCTTAATTAGTTCAGAAAGTAAGACTACGCAGAGGAACGAGAAGCTGGATGTGAACAAGGGGCTTATGTTCCTGGAAAAGCTTGGCAGAAAAGCCAAGTTTTGAGTTTCTTTCTGAAAATTGAGTGGCAAGGTTCTTGTCGGATGTCTGGAGTGAGCACATTCCACTGTGTATGGCCTGCTGTAGATAAGGCGCGTTTCCTAAGGGAAGATTTTGCTGGGGGGGGGGGGGGGGCATAGAGTGTGCCTTTGTAAGCTCCTCTGACAGGTCTCCCCGCTCCACCTAACTTCCCTACTCAGTTGGGAAGTTAGGTGGAGCGGGGAGATGTCGTGCGTGGCTTTATGGATGGTTGTGAGAACTTTAAAGAGGATCCTGTATTTAATGGGCAGCCAGTGGAGGTTCTTAAGGATGGGGGTGATGTGTTCTCTTTTGTTGGTGTTGGTAAGAATTCTGGCTGCAGAGTTCTGAACCATCTGGAGAGGTTTGATGGTGCAGGCCGGGAGCCCAAGCAGGAGAGAGTTGCTATAGTCGATTTTGGTTAGGATGATGGATTGTAGTACCATACAGAAATCGTTGAAGTAAAGTAGTGGTTTCAGCTTTTTAAGGACTTGCAGTTTGTAGAAACAATCCTTAGTGGTGGTGTTTACAAATTTTTTTAAGTTTAGCTGGTTGTCAAGAATGACTCCTAGATCTCTCACATACGGAGATTGATTTAATTTTGGTATGGTTGATAGGAGGGTGCCAGTTGGGTTGAGAAGCCCGTTATTGTCTTCTTGTGAGATGATTAGGATCTCTCTCTTGTTGTTGTTAAGGACTAGGTTGAGGCTGGAGAGCAGATGATTGATTGATTGCAGGCAATTGTTCCAGTGTGTCATAGTTTTGTACAAGGATTCTGTGATCGGGATGAGAATTTGTACGTCGTCCGCGTACAGATAATGAGTTAGCTTTAGATTGGTGAGTAGATGGCAGAGCGGGAGAAGGTAAATGTTGAAAGGGGTCGGTGAGAGGGAGGAACCTTGGGGGACTCCCTGGTTGGAGAGGACCGGATGTGATTCTATGTTGTTTATCTTTACCTTGAAAGTTGTCATCTGTGAAGAGAACAGCAATAGTGTGTCATGTCTTGTGCTCCCATTCTGTTAGAGGGTATTGCTTTAATTGGGGAGGTGTTGGGCAATGGAAAAGCTAATAGATATGAGGCTATGACATCTGATATGTGGTGCCTAACCCACAGAATAATCCTTTGACATTCAGAATAACAATTTCAGCTGGCTGTTTGATGCTGCCTTGCATGTGCAATGGACTGTGTGTTCAACTCAGTGACAGGGTTTGAAGTTATGGGTAGTGGTCTAACTAGCAAGGCATCTAGGGCCATGAGGCTGTACATACTAGTTGTGTTGGATAGTGCCTATATCATTTGCATGCAAATAATTGTTAGAGTGGGTATGCCTAACGAGTGATGTCCATGGTGCTAAAATTTGACTGGCATGCTGGTGGAGATATTCTGTCAGCACACCCTGGAAGAACAGGAAGTGCCGCCCTCATATGTGAGTGAGTATGCATGTGCATGTGTGTATATATGCACATGTACAATGTGCACGCACGCACATGTGTGCACAGGGGCTTGAACAATCGGCATGGCAGAAGTAATTGCATTTTACAAGGTGTGCACACGTGCACGCACAATACAAAATGGCCTCCTTTTCATGAGTGCACCCATGTGCAAGTGCTTATTGGCGCAATTGTGCATGTTTGAAAGTAACCACTCCTGCTCATACTTTTGGCAAACTCAACAAACCCTCTGAATCACACTAAATTGGAGATGAAAGTCAGTCTAGCTCTTCATTTCAAGTTTGTCATCAGACTTGCTTCTCTATCTTGATGGACCTTAGTGCTTCCTTGCTAATGCGACACCCTAATTTAAATATTGCATGGTGCCCCCTTTGGGGGCGCTTGGGTTGCGTTAAGAGAGTGGGTGCTGATTGTTCAGCGCCCGCTTTCTATGCGACTTTATTGCATCGGTCCCTAGGTATGCAGGTATAACGAGCTTAAAACTAGCCGGCTGTGGTAGAGCTGGCTAGATTTAGGAAAATTTTCAGCTGCAAAGCTGAAGTCTAGCTGTCTATTTTCTTTTTTCTGTTGTCCCAGCATTGTTGGGTATTCCCACAGTTGAATGCAGGGACCTGACTAGAATTGCCAACTGGCTCCAGATTTTCAGGACAGACTGATCTGGTCCTGGTTTTATCCCACTGCCTGCATTACAGATCTGCAACCACAAAATTTTCTTTTACTTTTTCAGTTTGTTTCATTTTCATTTAAATTTTTCATTTTTAATATTCATTAAACTGAAAATTATTTGATTATGTGTACTAGTTGCTTTTATGTCTTGTCTTTTCTATTATGGATGTTTTAATGTACCCTGCTCTGAATGCTAGAAGGGCAGTTAAATACATCTTTTAAATAAATAACAAAAACAAAATTTAACAAATGCACATTCCTAGCCTACATGGACTTTTCTCAGGGCAATCAATAGGCAAGTCTATGCAGGCAGTGCAGTAAAACCAAGACAGGATCAACCTGTCCTGAAAATCTGGAGTAATCTGGCAACCTTAGACTTGGCTGATCTGGGCAAAAACGTGGTAACAGAGGACAAAGGCTGGAGGTACCATGGTTTCTGGATGCTGTTGTTGCATTCCTGCCTGGTACTTCTGTGTCTGATGCTCTGACTCTGTGTTGCTTCTTCTGGCTTTTAAGAGGTCCTGCCATGTCTCCTCTTCCTCCTTCTGAGGAAAAAGCACCCACACAAATAGCAGGTACAGGTCTGCACATGTACTTTTTCTGACTCGGTTTTCAAAGGGAACTTTTTTTCTTTTCAAGACTGGCGTAAAATCTAAGGGTAAAAAGTACTCACAGACTTTACACTTCTGTGCAGTTTGAAAGTTGTCCTCCGAATGTTTAAAACCGAATAACTTTATCTCTGTTGTCTACTAAATCAAGGCTCATATTGCAACACAATAAATGCCAGGAAAATTATCAATTATAGCTTATTCTGATAGTGCTCTAGTTTTAAATATTCATGGTAGGTGTGGCCAGAAAGAGAGCTGAGCTAATAGGTATCAGTAAGTGCTGCATCCATAGTAGTAAACATCATTTCCTGAAACATATGCTATGGGGACTGATGTGAAAATAATAACTATCAACCACATTGCCTTTAAATGCTGCCTGCAGAGAGAGCAATATGAAATTACCACTCAGTGACCCTGTACTATAATATTATATAATTCGTTTAGTTTTGTTTTGTTTTCTAAAAGAAAACTGGCCATTATGTACTGTGCAATATTTATAAAGCGCACCTTGCTCATCTCTTATATCAAGCAAACATTTTCCTTTATAGTCCTTAGTTTTTAAATTCTTTTAAGAAGCTTCCCTCTGCCACTCCCTTTAATCTCTGGGAGTGGCCACGCTTGGGGGTAGGGTGTGGGGGGAGGGAATGCCACAAATAACTCCACAACTGCAAACTCCTTCAAGAAATATTTGATGCCACAAAATTGGCTGCTGCAATTTAAATACAGGAGGGGCAATTCCCATGGATAAAATGCAGCAGTATACAAACTGTCCACTCCATCTGCAGATAAAAGTATGTATGCAGCGGAGGCATTCCAGGGGCTGGTTAGGATGGTGCTTTTCTATTTTGAAGAATACTTCCATTGTTTTAGACCTGTTCAGTAGATCCCTGGAAATGGGAGTGGTGCCACGAGACTGGAGAAGAGTGGTTGGGGTCCCACTTCACAAGAGTGGTAGCAGAGAGGAGGCTGGAAACTATAGGTTGGTTAGCTTCACCTATATGGTGGGAAAATTAATGGAGACACTGCTGAAAGAAAGAATAGTGAATTATCTACAATCTGGTGGGTTGCTAGATCCGAGGCAGCATGGATTCACCAGGGAAAAGTCCAGTCTGACAAATCTGATTGATTGAATGACTAGAGAAATGGATCAAGGAAGAGTGCTAGATGTGATTTATTTGGATTTCATTGAAGCTTTTGATACATTCCCGTGTAGGAGGCTTGTGAATAAACTGAGAAGCTTGGGAGTGGGCACAAAGGTGGTAGAGTGGAATACAAACTGGTTGACTGACAGGAGACAGTGTAATGGTAAATGGAACCAACTCTGAAGAGAGAACGGTGTTAAGTGGAGGGCCACAAGGATTGCTTTTGGGCCCATCTCCGTTCAATATCTTTATTAGTGACATTGAGGATGGGATAAAAGGTAAAGTTTGTATATTTGTGGATAATTTTTTTTTAATTTAATCTTTATTGAATTTTCAAAATTTTAACAAAGTATCCTCTTTGTACAGAAAATATGGGGTCACATAAAACATAAAACAATTTTATATAAGAAAACAACACTAAGGCATATCCTAATATGGACTACCCATTAGACATCAGCAATAGGGGAACCTTCATTGTAATTAAGGAGAACTTCCAGGAAATAAAATTAAATGCAAAGCACAACCTAATTCAACTGCTTATTTTAATTATAATGATACTATAGATTAGACATTGCTAGCTTGTAGCACTACTCTTTGGGATTCTAAAAAATATTTCAATTGTTCAGGCTGGAAAAATACATAGCTATCCTTATTGTTTTTTATTACACACTTACAGGGGAATCTTAAATGGAATGTCATCCCTAAAGTTAAAGCTTCTTGACGAAGTGCAAGAAAACATTTCCTTCTCTGTTGTGTGGATCTTGTCATATCCGGAAAAATCCTTATTTTTTGTCCCATAAAAGGAGTGTCTATTTTCTTATAATATACTCGCATATCATCACTTAACTCCTTTTTAGAAAAAAGGAAATAAGCAAAGTTGCTCTTTCTGCAATTTCATAGGACGAAGCTGAAGTTTCCAAAAAAACAGTTAGATTTTCCAAATCTACCGACTCTGCTTGTCTTTGTGGACTAGCCCTAGTTGGAAGAAAATATACTATGTCTAGGGGAGGAGCTGTTTCGACTGAATAATCCAATACCTCTAAGAAATAACATTTTAAGGTAACCCGTGGAATCTCTCCCACTACCCTAGGAACATTTAATAAACTAAGATTTAAATGTCTTAGGGCATTTTCAGTCACCTCTACTTTCCTTTTAATTGAATTACAATCTTGTATGATAGTGGCTTGTACAGTCTTAACTTGTTGAATTTCACACTCCACATTTTGAAAATTTTCCATCATTTCTTGACAATTTGTTACACAAATATTATTCATTTGTTCTATTTGTATAGATAGCGAGTTCATTTTTAATGAGCAATCTGAAAAAGTTCTCACCATTGTTGAAGTAGGGTCACAAAGAGAGTCTAACGTGACCACCTTCAGCTTCTTTGATGTTAAACTTAAGCAGGGAGGGATCAGGGATTTATCTCCAAGCTTTACCCCTCCCTTCCACCTCCTGGGCTTCAACACCTTTCAGTTCTAGGACTCCTGCTCCACTCCCAGATGGCATTATTTATTTATTTATTTATGTATTTATTTATTTAAATGATTTTATATACCGATAGCCGTTTGCACATCGTATCGGTTTCCAGAAAACTAAAACATTTTGACAGTGTCATTAAACAGAACTTTTGGCACTGCCATTACATAGAACAGTAAACTTTGCATACAATAGAAGAACATCAGCAAACAGAAACTGGGTAACTATTTACAAGGAAAGAAAGTTCCTTAAATTGGGAGCAGATGAAGGAGAAGTTAACAAACGTACATTGTGAAGGTAATACATGTAAGGCACTGTAAATATATAAGTATTACATGTAAGGCACTGTATTACATGTAAGGCACTGTAAATATATAAGTATTAGGGAGATCTGCACAGGATCAACTGACGACCTCGCTCCCTCCTCCTCTAAGACCTGGATCCCCACACCGGGGGTCCCTTCTGAGCGTGGTGTCGATGTATCCCGTGTTGCCAGTGGTGGACAATCATCCAAGGGGCTGAGGGTCACTTCACCCAAAGTTAAGGAAGATTCTCCTTCTATCTCCTTAACAGCCGGTACTCCTGCCCCACTCTTAGTAGTAGATCTGGAGCACTGCAAGATGGTTCTTTGCCCAGTGGGCAAAGTAGGGGGCTTCAGAAATTAGGAGAGTCCAATACTTTCAAAAGGAAATGTTCACAGCTTGAATTAAGGTTAGAGGAGTTAAAACAAAGCCGCACACTCCTTTGGCAGCACGCCAGTGGCAGCTGCGCGCCACAAGAGGGGTGTTTTTTAAAACCGCTCTAGCATCCCTCCCAGATGATGTAGGGGTCAAGGTAGGCACCAGCTGTTTCTTCGGGGTTAGTAGATTTCGCCTTACCCCGGGATGTCTGCTGACTCGGAACTCTCTCCTCCTTCCTCCACCTCGATGAGACCTTTCAAGAAGGGCATTTTTAAAACCCCTCTAGCGTCCTTCCCAGATGACATAGGGGTCGAGGTAGGCACCAGCTGTTTCTTTGGGGTTAGTAGATTTCACCTTACCCCGTGATGTCTGCCGACTCGGAACTCTCTCCTCCTTCCTCCACCTCCTTGTGGATAATTCTAAAATTTGCAACAGAAAGGACTTGCCTGAAGGAGAAGAGAGAATGAAGTGATTTAAGAAAGCTTGAAGAGTGGTCAAAGATTTGGCAGCTGGGATTCAATGTCAAGAAGTGTAGAGTCATGCATCTGGGATGAGGTAATCCAAAAGAGCTGTATATAATAGGGGGTGAAAAACTGATGTGCACAGAGAGGGATCTTGGGTTAATAGTTTCTGGTGATCTGAAGATAGTGGAGCAATGTGACAAGGTGATAGCTAAAGCCAGAAGAATGCTGGGCTGCATAGAGATAGGTAAGAAAAAGGAGGTGATAATTAGGGATGTGCTATCATCAAGGATGAATTAGCCTATTTCAACGAAATTGCCTAATTCGTCCTGGTTCCGGAACCCCAAAACCTGAACGGATTTTTTTGAAATTTCGAAAAAAATTTGGTTTCAGGTTAATGCGCACTAACTCCCATTAGTGCACGCTAGCGTTAAAATGTTAGCGCCGACTATCGGGAGTTAATGCGCACTAACCAAAATTTGGGTCCCCCCTGAATCACAAAGGCCCAAACCACAGGAAATACGATATTTCCTGCGGCGGGCTGAAAATGAAGCCCAAACCAAAAGGTTCGGGCTTTGCACATCCCTAGTGATAATGTCCTTGTACAAGTCCTTACTGAGGCCTCACTTGGAGTACTGTGTACAGTTCTGGAACCCATATCTCAAAAAGGATAGAGATAGGATGTTTGTGGTCCAGAGAAGGGTGACCAGAGAAATGGTGTCGGGTCTGTATCGCTAGACTTATGAAGAGAGGCTGAAGGATCTAAATATATATATACCCTGGAAGAGAGGTATATGAAATAAATGCCTAACAAATGCAAAATTCTACCCCTCCTCATTTTCCCCCAAAGCGTCTCTTCCCTGCAGATCATGCTTACTCCTTCCACAGGATTTTCTAATGCAGAAAGAGGCAGAGTTGATCCCAGTCACTCCTGACGCACCAGCTCCTGGTTCAAAACTGGTACCAGCCAGCCCCTAAAGTCACTACCATTTTTTTTTGTGGCCATATAGCATAAAGCTGTGAAACAAAACTGGGCCAATCTCAGGGCCAGTCAGCTTTATTTTCAAATTGCATCAGAGAACCATGTGAAAGGAGTAAGCTTTGTTTAGTGGAGGGGACAGATTTGTTTTTCATTTAATGTGACTCTACTGGCCACTAGATGGCACATTTATATCAGAAGTAGTAGTGGAGTGACTTATGTTGTTAAAATGGGGAGCTTTCTGACTCATAAAGGTTCATCTGTAGTTCAAAAGGGTGTGAATGATGTTTGAGTGGCAGCGTGGACCTTCCCCTTGAGAGGCATGTGCAGCTGAGTATAAAAGAGGGCGACACATGGATAAAGGGCTAGTCTCAGAGGAAGGAGTCCCCAAAGAAGGAACAGGTACTATTCACGATGGGGTCACAGGTTCTAAGAGGAAATTTGGAGAATTGAGGAGCTAAGAGGATTTGGGGTGATTCATCAAGCCCTCAAGGAGTAACCTAGAAATGGTAGGAGCTTAGGTTCTTCCAAAGGTCTTAAAAGGAGCCTGAGGATTTCATGATCAGTTGTGGGGGGGGGGGGGGGGGGGGGGGGAGGGGGTATTAATTTCTAGCCCCTGGGTATTGCTTAACTAGTAATCATGCAGTTAAATGTTATGCTCAGGCTTGTGGACCCTTGGGCCGATGAGAGGATGGTATACCTTGTGGAGGTTCCATAGGTTCTCTCGTCGGGTAGCGAGGCAGAACAGAAGAGGAGCGCAGTTGACCCTCGGCTCTGGAGGCAGAGACGACTGCAGACAGATGAAGAGGCTAGAGGAGGATCTGAATTTTCATCCCTGGAAGTCTGTGGTCCCCCCAGGAGGAGCCCGTAGGGACCCAGATCGCTGGGACGTAGGCGGGCCCTTGGAGATGGAGTCCAGAAGGGGTCCAAGATCAGGTGCCAGAGAGTCGTCGCTTACCAGGCCGAGGTCACACACCGAGGGATCAACAGTTGCCAGTCCGAGGTCACACCAGAGAATCACCGCTTGCCAAACCGAGTCGCACACCAGAGAAGTACTGAAGCCAATCCAAAGTCAGGAACCGGGAAGACCAAGCCGAAACAGGAACAGGGATCCGAAGGTCAAGAACTTACCGAGGCAAGCAGACTAGACCATGCTGGAGGACGTTGTCAAGTCAGAGAATGAGCAGAGGAGGCTCCCTTATATACTTCCTCTGCTCAAGCTGATCCAGGACAGGTGAGGCTTGTTATAGTACTTGAAGATTGGAGGTGGACAATGTAATGTTGGTTTTTAAAAAGGGTTACAGGGGTGATCCAGGACATTACAGACCAGTAAGCATGATGTCGGTGCCAGGAAAAATGGTTGAAATTATTCTAAAGAACAAAATTACTGAACATATAGATAGACATAGTTCAATGGGACAAAGTCAACATGGATTTAGCCAAGGGAAGTCTTGCCTCACCAATCTGCTATATTTTATTGAAGGTGTGAATAAACATGTGGATAAAGGTGAGCCAGTTAATATAGTGTATCTGGATTTTCAGAAAGTGTTTGACAAAGTACCTCATGAGAGACTCTTGTGGAAATTAAATGTCTTGGGATAGGATGTATTGTGGATTGAGAACTCTTTAAAAGATAGAAAACAGGGAGTAGGGCTAAATGGTCAATTTTCTCAGTGGAGAAAGGTGAATAGTGAAGTGCTAAGACCACTAATTTTTAACATATTCATAAATGACCTGGATATGGGAACAATGAATGAGGTGATCAAATTTGCTAATGATATAAAATTAGTCAAAGTTGTTAAATCACAAGAAGATTGTGAGAAATTGCAAGAGGACCTTGCGAGACTGGAGAGCAAGCATCAAAATGGCAGATGATATTTTATGTGAACAAAGGTAAAGTGATGCATGTAGGGAAGAGTAAACCTACACAATGCAAGGTTCCAATTTGGGAGTCACCAACCAGGAAAAGGATTTAGGGAACATTGTGGATAATATATTGAAATCCTCTGCTAAGTGTGTGGCAACAGCCAAGAAAGCAAATAAAATGCTATGAATTATTAGGGAAAAAATGGAGAATAAAACAGAGAATATCATAATGCTTCTACATCGCTCCATGATTCAACTACACCTTGAGTATTGTGTGCAGTTCTGGTCATTGCATCTCAAAAAAGATACAGCAGAATTAGAAAAGGTTTAGTGAAGGGTGACCAAAATGATAATAGGAATGGATCAGTTTTCCTATGAGGAAAGGCTAAAGAGGTTAGGAGTCTGCAGCTTGAAGATGAGATGGCTGAGGGGAAATATAAAAGAGGTATATAAAATAATGAGTGGAGTGAAATGGGTGAACATGAATCAATTGTTTACTATTTCAAAAAGTACAGAGACTAAGGGACATTCCATGAAGTTACTAGGTGATACTTCAAGACAAAAAGGAGAAAATATTTTTTTACTCAACACATTTAAACTCTGGAATTCATTGCTGGAGGATGTGGTGAAAGCTGTTAGTGAAGCTGGGTTTAAAAAAGTTTTAGATTGGCAATCTTGAGTTTCATGAGGCTAAAAGCTGACACCCCTGTGGTGGCAGAAATTCCACCCAACAGTTGCTAGACTCAGTTGCTGTTACCTTAACAAACCTGGGTTGGTACTGCAGGAAACAAGTGAGAAACAGTGCACCTGCTCATCTTCCTGTAGTCTCCCCCTCCACCTTTCCTTACTGTGAGCTCTCAAACCTCTGCTGCACCTCTTTCTCTCCCTCTCCCCCATGCTAGCAGATCTCAGGAGGCTCTGTGTTTGAACCTTTCTCCCTTGGCCCTGCCAGAGCTGACATAGCCCACTGAGTGCCACATCAGGTCTGAAAGAACATCCCTCTTAAGAAGCTTGCACATTGGCCTGCTTAGGGGGCTATTGCTACCCAAGAAAACTAATGTCAGCCCACATAAATAAGATGGGGTGTGGGCCTCAGCTGATATATCTGTAGAGATATATATAGATAAGTATATGTAGTAACTAATGTTTGATACTGAAACATTTTTCAAAACTTGGCCCCCTGTTTTATGAATTAATAAGAAACAAAATGAAAGAGTATACCCATCTATTTCTAAATATGACATGTTGAATAAATATCACACAACTTTATTATGATTTATAAATACATATTTGTTACAGTAGACACATCCACCTAAATTTACTATAAATACTCTTCAGACTAACCCATGTCCACAATCATAAATATTCAGTCATCTCAAACTCACAAAATGCAAGAAACTAAAATATGCAGAGGTAGATTTTAAAAACATACGTGCGCGAACAAAAGTACACCAGATTTTATAAGATACGCGCGTAGCCACGCGTATCTTATAAAATCCGGGGTCGGCGCACGTAAGGCTGCGCAAAATCGGCAGCCTGCGCGCGCCGAGCAGCGTAGCCTGTCTCCGTTCCCTCTGAGGTCACTCCGAAATCGAGCGGCCTCGGAGGGAACTTTCCTTCCGCATCCCCCACCTTCCCCTCCCTTCCCCTATCTACCCCACCCCCCAGCCCTACCTAAATCCCCCCCATTACCTTTGTTGGGCAAGTTACGCCTGCTTGAAGCAGGCGTAACTTGCGCGTGCCTCCCCGGCATCCCTCGGCACAGGCCGCAGTGCCGGGGGACTCGGGACTGTCCTCCCGGCCCACCCCTGCACTGTCACCACGCCCCCGGACCCTGTCCCAGACCGCCCCCTGCTCCAGACACGCCCCCTCCTGCCCCTTTTATGAAGCCCCGGGATTTACACGCATCCCGGGGCTTTGCGCGCGCCAGCGGCCTATGCAAAATAGGTGCGCCGGCGTGTGAGTGCCCTGCGCGCGTAAATCCTCCCGGATTTACGCGCGCAGGGGTTTTTAAATCTACCCCACTTTGTTTAAATTGCTCAGATGAAAATACAATTTTGATGAATATTCCTATACATGAAAAATAGAAGTCAATTCATAAATAGAAACATTCCTCCACAGAGCTTTATTCCACAATGACCAATTGTTAGTTAATTCATATAATTTCTAGTTAATTTATTCCCAATTTATGTGTCATTTAATCCACCACTCATATTGATTCTGGTCCCGCAAAAGGCCTTTGTTTCGTCCATTATCAGTTTCATCAGGGGCTTATGGTTCTCTCAGTGAATTCATAAGCAGTAAATAGATACTTGAACAAGCTTTTCAATACATATTTCCTTTTAAGCTTCCATGATTTCAATTGTCAACAGCTTAAATTATCATCATAAGCTTTAAACAACAGCATTAAGGGGAGGTATCTACTGTTCTGTGTTAAATGTCCAGTACCTCATATTCTTATGGACAAGTCAATCAGTCTTTTAACTTCATATTGCCACTTCAAGCTGCAATACTCCATGGATAATTCTCATAGCAAGTTCCCTGCCTTGCCAGAATGGCGGGAACAAAAAAAAAATAATATTACATAAAAAAGGGAGCCCCTTATTTATTTTCTTCATTTTTACGTTTGCATATTCAAATATAGGTCAGCAGGTTTCAATCATTACTGCCAAAAAACATCCTTGATATTTTAAAATGATTTTATATGTGAAAATCCTTGTGCTTTCCTGTGAGTTAATATTTCTTTTATAATCTAAAATCTTTTCATAGGGTGAAACACTTTACTGTCTCCCATTTGGAAACCTCTCATGTAGGTGAGATGCTTTACAATTTTCCAATATGAACGCGTTACCATTTTCAAAGGTAGGTAACACTTTGCAAAGCCTTGCAATTTCTTTGAAAATTCTAAAGTGTTTGCTTTATTTGGCACCTGCCCGACTGGGGCAGAATGTAGGCATCATGGTAGGAGCCCCGGCACCTTGATATGACATCTGTTAGATATGAATAAAGCTGGCATCACAGGGGACATTTTCAAATTGTTTGCCTTGGGACAAAGTCTGCTGGTATGTTTTACCCATGGATTGTGCATACTTTCACTTTGAATCTTGCCATTTCAAAGCATCTATGGACATTTGCATCTACTTGTCGGTACCAACTAGTTTTCTATTGAAAATAACAAGTGTAGAGTTAAAAATGTGTTACTTTCCTCCCCATCACCTAAACATGCTTCCAGGAACAGCTTCTCTAAAAGCCTGTGTTAACCATATTGAGCAAGGGCAATTCTGAGACAGCCTAATATCCATAAATTACTAATTACTGCCTAAATGAAAGTTGAAAGTTGTTTTCCCCAGGAGATGGCTAACCAAAGCACTAGTGAGTCAACAGAGACGTGGTTTTTAGATTGCTGAAGTCCACTACCATGCCTGCGGTTGTGGAGTGGTTTAAAATATGCCAAAGGCTGTCTCATATGAATGACTGATTTACGAAATAAGATCACAATCTCTTAACATACCAAACTATCTGGACTCCTTTTCTGTACAAAGAGATGATGGGCCAATCAAAGAAACTCAACTGAGGAATGGAAATGTACTTGTTGAATGTATATGGTCTCTCCCATCCTTTCTACTGTCTTTTTCTTTTCTTCCTTTTTCTATCTCCATGTATTTTCCTATAATTTCCTTTTTGCTAATTTGTTTCAAACTATGTATTTAACATGTGAAAAGATTAGCTTCATGGAGTTCTGCACCATTGTTTGTTTTGTAATTACAATACACCAATTAAGATGAATATTAAAGGGGAATGAAAGCTCAAGAAAAAGCAAAATTCTACATCACATTCACAGATTGTTTCTCATGTTCTATGACTTTATTATACTGACAAAGAAATGGAATAATAAGGCACAGCTTCTCAGACAGTCCAGCAATTCAAAAATAGTTACTCACTTTCTCATGTTACTTGAATATAGTTGTACTGAGTTGTCCCCACTAAGGCCTTTTCCTTCTTTTAGGTCCCACTGAAGAACAAGAAACTTTTTCTCCTCTCCTAAACACATACTGGCTTCAGAATTCCCAGAGATGAACGAAGTTCCTCTGGATTAGGAGATCTATTCCTTTCATTTGGTCCTTTAGCTCTTGGCAGATAAAGCCACGTATACACTCTCCAGCAGATCAAAACATCTCCATCGCACTCACCCTGAACTCCTCAGGATCAGATTCAGACTCTGATATTCTAGAACGCTTCTTAATAACTCCTTCCTGTGACTACTGGTGCCATCTTACATATCACCTCCAATCCCATTCCCTTAAGGGGAAGAACCCTGCTACCACTCACTCCCTATAACTCACACCTCCCTGTACCATCCTTGCTGGAAAGTTCACAATGATAAAATATAATACCATTTAGTGAAACCTAACAGGTGCCACATATGGTATTTAAATGATACATATTTAAATCTGTAATTTACAGAGAGCTATACAATTTGTGTAATCTATGTGTTACAATTCCCGTTCACAGCACGGGGCCCGGGCCGCAGCCCTCCTCTCCTCAGACACACCGGGGCCCTGCTGCCTCCCGACTCCCCAGCACAGTCCCGGAATTCTCCTCTCTCTCTCTTCTGCGGCAGGAAGGTGCCGCCGCTCCAACCTCCACATGGGCCACCTCCCAGCTGCAGTGAGGGGACGCCGCTATGCCGCCCACGCCGCTACAGCCAACCTCCATGGCCTCTGCTCCTAGGTGCGCGTGCATGCCACCATCAGGGATTTAAAGGGGCGGTGGTGAGAAAAGCTCCTGCGGCCCCTAGTGACATCTCCAGCTTGAGTATATAAGGTAAGCTCTGACAGTCAGAGCTTGCCTTGGCAACAGGTCTCCTCACTCTTGTCTGCTTGAGTTCCACAGATGCTGTTCCAGTTCCTGCGTTCCTGTACCTGCACCCATCATCAGTTCCTGCCTCTGTTCTGGATTCCCTCACTCCAGTTCCTGCTTGTTCTCCTTCCTCCCTTGTACAGACCTTGGATCTCGACCTGGACCAGACTTGACCACGCACTCTGCCGCCAGCCTTTGACCTCTGGACTGGATCTGACCTCACCTTCGGGCCCAGCCTTAGGTTTCTCTCTTGGCTGCTTCCATGCTCTCTTGCCAAGTTCCTGGGATCATCCACGCAGAGGCCCACCTAAGATCAGCCGGTCCTGGCACCCAAGAGTTCAACCTGAGGGGAATGTGGGCTAGTAGTGGCGAAGTTCCAACTGGCCTCTGCTTCCCATCCAGCCTCTCCATCCGACAGTGAGGACCTGTGGGGTTTCCCTCCACAGGTGGTGCCAACACCACTTTGGGCCAAGGTCCATGATCGCAACAGATTGCCTAGGCCATGGACCCAGCTGAAGCATCCGCCCTACAGGCCACTCTGGGCTTGGCATTCAAGATCCAGCATCAACAGCAGTACTTTGAAGCTTTGGCGGCTTCCATCGAGTGGCTCAATGCCCACCTCAACTCTGGTCATGTTCCTGCTGCACCAGCTTTGGCTTCCAGCCCTCCAGAGCAGCCGTCTGCTTTTAAATAAATAAATAAATAAATAAATAAATAAATAAAGGTCACCCGTTTCACTCCAGGCTCCACCTTGTTTCAGTGGTGACCCTAAGCAGTGCAGAGGTTTCAGTAACCAATGCTGCATGCAATTCACTCTTCAGGCCATCGCCTTTCCGGACGCCATCACAAAGACTACTTTCATCCTCTCGTGACTCGAGGGCAGGACCCTGTCCTGGGTCTCCCTGCTCTGGGAGTGCTCTGACGCCCTCCTCCTGGATCTGCCTCGTTTCGTCACTGAATTCTAGAAGATCTTTGATGACCTGGGGAGGATCATGAATGCCAGCTACAGCATCCTGCACCTCCGTCAGGGCCAACTATGACTATGTCATAGAGTTCCGAACTCTGGCCTATGAACTGGGTTGGCAGGAGAATTGCCTCCTTCCCATTTTCTTGGATGGGGTGTCCGCCACACTAAAGGATGAACTCGCAGCCCACAAGTTATCCGACTCCCTGGAGAGTCTGATCGACCTAGCCAGTCATATTGATCATCGGGCCCAAAAACGCAGCTTACAAGCACAACAAAAGGGCCAGCATGGTCCAATTTAATGAGCTGCATCAAAACAAAAATGTCCTTCCAAAGCACCTCATTCGGCCCCCACTGGAGGGAGTCTCCACTGAGAGCTTCAAGCCCTCAAGGTTCTGAAGAACCCATGCAGTTGGGGCGAGGCAAATTATCCCTCAAAGAACGCCTTTGCAGAAGACAGTCGAGGTTCTGCCTGTATTGCGGAGCCCAGGGGCATCGTCTGACCAAATGCCCAGTCCATCTGGGAAACTCCTCAGACTACGGCCAGCAGGTGCCCTGACCCTAGGCACTGCCAATCCGGCCCTTCAACTCTCCCTTCCTGCCAGACTCTCTTGCAGCACTCGCTGCAAGAGAGTGTGGAAGTGAAATAAAACCAAAAAGTTACTAAGGGCCAAGAGTAACAGATAAGTATGAGAAAAAAATAAGTGTGAAACCTAGCTGGGCAGACTGGATGGGCCATTTGGTCTTCTTCTGCCGTCATTTCTATGTTTCTATGTTGTCTAACATTGGCCCTGGTCAATTCAGGGGCTGACAGGAACTTCCTGTGGGAAAACATGGCACATCACTTGCAAATTCCCATTAAGACACTCGCCGTACCTTTGACCATTGCCTCCATTCAAGGGGATCCTCTGCCAGGGAGGATATCCCGGGTCTCAGTACCTGTTCAGCTGCAGGCCAGAGCCCTCTATTATGAGGAAATCTAGTTCTACATTTTGGAGAAGTCCATCTACCCGGTAGATCTGGGCCTTCCATGGCTCCAAAGCCACTCCCCCCAGGTTCGACTGGGCCACCCTGCAGCTTACTGCATGGGGTCCTCGCTGCTGGGAATCCTGTCTGAAGCCTGTCAAATCAGTGGAGGTTCCTCGGTCTCTCTCACTAGCCACTGTGACCCCCTGGGGTTCCAGCTCCTTACTCCAACTACACCGATGTTTTCTCTAAGCAGATGGCCGACATTTTGCCATCTCTCTGAAAGTTCGATTCTACCATCAAACTCCTGCCTGGAACTTCTCCTCCTCGGGGCCAGGTCTACCCACTTTCAATTCCCGAGACCAAGGCAATGACCACAAGGAAAACCTGGCCAAGGGCTTTATCAGGCCCTCTTCTTCACCTGCAGGGGCTGGATTCTTTTTCATAACTAAGAATGACAGTTCCCTGCGCCCCTGTATTGATTACAGGGGCCTCAATGCCATCACCTGCAAAGATAAATATCTGCTACCCCAATCAACGAGCTCTTTGACTGCCTGTAGGGCACCTCCATCTTCTCCAAGCTTGACTTGAGAGGCACCTACAACTTGGTCCGGATTCATCCCGCGGACATCTGAAAGACCGCCTTCAATACTTGAGATGGGCATTACTAGTATCTCATGATGTCCTTCGGCCTTCACAAAGCCTTGGCAGTCTTCCAGAGAATAATGAATGAGATATTCCGAGACCTCCTCAATGCCAAAGTACTCATTTATCTGGATGACATCCTGATCTACTCCTGGAAACTACAGACGCACTACCAGGATGTGTGCCAAGTCCTTCAGCACCTCCGGGATCATCACATGTATGCCAAACTGGACAAGTGTGTATTTGAGAAGCTGAGCCTACCCTTCCTCGGCTACATTGTATCCAAGAATGGCTTCGCCATGGACACCAGCAAGCTTCAGTCAATCCGAGATTGGCCCCAACCATCCAGCCTACACACTCCAGCACTTTCTGGGATTCACCAACTATTATCGTCAATTCATCACCAACTACTCCGTCATTGCAGCGCCCCTCATGCAGAGGCTCACTTAAGACCAGTCAGCCCTGGCACCCAAGGGCTCAACCTATGAGAAACGTGGGCTGGTAATGGAAAAGCTCCAGCTGGCCTCTGCTTCCTATCCGGCCTCGCCACCCAATGGAAGGGGACCTGTGAGGATTTCCCCCACAGGTGGCATCAACACCCCGGGCCAAGGGTCCACGATCACAACACTATGCATAAAGACTGTTTCTAACAGACTGAGGTGCAGTACTATACATTGAATAGAATGCCTGAACCCTGGATAAGTTAATGAAGCTTCCTGCTTTACACACATTCCAGTTGTTCTTATGCTACTAGTTAGGAGCATACGGCTTCAGGTACTAAGGAACAGGGCTTCTCTTCAGGGGTACGTGCCAGTACTGAGTACCAGCACATTTTTCCTCTATCTGCTTGATTTGCCCTATGGTTCCTCAAAGTAAAACAAAAACATGCATCCTGCATGTGAGTACCAGCAGCTTTTTTTCCCAGAAAGATAGCAGTAAGTTTCCTAGTTCACTTCCGAAGCATTCAGGAACAAAATAATCACATTTAGTTGCTAAAATAATACCTAAACTGTTTTTTGTTGGGAAACATAAAACTAGAACTGGATAACTGACTACATACCTAGAGGTTGGGATCCATGCAATCTTGTAGCTACAATTGTTGTACAGTAATTAATGGATAAGCAAAAATCAGTTATTAGAATGATAAATACTCACCAGCATAATCCAAATATTTTGTGTGGTTTAACTTCTAGCCTTTTTTTTTTTAAGGCTCCTTTTAGCATAATTTTCAGGAAAATAACATTTTAAGATGCAATATTATAATAGTAGATATTTGTGAAAAATCTACAGCATCCTGCCTTTGTTAAAGTACACCCTCTCTTTAGAATATTATTCCTCACTTGCAAAAATAATTTTAATATGTCAGATACAGCACAACTATTCTATATTTTTTCTTTAAAAATTGAAATCAAGGAAACATATGAGTCTGTGAGCTAACTTCCAGCAGCCAGCAGATGTTTTTCTATGTATCAGCTGAATGGGGCGAGCAACATGAAACAGATTTTCATATTGGGATTTGCCAGTTACTTCTAGATTATTCTGATGGACCACTTTCGGAGACAGGATGCCGGGCTCGATGAACCATTGGTTTGACCCAGCATGGTATTCCTACATTGCTAAGTCTGCTTCTTTGTAAAGTTGTGGAAATAGGGTGAAACATTGTTGTTTGCTTGAATGCTTTTAGACTTTCCATGTTAAGGTGAGAGTGAAAATAATATCAGTCATCCCCCCCCCCCCCCACCACCACTCCATACTCATTCCTTTTCTCACCTAAGGATGCAAGCTGCTGTTATAATTTGTACCGCTGCAGTTAGTAAGGGAATGGCAGCTAATGTCTGGCATTACAGGGAGACAAGACAAATATAGCGCAGAGAAAGGAACGCTGCTGAAGATTGCCATGGCAGCTGCAGGCTCTGCAAAGTAATTAACCAAAGAGCTGCCTTGAACTGCTAGAATGCTGTTTGATTCACTTTTGAAAACTGAAGTGCTTTATCAAATCTGAAGTGGGTCAATACGGCTAAAGCACTGCGAAAAACCTGCCCAAAGCTTGTTATTTATTTATTTCTCTTAAGGATACATTTTATTCTGCTCACGTATGAGGTGAAGGCTAGACTGGGGGTGAGGGTGAAGCTCGCCGAGCTTCTTCAATTTGTTATTCCTCACCAAGCCAGCCGACTCCCTTCGGCTCGGCATGCATGGAGTCCATGTCAGCCATGTGGGTTTTGCACTTTATATAGTGATTACTTAATCATGTGAGAAAGAGGGCTTCAGAATGAAACACTATTCTTAGGCTCAGAAACAGGTAGGAATGCACATAAAATCTAAGCGGTCGCAATATGCTGAAAAAAAAAAAAAAGAAAAAAGCTATTAAATACTAGGTACCAAAGGAAGTGAAGTTAAAACTTCAGTGAAATATAATTTAATATCAGTGAAGAGATTTGTTGGAAAAAAGCTCTGTGTTAAATCCGAGGTAACCTATTCCTTTCTTTTTTTCTGAGGGCCGTCATTTATCATTCTGACACTAATACCTCCTGAAAGAACACAGACAGCTCTATGTCACAAATGAAATATCAGGGCCATTTTCCTACAGAAGACTCAGAACAGCTGTCATCATTAACAGCACTGCACAGTAGATTCTAGATAGAAAATATCAGAGGGCGGGAGGACCTTTCGGGAATATAAGATTAACCTCTAAATGTTTCTGTAATATTAGAACTTCCACAATTCTGTAAGGCAATGGCTCTAGAATATTTATTATTGTGCAAAATGTACTGGAGATTGTTTTAACTCCAGAAGCTGCAATCTCTCGCTCTTCCCCACCTCCAACACACACACACACACATACATACACAGATTTTCCTGGAATACATTTCTATTTATTATATTTGCTTTTAAAGCTGTTTATATATCACTGAATAGCCTCCCACATACCATTTAAAACAGTATATTGTAAAGGTATCTGGCAAAGGGTAAATGAAATAGGAGATAATGCCATTTGTAAAAGATATGTGGCAAATAGCTCACACAGCTTAGGCAGCACGTCAGCACACAGCCGCATCCTTCTCCACTAGCTGATGGAAAGCTTGTACCCTGGTACTCACACCTGAGGTAAGAATCAGGTTTTTAGCACAACCACTGCATAGATCAGTGGTCCCCAAACCTGTCCTGGAGGGCCACCAGCCAGTCGGGTTTTTGGGATATCCTCAATGAATATGCATGAGAGAAAATTTGCATGTTATGGAGGCAGTGCATGCAAATTTTCTCTCATGCATATTCATTGAGGATATCCCAAAAACCCGATTGGCTGGCGGCCCTCCAGGACAGGTTTGGGGACCACTGGCATAGATCGTGGGTGCTATCTACTGATATACTATATTATCTTTAAGGCAGTGGAAGATTTTTCCAGGGTTTTGAAGCATTTAGTTCTCATGAGATACATTATTATTGAATTTATATATCCATTCCATATTTCTAACATATACTTTTTATCCCTTATTACTTTGCTCCCCATTAATCTGACCCCCAGATTAAGCAAGGGACCAGGGGGGGTGCCCGCTTAGAGTCTCTCTCTTTGTACCATGGGGGGTAGGGTAGATTTTTCCCCAATAGATATGAGAAACAATCTGATAAAGGGAGCTCTTTAGAGTTGTATTGTAAGGAGTGACAGGAGGGTCCATTTTCTGCAGGGTTCAAAGAAAGTAGTTCTAAATAAAGGGGAACTCCATGAGTCTGGGGAAGAGATGTCTCAGAGGGAGCCCAGCAGAGGCAGCTTGAAGGATGTGCTCTGCCTTGGACTTAGTAGTGAAGCAAAAGAGAAGTACTAGTTTGATGGGCTTACCAAAGAAGATCCAAACCTTAGCCATCCAAGACAGGATTGTTCTGGACAAGCCTATTATCAAGCTGATCTTTGGGAAGAAGAGGAGGATACTTCAGTATTCCATTGGGTTTTGAAGAGATTAAAGCTTTATGTGGGAATTCCAAGGGAATTCTGAAGTCCATATTCAGTGCCACTTAGCAGATAAGTTTCAAATGATCTGGATAAATGGCATCGGCAGAATATCTGCCCAGGATCAGCAGCCTCCACTTAGCTGTATAACTACTTATCCAGCTAAATAGCTGGCTAAATAGTGGACAGGGCAGGGGAGTAAATGGGAGGAGTTGAGTTAGCCGGAGAAGTTATCCAAATATTAGAGTTAGCTGAATAATTTATCTGGCTAACTCTGGTCACTCTGGAAACCTGTCCTAAAGTTAGCTTGATAAACCTATCTGGTTAACTTTCAGATACCCAAGTATATTCAGTGGCACAGCTATACCATTCAATATCCCTTGTAAGTTAGCCAGATATATTTATGTTTATTAAAGATTTGTGAACCCAATATCAAGACCCAAGGCAATGTACAATAAAACACTCATAAAATATTAACATAAAATAAAATAATAAAAACCACAAATAAAATAAAATAAACAACAGGAATGGAATAAGAATTTCAATCCACAAAGTAGATAGAAATCATAAGCCAGCTGGAATAAAAAAAAGTTTCAACATTGCCTTAAATATCTTAGAGCAGGACATTAGCTGAATGTCTTCAGACGAGAAGTTCCACACCATTGGAGCCGCAACTGAAAGAATCTGTTCTCTAGGCTCCACCAAGAGCACCTGCTGTTCTGATGGGACATATAAAAGGCCTCATTGCAATGAGCAGAGAGAGTGAGTAGGGTTATATATTTTCAACATAGCACTTGCTGAGGGAAGAGAGTCAAAACTGCAAAAGCTTAAAAACCAGCAGTGCAATTTTATATTTCACATGCCATTCAACTGGCAGCCAATGCTCCTAAAACACCTGTGCCGCAGCATTTTGCAGCTGAATATGAGCTTGTCTGAAGCACAATAAGAAATCTTACCTACATTCATGTTGCTTGTGGAATTTAATGGGCTGTTTTTTCCTGCTTTTGGTTTTGTACTGCTTTTCGAATATATATTTGATGAGTACATATTTTTTTTGTTTGGAATTAAACTCTGGGGAATGCAGAATGTTTATTTTTAAAGAGTGATTGTTTTTATGACCCTACAGGTTAAGTCTGAACCTTTCACAGAATCCATGTCCCAACACTGCACGAAGCGGGTCAGTGCTCAGCAGGGCTTGGAAGATGACCCTTTTGAAAAGGAGAGGTTGAAACCAGTAGTATAGATCTGATTTACTAAACCTCCCCCCCCCCCCCCATAGACAACAGAATGGGAAAAAACCCTTAGTAAATTAGGCACACTAATTTCCTAATTTCTCTTTGCATTCACAGATCAAATATTGTACTGTAGATATCTCCTTAAACTGATAACATGTTGTAACTGTATTCTACTCTCTCAGTGGAAAGAAGGGCTTTTAAAATGATAAAAGAAAAAAGGGCAAAAAACACAAGTTGAAAACATGTATGCTTCTAGCATAATACAAAGAAGGCGTTTTTTGAGTGCCCTTGTTTTTAAAATACTGGTTCTAGGCTGTTCCTGTGAATTCAAGGAGAATTCACAGGAACAGCTGTGAATTCTGCTTGCCTAGCACATCTATTGAGAGACCTATCCCTTGAGAGATTTGGCTGAAATATTGTTAGAAACACGGTAAAAGTCTCTTCTACCACATTTCAGTTCAATCCATCCAGAGAGAAGGCTCCCAATACATGCATTCTTAGAGGTGAACAGACAGACAGACTGACAAGGTGACACTAATTAGCATTTTGCAATGATGAAATAGGCATAAAAAGGAAGCTAATTGGGATCCCATAGCTTCTACTGCTGAATCCCATACAGGCCGATACACAACGTTGCGCTCAGCCGAGTGCACCATTTAGCCTCCGTTTGGTCGCGCGTTTTTGACGCGCTATTATTACCCCTTTTACTGAAAGGGGTAGTAAAAGCGCGTGGAAAACGCGTGGGCAACCCCTCCCGAAACTAATAGCGCTCATCACATGCAAATGCATGTTGATGAGCCTATTAGTTAGTCACCCGAAATACAGAAAGTAAAATGTGCGGCCAAGCCGCACATTTTACTCTCAGAAATTAATGCCTGCCCAAAGGCAGACATTAATTTCAGACGGCACCGGACAAGTGTACAGAAAAGCAGAAAAAACTGCTTTTCTGTACACCCTCTGACTTAATATCATAGTGATATTAAGTCGGAGGCCCCAAAAATTAAAAAATGAAAAACTTCTTTTAAAAAAAAAAAAATTCTGCCCGTGGGTTGGAAAATGGACGCTCAATTTTTCCAGTGTCCATTTTCGAAAGCCATGGCTGGCAGCGGATTTGACAACCGACGCTGGTAAAATTAAGCGTCGGTTGTCAGACCCGCTGACAGCTGCCGCTTCTGCCAATAAGGAGGCACTAGGGACGCGCTAATGTCCCTAGTGCCTCCTTATTAGTGCCGGCACTAATTTAAATATTGAATCGCGCGCCCAGGAGAGGTGCCTGGGCGCACGTCAGGAGAGCCGGCGCTCGTCTTGGAGCGCCGGCTCTCCCGCAGCTTTTTTTTTAATCGGCCTCATAGCTACTACTGGGAGGAATCATGATGTGGTACTTAGTGAAGTGGGGTTGTACGACAATCAAAAATTTAAATGTAGCAATAAGCAAAGGATAAGTGTAGGAATCCCATTGGTCCTTCTGTGGACTAAGAAACAAAACTAATGGCTATTTAATTAATATACGATGAGTGTGGGTGTGGAGCCAGACTGGAAACAAAGAGCTGATTGCATATATCCTTTCCTTATATACATACTTTGTTAGGCCATATTGGAGCATGGTGTTCAGTACTGAGCAATTATTTTCAACAATGCTGTCTATATTTTACGAAAAGTACAGACAGGGGGCACTAGTATGTATGTACGTATATTAAATGATTGTCCAAACAGGGTTTGCTTGCTTTAGAAAGAAAAAGCTGTTTGTGGGGTTTAATTATTATACTTTAGAAAATAAATAACTGGACCCTACAGGGGTCATGTAGCTTATCTTTTGATGATTTATTTATTTACCTGGAAAGCTAGATTAAAATAGAAACCTTATCAGATGGGTCACAGAAGTGGCAGAGTACATGGAACATTCCAAGAGTAAAATTAGAGAATGACTGATTACTATACATCATATCTCTTTAGATTATGTTTTTTTTATGGGAGGAATAATCCTTTCTGCTTGGTTAAGATCCAGTTTTGCTTCACCACTGGTGGAATCGGGGAGGGAAGGAAGGAAGTTCTCAATCAGCCAAAAGATGGAGGGGGACCATCCTTAGCTCATAGCTCAGATCTTACATTAAATCATAGCTTAAAAGTCCAAGAAGCGATCACATCATTTTTTAAAATTCAAAATATACTTTATTTATAGGAAGTAGAAATAATCATACAACTGAGAACTATATCACTGTGTCAGTCCCCATTTACAATTAGAAAATTTCAAATTGGATAACTATTATGCATGGCAGATGACAAGAAACATTTGAATACTGTACATTTAAACAACAGTTATTGTAGAATCAATAGTGATCATATGATCAAATTTGATTTAATGACTGGAAGAGGAATAGTGTGCAAATCCAAGGCTCTTGTGCTAAACTTTCAAAAGGGAAACTTTGTTAAAATGAGAAACATTGTTAGAAAAAAACTGAAAGGAGCAGCTACAAAAGTAAAAAATGTCCAAGAGGTGTGGTCATTGTTAAAAAATACCATTCTAGAAGCACAGTCTAGCTGTATTCCACACATTAAGAAAGGTGGAAAGAAGGCAAAACGATTATCGGCATGGTTAAAAGGGGAGGTGAAAGAAGCTATTTTAGCCAAAAGATCTTCATTCAAAAATTGGAAGAAGGATCCAACAGAAGAAAATAGGATAAAGCATAAACATTGGCAAGTTAAATGTAAGACATTGATAAGACACGCTAAGAGAGAATTTGAAAAGAAGTTGGCTGTAGAGGCAAAAACTCACAGTAAAAACTTTTTAAAATATATCCGAAGCAGAAAGCCTGTGAGGGAGTCAGTTGGACCGTTAGATGATCGAGGGGTAAAGGGGCACATAGAGAAGATAAGGCCATCGCAGAAAGATTAAATGATTTCTTTGCTTAGGTGTTTATTGAAGAGGATGTTGGGGAGGTACCTGTAATGGAGAAGGTTTTCATGGGTAATGATTCAGATGGACTGAATCAAATCACGGTGAACCTAGAAGATGTGGTAGGCCTGATTGACAAACTGAAGAGTAGTAAATCACCTGGACCGGATGGTATACACCCTAGAGTTCTGAAGGAACTAAAAAATGAAATTTCAGACCTATTAGTAAAAATTTGTAACCTATCATTAAAATCATCTATTGTACCTGAAGATTGGAGGATAGCAAATGTAACCCCAATATTTAAAAAGGGCTCCAGGAGTGATCCGGGAAACTACAGACCAGTTAGCCTGACTTCAGTGCCAGGAAAAATAGTGGAAAGTGTTCTAAACATCAAAATCACAGAACATATAGAAAGACATGGTTTAATGGAACAAAGTCAGCATGGCTTTACCCATGGATTTTGGATGGCGTTTGACAAAGTTCCTCATGAGAGGCTTCTAGGAAAAGTAAAAAGTCATGGGATAGGTGGCGATGTCCTTTCTTGGATTGCAAACTGGCTAAAAGAAGGAAACAGAGAGTAAGATTAAATGGACAATTTTCTCAGTGGAAGGGAGTGGACAGTGGCGTGCCTCAGGGATCTGTATTGGGACCCTTACTTTTCAATATATTTATAAATGATCTGGAAAGAAATATGATGAGTGAGATAATCAAATTTGCAGATGACACAAAATTGTTCAGAGTAGTTAAATCACAAGCAGATTGTGATAAATTGCAGGAAGACCTTGTGAGACTGGAAAATTGGGCATCCAAATGGCAGATGAAATTTAATGTGGATAAGTGCAAGGTGATGCATATAGGGAAAAATAACCCATGCTATAATTACACAATGTTGGGTTCCATATTAGGTGCTACAACCCAAGAAAGAGATCTAGGCATCATAGTGGATAACACATTGAAATCGTCGGTTCAGTGTGCTGCGGCAGTCAAAAAAGTAAACAGAATGTTTGGAATTATTAGAAAGGGAATGGTGAATAAAATGGAAAATGTCATAATGCCTCTGTATCGCTCCATGGTGAGACCGCACCTTGAATACTGTGTACTATTCTGGTCGCCACATCTCAAAAAAGATATAATTGCGATGGAGAAGGTACAGAAAAGGGCTACCAAAATGATAAGGGGAATGGAACAGCTCCCCTATGAGGAAAGACTAAAGAGGTTAGGACTTTTCAGCTTGGAGAAGAGACGGCTGAGGGGGGATATGATAGAGATGTTTAAAACCATGAGAGGTCTAGAACGGGTAGATGTGAATCGGTTATTTACTCTTTCGGATAGTAGAAAGACTAGGGGGCACTCCATGAAGTTAGCATGGGGCACATTTAAAACTAATCGCAGAAAGTTCTTTTTTACTCAACGTACAATTAAACTCTGGAATTTGTTGCCAGAAGATGTGGTTCTTGCCATTAGTATAGCTGTGTTTAAAAAAGGATTGGATAAGTTCTTGGAGGAGAAGTCCATTACCTGATATTAAGTTCACGTAGGGGGTAATTTTCAAAGGAGTTACGTGCATAAATGTAACTACTATTGTAGCAATTTTCAAAAGCCATTTACTCATGTAAAGTGCACTTATGCGAGTAAATCCTATGGACGATTCAATGGCATATATTGTAGCAATTTTCAAAAGCTCACTTACTCGAGTAAAGTGCATTTACATGCGTAAAACCCAATTTTACGCATGTAAATGCTTTTTAAAATCAGACCCTTAGAGAATAGCCACTGCCATTAGCAATGGTAACATGGAATAGACTTAGTTTTTGGGTACTTGCCAGGTTCTTGTGGCCTGGATTGGCCACTGTTGGAAACAGGATGCTGGGCTTGATGGACCCTTGGTCTGACCCAGTATGGCATTTTCTTATGTTCTTATGTTTATTCCTCATCTTTCTCCTCCTTCTCCTCATGTCTGTCCATTTGTCTGACCTTTGTGGATCCGCTTGTAACAGTTTCCCATTTGTCCTAACCCAGCATCCTCCAGGTTGTAATAAGGAAGAATCAAAATCTGAGGTATCTTACTGATAGAATACCACTCACAATATGCCTTGGACTGTTGTTAGAAAGTACAAAAAGTTGACCTGCCAGACAATCTTGCATAAATCACATCTGTTATTTCCTTCGTTCAGATTGACATTTCACTGGCAACAATACAAATCAGTTCCTTCTTGTATGAGGGCTCTCATACACATACAGAAGGAATTATACTTAGACTTGCACCACTGTAAAGCAATTACTTTAAACTTCCTTTAGGGTTCTTATGGTACTCTTCCCTTGAGCAACCTTGAGCAAGCTTTAGAGAGAGTATGCTCACATGCAGGCCGTTGCGCTGGCTGCAGGGCACGATTTAACCCATGATTAGACGCTCGTTTTAGATACGTATCCATAACCTCTAATGCAAAACAGGGGTTAGCAGGCATTAATTTTGTAGGAGCCTGTATTGCTTTGGTATGCTGGAGTGGTAGCTTCAGGCTTTCCACAGTCCTTTTGACTGTGCTTTGCGCATCTGGCTGCTCTTCCATTCTGTGTAGAAAGGGGCCTGTCCCTTCCAGCCTGACTCTGCAGTTGGCTTTTGACTTTGTGGAACTACATAAACCCCCAAGTCCCATCTATGAGGCCATACTACGTTTGTTCTCACATTGGTCCTTTTCAAATCTAGAGCTCCCCCTGCTACTCCAATATGCTGTGTTCTATGCATCTATATCCTTCTGAGACTACATTACCCAAAACACCCTTGTTTAAAGTTATACAGTCCTTTTTTTGCATTTCCCATTTTCTCCCTATAGAGCTTACTAGAACTCTGACAGACCATTTGCTCAGGCTTATCGGGATAATTTTGCATGTGTGATATGCTCATTTTTGTTGCTCCTCAGGCTGATTCTGATTTAGTTGTGAGAAATAAGCTCCAAAGAATGGTGGTAAGGTCAGTGATCATATTAGTTACCACAAGTACTATGAATAAGGAGGTCTTTTCAGGCCAAAAGGAACTAGATTATACCATCTTCAGAAGAAGGTATTTTTTGCGCAGATTGGTAATAGTATGGAACATTTTGCCAATGAAGATACCCATGGCAGTGACATTAAATAATGTTTATAGTAAATTGGATACACTCCAAACATCTATGCACAGTGTCTGACTAACAATAATGCAATGTTATGTTATAAGGAATAACCGGCCATCATATAGAGAACCAATGCTAGGCTACAAGCCACCTTTAACCATCAGTAACACTGAAGTACAATCATCAGTTATAAATGTTCATGATTTTTTTTGTTTTAGTTTATAATGTTAATAATAAAAGTTTTTGGCCACAGAACCAATTCCCCAGGGCAGAACGTATTATTTCAGCAGCCAGAGTTAGTTGCAGGGATTGTCCACTTCTTATTGTCAAACCTAACACACCAGGCTTGTTTCAACCGATGCTTCTAAACATGAAATTGGGACACATTTTTGGAGGAAAAAAGTGATCAATGGGTCTGATGAAAAGTGATGAGAGCTGCTAAATGTGTAGTCAGGAAGGAATCTTTTCTCACTGTGCTGCAGAATTAGTTACAAATACACTGTATATTGTTTCATTCTACCTTCCCCTGGATTACCATGTAGAGAGAGCTATTAGGAAATTAGAAGATTGAATTTGACGGGACTCTAATGTCCTTTAACCTAGCTATTTAAAAAATGTTAATTGTAGGTCAGCAGAACACAAGAGAATTAAGTGTCCGCTTGTTCCCCTGAGGCCTCTGCACAGAACATATTTAAAATGCTTCATTAACAATTATGCTTAAAAAATGATATCACTGCAAAGTTTTTCCTCCAAAGTGGGTAGAACAGCTTTTTTTGTCTAGGGCAGGGTGGCCAACTCTGGTCCACAAGAACCACAAACAGGCCTGATTTGTACACTGGGCTCTCAAAAAAAAAAAAAAAAAAGCCTTAAGAGCTATGCGGCTATTACAGCATGCAGTAGTGCATTTTAACTGGAACGAGTCGGGCAGCACTTATATCGCCTGTCCTAGCAAACTTGCACTGGCTCCCCATAAACTGGAGGATCCAATTTAAAGCAGGGGTGACAGATTTCAAGTTAATATAGGGAGAGAATCCCTGTGCATTATCTACGAGCTTAAAAAACAAAAAATTGCGTGCCACGACAAACTCTCAGATCACAGGATGTCAATTTAATTTGGGTACCTTCATTGTGGGAATTTAGATTGCAAACTGCACGAGCAAGAGCCTTTTCATATGTGGCCTCATTAATAGGGAATGCATTACCAAGAGAGGTGTGTTTTAGTCAGGACATCATTATTTATCGATGCTTTTAATATGTGATGCTGTTTTAATTCATGCTATTTATGTCATTTAAATGCTATAAGTATTGTCTTTTAATGATCTTATAGGCACAGTATTCTGTGCTCTACATCGATCGAATTTTGGAGATGGTGATACGAAATGTCAAATAAATAAATAAATAAATAAATAAATAGATACATTTTCAGGATATCCATCATGAATATGCGTGCGATATATTTGCATACATTGGAGACAGTGCATGAAAATCTCTCTCCTGAATATTCATTGTGGTTATCTTGAAAACCAGTCCTGTTTGCGGCTCTTGAGGACGAGAATTGGCCACCCCTGACTAGGACATTAGAAGAAGAAGAAGAAGAAGAAAAGAAGAAGCATCCAGTACAGACATTGCCATTGAATAAAGAAAATGATTTGGCTGATGGTCGATTAGTTGGGTATAATGTTGGCAATTTATTTATTTATTTATTTATTTTTAGTTTTTATAAACCGACGTTCCTGTATAAAATACATATCACACCGGTGTACAGTGAAATAAAAACTGTCGCCACGTGGGTGGCTTACATTGTAACAAATAACATTTAAATAACAATATAAATACATTTAACATTTTAACAGATACAGTGAAGATGACAATGACAATGCATATCCCATACATGCGTCATAAATGAAGTCCCAAATAAAAACCCCAGCTGGATAATTTCGATATTCAGGACTATTGTAATTGACATCCAGGAGTCCCAAATAAACAGACAAGAGTCTTATATTAATAGACTTGCCCATTAGGAGAGGTACAACATTGCTGCCAGAAAGCAATGCTAGAGGCTTTATCTGTAGTCCCACAGCCCAACTTCTAGTTAGCTGTGTAATTTTATAATCAGTCATAAAAAAGGCAAAATGAATCCCTTGTCTTGTGTACTTAAACTGTCTACCTCCCCCACTAACCTGCACCACTCTTCCCTAGCTTCTAGAAATGGCAATATAACATCATTACCTAGAGTGGAAATAAGACCACACTTTTTGCTTATACAATTTTCATACCAACTTACCAAAAGAGCATAACAACCAAAACTGCTACAATCTAATCCTAAACTTCACCAGCCTAAGAGGTACCATATTACACCAACATCTATTCCATTTAGTGCCAAACCTTTACTGGAAGTGGCACTCCAATGTATGAGATGGATATACAGTCTTTACAAATAACTAGGCATATACAAAGGCAAAATTTTGTTTTGGTATGTTAAATTATTTTGAAAGTCACCTCCATTTGTTTGGTTTGTTTCATTTTATTCATTCATTTGTTTATCATTAAAGTCTATGGGGGAAGCACTGTAGCCTATTATGGACTCCAAAACTGGGGTTTTCTCATAAATTCTAATGAAACTTGTGGGAAAACATCATTAGAACGGAGAACGAACTCTAAGGCAAATAGACTGGCAAAGTGGCACAAAAAATGGCATGAAGAGCCTAAGGCATCATAAAGCAACAAAGAGATGCCAGCAGTTGCAGGAGTTCTCCAAGGCACCATCAGAGGAGCAAAGAAGCAGCAAGAGTGGGAAGAATACCCTAAGGCTTCAAAAGAGGGTACCAACAAGAATGGTATGAACCCTTGAAGGTAGCATGAGAGGCAAAGTCACACCAAGAGTGGCATCAACATCCTAAAACACCATAAAGGGGGAAACAAAGCAGAAAAGGTGGCAGGAAATCCCCAAGGCACCAATAAAGGTACAGAGAAGAACAATGAATGACATAACACACCAAGGCACAATGAGAAGTACAAAGGATCTCCCACAATGGCAAGAGCACTCCAAAGTGTAGAGTCTGAGTTATGTCAACAAAGAGGGCAATAGCCAGACTCTCATGGTGCAAAGTCTGTGAATGACAGCAAAGCTGAGTAGAAGAAAGACTTCTATGGTGTAGGATAAAGGGGTATAACAGCAAGGCAGAGTGACATGGATGATGTCTGTCTTCCTGCTGAAGCAGTTGTCACTTGTCAGATTTAATGCAAGAGTTTGATCTTTCATTGGTATCATATCTAGGGATGTGCAATCATTTTTCCTGAATTAGGCAATGTCAACAAAACTGCCTAATTCGGAATGGTTCGGGAGAACCGAAAAATGATTTTTTCTGAAATTTCGGAAACAATTCATTTTTTAGTTAGTGCACGCTAACTCCCGATAGTGCGTGCTAACTCTGCCAGGTTAGTGCGCACTATCGGGAATTAGCATGCACTAATGAGAGTTAGTGCCCACTAACTCCCAATAGTGCGCACTAACCTGAAAATCAGGGCCTCCGAAAAAAAACCCTCGAACCACAGGAAAAATGAAATTCCCGCGGAGGGTGGCCCCGAAACAAAGACCAACACGAAATGTTTACCCAAAGCACATCTCTCTAATCATATCTATGACATAAGCTTTCATTAAATTCCCTACTTGAAACTAATCTTGTTGCTGGGTGGAATTTTGGGGTTCTTGTGAAATTTACTTTCTGATTGAAACTTTTGTCACAATCAGAGCATGACAATAGTCCCTATTCAGTGTGACTTTCATGGTAATTTGTGAGGTTTGCTTTGTTAAGAAAGCTTTTTCCCACATTCTGTGCTGAATACAATCTCTTCACTTTGTTGATTTTTTGGTATTACATTAGTTCTCTTCCTACTGAAAGCTTTCCCACAATTCAGAACATGTAAAAGGTCTCTCCTATGCATGTTTTATGTTATGCTAACATTTTTTCCTTCTGACTGAGTGTTTTGCTATAGTCTATATATGTATATTATCTGTCTTTAGTAATAGATCTCTGCTGTGATTTGGGTTAAAAGATCCCTGAGCAATATCACACATTCATCATGTACACATTTTTCTTCTATTTTGTGATTTCTCTGCTTTTCCCTTGTGTGTGTGATATAACTGGCACATTGCTCATACATAAAAGAATACTCAGCTGAATTTCCAGTTGAATTTCCTTACTTCTTTTCTGAGGTATATTTATTTATTCCTGCACTTTTGTTTCGCGGTCAGGAAGAAGTATCCCCTCTGTGTCTATCTAATAATATGTTGTTCTCCCCCAGATTCTCACTGAGCTCCTAGTTATGCCTGTATTACTGTTTCTAGGGTTTATCTTTTTCTGAGAGTGACATGGAATAAACAAACACAGGGAATCCTTAGTGGCTAAAGGATAGAACAGTGTAATACTCTAAGGTGTAAAAAATTCTACAAAACAAAATAAAATATAATACAATTATGCTTGCAGTGCAGCCTCAATGGACCACTTAGGTTTTTTTCTGCAATCATTTATTGCTACTGTGCATTAGAACCAGAAAAATCAAGGGAGGAATAAGTTGTATTTTTTCTTGATTTAAAATTATTTCTTTGTAAGTACAAAACACCCTAGTATAACCAAAGAAAAATGAAGGGTGTGAGAAATAGGCTGGGAACCTACAGATATATATATAAAAAAAAAAGTAAGATAGTGCACAAGAAATGAGATGAGCTGGGAGGAGAAACTTGTATCTTTTTCTTTTAATTTTATTTTGGCGTCAAAACAACTCAGCATAATCAAGAAAGACGTCGGGTGGAAGAACTAGGATGGAATCCAAGGCGACAACAACAAGAAGACATCAAAATTCCCAAGGTGTAGCACCAGGGGCATGGCAGATAGACAGATCAGCAGCAAGACCCCATAGTCGTACAGCTAAGGCATGGCAGCTGGGCAAAGCAGCAAAACACCTCAAAGTAGAACAGATGGGGCATGGCAGCTAAGACAATTGGCAGCAAGAACTCCAAGGGAGTACAAGTAGGTTATGGCAGCTACGATGAGTGGTAGGAAGACCCCCATGGTGGTACAGCTGTGGCATGGCAAGTAGGCAGAAAAGCAGCAAGATCCCTTAGGTGGTATATTTGGGGTATGACAGGTAGGTATTGTGGCAACAAGAATTGGGAATTCTCATTTCTTTTTTTTCCCCCCATTTTTTGGGGGTTGTTTTTGCAATGTTTATTTAATTTTTTTTAAACTAAGGAAATATAATAAAGTTTACATGAAATTCGTGGAGAAAAAGCCCCGCCTCCAAAAAAACAAACAAACACATTTTTCCCCCTTCCCACCTTTGTCATTATTATCTGTCTCCCCCATCACTGCTACTGACTAATCCTCCAAAATTCTCTTCACCTACTAGCTATTCAATTTCTGATTCATGGAGTCCCAGACCAGATTCTTCCTACTGCCTCCATTTTTTCAGAAGTTGTAACTAATGTAGAGGAACATGCAGATAATTTTGGCTGTAACACTTCTGCTCCAATCCATGCCCCTGACCTACTGCTCTCAGCTTTGGATGGCTCTCCCACTGTTTTCCTCTTCTCCAAAATGAGAGAGAGAGTGACGGGGGACAATGATACAAGTTCTCCAAAATTTCACTTGCTTCTGACATGAGCTGCTTTCCACTACTTCCATTCTACAGATGAAAAAGTCCTTTTCAGTTTAGGGGCAGAAACTGCCTTTTTAAATTATTGTTATTAGACGGGACTGGCTCTCCAGCAAATCCTTTTTCCCTGCCAAGGCTACCATTCCCTCCTCTGCCTTTTTCTCACAATAGCATGATGGAATTTGAAGCATCCACTGGGATTTGAATATCACAAAGGAATTTATTTATTGATACTATGCCACCACTCACAGTACCACTCTTCTGTGTGCATAAGTGTCTGTTAAAACACACACACACACATATACACAGAGTGTATATGTGTGTTGTGCATTGCTGACTGATTCCTTTTCTACACACAAAAATCTGTTAGAAAGTAGAAAGTTAAACAGTTTGAAAAAGGCAGGCAGCCTATCAAGATTACCCTTAATCTTAATTTGTCAGTGTGCTAACCTCACGCCACTGCATTAGATAGAGACACAAGCACTGTACATCTCCACACTCTTACCCTCCTTCAGTGAACAGAGAAAGTTCAGTACTACTGCCTCTATTTTTCTATCACAGTAAGTGAGATCACTGCAGCAGAGAAGATCAGAAAAAGCTCCTTTTAATAGTGCCAAATTAAACTTTATTAAAGCATTTTTTGAATTGTGGGAGAGCTTCTCACATGAGATCCTTCTCTAGCAACTGTTAGATATGAAACAGAGACTTTCTTGGACATGCTCAGACCTTTCAGTGAAAGGATGTTAGCGTCACTTGATCCAGATAGCAGCTATACATTAATTAAAAATGTTGTATCTGTGGACCCTTGAGCTGAGACAGGATTGGCTCTACCTGCAGAGAAATGCTCTGCAGGTTCCCACTGTCGGCAGGCAGTCCCAGGCAAACACCTTCACCTATACCTGCTCCCATGCCCCTCGGGTTGAGTCTATGGGCGCTGGGGCTGGCAGTACTTAGGTGGGTCTCTGCTGATGGCACAAGAGGTCCGTAGTAAGCTAGGTTATAGGCAGGTGGCAGTCAGGTGTATATGAGGTCCAAGCAGTGGTCAGAGGCAAGCAGCAGTCAGGCGTATCCGAGGTCCAGGCTGAGATCAAACCAGGTATCTGTCCAAGAGAAGAGAAAAGAGATGGATAGGCAGGGCAGGCAGGTGAGAACAAGAAAAAGCGGGCAATATGGATGGAGCAAACAGGGATGAAGAAGAAAAACATGCTGGACGAAGACTGAAGACAAGCTGGGCGAAGATGTGAATGCTGGAAGCAGCACACACTACTAGGAAGTAGTTGGACACGTTGCTGAAAAGGTGAGGGAGAGACAGCAAGGGCCTTTTTTAGGTCTGAGCATGTGATATCATCAAGTGGCAACGCTGGGCTTTTCCCGCCATGAACCCTTTAAGTAGGAGCATGGCTTGATGGAGTCAGTGGCGTCCTGCCGTGTGGAGTACCGGTGGTGCCTTACTGGGTTGGAACATGGAGTCCCATCACGAGGAGGACTAGAGCTGCCCGGGTATATCGGGAGCCAGCGGGAGTGACCCAGCCAGGATGGTGAGTGTGGTAGTTCACAGGAGCAGCTTTTGGAATGCCAAGTGTAACAAAAAAGATGCTTCACACTGATGATTTGTACTCTGTTTGGAATCCTTGCCAACTTGTGCTGCATCAGCAACAAAGAGACTGTGATATCACACTGGCAAGAGTTGGTTGCTATAGTAACCAGTTTTCTACACAAGTTGTTTATTTGCTCAACACAGCCATAGACTTAAATGGGCCATGAATGGGAAACTTAAATGAGATGAACATTTTTGTTTAAATTCATGGATCCCCTCCATTCATTTCAGGGGTCCTCAAAAAAAAATGAAAATGGACTTGTTTGTTGAATTTTACCCATTCATTTCAAACAAATGCACATCCCAAAAGTAACCACCGTGTCATGCAGTTACTTGCTCTTCTTATTACTCTTGCCTCAGCTCTCCCATATGTGCATATGGACCTTTTTATACACCCAGTCCCTTCTTAGACCTCGGTCTAGGTCCAAAACTGCAATGCTATGAATGGGTCCAAATGCTATCTGTGTGCCAGGGCCTGAGCCCCCATGCCTTAATAAGCCCAGATGCTGTCTATGGCTCAGTGCTTGGGTTACACCAATCCAGGTGCTCCCTGTTTTCAGCACCTGAGTGCCTTTTCTTTTTTGCTACCCTCTCCTTTCTGCCAGCAAGGTCCCACTACCAAGAAGGCCCAGAAGTACCTTACTAGGCCCAGCATCACTGACTTCTAACCTTGGCTAGACTGCCTTTCCCCCATGAGATCCATTAGAGGCATTTAGATGGATAACTTACTAATTATCTGGATAAATGAATATTTGGGCACTTATCCAGTTAATGTTTAGCCAGATATCTTATTATCTGAATACAATTTAGTTGGATAACTTTGGGGCATTTCAGGGAGGAGTTACATTAATTAGATAAGTTATCCAACTAACTTTGTTATTCAGACTTAGACCTAGATGTATCATTTTGCTATAAATTTCACAAGAATAGCACCAGCGATAAAAATTGGGTGTGGTTAGGTTAATTTTTAAAATAGCGCAACGCATATTTTGCCACTTCGCATAGGTATTTTAATGAACACTGTGTTGTGGCTTCCTGCGGTGAGTTGCTGTTAAGGTTCCACAATCGGTTTTACCTCTCCCTCTCGGGCTGACGCAGTTTGGTCGACAGGGTTGTTCTCGGCTAGGTTGTTCTCTGGGGTTTTGGCGTTGCTAGGGAATTGCCAAAACTTGACGCTGTGTGTGCGACGTCATCACGTGCGCATGCGACATCATCGTAATCAAGTGCGACGTCATCACGTGCTCGCACATAGTCCGGTTAATTAGAATGTCTTATTGGGTTCTCACGTTTATATGCGGTGTTTATTGGAGAGGATGCCAGAAGGAGTCCATCGAACCTTTCCCTGAGCTGCTCGAGCTACACGTCATGATCGGAGGACTATATAGGAGTCCCAACGAGGCATCTGCGTTCCCTTGGCAACAGAAATCAACTGTAAGAGAATCGTATTGACTTTTATGTTTGCCAAACTGTTATCTTTATTGTTTTATTTATATTAATGCTACGGTCTCAGTTTAGTTAATTCATTAATTAATGTTTAAGCAATAGTATTACTAGATTCTTCATTCTAAATGGTTTGTGGACTTGTGTAAATTGCTTATTCAGAAATTAACCATTTCCTGCTCTCATCTGATACACTGCTGTATGGATTTCTGTTTTATCTCATCTGACATCCTGCTGTATGGATTTCTGATTTGTCTCGTCATTTAAACTTTGCTTGTTTGTTCTATCTTCAGCAATCAACTATTCGTTCCTAAGTTCTATTAAATACAAGTTATACTATTTGAACTGTTTCCTGTCTTGAACTGCCTCTCGACTATTCAATTCATATTGATCAGCTGACCCAAGGATCCACGTTCAGAACAGTTTGCCAAGGCCATGGATCCGGCAGATATATCTGGACTTCAAGCCATTCCTGGTATAGCCCAGCGGATTCAACAACAGAAACATTGTTTGGATCTTTTAGCAGCAACAGTTGAGCGGTTGGCCAGCCATCAAGATTCTTCTTCATCAGAGATTGCCTCATCTTCAGCTTCAAATTTGGTTCCTGGTCCAGCAGTTTCGATGCACTTGTCTGCACCACATTGTTTTGCAGGAGATGTGAAACAGGGTTGGAGTTTTTTAAATCACTGCTTAATAAGGTTTGCTTTACAGCCCATACAATTTCCAAATGATCAAATTATGATGACATATATAATCTCTTTGTTGGATGGTAAAGCTATGGTGTGGGCATCTCCAATTTGGGAATGAGGTGATCCATTACTTGGAAATTTACAGCAGTTTATTAAAACTTTTAAACAAGTGTTTGATGAACCTGCATGACAATCTACTGCAGCCACCAAAATTCTGAATTTACGACCAGGTCCACATTCATTAGTTGATTACATGGTAGAATTACATGGTAGAATTTCGTACCTTAGCTTCTGAACTAGGTTGGCAGGAAGACAGTCTGCATAGCATTTATTTAGAAGGGTTGTCTTCCCGAGTCAAGGATAAGCTTGCAGCTCAGGATCTTCCAGATAATCTTGAAGAATTAATTGACCTTACCGGACATATTGATCGAATTCAACAAAGAGTTCAAGACCTGTGACATTAGCTCCATCTTTCTCTCATCCCCTGGTTTAATCCTTTGATGTTCATACTAATTGAGTAGATGAACCTATGTAAATTGGCCGTAGTCCACTTACAACTGAGGAAAGAAGACGTCGCTGTACATTAGGATTATGTCTGTATTGTGGAGGAAAAGGTCATATGCTAGCTCAGTGCAAGGAACAACCAGGAAACTTCCAAGTCTAGGAATCTCTGGGGAGCTGATCCTAGGCTGTACGACTCCTGCTCCTCTATTTACTATACCAGGAACTTTGGAATATGCTGGAACTTCTTTTTCAATATTGGCTTTTGTGGACTCAGGTTCCGGAGGGAATTTTATTTTGGCAGATTTAGTCTGACGATTACAACTTCCTACTCTGCTTCATACACCACTGTTGCGGATATCATCTATCCACAGAACTCATCTACCTGGTCTTATAGAGGATAAAACTGTTCCTTTAATTTTACGTACTGAAGTGTTGCATGTGGAAGAGATTTCTTTTTATGTTTTGAATAAATCCATTCATCCTATAGTTTTGGGATTACCTTGGTTACAGAAACATTCTCCACTCATTTCGTGGGATAAATTACAAATAGCTGCATGGAGTAAAGATTGTTTCAATACTTGTTTGCATAAACAACCCAGACCATCTACTTGTTTACCTGACCGGTTCAAACCGAATATTCCATTATCTACTACTTCTTGGACACTGCCTCCACAATATATTGAATATTCAGATGTTTTCTCTAAGGAAAAGGCAGATCTACTTCCAGAACATAGGATTTTTGATTGTGCCATTGATCTTCTTCCTGGTTCCATTCCTCCTCATGGTAGGGTGTATCCATTATCCTTACCTGAGACACAAGCAATATCAAATATATTCAAGAAAATCCAGATAAAGGTTTTATCCATCCTTCGACTTCTCCTGTCACAAAGAAGGATGGTTCTCTTTGACCTTGTATAAACTATCATGGACTTAATTCTGTTACAAGAAGGGACAGATGCCCTCTACTATTAATTCCTGAACTGTTGGATCGTTTACAAGGAACTAAAGTTTTTACTAAACTTGATTTAAGAGGAGCTTACAATTTAGTATGAATTAAATTGGGAGATGAATGGAAAACTGCTTTTAATACTCACGATGGACATTATGAATATCTTGTTATGCCATTCGGATTATGTAATGCTCCAGCTGTTTTCAAGAATCTTATGAATGAAGTATTTAGTAGGGGTGTGCATTCGTTTTGAACTTATAGGTAAAACGCAACTTTTTTTTTTTTAACTTAAAAAAGTGATGAGGCGAAAACGAACGGATTTCCAACTTATTCAACATAGCTATGTTGAATACGTTGGAAATCGTGATTGTTGATCCTAAATAAAAATTTAAACCCTTCACCCTCCTTAATCCCCCCCCAAGACTTACCAAAACTCCCTGGTGGTCGAGCGGGGAGTCAGGACGCCATTTCTGAACTCCTTTGCGAGGAGCACGTGACGTCGGCGTCACGTAGGAGTGACGCCGATGTCACGTGATTCCCCGCGGGTTCGCTCCGGGACCCTCGTTGGACCCAAAAGGAACTTTTGGCCAGCTTGGGGGGGCCTCCTGACCCCCCCAAGCTGTCTTTTGGGACAGTTGCTTCCAGGAAATCAGCTCTCTCCTCTTTAAGATTAACCTAGTCATTAACAAAGACAAGACGGAATTCCTAATCATCTCTCATGATGAAAACCTCTTTACTAGAGAAACAACCTTTCACCCAAATGTTCAACCTCAGGTTGATAACCACTCTCTTCCTACCTTCCCTTCAACAATTCCTGATAACTTCAAAAATTCTTCATACGTAAGAGATTTAGGCACCCTCTTGGACAACCAGTTCAACTTTAAAAGATTTGTCAACAATACAACTAAAGAATGCTTTTTCAAATTACAAGTCCTTAAAAAACTTAAACCCCTTCTACACTTCTATGATTTCCGTTTGGTTCTTCAATCAATCTTACTCACTAAAATTGATTACTGTAACTCTTTGTTGCTCGGACTCCCTGCTGTAACTATAAAGCCACTACAAATGTTACAGAACTCAGCGGCCAGGATTTTGACAAATACAAAAAAGAGGGATCACATCACTCCGATCCTTTATAACCTCCACTGGCTCCCCATTAAATATAGAATCATCTACAATGTACTAACCATCATGCACAAAAACCTATATAATCTCGCCCCACTCGATCTCACTTTCCAGGTTCGCCCTAAATATTCCACCAGACCTTTGAGAAGAGCATACCTAGGTACCCTCTTCATCCCTCAAGTTAAAACATCGCTAAGAAAAAGGGCCTTTTCTACTGCAGGTCCATCTAACTGGAACACTCTCCCTCCTGACCTCCGACAAGAAACTTGCCCAATCTCCTTTAAGAAAAAACTTAAAACTTGGTTATTCAAGCTTGCTTTTCCAGAACCCTATGGTTAGCTTAAAGCTTTCTCTCCATCTCTCGCTATACTTCTCTGTTTATTTCTCTCACTTATATGGTTTGATCTGTTATTAGTCTCTCTCATTTAACCAGGTTCCCTATGAAGAGACCCTCAGTCACTCTTTTGACTTTTCCTTCATTACTATGTAATCCATTTCTTATTTACCTTGATTACTATGTAATTCAAATTGTATATTTTGTTTTTCTTCTCTTTGACTATGTTACTTAAAGTTGCTTAAATGTTCATTGTTCCATGTAATGCTGTCAGGCAAGTTATTGTTCTTTGTAAACCGGTTTGATTTGCATCTAATGTAGGAAGATCGGTATAAAAAAAACAAAAAATAAATAAATAAGATGCTCACTCTGCAAAGAAGCAAAGTGCACTTCTGATGCCAAATCAAAAAAGGATGCTTGCTGGCATATGTACTAATGTCTTCCCTTTTGTTTCCACAACTCTTGCCCTCCAAGCTGCCATTCTCAGCCAGGAAGCCCCACGGCCCAGCTGGGAAGCTCAAGGGACCAGCCAGGATGTCCCAGGGACCAGTCGTACATTACCACTGTTCAACAACCCCTTTCTTATTGATGCGCAGACCCAAGTAAGCCAGTGGCGTAGCCAGAATTGATTTTTTGGGTGGGCACAAGGTTAACATGGGTGGGCTATAGGCATGCAGGTCTACTAGTTGTTTTTTTACTGATAAATAATGCCAAATTATGCAGCATAGCATTCACATCTACGCCTAAGTATGAGGTTTACTTAATGATACAAACATAATTCACGGTGATTTGTGGTACTTTAGCCTTCTTATTATTACGATTTTATACACGGCTCCTACCTGTCCATAAATTTTGAGAGAGCGGTTGTGTTGCTTATATTTAAATTGCTAACATCTCAAAATATAGATATATATTTTTACCTTTGTTGTCTGATCTTTGTATTTTTCTAATCAGTTGGTCCTGGTCTCTTTTTCCCATTTTTTCCCTTATAGCTCATTTCCTAATTCCTTTTCAGTGTCTTTCTTCTATTACTGTCTTCTTCCCTTCCACACACACACACACACACACACACACACACACTTTCTCTCACAGACTCCCTCTCACACACTCAAGCTCTCACTCTCATATGCTCTCCCCCCCCCCCACAAGCTCACATTCAAGTTCTCACTTTCTCACCCCTCCCCAGGCTTATATTCTTATGCACACACAGACGCACATCCAGGCACCCATTCTCACCCACACACATAAACCCAGACTCCCATTCTCACCCACAAACCCATGCTCCCAGTCTCACCCACACATATTCAAGCTCCCATTCTCATCCATACATATACACATTTAAGGTACTATTTTCACCCACACATACACACATTCAAGCACATATTCAAGCTTCCATTCTCACCCACCCACACAAACCCAGGCTCTCATTCTCACCCATATATACACACATTCAAGCTCCCATTCTCACCCACCCACAAACCCAGGCTCCCATTCTCAACCACACATACACACATTCGAGCTCCCATTCACCCACATATTCAAGCTTCCATTCTCACCCACATACACACCCAGGCTCCAGTTTTCACCCACACACACTCCCATTCTCATCCACACATACACATTCAAGCACGTGCACAGCTTCCGCTTTCTCCCCCAGAGCAGGAAGATCAGCTGCCTCTCCTGCTGCCACCGGACTCCTGCTATCTTCGGGCGTCCGAACTTCCTGTCGGGGGGGGGGGGGGGAGCGGAAGCACAGCGCACAACGTCCGCTTCCTCCCGAAGATAGCAGGAGGCCGGTGGCAGCAGGAGAGGCAGCTGATCTTCCTGCTCTGGGGGAGAAAGCGGAAGCTGTGCGCGGCGCTTCCGCTCCCCCAAACAGGAAGTTCGGCAGGCTGTTTGGCCCGAAGATAGCAGGAGAACGGGTGGCAGCAGGAGAGGCAGCTGATCTTCCTGCATTGGGGGGAGGAAGCGGAAGCTGCGCGCGGCGCAAGACTGGTTGGCCATACGGCCGCAGCAGTGCTTCCCCATGTGTGCGGTGATGGCGCGCGAGGCGTGGGTTCTCTTGTTCGCTGTCGCGGGGATGGGATCCCGCGACAGCCTTGCAGTTCCGGTGCCAGTTGGGTGGGCCTGGGTCTAAGTTGGGTGGGCACCTGCCCACCCAGGCCCACCCGTGGCTACGCCACTGAAGTAAGCTAGGAGGAGGAGGAGAAGCAGCAGCAGCTACAGCGTCACCACCAATTTGTCATGCTGGACCCCTTGGGCTCACCAAGCATGCTTGATTTGTCCCTGAACCTCGAGGAATTGATGCAGGAAGGGAGCCAGGAGTGGGAGCCTACAGACACATATCCATGAGCCAGCACACCACTATGACAGGCACCAGCACCATGCCCTCAGCAGGAAGAGCCTACAAGCTGGCTAATGCCCATTTTGCAGTGACAGTTACTGATACCAGAACCAGCACCAACACCGGTACCTGCAGCACTGACACCGGAACCTGCAGCACCGACACCAGAAACTGCAGTACTGAGGCATGTTGTTGAGATTAGGCATATACATGCAGAGCTATGGGCCTTGAGGAGGTCTGTAAACTAGCAGAATTGGATCCTGCAGCAGGATACAATAGCAAACATACAAAATATCAATACACTGGTTGCTGCCATCAGCAACATGATAAATGTGCTTACACAAATCCTCCAAAGGATGTCAGAGCAGCCATTGGAGTCTTATGCTGTCTCTGTGGAGTCAACACCCCGCAGCAGGCCCCCCAAAGTCACCCCCCCCCCCAAAGGCAAGCCACGACAGAACCACCTGCCTTACAAGCCCCAAGAATAAAATTTGTGTGAGAAGCCTGGCCCGGCCTCACAACAGAGTTGCTGTGCTGTCTAGATGGGAGAAGACAGCTAGATCTGGCCTCACAACAGAGTTCCTGTGCTGTCTAGATGGAAGAAGACAGCTGGGATGAGCCCCAGCATGCAGAACGGATAGTGTACTCTCAACCATTTTCATTCAGCATACTAAGAAGGCCTCCTCAATGCTCTGCATGTATTCCAGCTTCCTTTAACTCCCCTCCATTCTGTGTGCACCTGCTGCCTCTTGTCATCATGTCTCATCTCCTACTCAATGCTGCTGGTATCTCGTCTCAGCTCCTGAAACTGCTGCCTCCATGCTGCTGGTTCTTCTCCTGGGCCTCCTGTTGCATCCATGCTGCTGGTTCTCCTCCTGAGCCTCCTACTGCATCCATGCTGTTGGTTGTCCTCCTGGACCTCTTGCCTTCATGCTGCTGGATCGTCTGTTGCCCCTGCTGCATCCATGCTGTACTTTATTGTCCTGGTCCTCCTGCCTTCATGCTAAACTGTTTGGTCTTGGTCCTGCTACCTTCATGCTAAAATGTTGCTGCTTGCCCCTTAGGCTGTCCCCTTGAGTGCACTCTTTCAACATGGACTGTCTGGGGCATTTGGGTTTACAGCACATAGTTGTGCTGCTGTAACTTCTAATATTACAGCCATACTGCAGTTATTGGGGTGCCACTTCCTCTTTCTGTGTTCTTAGTTGTAATCATGATTGTGCATTAAGGATAAGATGCTAAGTAGAGATGTGATTAGGCCAAAACTTTTGGTTTGGCCTTCGTTATTGGCCCGCTGCGGGAAATTTCGTTTTCCCGCAATTCGGGACGATTTTTTTCGGCTGCCCCGAAAAAAACCCCCAAACCTTCAAATTCAATTACCTACAAACCCCCCACCCTCCCGACCTCCTCGCCAAACTTGCCAAAAGTTCCTGGTGGTCCAGTGGGGTCCCGGGAGCGATTTCCCACTCTCAGGCCATTGGCTGCCAGTGGCCCTTTGCCCTTACCATGTGACAGGGGCTATCGGTGCCATTGGCCAGCCTCTGTCACATGGTAGGAGCAATGGACAGCCGGCGTCATCTTAAAAAATGGTGCTGGCCATCCATTGCTCCTATCATGTGACAGGGGCCAACCAATAGCACCGGTAGCCCCTGTCACATGGTAAGGGCAAAGAGCCACCGGCACCATTTTGATTACTGGCAGCCGACAGCCCAAGAGGGGGATATTGTTCCCGGGACCCCGCTGGACCACCAGGGACTTTTGGCAAGTCTTGGGGGGGGGGGAGGGTTGGGCAAGCCTTAGGGGGTTGGGACAGTGGGGGTTTGCAATTAATTAAATTTGAAGGGATTGGGTGGGTTTGGGGTTTTTTTTATGTGTCTTTTCTCCCCCCCAAAAAACCGATAAGAAAACCACACTAACTTTTGTGGGTTTTCCTTTCATTTCGTCAGCCCCCTGAAATGCAACAAAACAGGAAATATTGTCTTTATTTCTTATTTCATTGCAAACGAATGCACATCCCTAATGCTAAGCCTGTATATGTAATGATGCCATTTCAAAGTATTTCTGTACAGGTGCACACAGAATGTGCAATGTTTTGTGCTATTTCTTATCTTATTTATTTATTTGAAACTTTTTATATACCGGCATTAGTAAGCATACATCATACCGGTTCACATTGTAACTGAAAGCTGAAATTACAATCAACGGGGAGGGGAAACAGGGAGGAATATACATAGAGCAGAGGGCAATGAAATTAAAGCAATAAAACTGTAACAGGCTATTTACAGGTCTATATATAAAGGCTTAAAACAGGTTACTTACAGGAGTCTATATACAATAGGTTCAATTGAAGTATGGGCTGGTAGGGGGGGAGGGGGGATGAAGATTAATCTGGGTAGGCTTGTTGGAAGAGCCACGTTTTAAGTTTTTTTCTGAACTTGGAGTAACATGGCTCAAGCCTGAGCGTGGTAGGGAGGGCGTTCCATTGTTTGGGGCCTGCAATGGATAGTGCGCAATCTCTAGTAGAGGAGAGGTGGGCTTTTTTCAAAGGGGGAATGGAGAGGGTACCTTTGTAAATAAATAAATAAAAAAAGTTTCAAATAAATAAATTTCTTATCTTGTTCTTGCATGATGTGATTACCTAAGATATTAACTTTGTGTTTGTTAATAAAGTGGTCACTGTTTTCCAAAACAAACTTCCTCAGTTCCTTTCATTGTGTGCTTTTTGTGTTAACTTTTGAGATAATTAAAGGTTTGTCCTCCACATGACCATGCAAGCTAGAATGGACTAGAACATTTCTACTTTGCACTTATGTAGCAGCCTAGGCCATACCACACAAACCTCAAGGTATGTTGGTAAGGAAGACAGCCAGAGGTTACGATGAAGCTCATAACTGGGGCCTTCAACATTGCCTCCTGTGGCCTTCTTCACACACCATACTGTTAGCTAGCTCCTGCTTACATGGCCCTGTATGTGACATGCAGAGTTGCTTCATGGGCAACACTGAATCTTGTGTACATGTACAACATATGTGGCGGGAATTGGAAGTTAGTCATCCTCTCACAAGACTAGATATTCTTCCCCCTTTTAGGTGCCAGGAATAAAAGTGTGTGAATGCCTCCATTTGTAGCTTTCACTGTTAACCTAATATGATATGTACTTGCTAAGTGTACTGACACAGTGTCAGCTTCTGTGTGACAAGTGGGGAGGCGGAGTGAGATAGTAATGTGTGGTCCTCAATGTCTACAGGTGAATAGCAGAGGGTGTAGAGGCCTGGTGCTGGTGCTACAGACCTCGCACACTTCCACAGACTGCTTGCTACCCCTGTATTGGCATGGCTTGGGGGTCGGTAAAATACATGTAAGGTAAGGATGACCTTACAGTAGCATCCAAATCCTGAAGGCAGCCTACTACAGGGAGGATGGCAATCAGTCTATGGAAGTGTGCTTGCTCCCCTGCAACAGCCCTATACATTCAGTAGGGATGTGAATCGTTTTTTGACGATTTAAAATATCGTCCGATATATTTTAAATCGTCAAAAATCGTTAGAGCCGCGATACAAAAACAATTCCCCCGATTTATCGTCAAAAAATCGTAAATCAGGGGAAGGGGGAGGGGAAGGGGGAGGGCGGCAAACCGGCACACTAAAACAACCCTAAAACCCACCCCGACTCTTTAAAATAAATCCCCCACCCTCCCGAACCCCCCCAAAATGCCTTAAATTACCTGGGGTCCAGAGGAAGGGTCCCGGTGTGATCTTTTACTCTCGGACCCACAGGGACCCACAGGGACTTTTGGCCAGCTTGGGGGGGGCCTCCTGACCCCCACAAGACTTGCCAAAAGTCCAGCGGGGGTCCGGAATGATCTCCTACCGCGAATCGTTTTTCCATACAGAAAATGGCGTCGGCCATACACCGTATGGCCGGCACCATTTTGCGCCATTTTGCGCAAAATGGTGCCGGCCATTGGCGTATGGCCGGAGCCATTTTCCGTACGGAAAAACGATTCGCGGTAGGAGATCGCTCCCGGACCCCCGCGCTAACCTGAAACACGATTTTCCCTGAAATTTCGGGGAAAGCCCAATTGTTTTTCGGGTACTCTGATCCATGCCGAAATGGACAATTTCATTGAAATTTTCCAATTCAGCAAAAATGAATGCAAGGTGCGGTCTCACCATGGAGTGATATAGAGACATTATGACATTTTCCATTTTATTAACCATTCCCTTCCTAATAATTCCTAACATTCTGTTTGCTTTTTTGACTGCTGCAGCACACTGAGCCGACGATTTTAAAGTATTATCCACTATGATGCCTAGATCTTTTTCCTGGGCATCATAGTGGATAATACTTTAAAATCGTCGGCTCAGTGTGCTCCCAGGAAGCTGGGCATGACATCCGGTATGCACATTCGAGCATTGCAGACCATTTGCACATTTATGGAGTAGAGACCTTTCTGTTGCGGTACGTTTCCTCCTTCTGACAAGGTGGAATAATGGCCATGTGAGTGCAGTCGATTGCTCTAACAACACTGAGAAAGTGTGTGAAGGCATAAAACCCTCTCTTCAAGTCCATCAAGTCCTGCCTGTCATGAAGAAATTTTATGTAGCAAGGAATACGGTCAGTTACTGCTTCAATGACCTGGTTGAGACAGTGTGAGAAAGTGCTTTGGGACATTCTTCCCACCACCTCTACTGTGGTTTGAAAGGAGCCGCTTGTCGTGAAATGCAGGGCAGCAACATTTTGGTGAGGCCAGGCACAGCGTGGGACCTTTGGATGACTGGATCCAGGTCCTCTCGGATGTCTTCATATAATTCCAGAATTGCCCAAGAACTGAGCCAATATCTGCTAAGCACAAATTTCTCTGGCATGCCCAGCAAGAATGTTCGTGAAGGAAAGATTTGCTCTCTGTATCTCCTGCGCCGTGGCTGCCTGCATGCCGGACGGTGGCCCGCGCCCTGAATCCACAGGACCTGTGGCTCTGCCTGCACTGCTAGCACTTCCCTAGGAGGCCTTGGCTGTTCTTGAGGTTGTTCTGGGTCCATGTGTTGTCGTTTGTAGGGATGTGCAGAGGGACTGCATACGTTACATTTGGTATTCGTATTCGTCGGGGGCAGATACGTTGCATTCAGCAAGGGGGGGCCACCAATCTGTTCATGCGCTCCATTCTTATTCATTTCCCGGCTAAAATGTAATTAATTACAACCCCCACCCTCCTGAACCCCTCAAGGCTTGTCAAAACTCCCTGGTCCGGGAGCCATCTACTGCACTCATGACGTCGGCTGCTGGTATTCAAAATGGCACCATTGGTGCAATGGACAGTCGGTGCCATCTTGTGCTCCTACCATGTGACAGGGGCCGACCAATGGCACCGGTAGCCCCTGTGACATAGTAAGGGTAAAGGCTATCGGCGCCATTTTGAATACCGGCAGCCGACGGCCCGAGTGCAGGAGATGGCTCCGGACCTCCGCTGGCCCACCAGGGACTTTTGGCAAGTCTTGGGAGGGGTCAGGAGGGTGGGGGTTTTGTTTAAATTCGCTCCTTTAGACGGCCGAATAATTTGGTGAAGATTTGTTGTATTCATGGGATTCACGATACATTTCGCTTCCCCACGAATACAACGAATATGGTTCTATATGTTGCGGATTTCCAATATGTTGCAAACGAATGCACACCCCTAGTTGTCTGCAGCGAGCCTGCCGAGGAATCCAGTATGTCTTCACAATTACACTTGCAAGAAACAATATGGCTTTAGGAAGGTAGAGCAGGTAAAAACAGGTGCTTTTATTGGACCAGAAAGGCCTAGAATGTGTGTCCGTGATCATAGCTTTTTTTATCATGTTCAATAGCACGATCCATGATATTGTATGAGATAATTACTTTTTCCACCGTAAAGCCCCTCAAAAAAGGTGTAGTTATTTCCAGCAATAAATCCTGTGATAATGTGCGATACTATATTGCACGCAGCGCTAGCAGACCCCAATTTCCATTAACCCCGCCCAAACTCCTCCCACTTGAATAATAATTTATGTTTTGCATATGCAATGTGCGATGCACTATTTATCACGTGTGCACGCCATAACGCCTTAATGTGTGTGTTAATGTCCTAACGCAATTTGAAAAATGACCCTTTAAGTAGTTAACTTATCCAACTAAGGGCCTGATTTACTAAGTCTTTTCTCCCATTCTGTGACTAAGGGAAAAATACTTAGTAAATGAAGTCCTAATTATGGTTGTTCAAAAGAACTGTCATAAAATTAGCAGCTGCACTATTAAATACACCTCCAAAGTTAGCTGGCTATCCAGGCAGTGACTGAATATGTATCCCCTATGTAACCAACAGAAGGGAAAGAAGAAACAGAGCAGTTTAAAGAAAATATGTAGGAATAATACATACAGGACAAGTTTCTCCTACACAGAAAACTACTGATAAATTAGATAAATCAAAACACTCCAAAAGAACCCAAAGTTGAAAGCAAAATTAATTCTTTCCAATTTTAGCAGTAACTTGCAAAAGCAGTTTACACAGAGGATAGATAAATAGTTATTTTAAGGATTCCCTCCTGTACTTACTGGAAAGCTAATAGCTCATGTGTCAAAAGTCTGACATAATTTAAGAAATTAGTACAGCACATTACAAATATCTGTTATGCATAAACAGCCCTCATCTGACATTCTATATTTAGTGTTTGCTTTATTTCCAGTAGTCTGTACAGATGTTATGAAATCTAATTAATATAAAAATATTCAAAATATAAAAAAACCACATAGAAACCATCTCACATCAAAACCACACATAGCAAGTGGCAGATATCCACATATCTTCCATTCACAAAAAGGTTTACAATAGAAATTAAAAATCATTTCAATTTGAGGGACTTTAGAAAGCATTGCCATTTGTTCATCACTTCAAGCTATAAGGCTAATGAATTAATCTGTGGAATTTAATGCCGATCATTGGTTGTGTTGCGCATATTTTTACTACTGATGCGAATTAACTTGGAGTTCATTAGTATATTTAGAAAATTGTGTGAGAAATTTCTCATGTATTGCCATAGCCAGGAACTTTACATATTCCTGGCTCTAGCAATGCACATACTAGGCCCAGGAAGAAGCAGAGGGATTTACAAAGGCCTCACGACCAGTGTGAGCACCCCCGTTCTACCCCACAAGTGTTATCAAAATATCCTGGCACTCTTAGTGGCCTCAAACCTCTACCCTTTCACACACTGTATTCCAGCGTACCTTATATGTGAACCCACAAAACCAAAAACAATTGTTACACTGGTAATTAATTCATATGAATTACTCTCGCCAAATATATGTAGGCCCCTCACTCTAAGGGTCTGTCAAAATCATACAGACTCCTAATTAGGTATAGGGCCACCTTGCTTTAATTGTAAACTATTTAAATTTTTGAACTTTTTTGCAGTTTTTTCTTTTTTTAAAATGTCAAGCAAAATGATCACTACTGGGCATTAAATCACCGCTGTTCATAGCACAAAAGTATCAAAAGATATGAGAGGAACCGCAATACTCATCTGTTGCCAAATTTTGGCTGGTATCCCTCTCCCCACTATTTAAATTTTTGAACTTTTTTGCAGTTTTTTCTTTTTTTAAAATGTCAAGCAAAATGATCACTACTGGGCATTAAATCACCGCTGTTCATAGCACAAAAGTATCAAAAGATATGAGAGGAACCGCATTACTCATCTGTTGTGCTATGAACAGCGGTGATTTAATGCCCAGTAGTGATCATTTTGCTTGACATTTTAAAAAAAGAAAAAACTGCAAAAAAGTTCAAAATTTAAATAGTTTACAATTAAAGCAAGGTGGCCCTATACCTAATTAGGAGTCTGTATGATTTTGACAGACCCTTAGAGTGAGGGGCCTACATATATTTGGCGAGAGTAATTCATATGAATTAATTACCAGTGTAACAATTGTTTTTGGTTTTGTGGGTTCACTCTTAGTGGCCTCCCACCCATTCTCCGATCCCCTTGCCACCTCTAAGTATAAAATCCAAACACTATAAGGAAACCTTATCCTTTCCCGCCCCACAAAAAATATCTAGTAAATCCATATTAGAGGTTGACCACCACCCATCATCTCCATAAGCTTACCCTATTGAAGAGATGATCTTCCAGAAATAGGATTGATCCACAGGAGTTCATGCCCAATTCCCACCAGAATTTAAAATGATGCAGGCTGGTTGCAGAAATGTTTCGGACATGCTTAATGAAGCACCTGAGGTCAACAAATTCAATTTTAAAGACAAACACTGGCAGTACATGAGTGAATGTGGATCAATCTTGCACCTGGAAGACCACCCTTTCACAGAGGGTAAGCTTTTGGAGGTAGGGAGTAATAGAGATATAGATGGATTTGGGGGAATAAAGAGGTAGGGTGAGAAAGGCATATTAATAGGGTTTGGATTTTATATTTAGGGCCAACTAGGGTCTTGCGGTTGAGGATGGGGGGGGCCACTAAGATTACTAGGAAATGTGGATGATGCTTTGGGAGGTGAGGGATGCTCACATAGGTCATGAGGACTCTTTAAGTCTCCACAGTGGTTTTCACAAAACCCTACTTACCAGGTCTAAACAGAAAAATAACTACGTATTCCTCTTTGAGATGTAGTTATTTTCTTTAGCAAAAATGGGCCTGTGGAGCCCTTTTCACATGCCTATTTTTACAAAATACCACATTAATGAGCTGCTTTTCATGATTATGCAATGCAGCAGTTCATGAATGTGGCATTTGAGTGAACTTTCAGATGTAGGAGACTGAAGGTTTACTACAGTCAAGGTCACTTGTGCTCACAACCATGTCAACTGCATACTTGCCTCCTCTCTACTAAAGAAGCTCTAAGTTATACAGTTATAGGAGACAAAGATGTTTATTGGATGGATATGGCCGCAGCAAAAGTCAATTACATAAACAATTCAATCTTTAAATATTTTCTTAAATACCCATAGGGTGATCACGCCCTCGCCTGCTGGGCTGCAATTAATGAAAGCTCAATAAATAGCATGCTACTGCAACATTCTGTTGTGTGTCCCGGCCGCATTGGCACTGCGGCCGGGCCTGCTCACCTCGCGCTTCCTTTGACCAGGTCCGGGCACCCCTCCCTTGCTGCCACAGCTAGTTCACGGTATCCTCAGGCTCTCCACTCAGCATCCTCCTCGCAGGCCTCACGGCGGAGCTCCCATCGGGGCTCCACATCATCGGCGTCCTCGGCCACGCCCCTAGGTGCATATGCGGCCGACGTGCAGCCCTTTAAAGGGCCCAAGGCAGGAAAACCTGCGGGGGCACCTCCCAATGATGTCACGTAGACTTGCTATTTAAGGCGAGGCCCTGTCCCCAGGACCTCGCCTTGGCAATCGGGTCGACACCGTTGGTGTGCTAGTTTGCTCTGTTCCAAGTGTTCTCCTGTTCCAGCATCTCCGTGTTCCTGTGTCTTCCGTTCCCAGTGGCTCCATGTGTTCCTGTATCCTTCTCAGGTAGTACCTCTTCAGACTGACCTTTGGTACTGACCACTGCCTGCCTGACCATTCTCTTGTCTGCCATCTGGAACCAACCCTAGCTTGCCTTGACTACGCCCGGACTGATTCTGGAATTGACCCCTGCTTTGGCTGACTTCTCCTGGATTGATACTCTGGCTCTGACCCTTGCGCTTCACTTAGACACTCTCTTCTGGCCTAGTGTGACCATTAGACCAACCTGCTTGGAAACCAACAGCGGCTTCCACTTGGCTAGACCCACAGGTGCTGCCTGTCTTGCCTGGAGAACCTTCCTGAACTGTTGCCTCCCTGAAGTCTCCGGAGTTTCCAGTTCGGGTCTAGCCTATCCACTCTGCATCAGCTGCACACCCTTGCTCGTGGTGGGCACACCCCTCCACTACCTCTCCGGGAGACCACCAGAGGCCCACCTAAGTCCAGGCAGTCCGGGTAACCAAGGGCTCAACCTGCGGAAACCCCGGACTGTTATTGGTGAAACTCCAGTTAGCCTCTGCCTCCTTGCTTGCTCTACCTCCAGGTGGCAGGCGCTCTCTGCACCAGGCCAAGGGTCCACCTCCAGTGCAACATATCCTGCCATTGGGGATACAACCTTTTCCCTCCATTGATCCTGAAATTGATCCTTCCTTACTGGATTGAAGATCTTTGCGGTATAATTGCTTCTTGGTCCGTAAAAGAGCAATACTCATTAAGTATGCAGCAGAATCTGGGGTGGTGAGCAGGCCAGTCCCGGCCATCAAAGCCAAAGACTTCACAGGCAACTTTCTCCACTCTCACCCTCCCATGCAACATAGCACCAGGAATATTTTCTGCCTGACCAACTTTTCAACATAGCATGCCTCCTTAGGGAGGAACCACATGGCATGAACAATAAAATAGAGTGGAGTAGTTTATTATAATGAATTCAGTAGTCTGTTAGAAACGGATAATGGTTGATTACAGATGAACATTTTGATACGTAATGATGTGGCACAATATGAGTGGCTGAACATAGTTTAAATGGTCTAGCCTCTGCCAGAGTTGTAACAGTCCAATAGAATCTTTAGAAGAGATATGTTGTGAAATTTTGAGTAAATACATGATGATATTTGAAATGATAAATTATATAATGTTACAATGGAACTTATTTTAAGAATCATTATTTCAGACTCGCATTGCCCTGATGCAGCATTGGCGAAATGTTGACAATGTCGGTGACTTCAATAGCAGCTGATACAGCGCTGATCAAGTGTTACTATAAGAAGGCTTTCTGAAATTTTGGTGGAAAAGTCCATCAAGAAACCATTTCAGTAAGATAAGTGTGACAATCAGTATCTATCAGGCGATTTTGTTGCTGATATTGAAAAGTAAAATCTGGTTTTTGTCTTTGAGCTATGATTAGTGAAAGAAAAAAATGCATAGCCATACATAAATACAAAACACGAGAACCAGTTACAAAAGTAATTTTTTAATAAAATGGAAAATATAAAAACTTCTTGAAGAAGAAATAAAAAATGAGAGGTTTTTATAACTCATGACTGCAAACCTGATGGTATAAAACCGATTGGTACCAGTGCTGAAGTTTTTTTCCTCTCTATTACAAAGTATTATAATCACAGAATAGCAACTTCTTTTTGTTGCACCAGTCAGTTTTTTGTGTGGTTAATAAGATACTGGTGTATCCCTTTGTTTTTGAGCAAAATATGTGCTTGGCCACATACATATGTATATGTCACCGTGCACAGTTTTTTGAAAGTTATCCTCTTAGAGGTGGAATTTGAAACCGGTGTGCGGGTGTCCATGTGCGCATGGTTCCCGGCACGCTTACATGGACATGCTGATTTTATAACATGCGCAAATGTCATGTCATAAAATCCACTACCTGCACACGCAAGGATGGGGAATTTTCTTAAAAGCACGGTGACGTGATAAGGCCTTTCCCAGTTCCCTCCCAGACTGCTCCAATAAAGTATCGTACTGGAAGGGAATGACCTTAACCCCCTACCTATCCACCTTCCTCTTCGCCTCTTCGCTTCTTTGTCCTGACCCTTAAAACCTACCTAACTTCCCTATTTTTTTTTGTTTTAAACGTACTTGCTCGATGGAGCAGCAGTAAGTTGCACAGACCAGCTGGCTGCCGGCGCTTGCTTCACTGGGACAATGCCTAATGGCGCTGTTCTGGCCGGCCACTGCCCCACCCAGACTCCACCCCTGGCCCTCCCCTGTCCCATCCTTTTTCAGCAACCCGGTTCTCCTGCATGTACCGGGAGATATGCGCATGTTAGGGTAACTTGGAAAATGCATGCAGAGCTCATGCGGCCAGGCCACACGCGTATCTCCCGGTTTTTGTGCTTGCCACCAATTAAAAATGTGGCTGTCAGTGAATATGGTAGATGGCAGCTACCATTGACAAGATGACCCAGCACTCCATATGCTGATGTGCAAAGGCTGTCAACTGGGACAAAAAACATATGACACTGACAGGAAAGCTGTGCCAGAATAGAACCAGTCAACAATTGGTGCAAATCCATTACGATCTTATATACTGATGAAAATGAACACACCACAACTGTAATTAGGTATTTCTTGACCCTACTTATGATTACTGGAAGTATATAACAACTAACTGTTATAATTAGTGAGGTTTGGGTGGACCCTTGGACACTGTGGCAGCTGACCACACCCACGAGGGGCTGTCCCATGAAGGGCCACAGGTCAGGCTCAGCTGAGGACACACAAACACAGAGATTTGATCTTTATTTAAACAATGTTGTGTAGCCACCAGAGGTGGCAGTAATGAGTTGTTGAAGTAGCCCAGCTGGGCTAGTATCCCTCAGGCGCTGGAACAGCGACTCCTCCAGTAGCAGTGCTGTAGTGGAAAGAACTGAGAATAATGAGTACAGTAGAATATGCACAAGCCCCAGTATGGAGAACCCCAGGATAGGAAGAGCAGGCCCTCGAGGAGCGAGTACCTGATCCCTGAGAGCTGAGAGGCTTGTAGGAGATGTACTCACACAGTGGTTCCACGTAGGATATGGCACCAGGGCTGGAACAGAGGCAGGCCCTTGAGGAGCGAGTACCTGGTTCCAGGGAAAGCTCTGAGGTGGAGATGATAGTACTCACTGGTGTTGAAGATAGTGAATCCTTCCAGGCAGAAGGTAGGAGTAGGCAGCGAGTCAGGGAACATGGGCCCTCGAAGAGTGAGTACCGGTTTCCTGATAGCGACCAGAAAAGCAAGTGAGACCCCTGAGGAGCAGGTACCCCGTTAGCGTTAAGAGTCCAATGAAGATTGGAGGCAGAGTAGCTGGGTACAGAAAGCAAATCCCATCGGTAAGAATCCCCTTGCTAACTCAAAGGCTAGCAAACAGTGTAGGCTTTAAATATCTGGGCAGCATGAAGTCATCACAGAGGGACGCCCCTGAGGTTCGCGCCAAGTAGGAAATAAGAGCAAGGGCTGCGCGGCGCACGCGCCCATAGGTACAGACAGATCATGGCGGAAGGCAGCGCCCAAGCCAGTCCGGGGACGCCGGAGAGAATGGCAGACAGACGCCGCAGCAGCCAGACGTCCATTAACAGCAAGAGGAGGAGCAACAGGAGAGAGGGAAGAGGAGTGCAGCCGTCGGGCAGGGACGGTTGCAACACTAACCTCTTGAGATATAAGATTGCAGAACCTGAAGGGAGTCGAGGACTATTTCACATTGACAAACATATAGAGATTCTGGAGTAACCTTGAACCATCAGCATGGACCCCAAAGACTGGAGTTGCTCCCATGAATCTTAGGCTACAAGGCTCCATGCATCAGACTGCCATGACATATGCCATCAATAAGAACAGTGTAGCATGAAAGAAGAATCACATGAATCTTTTGGACACTCTGTTAAACATGGAAACTTTGTAAACCGTTGTGATGGTGAAACTGAACAATGGTATATAAAACTCGATAAATAAATACATAAATAAATAAATAACTGCATACCAATGAAGATAACAAAGAACATGGTGCTTGATGCAATTCTGTGCCTCCCAAAGGAGACCAGTGGGACCGGGTTTCTCTTATCTGCGATGGCACGATAGCTAAATTGCAATTAATGAATAGCTGAAGAAATAAGCAACGGCCAAGATGACTATTGCAAGAATCACCTGGAGAAGAAGGCATCATATTGAAGCATGTTTTCAGCCCATAGCAAGAGCAAAACACATGTATTGTACACTCTACATAGCCAGGTGGCAAAGTGGCTTGTGGTAGGAGCAATGGACGGCTGGCGCCATCTTGTGCTCCTACCATGTGACAGGGGCCGACCAATGGCACCGGTAGTCCCTGTGACATGGTTAGGGCAAAGGCTATCAGCGCCATTTTGAATACAGCAGCCGACAGCCCGAGTACAGGAGTTCGCTCCAGGACCCCCGCTGGAGCACCAGAGACTTTTGGCAAGACTTGGGGGGGTCATGAGGGTGGGGGGTTGTAGTTAATTAAATTTAAAGGGTTGGGATGGGTTTTTGGGGGTTTTTTTTTTAACTTTAATGGGAAACGAATACCATACGTAAATAATGTATGAATCGGGGTCCCCCGAAAACGGATGTAATGGATTTGTGTCCCGACGAATATGAATACCAAATCGAACATATCCTTCCCTGCTGCACATCCCTAATGGCCTGGAGGGTACAATATGGCCTTTTCGGCCAGGATGAGCCTGGCCAAAATAACCTCTATGGAGAAATTTTGCAGCCTGCTGTGAGCCACCATTGTTTAAGATAATTTATGAGGTCCTAAAGGATGCACTTTGACCCTGAACCTTTTTTACACATTTTATAAACAGAACATAAAGATGAACAGATATATTCAAAGTTATCCATTTAACATTGCTGTACAGCAATGTGACAATATTCCAAGAAAAATGGACAGTCTGTATGAATAATTACCTTTCATTATTAGAAGTTAGTCATTTAGCATCACTAACCAGGAAACAAATGATTATCAGCGTTTAATTGGCTAGAATTTAGACATTTTTGTATAAATATAGCAATGGACGGCTGGCGCCATCTTGTGCTCCTACCATGTGACAGGGGTCACCCGGTAGTCCCTGTGACATAGTAAGGGCAAAGGCAATGGACGGCTGGCACCATCTTGTGCTCCTACCATGTGACAGGAGCCGACCCCCGCTGGAGCACCAGGGACTTTTGGCAAGTCTTGGGGGAGACCTCAGCTGGAAAGCTAGGCATTCCACCTGAAACCATTAAAATCATTCATTGTATCTGAGGATTGGAAGATGGCCAATGTAACCCTGATATTTAAAAAGGGCTCCAGGGTTATCCAGGAAACAATAGACCGTTGAGCCTGACTTCAGTGCCGGGAAAGATCATGGAAACTGTTATAAAGAGTAAAATCACTAAATAAACAAATAAATAAATAATATTGGATTATTCATTCTGAAAAATTCCTGTAAAATTTTGAAAAGAGATTGGAAGAGTGAAAGAACACCATCTGGACGAGAGAAGAAAGCTCCCCAGGAACTTCTGCCAAGGAGGAAAAGGGAAGGAGATGCTTTGAGATTGCAGAATCAAGTTGTGGACCTCAAATATTTGGAAGAAGTGATCTGAGATGGATAAAAGAACCCATTCCAATTCATACTGTGCAGCCTTACATTCCTCAGGCCCCCTGGAAAAATCTAAGGGACCAAGACAGAGATCAGTTTGGATTTTATTTATTTCTTTGATTATGGATGTAACAAGAAGAAAGTATACTCTGTGACAATTAATTACTCTTGAACAGATTGAGCAATAGATTTTTTAGTTTGGAACAACCTACTCATTGGTCCAGCCTATTTATTGGCACTCACCACTATAAAGACTAAGAGCCTGAGCCTGAACCCAGAGAAAGAGACATTTATACTACATCTTGGGCCCTGAAGGCCTATCCTTCTCCTCCCCACCCTCTTTTCAGAGAATCCATGCCAGGGTTTAGTAGGACTTGGTAAGGACTAAGCCCAGTACTGACTGTGCCTCTTGTCTTCAGATCAACCACTAAAAGAGGGGCCTACTAGTCCGTCTCTGCCAGGTTTGAGTTATCATTATTTATTTATTATTTATTTATTTGATTTATTTGATTTATTTTCCAACCAAATGTTTGCATGAGATAGATTTACTGGGTAAAAGAGAAGTGTTAAACAATTCTAGCCCATCTTGTCCCCATCTTAAAAAAAAAAAAGTTTATGGTGTTAGATTTTTTTTCTTCTATATTCAAACAGACACATACACCAATAACATTGTGCATTTTGCAAACAAGAAGTGAGCAGATGGCTGAAGTAAGTGTGAAACTCTGCCAATTGCCTGAGTATTTGTTTTGCTCACTTTTGAAAAGAGAACCCATAGTAATAATTTACTTTGTAATTGGCAGATGGCTGAAGATGATTAGCTAGTTTAAAGAACATTCTGATCATTATCACAGGCAATGCTGGTAGCACTGCCTGTAGTTGGGATTGGGTTTTGGTTAAAAAGTGCCACCCCCCTCCTCCCCACAACAATAACCAGGAACATAGAAAGGTGGGATTTTTTTTGTTTATGCTTCTACGACTCATATTTCTTTTTCTACATTTCATTTTTTGATGGCTATTCAATGAGACGATTGTCATGAAACCTGTCAATAAGGATTGCTACATGAAGAATGCACTCACCGTGATAATACTTTAGTGAATATTAGATGGGGATTGTTTGTCCAGTTTTTGATATGTTGCGTTTGACAGCTTTCCTCAGGTATTTTTCATTTTGTTAAAAATAATTCATTAATATATAAGTCAGGGCCCCAGCAGTGGAAGTGGCAGGTTGGAGACCTCCAGGGAGAGCCACTCCGGCCATGGAGAAGTGGAGAAGTAGATTATTATAGGCAATGCAGTAGTATTTGTTTGGGTTGGGGTTTTTGGTTAAAAAGTGCCTCTTCCCCCAGAGCTCTAACCAGGCAATGTAGAAAGATGGGGGTTTTTTTGTAAACTCTGTTACTAAGGTTTACAATTTGGGGTATTTTTTATTATGTTTCTGTGACTTATATTTCATTTTCTATAGGTCATATTTTGATCATTTATTCAATGAGAAAGTTGTCATGAAACCTTTAAACAAGGATCTCTACATGATTAATGCACACACTGATACAATTTTAGTGAATATGAGACAGGGAGATTCTCTAGAGGAGTCCTTTTTTTTGCATAAGTAAAGGCAACTCAGATGCAAAGCATTGATAAGGAAGGCAAAGAGAGAATTTGAAAAGAAGCTTGCCATTGAAGCAAAAACTCATAATAAAAACTTTTTCAAGTACATTCGAGGTAAAAAGCCCATGAGGGAGTCAGTTGGACAATTAGATGATCAAGGGGTAGGGATGTGAATCGTTTTTCTGACGATTGAAAATATAGGAAGATATTTTCAAACTCATCAGAATTCGGGGGGCCCCCGAACCCGATAGGAAAACCCCACAAAATGTTTCGTGGTGTTCTCTTATCGTTTTGGGGGGGGGGGGGGGGGGGCGGGAAGAAAGGGCACTTAAAAATAAACCCCAAACCCACCCCGACCCTTTAAATTTAATCCTTTTGCATCCCCCACCCTCACGACCCCCCAAAAACATTTTAAAGTACCTGGTGGTCCAGTGGGGGTCCCGGGAGCGATCTCCCATGCTCGGGCCGTCAGCTGCCACTAATCAAAATGGCGCTGATGGCCCTTTACCCTTAGCATGTGACAGGGTATCCGTGCCATTGGCCAGCTCCTGTCACATGGTAGGAGCACTGGTTGGCCCTAATTGATATAGTGCATCTTCCGAGGCAACAGGTTGAGGAGTCGGAGGCATGCTGGAAGGCCATGACAATACTAGAGGCTTCAGGAGGGAGACGTGGAACGTGTTGTGTATCTTCATGGACGGGGAAGACGAAGTTGATACGAGACTGTACCCACCTGCCGGATGATGGGAAATGGCCCGATGAATCACGGGGCCAGTCGCGATGATGGTAGCTTCAAACGGATGAACTTCGAGCTCAACCAAACCTTTTGGCCTGGCCTGAGAGGCGGATACGGTCTTCTATGCTGGTCAGCATACTTCTTAGCTGCCTAGCTGGCCTTGATCAGGGCACGTTGCGTGGATATCCACAGGCGATGCAATTCATCAGTGGAGAGTTGAGCTACCAGAGACATAACTGTGATGGGAACAGGCAGTGGCGGACGTGGCTGTTTCCCATACACTATCTGAAACAGAGAGGATCCCGTAGCCCCGGAGATATGAGAATTTAGCGCAAATTCGGCCCAGGGTAGCAGGCTAGCCCAGTCATCTTTTTCTCATTGACATACAGGCAGAGGAATTGTTTCAAAGTCTGGTTTGTTCTCTCCGCGAGACCATTGGTCGGTGGGTGGTAAGTGGACGTATAGTCTAGTGTGACGTCGAACTTCTGGCAGAGGGCCCTCCAGAACTTGGCAGTGAATTGAGGCCCTCGATCCGACAGGATGCCTTTAGGTAGGCCATGTAGCCTGAAGATGTGCTGGACGAACAGCTGAGCCAGCTGTGGTGCAGACGGAAATCCTGGCAAGAGCACGAAGTGCGCCATTTTACTAAAGCGGTCGACGACCACCCATATTACCGTGTTGCCGCTGGATAGTGGCAGGTCGACCACGAAGTCAGTTGCCACATGGGTCCACGGTTCAGAAGGCACAGGTAATGGCTGAAGTAAGCCTGGGGTCGAAACGGAGATCCTCTTGTGGCAAGCACAGGACTGGCAGGACTCCACATACGCCCGGACATCCTTATTAACCTTTGGCCACCAGTAGTACCGGCGCAGGGTCTGCAGCATCCGGGATTGCCCTGGGTGACCGGAACAGCGGGAATCATGAGCCCATACCAGCACTTGTTTCCGCAAGCGTGGCGGGACCAGAGTTTTTCCAGGAGGGATGGTCGTGGTAGCAGACAGGAGGATACGGGATGGCTCAATGATGTACTGTGGTTCCTCAGAACCCTCCGTGGATTCAAATACCCGTGATAGGGCGTCAGCCTTGATATTCTTCCCTGCCGGTCTGTAATGAAGGACAAAGTTAAACCGGGTAAAAAACAGAGCCCAACGTGCCTGCCGTGGGTTGAGCCGCTGCACTCGGTGCAGGTATTCAAGATTCTTATGGTCTGTGTAGACCGTGAATTGGTGCTGTGCCCCCTCTAGCCAAGGGCGCCATTCTTCAAAGGTGACCTTGATCACTAAGAGCTCTTTGTTGCCTATGGCGTAGTTTTTCTCCACCAAGGAGAACTGGCGAGAGAGGAAGGCACATGGGCGTAGTTTATGGCTTTCAGAAGTCTGACTCAGAATGGCGCCTATGCCTTCTGAGGAGGCATCTACTTCGATAATGAACGGCCGTTGCGGGTCTGGGTGCCGAAGGCACGGTTGTTGCAGGAACGCCTCCTTGAGGCGATGAAAGGTGGTCTCCGCTCCCGGAGGCCACTTCTTGGGGTCTGTGCCTTTCCAGGTCAGGGCGGTCATCGGGGCCACTATGGACGCATAGTGTGGGATGAATGACCGGTAATAATTTGCGAAACCCAAGAATCACTGGAGTGCCTTTAATCTGGACGGCTGGGGCCATTCGCAAATGGCTTTACATTTTTGGGGGTCCATACGGAACCCTTCACTGGATATGATGTATCCCAGGAAGGGAAAGGACTCCTTCTCAAAGAGGCACTTTTCCAGTTTCGCGTATAACTGATGTTCTCGGAGGCGTTGCAATACCTGGATGACGTGCTGACGGTGAGCGGCCAGGGTGTCTGAGAATATCAGGATGTCGTCCAAGTATACAACCACGCTTTGATACAGGAGGTCGCGGAATACCTCATTCATGGTGTTTTGGAACACCGCGGGAGCATTACAGAGGCCGAACGGCATCACTAGATACTCATAGTGGCCGTCTCGGGTATTGAAGGCCGTCTTCCATTCATCACCTTGTTTGATACGGATCAAGTTGTAAGCCCCTCGGAGATCCAGCTTAGTGAAGATCTTCGCACCTTGCAGCCGATCGAAGAGCTCGGAGATGAAAGGCAAGGGATAATGGTCCTTGATCGTTATAGTGTTCAGGCCCCGATAGTCAATACAGGGGCGGAGGCTACCATCCTTCTTTGCGACAAAGAAGAACCCAGCCCCTGCTGGGGACTTTGATTTTCGGATAAACCCTCTCTCCAAGTTTTCCTCAATGTACTCTTTCATGGCCAGGGTCTCGGCCGGCGAAAGGGCATAGGTGCATCCTCGAGGAGGCTCAGTACCTGGGAGATTGATGGCACAATCAAATGATCGATGAGGTGGAAGTATCTCGGCCCGTTGTTTCGAGAAAACATCTGCGTTCGAGGCTTAGGGAGCCAGCAGGCCTGGAAGGCTGGTGGAGGCGATGGAGCAGGAAGCTGGAGTCACAGATTGGAGGCAATTGTTGTGGCAATTCGGCCCCCATCAAGACAGCTGTAAGGTCTTCCAGTCGAACTGAGGCTTGTGTTCCTGGAGCCAGGGAAGACCTAGGATGATCGGATGTATGGAATACTTCAGAATGTAGAATGGCTTCTGCTCTTGGTGGAGGACCCCAGCCCTCAGCTGGACAGGAATCGTGGTGTGCGTCACCTGTTCTGGAAGGGGCTTTCCTTGGATCGAAGAGATGACCATGGGAACAGGGAGACAAACTTGTGGAATCTTTACGTGTTCCACCAGGCCTTTCATTATAAAATTGCCGCCAGCGCCGGAGTCCACTAGAGCTAGCGTGTGGAACTCCCCATCCGGCGAGGTTAACGCCACTGGCATCATTAGTGGAGGTGCGGGTGAAGTACGGCCCAGGAAGAGACCTCCTTCAGGTCCTAGGCCCGGGAGTTTTCCGGTCGTGCTGGCTAGGTGGCTATTCGATGGCCTGCTGCGCTGCACTAAAAGCAAAGTCCTTCCTTCGTGCGCCGCCGACGCTCTTGAGGAGACACTCTCCCACGACCCAACTCCATGGGCTCATCGGCGGGTGCTCGAAGGGCTTCAGATGCACTCTTGGAAGAAGGTGAGGGCCTTCTCGCTGCCTTGACGAATCCTCATCCGACAATCCACTCGATTGGCCAATTCTATCATGCCATTGAGGTCGTCTGGGAGTTCCTTCGCCGCTAGCTCATTCTGAAGGCGTGAGGCTAGCCCTTCCAAGAAGATCCCGTGGAGGCAATCTTCTCTCCAATTCAGCTCTGCGGCCAGGGTGTGGAATTCCGTTGCATATTCGGCCACTGTCCGAGTACCCTGTCACAATCGGAGCAATTCTGAGACCTCAGTGAATTTGCGGATGGGCTCATCAAAAATCTGCCGGAAAGCCGACAGAAACTGACTCAAGTTTTCGAAGACAGGGTCCCTTCTCTCCCACAGATGAGAGGCCCAGATCAGAGGCTTCCCATTGAGCAGGGACATAATGTAGCTGGTTTTGACTAGGTCGCTGGGAAATTGTGCAGGCAGCAAGGAAAAATGGACCTGGCACTGGCTAAGGAATCCTCGACACAACTTCGCATCTCCGGCGTATCGAGAGGGTGCCGGGAGTTGTGTGGGAGTTACTTGCCCCAGATCGCCCCTGGAGGCCTGGACGGTGCCTGACTGAGTAGGGAGGCCTCCTTGCGCCCCAGGTGGAGATGGCAGTGTAGGGTTCATAGGCCCTTATGCCTCGAGGCGTTGGGTCAGGTCCTGCACTGCAGACACCAGAACATCAAGGGTCTGTTGCTGATCCTTCAGGCACTGGGCCATTCCGGGAATGGCCTGGCAGGCAGATACCTCTGCCGGGTCCATGGACTTGGCAATCTGTTATGCTCAGGCTTGTGAACCCTTGGGCCGACGGGAAGATGATATACTTTGCGGAGATCCGTAGGTTCTCTCGTCGGGTGGTGAGGCAGAGCAGAAGACGAGACCAGCTGACCCTCGGCACTGGAGACTGAGGCGACTGCGGAGATAGACGAAGAGATGAGAAGAGGACCTGTGTCTTCACCACTGGAAGTCTGTGATCCCCCCAGGAGGAGCCCGTAGGGACCCAGACCGCTGGGACTTAGGTGGACCTTAGCGAGGTCAAGGTATCGGTGCAAGGGCTGACTGGAGCTTCACCCTGGAAGCCTGCAGTACCCCTGGGAGGAGCCCGTAGGGACCCGGACTGCTGGGACTTAGGCAGGCCCTTGGAGACAGTAGTCCAGAAGAAGTCCAAGGTCAAGTGCCAGAGGGTCATCGCTTACCAGTCCGAAGTCACACACCAAGGGATCACCACTTGCCAGTCCGAAGTCACACACCAGAGAATCACCGCTTGCCAATCCGAAGTTATACACCAGAGAATCACCGTAAGCCAATCCAAAGTCAGGAACTGGGAACACCAAGACGTAACAGGAACAAGGATCCGAAGCAAGCAGACTAGACAGCGCTGGAGAATGTTGTCAAGTCAGGGAATGAGCAGAGGAAGCTTCCCTTTATACTTCCCCTGCTCAGGCTGATCAGGAACAGGTGAAGCTTGTTAAAGGGATCAGGTCCCTTTAAATCTGTGAAGGAGGCGCGGCCTCGCACCTAAGGATGGCGGTGGCCATCTTTGATTTCCCCCGCGGAGGAGAAACGCTGCTGGACGCTGCAAGGAGGAAGCAGGGACGGCTCCCCCTGCAGCGAGCGGCACCAAGGCGCATGCCGGAGCAACGGGCCTGAAGTTAGCGCCCTCCCCCGGGGCTCCCGCGGCGGCGAACCGCCATGGGCAAGGTAGGGGACCACGGTTGTGGCCTGCCACGGCAGCGGAACACAACATTAACTAAACACTTAAAAGGTTCAAACTACGAAAAATGCCAGTGATATTTGTTGAAGGTATAATTAAGCTCTGAAAAGACAGGAACTAGGAAAACATGAAAACCATATGTGTTACCATATGGACTAAACATTTGTACACTGTAGGATGATGCATTATTTCTCTCCCATCCTCCTTCCCCTGAAGAGAATCATTGGTGGCATTGTGAGCAGCACAACTATGCCCTCAGGATCCCCTGCTCATTTAAACAACCCCACTATGTAAACTGGAACCTAACAGCTAGATGGTCTCTGTTCCTTGTTTGAAGTGTTTTGAGACATGTTCGTCCTGAAGAAAGGGTAAAACCAAAGGCAACAAAAAACTAAGTAATATGACGTTGATTGTTATAAAACCTAATATAGTTGTCTTTATATAAGAATATAAGACTAGTTGAAGCGGTGACACAGAGATGTTTATATGGATATCTTATTGAGAACATTGAACATTGACAGCTCCTGACGAAGCGTTTATCTGCGAAACATCGGCTGTTGTCGAGCCAGATTTGACTAAATATATGAGCCTTTACTGTGCCTGATCAAAAATTTCATGTATGGTATAGGATATATGTTTCATCACCGTTGATATAAGTTGGGACAATTTATATTCATTTAGACCGCAAATGATTGAACAGTCCGAACGGCCTCTTCAAAAAATATTGAGGCACGTTGTCAGGCTTGCTGATGCGGTATAATAATTAATAATTTTCTTTAAAAACTTTTTCTGAAAGATGTTAGTTTTGTTAATTGGTTATTGATTCTGACTCTGACCACAAAGACTGTGTTACCGCGACCACAGAATGGTTGATGAACATGAGTAAATTGGCTGATGACATTAACCCCTTAAAAACAATGAAAATACAAGAGCCTAAGCAAAAAAAACCCATGGTTTAACGAGAGAATAAAGGAACTCAAACAAAATCTGAGGAAAAAAGAAAAAAAGTGGAAAAAAGACAAATCAGAGGAAAGTTTAACCAAATTTAGGAAACAACTAGCCTATTACAAAAAAGTAATTCTCGACGCAAAAAAACAATCCTTTAGCTCAAAAATTGAAAAATTTACAAATAACCCCAGAGCTCTATTTAACATAGTAAAAAATTTGACTACGGATAAAACAGAGGAACCCCATACCCCACAAGAAAATAAATGCAATGAAATCGCACATTATTTCTCTGATAAAATAACTAACCTCAAAGCTAAGATACCGATATCGACAAAACAAGAAATTAAGATGCACAAAAGAGATGTGACACCATGGTCCAAATTTGACGAAGTATCCCAGATCGAAGTGGAATCCATGAAAAAAAATTTGAACCCCGCCCCTCATAAAATTGACACCATTCCCACCATGGATATAAAAAAACTAGCTGACATAACCTCCCCCACTATAGCAAAAATAATTAACCTATCACTTAGTGAAGGCCTTATGCCAAACTCTCTTAAAGGTGCAATATTTAAACCGATACTGAAGAAAAAAAAACAGCGACCCAAACATCTTGAGTAACTATAGACCTGTTTCAAACCTACCCATGCTCGCTAAATTAATAGAAAAAATGATACAAAAACAGCTAGCTGAACATCTAGACAACAGCATACTTTACACTCCTCACAACACGGCTTTAGGAAACACTATAGTACTGAAACATTACTTATCTCTCTAACAGACAATGTACTTCGAGGGTTTGACAGTGGGAAACACTACATCATGATATTATTAGACCTGTCTGCAGCATTTGACACAGTAAATCATAGCATACTACTAAATAGGCTGGAAGAAATAGGACTACAAAACAAAACAATTGAATGGTTCAGGTCCTACCTAAACAATAGATTTTTTCAGGTACAGATAAAAAACACTATATCAGACGAAATCAAGCTAAAAACCGGAGTCCCCCAGGGATCAGCACTCTCGGCAACTCTATTTAATATTTACATGCTGCCCATATGCCACCTCTTGGCCGGTCTAGGTGTCATACATTACATATATGCGGAGGACATCCAGCTAATTTTACCAGTAGATGAAACAATTGAAAAAACGTTGAACCTAGCAATGTTGTACCTAGATATAATTAAACAACTGCTGTGCCAAATGGAACTAGTAATTAATATTGAAAAAACAAAATTCATACACCTTGAACGAAAAAAAACTGAATTAATCCAGAATCCCATCAAAATTAGAAACGATCAGATAGTGGAACTAACCAAAAAAACTTGAAACCTAGGAGTAATAATTGACAGTGAAATCAACATCAAACAACACATATCATTGAAAGTCAGAGGGGGGTACGCGAAACTAATGGTCCTTAGAAAGCTAAAACCACTACTAAACCTAGCACACTTTCGAACTGTTCTTCAAGCACTTATTTTCGCTAGCACAGACTATTGTAACACACTCTTCCTTGGATTACCACATTCAACACTAAGACCACTCCAAATCTTACAGAACTGTGCAACCAGAATTCTAACTGGAAAAAGGAGAAGGGACCACATCACTCAAACTCTTGCGGAATTACACTGGCTGCCAATCGAACAAAGAGTACAATTTAAAACAATTTGCACAGTCCACAAGCTAATCAATGAAGAAAATACAGATTGGTTAAACACTGCATTAAGACTACATATTCCCCAAAGAAATCTCAGATCAGCAAATAAAGCCTTACTAACCATACCCTCTGTAAAGACAGCTAAACTGACACAAGTAAGGGAAAGAGCACCATCATTAGCTGGCCCTATATTATGGAACTCAATGCCACCCGAAATAAGATTAACGAGAGACCAAAAACTCTTCAAAAAAAGCTTAAAAACATGGCTTTTCAAAAAAGCTTTTCAAAATGAGAATGGGTAGTACTAAGTACAAAATGAGAATGGGTAGTACTAAGTCATAGGTAGTACTAAGAAACTAGAAAAGGACTTATACACACAGGCAAAAGTCACCAGATAACATATATGCGTTCTCTACCTTTATTTTTTATCACAGTTAGGGGTAGATTTTCAAAGGGGTACGCACGTACGATACACACGTACCCCCCGAAAACCTACCCCAAACCCCCCTGCGCATGCCGAGCCTATTTTGCATAGGCTCAGTGGCGCGCGCAAGCCCCGGGACGTGCATAAGTCCCAGGGTTTGCATGGAGGGGCGTGTCGGGGGCGTGTTGGGGGGCATGCCGCGAGTGACGCGGCATTTTGGGGGCGGGCCGCGAGTGACGCAGCGTTTCGGGGGCAGGCCCGGGGGCGTGGTGCCGGCCCGGGGGCATGGTCAAAGCCTCCAGACCAGCCCCTGGGTCGGGTGATGGCGCGCCAGCAGCCCACTGGCGCGCGCAGATTTACGCCTGCTTTACGCAGGCGTAAATCTGCCAACAAAGGTGGGGGGGGTTAGATAGGGCCGGGGGGGTGGGTTAGGAAGGAGAAGGGAGGGGAAGGTGAGGGGAGTCGGAAGGAAAGTTCCCTCCGAGGCCGCTCCAATTTTGGCATGGCCTCGGAGGGAACAGGCAGCGCGCGCTGGGCTCGGCGCGCGCAGGTTGCACAAATGTGCACCCCCCTTGCGTACGCCGACCCCGGATTTTATAAGATACGCACGGCTACGCGCGAATCTTATAAAATCCAGCGTACTTTTGTTCGCGCCTGGTGCACGAACAAAAGTACGCCTGCGCGTACATTTATAAAATCTACCCCTTAAGTTTTAAGTTAAAGAATTACAGTATATCGCATATATGGATAGCCCTTAAAGGGAATTTCAATACACACTACATATAGCTTATAATATTTTGAATCAATTATCTGAACATCTTCGGCACCCTCTGGTTAAAGTAAAATCTATTTCAAATTTATTCATGTGCCTATTTGTAAATCGTTGTAATGGTATATCACTAAACGGTGGTATAGAAAAGTTTTTAAATAAATAAACCTATCTAACAAAATAATAAGGGGTTTCGACAACAAACTAAGCCACCTTCTAATCCTACTTGACCTCTCTGCGGCATTCGACACTATAGGCCACAAAAGCCTATTAACAAGACTTGTAAGCATCGGTCTTTCCGGCAAAACCCTCAACTGGGTCACTTTGTTCCTAAATGACAGATTCTTCAAGGTCACCATGAACAACAAATCCTCAAACCCCCTCCCGCTTGAAACTGGTGTACCACAAGGGTCCGCCCTCTCGGCCACCCTCTTTAACATATACCTACTCCCACTCTGCCATCTCATCTCAAGTCTTGGCATAACATATTATATGTACGCCGACGACATCCAGCTCATCATCCCAGTAACTACCACATTAGAAGAGGCACTAAGCACTGCAGCCAATCATCTAATCTCAATCAGAAACATGCTGAACCAGCTAAAGCTATGCCTCAACATGAATAAAACCGAATGCATCCTCATAGGAAGAAACAACTCAGAACAAACTACCCCTACCCACTCCCTACAAATCGATAACATCAACATCCCACTAAAAAACTCTGCAAAGGACCTCGGCATCTGGATTGACAACGAACTTAACTTAAAAAAGAACATAGTAACTAAAACTAAAGAAGGGTTTCACAAACTTCACATCCTGAAACATCTAAAATCGCTTCTTCACCATCATGAATTCCAAACAGTGCTACAATCGCTGATTTTCAACAGCCTTGATTACTGCAACTCACTCCTGATTGGCCTTCCTAAATCTACATTAAAACCGCTGCAACTGTTACAAAATGCCGCAGCCAGAATCCTAACAGGCAAGAAGAAATCAGAACACATCACCCCTGTTCTGAGAAGTCTTCACTGGCTCCCAATCGAGCAGAGAATCGAATTCAAAACCCTAACAAAAGTTCACAATGCTATATACAAAGCAGACAACACCACACTCAACAACATGATTCAGCAACACAAACCTCAACGAACGACCAGAACTGCCTGCAAACTACACCTAGACATACCCTCTCTTCCTTTGGCGAAGCTTACTAACACTAGGAACAGAGCCTTCTCCATAGCAGGACCAAAATTATGGAACTCTTTTCCACAATACCTAAGCTCACTGAACGACATCCAATCCTTCAAAAAAGAACTGAAAACATGGATATTCAGCCAAACGTTCAGAGATGGCGTGGGCTAAGCAGCATACTACTACCATCACCCAATATCCATGTCGGCTGCACACTCTAAACTTGCCGAATGTTCTCCTCTCACACCTCTCACCTATCAACACCTCTCTACCTCCCGATCTCATTCTAACGTGCCCTTTTTAGTGAATTAAAGATCTGATCCACCCCGCCTACCGAATTTCAGACTCTCCTCTCAGTCCTAACACACCGTTCTATTAGCTTGTTGTTAGAAATTATTCTGTTAAAATGTTATAGTTAATCAATAAGTAATCTCTCGTTCAATTGTAAAATGACTGTTCTTTTCTGTTCCAATGTCAATTCGATGTAACAAGTTGTTTTTAATGTAAACCGGAGTGAAGGCTAATTGCTATACGTCGGTATATAAAAGATCTGAAATAAATAAATAAATAAATAAATAAATAAATAAATGTGTGAGGACTACCATCCTGTTTGTCCTAGGAGAAGAGGATTTCCCTGGAAAATTGATGAACCAATGTACTGGGAGATGCCAGAGCAAGGGCAGCCAGCCTGGGAAAGTTCACCAGTCAGAGACTGGTTTAGCTACAATCAGCCCCAGATCCAGGGAGAGAGAAAGAGAGAAAGAAGGACTTTGGAGAAAAGATTACATCTACCAAACAGGTACTGGAAGGGCCCAGGGAGGAAAGATGTATCTGTCTTAAAGAACTGATATGTTTTGGAGAAGAAGTATGTAGTGGTGAATGAGATTGTTTATTTTTTGGGAATTTTTTCTGACTTGAGTTACAGCGTGGTGCACTACTCAGAGGTCTATTTATTTTTGGACTGTGTTTTCCCTGCCATCAGTAAATAAACATTTTTATTTTGAACAGAGGTGGTCTGGAGGAGGTCTTTTTGGAGTGCTTGACTGGGGTGCATGAACAGCCACCGTGAGGACAAAACTCTAAGGACCTTGAAAAGAATGAACTATATACCCCCTTGCGTGGTCCGTGACCCTCCTCATGTGCTCCTGTGCCTAGGCCCAGAAAGGGACAGTGGCTGCATGCATAATAAAAAAAATCTATTGGAGCAGACAAATTGTTAAAACATGGACTTGTCAGAGTTTTTTTTTTTTGGAATGTTGTGCAATTGTAAATCATTTTGTTCTTGATGTTTTTGCATAGATTTTAAAAATATTTTTGACAATAACAGTAAAAATATGGATGGTGTCATCTGGGACTGATGACTATGATCAGCTGTCTAGCTTTACTTAGTAGCCTTTATATATATGATTGCCCTGTATTTACAGTTATATTGCTTTCCTTTCGTAAGGAATATTCATTTTTAGCTCTGCTTTTTTTCTTTGTTTACCATTAAATAAATAAAGTTTAACATATTGTGTGTTTCTAATATTTTGTTAGATTAGTGTAAATGTACTGGCACAACTTCACCTCCTTTTGAGACTTTTGTTTGAGCAAAATGCACTATGTGTTCACTGCTTCTCCTAAAAGATCTTTTACACTGTGGCTAGAACATTCCACTGCAAGGTTTCTTTTCTTTACTTTTTAGTATTTTGGCCTGACACTCTCCATCCGCTTCTTTGGTTTGTAGCATAATCATAGCAAACCTCCGCTGATGCTATAACCCCACAGGTCTTCATTCACAACTATCTGGAGGGTTCCCCATTTTTAACCGCACCTCTGCTTAGGAATCATAGACCTTGACTCCCTCCTGAACCTGATAAATTGGCACCTATGAGTCTGTCTATTAACTGTAATTGTCATGCATTAGTTGGGACATCCCTACATAAGAACATAAAATATGCCATTTATTTATTTATTTATTTATTTATAGAATCTTTTATACCGAGGTATGTATAGCTATACATCACCTCGGTTTACAGGGAACAATAATTTAGCAACAGGCTTTACATATAACAGTTTACATAGGAGAACAATAATCAGAAACAGGCTTTCCATTAAACAGCAACAGTCTATACAAATAATAAAAATAATGGCATTCAAGGTAAATCTGCTAACTACATTAGCTATAATAACCATAATGTATAAAACTTCTGGCTTTACACAGTATCATTAAACTGACGAAGGCACAGTCTTAAGTCACATTAGATTCCATAAATCGGATTGAAAGACAGGGGGAGAGGTGAGAGGGATAAGGTGGGGATAGAGGGAATGAGAAATTAAAAAAAAAAAATGGGATTGCTGGGTTTAAGGGTAGAGATAAATCATTGATAGAAGGCTTGTTCAAACAACCATGTTTTCAGTTTTTGTTTGAAAGTTTTGTGGCAGGATTCGAGACGCAGGTCCAATGGCATGTTGTTCCATATTTTCATACCAGCTATTGAGAATGAGCGGTCTCTGGTGGATACATGTTTGATGTGTTTTAGAGGATGAGTAGATAGTTTCGCTTGGAGAATAGTTCTGATTGGTCTGTTGGAAGTGTGAAAAATAAACTGATCAGAAAACCATTGCATCTCTTGGTTGTGAATGGATTTGTGGATGAGCGAGAGAACTTTAAATGTAATCCTGTAGGATACAGGAAGCCAATGTAGGAACATGAGTGCTGGTGTAATGTGTTCATGTCGTCGAGTGTTCGTAAGTAACCGAGCAGCAGCATTCTGCAACATCTGTAAGGGTTGAATTGTGTTCTTCGGGAGACCCAGAAGTAGTGCGTTACAGTAGTCAATTTTTGGTAGGATTGTGGCTTGTAACACAGTTCGGAAGTCCTGAGAATGTAATAGTGGTTTAATCCTTTTCAGTGTATGTAACTTGAAGAAGCCACTCTTAATCGTGCTCGAGATGAAATTCTTCAGGGAGAAATGATTATCAATCATGACCCCAAGGCTGCGGACATGCTTCAGCTTAAACACGACAGTGGTTGATGTAGGTGATGGTGAAGAGTTAGATGTGGTGTTCTTATGTGGTGTAATGATGAGGAGTTCTGTCTTGTTGGTGTTGATTGCAAGACAGTTATCCATGAGTAGATTTTTTATTTCGTCAAGAGCTGATTCCCAGGTTTTCATGGCCTTAGCGAGTGAATCGTTGATAGGAATGATTATCTGTACATCGTCGGCGTATATGAAATGACGAAGATCCAGTTTCATCAGAAGTTTACAGAGTGGGGATAGATACACGTTAAACAGTGTTGAAGAGAGGGAGGACCCCTGTGGAACACCTTGTGAAAGGTTTCTAGGTTTTGAAGTTTGGAGTCCCATCTTGACACTATATGTCCTATCTTCCAGGAAAGATTGTATCCATGATAAAGCAGTGCCAGTGATGCCGATTTGAGATAGGAGAGCGAGAAGGGTAATGTGGTTGACAGTATCAAATGCTGAAGAAATATCTAGGAGGGCTAGAAGGTACGAGTGACCTGTGTCAAGGGATTTTAGAATGGAATCTGAGAGGGACACAAGCAGGGTTTCGGTGCTATGATTCTTCCTGAATCCGTATTGTGAAGGGAATAGTAGTTGATTTTCGTTTAAATAGTCAGTTAGTTGTTTGTTTATGACTTTTTCTAGGATTTTAGATAATAATGGGAGGTTTGATACTGGTCGATAGTTAGCCGGTTCAGAGGGGTCCAGGTCAGGTTTTTTCAGAGTAGGTTTTATTATAGCATGTTTGAGTTGCGTTGGAAAAACTCCCTCTGTAATAGACTTGTTGATAATGTTAGCAATCGCAGTGGCGATCCTAGAAGGAATGGTAAGGAGGGTTTTTGTTGGCATGATGTCGATGGGGTGTAATGCTGGTTTGAGTTTCTTTAGAATTGCTTCAATTTCAGAAGCAGTGGACGTTTCAAAGTTTGGGAGTGTGGGTGAGGTCCTTGGGGTGCTTGTAGGTGAAATAATTTTTTGATGTGGAATAGAAAAACGGGCCATGATGTTTGAAATTTTGTTCTGGAAATAGGAGGCTAATTTCTCGCACTTATTTTCATCCTCATGTTCACGGTCAGTGTTTATTGAAGGGGAGATTAAATTAGATACGTATTGGAAGAGGGCACGTGGATTAAACTGATATTGATGAATTTTTGTTGAGTAAAAGTTTTTCTTAGCTTCGTCCGTTGATTTATGATACTTGTGTAGTAGTGATTTGAATTTTTGTTGCTGAATTGAATCTTGGTTTTTGAGCCATTTTTTTTCCAGTTTGCGAAGCTCGCGTTTCATATTTCTAAGGTCAGTGGAGTACCATGGTTTCTTGTCTTTTTTTTCAGTATTGATTTCTTTAGTTATTAGTGGACAAAGTCGGTTAGCTATGCCGCCGGTGAGTTGATGCCAGGATATACAGGCTGTGTTGGCATTCGCGAGATCTAGATTATGGCTCTCTTCCGATATAGCTTCAATGATGTCTTCTATTTGACATTTCTTCCTGAATTGAATGGTTTTGTTCTTAGGGTAAGTCGAGTGGCAATTACTATTCACTGTACATCTGGTGTCCACTCGGTAGTGGTCTGACCATGGTATGGGCGTGCATTGAGGAGGATCTGATATTATAAGTGAGTTCGTGAAAATCACATCCAAAGTATGGCCTGCATTATGAGTTGGGCCTGTGACAGCTTGTGTAAATCCCATGGCCTTAAATGTAGCGAGTATTGCTTCACAGGCTGGTGAAGGTGGAGAGCGGTCGAAGTGAAGGTTTAGGTCCCCTAGGATGATGGTGGGAATGTTGATGTTAATATATTTAGCAATATATTCCGTAAGAGCCGATGGGTTTTTTTCCAATATGCCAGGGGGTGCATAGATTAAGCAAATTTGGAGGTTGTTAGATTTAAATAGCCCAATTTCAGTCTTGTGTGGTGGGAGGGTGGGTTGTTGAGATAGTTTAAACTTCTTCTTTGCTGCTAGTAGAAGTCCTCCTCCTTTCTTTTTAGGTCTTGGTATAGAGAATATATCGTATGAGTCTGTAGGTAGTTGGTTTATAGTGGAGACGTCTGTGCTTTTAAGCCATGTCTCTGTTATTGCGCATATGTCAGGAGGCTCGTCTGTGAGTATATCCCCTAATAGAATAGCTTTTTTTAGTAGAGATTGTGTGGTCAGACCAAGCCCAGTATCTTGTCAGTGGTTGGCAGTGGCCAATCCAAGTCACAAGTACCTGGCAAGTACCCAAACATTAAATGAATAGATCTCAGGCTATTAATCCTTACTGATTAATAGCAGTTTATGGGCTTCTGCTCTAGGAACTTATCCCTATCCCACAGATAATGTGAATGATGCCTCTGTAACATCCCTAATCTGCTTTCAGAATCAACCTGGATCCTCTGCTCAGTGCAGCCCAAACCTACACATTTTTCTTCACCAAAGCTCCCACTTAGAAGTTTTTTAGACTCTTATTTCAATACCAATTAGGGCTTGAAAATGAGTGCATTGGAAGAAAATCATGTTTTACTCCCTCTGGAAGCCAAAGGTGAGAACAGCAACTTAAAAATAGCTTCAAGTTAACCCAGGATTTCCCACACCTGCTTTGGTGATCCCACTGCCACAGAAAATGACCCCTGTGAAGAGGGTTTACATGTATTCATATCTGCTATCCTGAAAACCTGATGGACTGGTCACTAGGACAGGTTTGGGAAACTACTTACATTTAACAAGAGATTTTGATAGATGGGCTGACTTATAGGAGAACCATCTTTGAATAGGTTTTCTTGTGAATGATACTTATAAGAATTGATATACTTATTTAGACTGTTACTACTACTAATTACTACTAGCTATAGCACTACTAGCTATACATAGTACAGTACTGAACACATAAGAGACAGCCTCTGATCTTTGAAGTTTACAATCTAGTCGAGACACACTGACAAGAAATAGAGTTTCAGAAAATGTATTTATTATAGAAAACATGATTAAAAACAACTTTGTTAAGAGCAGGAATAGTCAGGGATTAAAATGTGAAAGCAGTCTCACAAAGATTCAATTTTTAGGTAGAATTTGAATCAGTGCTGGTGAAAGGGTCTGCAGCCACCCTAGGCGTCAATAATGTAATGGCAACACTTGAGCTCTCTCTCTCTCTCTCTCTCTTCCCCCACCAACCCAAACCCTGCAAATCGTACACCAGCAACCTCCAAAGTTCTGTTCACACACTGTGACCTTTCCCAGCTCCAAGCTTTGCCCATATCTCTGTTGTCACACTGCACCTGCCTCTCCACACTCATTTGCTGCTTCCAAAAATGCTGCCCTCATATCAGACTATGATGCCCTACCCACTTCCAGTGCCCTAGGTGGCCCCTCTACTCTTCCTAATATCCCAGCTGGCTCCGATTTGAATATGGCCAAACAGGGAGCATGACACACTACTCCAGAAGGTCATTGCATGCATATAGTGCAGCAAGGTGGAAAGCAGATTAATGGTAGTTGGTGATGTAAGAGAAGGGCACAAATAGGCGTAGCTTACCTCATGAATGGCGTTTGTAGAAGAAGATAAGAGAGAGGAGGCAATCAGTCACTCCAAAGGTAATGCATTTGTAAGCATGTAGAAAAAGCCTGAGATGTATGTAGAAGTGGGTGAGAAGTCAATGTAGTGGCTTGAAAAGAGGCATTCCATGGAAGTAATGACAGCAAAGGAAGGTAAATCATATAACTGAATTTTAAAGAGACTGTAATGGAGATAGATGGTTCTGTGGGAGACTTGTGAGAAGCAGGTTACAGTAATGTAACAGGAGGTGATGAAGGAGTGGAGGATTTTGGTAGTGTATTCAGAAAGAAAGGGACACATTTTGATGACATTGTAGATGATGAAATTGATGTTCAAAAGGCTTGGGTAACTTTTGGAGTTAGCTGGAGAAAAGCCAAGATCTGAACATTCACCCACCTAGCAGATATTTGTTTCACAGATTTATAGTATGCAATTTGCAGAGCATCAATGCAAATGACAAACAAAATACATATTAAAACATACAGAATAATAAAATACACAATAAAATATATAATCAGATAAGACAAAGAATAACAAACATTAAGAGCTTCAGAGTACAAATAGGTTTTCAATGCATTTCAAAACATCATGTAATCAGTAATAGCACAAAGCTTATTCCACAATTCAGGATCCAAGACAGAAAAGACTTTAGAGTGAGTGCCAGTTTACCTAACAGATGTATGAGATGGGTCTATTAACAAATGCTGAGAAACAGAAAGCAGGGGCAAGGTACATATGGGATTATATATTTCTTTAAGCAAAAGGAATCAGCATACAGAGATTTATGTACCAAATAGAGTATCTTAAACGTCACCCTCTGCTCTTATAAGAAGCCAGTGCAATTTTACTAAATAAGGAGAAATACTATTACCACTATAACCAAATTTTAAATCAAAAATTAATCTGACCATAGAATAAGCTATAAGATAAAGATATGCATAAGGAATTTAGGTAATCCTCCATATAATGAATTATAAAAATTATACAATAATATAATTTGTTTGCAAACAACTAACAACACTGAAGGCATTCCAGAGAGACTAAACTTTAGTTGATGAGTGCAGATATTGAGTGCTGTCTGGCTAAATAATCTATGCATGATTGTCTAGTTGGAAAAATACTTCTCCTTAAATTAACTGGATAAAGTTAGGTACATAAAACTTTATACGGCTATAGTCAGCAGCATACTTATCCAGGTAAGTCTGACTGAATATCTGGATAAAGTTATGCACATAACTTTACCAGGATATCTTTTCCACTTGCCGGTTCTCTGAATATTGAGCTCAGTGGGCCGGATTTTAAAACCTATGCACACAGGGTACATTTGTGCACGCTACCCGGTGTGCACAAATGTACGCCCAATTTTATAACATGTGCGTGCAGCCGCGTGCATGTTATAAACTCCGGGGTCGGCACGCGCAAGGGGGGGCACAGTAGTGCACCTTGCTCTCGCTGAGCCCTAGGGGAGCCCCAATGGCTTTCCCCATTCCCTCCGCCCCCCACCTTCCCCTCCCTTCCCCTACTTAACCCACCCCCCCAGCCCTATCTAACCCTCCCTAACCTTGGTTTAATAAGTTGCGCCTTCCTCTGGGCAGGCGTAGGTTGCGTGCGCCGGCCGAGTACCAGCGCGCGATCCCCCCGGCACAGCCGTTGTGCCAGAAGCCTCGGTCCCTCCCCACCCCTTTCACAAAGCCCCAGGACATACGCGCGTCCTGGGGCTTGCGTGCTTCGCCGGGCCAATGCAAAATAGGCTCGGTGTGCACAGGAGCGGTTACGCGCGTAAATCCTGAGGATTTACACGCGTAACCGCTCCTGTGCACACCGTACACGCGTACACGCGGATTTACACTACACTACTTAAATGACAGGAAGTGGTACCTGTCATTTAAAGGTAAGTTAGGTTAAACGCGCGGCAAAACGGCAGGGTAAAAATGCGATAGTCAGGGCGCGCGTTACTGGATGGTAGGGAATAGCTAATTCGATCGTTTGCATGCAATATACATGCCGCGGGCGGAAGGGGTTACCCGGGGATTTAAGGACGTGGTAAGAGTAGGTTAAAGGGGATTGTGGATCGCAGGAAGGGCTAACGCGGCCGGAAAGTGAGTAGAAAGCGGGTTAGGAGCGGGGTAAATGCGGCCGCACTTTACTGGATTGACCTGAAAGTTAGGGCCCTATTTACTAAGCATTTTCTCCATTGTCACTGAGCAGTCAATATTCAAAACCATTTTACTGAATAACACCCAAGTTATCTAGCTAAATGGCAAGTTTTGAATATCCCCCTTGCTTATCCAGTGATAATGCAGAGTTTCTGCTCACAGAGTAGCTCCCCTAGCAAAGTTGGATGTGCCGGGCCTGGGTTGTGATAGGTTGCTATCACCAACTGGGATGAAGTGGAGGTTTAAAGGTATTGGGGGAGTGGGAGGGTTAGGATTTGGGGGGGGGGGGGAGGGAGCCTGGGAAGGCAAATATTATTTGAATTTAGACAGTACCAGGGAGCAGGCAGGGGAAGAGGGGAAACTGAGGTTGGCACCTGATCATATAAATAAATAAGAAAATAAATCAATAAATACGTTTGAGGGTTTTTTTGGAAGGTCCAGGCTCGGCCCTGGATTTCAAGCACTTGTGTTTTTATGCGTGTGCATGTGTGTGTGTGTGTGGTGTGGAAGGGGTAAGTAATAGGACTTTCTTTTTTATTTTGTTAACCTGTAGCTCCACTTAACTGGTAATTTTTTTTTTTTTTATATATATCTGATTAACGCTAAAGTTATCCAGCCACACAAGGCTGGACAGCTTTAAACCTAACCAGGGTCTCCAACAGATAGCCCTAGATCAGAGCTTATATGATATGCAAATTTATCTCATGCATATTCATTGTGGATAACCTGAAAACCCGACTGGCTATGGGGTCCCCAGGACAGGTTTGGGAAGCCCTGCCCTAGATCCTTACCATAGGAATTATACAGCAGAGAGGGAGATGCCATCCCTTCAGCACCTCCCCCAGATGATGTCTGAAATGGTTGGATCTCTGCCTAGAAGTGGCGGCTAGGAGTAAGAGTTGTATAGTCTTTTGATTTGGCTTTTGGGGGAGAGAAGAGATATATTTTTTATTCTCCTTTCTGAGATAGGCCCATCTTGGTGTATTTTCCTTTTGCAGGGGATTCCTTGCAATGCACTGCTTGCTTGGGAGGATATGCCTCAGTTCTGAAAGAGAGATTTAGTTAAGATGTTTGCTATGTTTGATTGGAAGTGAAACCTGGTTCCCTCTTGGTGATGGACATTCCCCGGATCTGGAGGTTAAGGAACTGAAGACCTTCTATCCCCATTGTAAGTAACAGAAAGAGCTGTAGTGACAGTCTCACTCTGGGGGATGTTTCAGATTTTTTATTCAGTGTTTTCCATCTTTGGTTGTAAGGAGATCGTTTGAGCCATTCCTCTTCATGAGGAAGCTGGGCTGTGATAGCCGGTTTCCTGATCAGATCAGACCTTTCCTCCAGAAAGATCACATTCATCAGAAATTCAAGAGAAAGCAGCAAGATTTGGGGACCCCAGCTGGATCTCTATCCTAAAGCATGGCTGAAGAGAACAACTATATGGACTAAGGTAGAATGTTTCCAGGACCTAGGGGAGTCCCACACTATTGGATTTCTTTGGCCCAGAGGACATTTTATATACTCAGTACAAGAGTGGTAAGCCAAATCCCAGGGAGCTAGAGATTGAGAACACATACACTGAAAGAGTTGGAAACCAAGTTTACTGGAGAAAGCCAGAGTAAAAGCACCCAGCTGTACATTGAAACAGATATTTTTTTGATTGGACATTGATTTTATTTCTGACAAAATCAGTAAATTTTATTTGAACACTGCATATCTGTCCCTGTAGCGCAGCATCACAGAAGCAGAGAGAGTGGTAGTGAGACACACATACACTTAAGAAAGAATTCACACCACAACTTGGGCCAAGATGATCTGCTTTCACCCCCATAGAAAAGAACCCACACCTTGGAGACAAGCAGGAGGGGAGAGAGAACTAGTGGAGACAGCCCCAGCTACAAATACTTTTGTGTGCCCTTTGGAAACAGCAAACTCCATGGAAAAAGGGTTACAAAAAGATATCCAGTTAGGTTTAAAATTATCTGGATACAGGCAGCTGCATACTTCAGTCGGGCATATTCAGTGGGATGTTTATCTCCCTAGTTTACCTTCGCTAGATAACTTGTCTGCTTGCTGGATTACTGAATATTTGCTTCAAAATAGAAGAAAACCATTAGTAAATAACCCCTTAGAATAGATTGTAAGTCCCCTGGGGACAGAGAAAGACTTATTATACCTGAAAGTTACTCACCTTCAGCTATCAATGAAAAGGCATGAACTAAATCTAAAATAAATTAATTAATATTTTGTTCTAGCTGCATAAGTCTGGTCAGAAAAATCTCTGTCCTAAAGTTGCATGGGTTACTTTAGTCAGGTATATTTAGTGGCAGACTACAGCTAATTGCTGCTGAATATCTGGGTAAAGTTATCCAGATAACTCTTTTTCTCACCATCCCACTGAATATCAACCTCATAGGGTCTGTAAAAGTTTAGGCAGCATTTCAACAAGTTGTAAAGTGCATGCCAGAGGCATTGTACAGAGACATATTTCTCTTTCTCACCCAAGGCAAATATCACTCCTGTCCCCCATTTGAAACGTGCCACAGGATCATCAGAGATCAGGATCACTGGCATCAGCAATGGTGGCAATGGCATGGATTCCGGCTGCTCAGCCTTCTGCCAGCATCTCTTCCACACCCCTCCATGGAGTTGGCAGGGACAGAGAGCACTGGTATCAGCGTCAGTGACTCCTGCTGCAGCTTCTTCTGCTTTCCCCCTAAGTCGTAAACTGCCTCACATATAGCATGCATGATCATGCACGTGCACCTTCAACTAAACAATCATGAGAATGGACTGACTGAGACACACAGACAGATGTACGCTCTATAACGGAAGCTCTCACTCTAGAGAAAAGTGCCTAAAAACAGCTACATTACAGATGCATGTTTACAATTTACCTTTGTCTTATTTTTTCTCTGGATCCAAGTGGTTCAAAAAAGTACCTATAATTAAATTAGCATGAATTTACTCAGGTGAAAGCATTTCAGCCTAGCTGACATTTGGCTGTAATGCCAGTTTGTTTTGGAGACACATTGACTCTGTCCCTACTTTAATACATCAACATTGGTTGTAAAGCCGCTAAAACAGTGTCACAGAGTAGGACTGGGCTAAAATAGTTTTCAAGAACTGTTCTTGTGACCTGCTCAGGGGTAGACTTCATCTTGGTTCTTACTGACTTGGTAGTACTGAACTGATTGATTAAACTGAACTGAGAAAATTGCAAATAAGACCTGGAGCAGAAAAATGGGCAGGGAAATATAGGCAGATTGGGTAGAGCAAGTGGTCCTTGTCTGTGTTTCTGTTCTGAAGAATGACTCTTCCCTATAAATAGGGCTTTAAATTCTTGTGCTGCAGATCCATAACCACTGTCCATTACTGTAGGTGACAGGTAAACTATAATGCATGCTGCTTTTCCATTTATAAATCTTGAAACAGATTTTTTTCACCCTATATTAATGTCAACAACCCATTGAAAGTGCAGCATTTTCCTGTTAAAACGAAAGCCAATAAGCCCCTAATTCTTTAGGAGCAATTTCCATAATGCAAGTAACGTCATTCCTGTTTGTTTTCCAAATATTACAATTTATTGTAATCTAGGTGAAATGCACAGCACTTGTTGATGGATGCCTGAAATTTCTGCTTTATAGTATAAAACTGAATTTGGCTTATTGCCACACTGAAGTGAATGAATGTTTAAGTCTTCTATAACGTTGGGAATTTCTGTAAGTGAAAGGAGTCGTGCCAAAATCAAAATACTTTAATTAGGAATAGAAATCAGTAGCTTCATTAATTTCAGTTGATGTTTCCACATGAATGAGTAAAGATAAGGTTTAGAATCTTAAAGGAGATTTTTTACTAATTTTTTTCTAAAATGTATTGATGTTAGGTCAGACAAAATGCCAGTGTACTTGAGGCAAGATGCTGCTACATTAAGTATCTCTTCATCTTACTGTTGCGCCCGTCGGCCACAGATGGCTGCAACCTTTGCTGCTCACCTCTCTTTTCCCTGCTATAGCAATTCTCAAGGCCATGGCGGCCTCAGCCTGCAAATGCCGCCTTCCTCAGCATCCCCGGGACGGCGTAGGCAATCCGATTTGCCATCTTGAGTTGGGGATTACTTAGGGCACGCGCACGCACACTCCAGGCCCTCTCTTATCCACGTCATGGCAGGAACTTCGGGGGCATCCCCTCCACATGACGTCACCTGCCAGAAGTATTTAACTCATCCAGCCTATGCTTCCTACGAGTTAGCAAGGACTTACTTCCTGCTTATTCCACTCCTTTCGGAGACGCTACACTTCGCTACCTGAACTACTGCCTGAACATAGAATGCCTTAGGCACCTGCTCCTTGGGGGCCTTGTTATGTTCTGGCTATCCACTCCTAGGAGGGCCTTCCTGCCTGAAGATTCTTTTCATCCTTATTCAGGACACCGCCAGTTCCGCTTTGTGAGTACTATAATTGCTTCCACGATCTTGCTGACGGAACCGCCCGAGTACCCCATGCCTCAGGCCACTACCGTGCTCATCCCAGCTACCTTCCTACACTCTGGAGTAAGTACCATCATCTACTTCGCTCTGCTGACCTTCTGCACCTCTCTGAACTACTACTCACTCATCCTCGGCATACCCTGCGCTGCAGGCCACTACTGGATCCACCCTAAGGAATATCATCTTGAGAGGTGTTCCCTGGCATACCCCGCTCTGTGGGCCACTACCATGGATATCAACATTGAGCAGCCTTACTACTCTGGACTGTGTCTTCTCTCCATGCTGTGGGTATCTCCCATGATTCCAGTACAATAAAGTCTCTCCTATCTGTGTTCATCTCTGCTGAGGCCACACCTATCATAGTGAGTCCCCACAGGGCTCCTCCCTGTGGGTGGAGTCAGCTCTCACTACAATCCTGGGTCCACAACCTCACCAGATTATAACACTTACCTAGCACCATGAAAACCTTCTTCTGCATTCCCTATATGACCAGGCTGTAATAGCTCGAGTGGTAGGTGGCTTGATAATAGCCAGAGGACACAGGAGGCATATTCTGGCTGTTCCTTAAGAGTGCTTTATTTACAGCTAAAAACAAACTCAAAAACAAATCTGGCAGCACACTTTCACTTCAGGAGTCAAAATAAATAATACAGCTCACCTTACTTTAGGTATAGCACAGTCCTTTAGACATAGCAGGTCCTAGCATATGGTAGGCTCTTTCTCTGCTTTCTGGAGCCTCCCCACCTATCCAGGTCCTGCTAATTTAACCCAGGCTAAAGGGAACTCCCCTGGACTATACCCCCTTGTGGTGTTGATCCTTAAGGAGGATGGGGCCAGATACCTGTGCTCAATCCTTTAAGGTGTTTTGAAGGAGTCTTATAGACTACCTCACACGGTCCCATAAATGTTTAGTTTCAGAACTGGGAAAGCATTAAGTGCCAGATTTAAAATGGGCAAAATAGTGTAAAAAAGTTTGCCAATTAAGTCAAAACTGTATAAACCAAAGCTTGGGCAAAAAGCTTGATGAGACTTTAGGTGTCATCCCCTTCTCAGATAAGGGGAGAAGCCACACTCTGGAGGTGCAATGCCTCTGAAACAGGAGAGGGGGCAGAGGCTTGGGTTGGGCCAGTGAACACAATTTAAAGGCCAGCTGGCCCATGCACCAGCCTCTTATTTAGAGGATGGGGAGTCGGGGGGGGGGGAGGGGGGAGTAATTAAAATAGGCGAGAGAAGGTGATTGCACTTGAGGCAGTTGTGACTGATTTTTAAATCTAGATTTTGGGGCAAAAATTGCTGGTGTGAGTTTATCCATGTATTCTTCCCTTTTCTAAAGATGCAAGAAATGAAATCATGGGTGATATGGATGGACATTCATTTAAAACAAATGGGTAAAACATGACAAATGAATCCATTTTCAATTTATTTTGTTTCAAATGAAACAAATGGAGGGGCATCAAATATAATGAGAAATTACTATTTATCTGATAAGAACATAAGAAGATAAAAAGAAATTGCCATGCTGGGTCAGATCAAGGGTCCATCAAGCCCAGCATCCTGTTTCCAACAGAAGCCAAACCAGGCCACAAGAACCTGGCAAGTACCCAAACACTAAGAAGATCCCATGCTACTGATGCAATTAATTGCTGTGGCTATTCCCTAAGTAAACTTGAAAGGCAAGGCTTGAAACTGGGAAAGATGATTCAGAATGGCAAATCAAAGAAACAGCTGATGTTCTCTGCAAATGGGAATATTCAGATATGCCTCCGACAAATCCAGATCCACTGCTTGTACTGCCATCATGTCAGAGCGCACTGTTTCTTTTTTTTTTTTTTCTTTATGAATTTTCACAATATTATTACAAGCATTTACTTGTTATTTGTAATTACAGAAACAGTATAGCAAATAATATTTATCATATTATCAATTCAAAACACAACAAAATCCCTTATACTGATTGTTCTGACTAAACACAGGAAATTTAAGAGATTCCTTCTTTACCTATATCAGATGAAAAAATGAGCAATTGTTTCTATATATATAATTAATCAATAAAGAAGGTACAATGATACCCCTATTTTACCCTTTTTACCGGTTTTTCTATTTCCCTAGAAGACCTTTCAGTTATTCAGGATCTATAAAGGAGTAATCTTTTCCATCCATTTTGACTACACATCTGCATGGATATTTCAACAGGAAAAAATCCCCCCCCCCTCCCCTTATCTACAACCTCCTTTTTTAAGGCCAAAAATGTTTTGCTACGTAATTGTGTATTTCTTATTAAGTCAGGAAAAATCCAAATTCTTTGTCCATAAAATGTTTTAATTCTGTTACGGAAGAAACATTTCATGATGTTTTCTTTGTCTGTTATAAAGGCAAACTGAATTAACAGGGCGCCTCTATTCCTGACTTCTATATCCTCCTGTGATTTTTGTAACAAGTCTGAAACATCCAATGATGCTTCTAAACCTTGTTCTTGAACAGATTTTTCTCCTTCTCTTTCCATATGTATATTCTGTCTTTGATCTAATATTTCTCATTCTTTTTTCTTTATCCCAACATAAAAAGCCCTTACAATCACTGGATAAGGTTGATCAGGTATTTTAAGAATCTGTGTTAAATAAGATTTAAATAAATCATCCAGGCCAATATGTTTTAATATAGGGAAATTGATTACTCTTAAATTTAGAGCTCTAATGGTTCTCCACATTTTCCATCCTTTTCTGGACTTCAACTTCACTTTTTATCTGATATTCTTGGATTTTTTCTATATTTACTAAGTGATTATCAAACTCACTAATCTTTCTTGGTTGGTCCTCAATCTTCCCTATATTCTGCTTTAAAGAGATGTTAACCTGTTTCACTTCTTCAGTTAAGTTGACATTTAAACCAGCTTTGCCAGGTAATACCATAACGATTCCAAAGTAATATTACTAGGTTTTAAGGTTACTGTTCTAACTGAATCTGTTATTTTAGCCTTAGGTAGAGCGCACTGTTTCTATCTTGAAATGAGTGACACACAAATAACAATCGACGGTATTGAGACCCAGTATGGGTTGAGAGGACCCTTCTGAGGAATGTGAAGAAATCCTAGAGCATTCCCATCCCGAACAACCTCGAGGACCCATCAATCTGAAGTAATCTAGACCCTCCTGTGATAAAGATGAGATAGACAGCCACCTATTGCCTGCACCAACAGGTGAGCCTGCAAAGCCTCATTGAGAAGATCGAGAAGCTCCACTTCTGGAGCCCACACCCTTTCAAGGCCCTGGGGGTGAAAAGACTGAGATTTGCAGAAGAGATGGGCTCTGTGGGAAGAACCTCCCCTTTAAGGCTGAAAACACCAGTAGTGGCCACTTGCCTGAAAAGTCTTGGGAACCAGCTTCTTGCTCTCCAGCAAGAGAAGGACCTGAGTTTCCCCCCATCTACGTGCCAATATCTCCAATCCACTGCCAAATAAAAGCAAGCCCTGAAAGGGCAGTTTTGTAAGATTGGACTTTAAAATGGTACCTGCCGACCAGTTGTGCAGCCACAGCTGTCACCTGGCCCCAATAACAGAAGCACCTCCTCTTGCGGCTATGCGAACTAGGACACAGCCCACATCAGCTAAGAGGATAGCACCCAGATCCACCATTGGCACATTGTCAGAAGCGGCACTGCCATATTCTTGAGAAAGATGCAAGATAGCTCGAGCTACCAGGGCACAACAAGAAAGAATTTATTAAGTTCACCACCACCATCTCAAGTCATGCTTTAGAATAGCCTCAATTCTTTTGAGCATCCTTAAGAGCTGCACCTCCCTCTATCGGGATGGAGGCCTGATTCGTGACCAAAAATACCAAGGCATCCACCATAGGGAAATGTAACTGCTCTCTGGCCCATGAAGCCAAGGGATATAACCGTTGAGGTGTGCCACCTTTAAAGGACATCTCTGGCACATCCCATTCCAGATCAAGCAACTGTTGAATCACATCCAGGAGGGAGAAGAAATTTGAGGCCTTGTGTAGGTTATTCAAAATGGAATCCTTCTTCTGCACCCCCAAGGTGTTAGCTCCAGCCATTCTGAGGGTCTGCAAAGTTTGAGTGATCAGGCTCAGCTACTCATCTCAGTGAAAGAAATGGAGAAGAGTTCTATGTGGCTCCAAATCCGAGGGAATCTCCCCTTCCACAATAGTAGAGCCACTGCCATCAGTATCGGTATGATTTTGATCCATATGCATTCGAACCTTGTCAGGCCACACTGTGCCGTGGCACTTGACTGTGGTGGCAGGCACCGGAGAACTCTGATCCTAAACTAGTAGGTATTATACACAGACAACCACCCCTGCTGAAATGTCTGTAATCCCTGGAAGAATTCCACAACAGAAAAGGAAGATGGGTCCATTCCATAGGCACAAACCTGACAACCGGAAAGTGAGTCTCCCCTAACAACTTGGCTAATAGATCAAAAGAAGGAGGGGAACACCCGCCTCATGTCACCCTTGGTTCCACTCCCTTCAGACCAAGGAGATGAACCATCATCAGCAAATTCAGCAGGCAAATCCTCATGAGCATCCAGGCAGCACTTGTAGAAAGTTCAAGCTGTATAGCCCTGATATGACATGCAGCACAAATAAATAAGCACTTAAACTTTTTTTGCCACCGACACCATGGTTAAAATGCGCTCAAACAGGTATAAGCACACACCCAGCTGGATGCACAAAATGTGCATCCAGGTGCCTGTGTGTAAGAACCGCACCCAAAATGGGAGCACAAACAATGTGCATCCAGGCTCATGTGCTTAGTGTCCTTGCCCAAAGTAGGTGCACAAACTCTGGGTCCAGGTGTATGCATTCAAGGAATGTCCAAGCTAGGTGCACAAGTTGAATATCCAGAAGGAAGGATGCCTAACTTGGACACACAAGATATGCATCCAAGGAACCATCCAGCCACACACCCATACATCATAATGGGAAATGTGACAACGAACGCACAATAGGTTGCACAGGCACTCATCAATGGTACACAGGGAAGGCGTGTGAATTAACTGTCATGGCCTACCACAAGGCAAGAAGCCTGAGAGTGGGAATCTCCCCAAATTATGTGAGCGGGAAAGCCGAACGCCGAGGAAAACAGACCCAGTAGGAAAACTCCTCACTAGCAAGTTCCTGTTCTTCTGTTTTCCTTTTTTAATAGAAAGTAAAAACTTTTACCTGAGCTCAGCCTTCCCTGGCTGACAGCAAGAATGGGTCCCGACTATAAGGGGAGAGGGTGAAAACCTTCACCCCCGAGCCTCTCTTGGCCTGCAACCGCTAATGTAATCTCAAGTCCACCCCACCCAAGTCTACCAGACTGAAGGCAGTTTACTGAGGGAGGGACCGAATGGTATCATCACAGGAGGCAAGCGGTACTATATAAACATCTTCTTGATGTATCCTTTCTTCTTGTTTTTCTTCTTTTCTTTTCTCTCTTTTTTTTTTGTTTATTCACAGGGAATCCCCCATAGGGAAATGCAGGTCTACCATCTGCTGGAAACAGAGAATACTGGCAGGCTGATGCTGGAGTGGGACTATATAGCCTTGACATCAGCTTTTGCTCCGTCTCTATCTGCTGGCTGAGGTGCATAACCCATTGGTGGAATTGAACTGCCAGAATGCAGAGGAGCAAACATTTTCATTTGCATTCATTTTCAGATACATTAAAGCCCATGGGTTAACGAAAACTGCATGGATTTATTTTTCTTGAAGCTAGGCGAAGCGAAGCAAGAATGGGAAGGAACAAGGAAGGAGCATGATCATAGATGAAGGACTTTTTGATCCAATGACTTCCTAATTTTTTTTACCTGAAACTGAAAAGAAAGCTAAAGTGACATTATTTTCTAGAGTAATTTCTCTCTTGGATTTCAGAGAGAAAGGAGAGACTTTCATAAATTTGTATTGAGAGTAAAAAAAAAAATTTACAAAAATATTAACTAGATTGGAGAAAAAAGGTAGGCTGACTCTTGTCCCTGTATCACAGGGTTACACTAATAGGGCTTAGAGTGCTGCAGACAGACTAGATACAGTGTCTGCATTGCAGTGCACTTGGATTCTGTGCTTCAGTGTGACTCGTTCTCTAACAGGAACAGAAGTAGCTTTTCTGTCTCAGCCTTGTATATTCTGTCACTTGACTCAGTTAGTGAAGAAGCACATGGCATGCTTTTACTAAAGTGACTGTGTTGGCAGTATTATAGGTGTGTTTCAACACTAATGGGTGACTTTCTGACTGTATTTTAACACTAGCTATTTCAGTCTTTGTAAACTAGTGTGTGTCATTTGACTTAGTGAAGAACACAAAACTGTTTGTGTGCTTTCTTGTAAAGTGACTGGATTGTCCACAATGCTGGGTAACCTTCTGACTGTATTGTAACTCTAGCTGTCTTAGCCTTTGTGTATAGTGTATCTCACTGTGTCACTTAATTTATGAAGAAATACACAGTGCTGTGAGTATGTTTACTTCTAAAATAACTATGTATGCAGTATCATCAGTGTGTCAGGTATATTGTAACACTATAACCCCTTATACATATCCAATGCCACTAGTGATCTGTGTAAGATTCCATCATGTCATTTGCACAAAGGGCAGATATAACAAGAATGCACTAGGAAGAGAGAAACCTGTTCCTCTACAGGCACCTAGGGTGAGCACAAGCAGTAATGATAGTGATATCACTGGAGGTCCTGTATCCAAGGTAAAGACATATTTTTTTTTTTTTTAGAAAGAGGAAACCTGCTCCAGAGACAGGGTCCAGTAAGTAGCAAGGTCCTGCTCCCACCTTCATTGTTTCTATGGTGCAGAAGCAGAAGAAGGCAAAGTCAGTGGAGGGTGGCATCAGCAGTAGAGATGTGAATCGTGTCCTCGATCGTCTTAACGATCGATTTCGGCTGGGAGGGGGAGGGAATCGTATTGTTGCCGTTTGGGTTTTAAAAATATCGTGAAAAATCGTTAAAATCGTGAGCCAACCCCCTAAAACCCACCCACCCTTCCGAACCCCCCCCCCCCCAAATGCTTTAAATTACCTGGGGATCCAGCGGTGGTCCGGATCCCCCGCTGAATGACCTCCTGCAGTCGATCTCCTGCCGGCGCCATTTTCCGTACGGAAAACGATTCGCGGCAAGAAATCGCTTCCTGAACCCCGCTGGACTCCCAGAAACTTTTGGCCAGCTTGGGGGGGCCTCCTGACCCCACAAGACTTGCCAAAAGTCCAGCGGGGGTCCGGAATGACCTCCTGCGTCGAATCGTTTTTGTCTATGGCCGCCGCCATTTTGCGGCGGCCATTTTGCAAAATGGCGCCGGCTGAATACAAAAGGATTCAATTGAGGGGGCCGTTCCGGACCGCCGCCGTTCTGGACCACTGCTGGATCCCCAGGTAATTTAAAGCATTTGGGGGGGTTCGGGAGGGTGGGGGATTTAATTTAAAGGGTCGGGGGTGGGTTTTAGGGGGTTTTAGTGTGCCAGTTTTCCTGCCCTCCCCCTTCCCCCGATTTACGATTTTTTAACGATAAATCGGGGGAATTGGTATTGTATCGTGGCCCTAACGATTTTTGACGATTTAAAATATATCGGACGATATTTTAAATCGTCAAAAAACGATTCACATCCCTAATCAGCAGTGTGATCCCAGGGTCATTAGTGGAGCAGCAAATACCAATATAGCACGCCTCCAAGTTTTCTGCTGAGAAATATTGCAGGATATCTTTAGTACATAAATGTGGCAACCCTCACCCAAGTTGGCCACCAGATGTCACTGTCCCAGTATAGAACACATTATTAAGAAGCCATCCATTCCCCCTCAGTCCCTCCCATCTGGAGGGCTGTGGTTGGATAACTCAACATTATTTAGCCCAGCCATTTTAGGACCCTTTGAGATCAGTTTGAGAAAGTATTGGAAGGGTAAAGATGTCTAAGTTTTAGACTCTGGTGAGGCCTCACAGCTTTATCCAGAAGGAGTTTTCATTAGAAGTGACACCTCATCGGGCACTCCCTGACAGAGGGTCCTTCTCCTACTTATTTACAGAAGAGAGATTTTTATGCATGATATCCTTTTGGGGTGAAAAGGCTCTCTCTCAACAGAGGACCAAAGACCTGTGAGCTCACTCTTAACCTTAGGTGGGCAAGCACAAGTGATGGATCCAGCTGTGAGAGACAGTGAGGGCAGAAAATGTATCCAGTTTTAACATTATGTATATTTTTTTATCTTGAATAGTGTGAGGAGGTTTTTGGATTCTTCCTCCCCACAGGGATTGGCGTGCTTAGTTAGTCTGATCCCATTTGGCTTTTCCTTAAGAGAAGGCCTCAGAAATATCACTTACGGATGGAAGAACAGATTGGGAGACCCCAGCCAGATCGCCACCTATGGGACCAGGACAGACAGGATGACCAGAGGGGAGACAGATTAAGGTAGGACTGTTTTACTGTGAAGTCGGGTTTACCTCCAATAGGATTCCCAGTTAACAGCTAGGTGAGCTTTGCACAGTAAATATCACCATGGAGCTCTACTCAGATGCCTGAATAAAAGGACACCTAGCTACACAGAGGTATACTTGTACTGGCAGTCAGATGTAACATCACTTTTATGGACAAATGGACATAATTTGATGATTATCAATCAATAAACTTTTATGTTAACACCCAGAGTTGAACCTGTCTAATTTATCACAGCCTCTCACTCATGAGTTGCACTTACAGTCTACATACACACACACTGGAAGCAAGACAACATGGTCTGAGTCACAAGCAAGAGCTTTCCCCCATAAAAATAATCCCCCAGGATTAAGAGTTTGAGCATGGGAGTACATTGCTAGCCAGAGCAGCCCTAAAGAAATAAATAAGTTTATATGCCCTTGGGATTAATTCCCTCCCCCCCCCCCCCCCCCACACACACACACTAAGGGTTACGTATGGTATTAATTCAGATGAATTGTGTCATGGGATTTTAGAATCAGACAATATTCAACAACTAGTCACTGATGAAGGCTTGGCAAGACTCATTACTAGTGTACTATCCAAGAATACCCCTCAGGATGAAAGAGCAGGTAGTAAGGAGAGAATGAGAGATGACCTGGCCTTGTACCTCTTGATCTGCTTTCAAACCTAGTCCCAGCACACAAGGATCCAGAGAGGGTGATGGGATCCTGTAATACATTAGAGGGTGGAGGCACTTTACATTTCTGGAGAACCAGTGTTTTGCAGAATTTATTCACTGTCATAAGGCCGTCAGTAGAGGAAAGGTAGTGAGACACCTCCCAAACAGTGGCATGCAGCCTCATCTATAAAAACAACAACCATTAGGTTTTAGAAGAGGCTACTAGTTCTAGACTGGGAATTTCATCTTCCACTCAAAGCAGCAGCAGGAAATCCAGAGAAAAGGGTAAGCCCGTCTCCCTTTGCATGCTAATCAGTTCATTACCATTCCCACATTGTACGGGGATTTTTGAGGGGAGATAACATGAACAGGAGGCAGCTGAGACGGGAGCAGCACAAGGTGAGAGGGAAGACCCAACTGGTGTTCCCCAGGGCCCCCTCCCCCTCCTCCCATTGCAGCCAAGATTCATGGGGTCGGCCTGTCTGGCATAGATCCTCCCCCAGTACAGTCTCTGACACTCTTATCACCCATCTGAGGCCCCATAAGAAAGTCGTCTAAGGTAGACATCCCGCTGGTGGGCTAATGCTGAAAGACCGTGTCAAAAGGGTCTGCCCCTTTGTGAGCCCCTTCATGTGCAGCTTTAGGAGCTTCAGACTACTCTCAGCTCTACTCACATTAATTTTGCTTCACCTTCAAACTGTGAGTATCTAGCCATATAAGTTTACTCCCAATAGAGTCTTCTTCTTAGATCCCTTCCTCTATCATGCTACATCAGCCTACCTGAACACCTATTATTTGCCAGACTAGGTACTTCAAGCTACCCTTAAAATATAGAGGACATCCAGGGAAGAGGGAACAAACCTCTAGGAAAAACCTTCATCCTCTTCTCCATTAATTTCTGCATCCCTCAACTAGCGAAAAGTCCTCATTATTCCCTGCTCTTAGACCAGTGTTCTTGCCTATAATGTGCCTTAACTGGGCCCCAGTCCTAATACGGATAACATGGGGTAGGAAAACACCATAACCACCTAAACAATATTGCCCCAGATGCCTCCTCCAAGCTCCCACACCATAAGAAACTTATTAAACACATACAAAACAACCTTACTATATTACAGCTGGGTTTCCTTAATGCACGGTTAACAAACAATAAATCCCACCATATTATTGACCTTATTGAAGAATTTAATCTCCACATCCTCTGTCTTACTGTGACATGGATAGTAGAAGGAGACACTGTGACCATCATCCAGCTCTGCCCTCCTGGCTACTCAATCCACCACACCCTTCGACCCTCATGGAGGGGTAGTTACTATCACCAATCCCTGTCTCTAACTCTAGTTGCCACTCAACAGCTAGGCAAATCTGACTAGTCCTAAACCACAAAGATAATGAAGGACTAAACATCGCCCTAATCTACCAACCACCTGATTCCCTCCTTGACTCCTTCTTGAAACTATCAGAGTTCATCTGTGACTTGATCACCAAGTGTCAAAAAATCCTAGTCCTTGGGGACTTTAACTTCCTTATAGAAAAGCCTCCCAGTGACATCACTGCTCCCTTCCAACACAACATGGATGATCTGGGTTTCACCCAACTAATCAAGGTGTCCACTCACAAACATGGTCACTCACTAGACCTAATATATTACTCTGCTTACATTAGCATTGATACCAACACCATATCAGTGATTCCCATCTAATGGTTGGACCTTTTCCTTGTCCAAACCACCATGCCAATCCCAAAACTAACTCACCCCCCTCCCCCATTTAAAATTCCCATTAGGGACCTTTCATCCATTACTAGCGAAAACATAATGCAATTCCTCAACATCCCTGAAACCCCATCTTCACTGGATCCACCTGAGCCTGGTTGAATGCTAGAATAACTAATTCACCACAAATATGAATACCCTAGCTCCACTCAAAACCAAACCCTTGAAGCATCCAAGAAATGTGCCTTAGTTCCATGAGGGTCTCCTCCTCCTCAAGCAACAATACAGACAACTTGAATAAGCATGGAGGAAACACAATACTACCAAAGAAGGGAAATCAATATTTAAATATTGAATCATATCCTATATTGACAGATAATTAGTATCAAATATTAAACACACATCAGCAAGCCGGTCGGTGTGAAATAATGTAAATGGGCCACCCAGTCTTCTACATCATAGTAACAATGATCACCGCTCAACACAGGCCAGTGTTTCGCAAGAAGGCTTCTTCAGGAGCACATTGATCATGTCACCAAAATCAGGAATGAAAATGGCAGGAACCGCTGCTCCTTTTTTTCTAGACAATTTGATGGAACTACTTGTCCGATAGCTATGATATCTTGGAAAAGCTGTGAATTTTCCTGATTTTGGTGACATGATCAATGTGCTCTTGAAGAAGCCTTCTTGAGAAACACTGGCCTGTGTTGAGCCACGATCGTTGTTACTATTTGTCACTTTTATGTGCAATTTGAAAAAATTCCTAAAAAAAAGACTTTTATAATCTGAAAATGATGTATATGACCGGGTGGCCCGTTTACATTAGGGCACACCAACTGGCTTGCTGATGCATGTTTAATATTTGATATTGATTATCTGTCAATATAGGATATGATTCACAGAACCCTTACTTGCAGAGTCCCCCAAGGCTCTATCCTCTCTCCAGTGCTGTTCAACATCTATGCCCGTCCAATTTGTGATCTCATCCAGACTTTTAAAATCAAGTGTCACCTGCTTTACGATCATATCCAGCTTTATGCCAACATCGGAGTTAACCAAAATTCTACTATCACCAATCTCAACAACTGTCTTTCATGGCTCAATAGGAATAAACAGAAACAACTTCTCCAAATCAGAACTCCTCTGGTTGAGCCAAAGGGGTCACTTCTTACACTCCCTACCATCCCTAGCCAAGACACCCCTCCAACCAAAAGAATCAGTCTGAAGCCTAGGGGTCCAACTTGACCCTACTTTATCAATGGCGTCTCACATCATCCATGTAGTGAGAGCCTCTTTCATGCGCCTCCGCTGGATAAGACAACTATACAGCTACCTCAATCGCACTAACTTGGCTTCAGTCATTTATGCTCTAATCACCAGCTGCCTCGATTATTGTTACTCCCTTCAGAGTGGTATCACCAAGTCTATCATGAGATGGCTACAACTTATACAAATCATTGCAGCCAGACTCTTGGTAGGCATCAAAACTTTAGATCATATAGGTCCCATCCTATATAACATATACTGGCTCCCAGTGAAAGCCAGAATAAAATTCAAGATCCTCTGCTTCACCTTCAAATGTGTGAACAAACTGCTCCAAGAGTATCTCTTGCAACTCCAGATACCATACATCCCTTCTAGAGAACTCCGTTCCTCACAAATGGCTCTTCTTGCCTTCCCCTCTTTTCTACTGCAAAGCTTTCCAGCACAAGACAAAGAACATTTAGGTGTTATGCTCCTAAACTCTGGAATGAGGTCCCATGGCCCATTTGCCTTGAATCATTCTACCTCACTTTCCATATGAAAGCTAAGGCATGCCAATTTAACCAGATCTCCATTCAGTCTGATCAAGAACAATATCCAATCTCCACCACCTAGGACCCTTTACCATAAGGATATATAATTAGGGATGTGCTTCGGCCGAACCTTTTGGAACAGACCAGGTTTAAATGCAGAGAGGGGGCTGATGTCAACAGGAGGCACTGAGAGATGTTTCCCACCACAGGGTCCCTTAAAAGGAGAGCTGATGCATACGTGTCTGCCTTAGGCGCAGCATGGTTGGAGGCCTGAGTGAGTGGCGTATTCTTGCAATACTGCATCCAGATGGTATTGGGACAGGTTGGTGGCATCTGATGTGAGTGCAGCCAGAAGCAGGGCTGTCCTGCAATCGGCCAAATGTTACACCTCTCCTAGTTGTTACACATCAGTTTTTGCACAGATGATTTCCAAATCATTTATATTCAATCCTACTTAGTACAAAGGGGATTGCAGTTCATGAAAAAGCCAAGCTCATTAATATTTGTTTCTTCTGTACATGTAACTCCTCAGAATTAAGAGACAGCTGTTGTTCTTTTGGAGGAGATGTTAATTATTGTGCTATTTAGTTATGCAATGGTAGAATTTCATAGAAGATCTAGAAGATCCACAGATCTTTTGCAGCCAATGCAGAACTGCAATGACTTCATTGATTTCAATGGAGCTACCCATGTATTGCTGCTATCAGTTATGACAAATCTGCTGCCCACCAAATATTTCACTAGTTGATATTGGATGGCAGTTTGGATTAATTATGAATGAATTAAATATTAAAGCTGTGAATTTAATATATTAGCATTGTGGATTTCATGCTAGCATTGTGGATTAAAGGTTACAACTGGGGATTTAGTAGGGGTGTGCATTCGTTTTGAACTTAAATGTAAAACGCAACTTTTTTTTTTTTAACTTAAAAAAGTGATGAGGCGAAAACGATCGGATTTCCAACTTATTCAACATAGCTATGTTGAATACGTTGGAAATCGCGATTGTTGATCCTAAATAAAAATTTAAACCCCTCACCCTCCTTAATCCCCCCCCCCAAGACTTACCACAACTCCCTGGTGATCCAGCAGGGAGTCAGGACGCCATTTCTGAACTCCTTTGCGAGGAGCACGTGACGTCGGCGCCATGTTGGAGTGACGCGGCGTCACGTGATTCCCCGCGGGTTCGCTCCGGGAACTTTTGGCCAGCTTGGGGGGGCCTCCTGACCCCCCCAAGCTGGCCAAAAGTTCCTTTTGGGCCCAACGAGGGTCCCGGAGCAAACCCGCGGGGAATCACGTGACGCCGCGTCACTCCGACGTGGCGCAGACGTCACGTGCTCCTCGCAAAGGAGTTCAGAAATGGCGTCCTGACTCCCCGCTGGATCACCAGGGAGTTGTGGTAAGTCTTGGGGGGGGGATTAAGGAGGGTGAGGGGTTTAAATTTTTATTTGCACGTATGGACATAGACTCAACTTATGGAATTCTCCATATGTCCATGTTGACCGCAAATGGGACCCCCTTTCGACTTATGGACTTATGAACATAAACTTTTGCTCTGCACATCCCTAGGATTTAGGGGTACATTCATATAAGTATATTAGTGTTAAGATGTGCAAAAATAGCTGTTTTTGCACACATTAATGCTCAGGCTATATACTAGTGAAAATCCATGCTAAATTGAGTTATCTCTGCCATATTGAAAGTGAACATGACTGTGTATTCAAATTAGCTCATTAGCTCAATTCACCAATTATCTCTGCTTTGAACTCTAAGATTCCACAAAATGAAGTAATTTCTGTAGTTGACACTGCCATTTCTGAGTGCATGGATGTTTCCAAGCCTTTGGCCTCTCTGCTGATATCCTTCACTCAGTTAGCCCTAACCAAGAACATTTTTTCTTTTGATGACAAAATTTATCAACAGATTAAGAGCACTGAGATGGGAGCCACCATAGCCCCTAACATTGGTTGCCTTTATGTAACCCACTTTGAAAACACATGTCTATATCCTTCTACGTTCTGGCCATTCATCAAAGTGTTGACAAAACCATCCTAGAATGGCAAGGTATTGAAATCCAATTCTATATGTTTCTTGATTGGTTAAATTCCTGTAATCCTCACTTTTGATTCTTTACAATCATTCATCCATCTGAAATTGCTTTTTCTAGATTTGTCACCTCAATTCACAGGAAACCCACTGACAGAAATACATTATTATTATATGGCAATTGCCACCCATGACACCTATGTAATAATATCCTGGTGGGACAATTCTTTTTGTTTGCAATGTTTATGTATCACATGGTATGAATTTGTCTCTCAAGCACACATTATGACATCCCATATTTTACACCGACAACCTGCCGAAGATTATAAAATGCACCTACAAACATGTGTTGTATGTCAACAGAGACCTTCTTTTTACTAAACCTACTCCTGTTGATGAAGATTTCATTACCTGTGTTCTTTCCTTCTCCTTAGTCAGCAAACAGATATGCTCCTTGATTTGTGGCCACTGGACTTGTTTATAACCCCACCCTATCTTTAAAAAATATTTACATTTTTCTTTCAAATGCACATAGAATCTTTGTGACATGTTGATGTCCTCAGAGCTGTGGAAAATTGGAAATTAACTCCCTTGACTGACTACACACTTCCCAGCCACTCTCCTTGTGGCCACTATAAGGCATGCCCCTTATCACTGACTATTTCCTCCTTTTCACACCCATCACTTAGAAAACCCTATTGTTTGAACTTTACATCTGACAGTTTGACAGTGGTGTGGTTTACATTATTCAATGTCCATGCCCCCTCTTTTATGTGAGGAAGACTATACGAAGCATATCCAAGCGTGTCTACGAACACTGTTCATGCTTTCGTCTAAACTGCTAAAATGCACCTTTGGTCAAACACTAGGCGGTAGCCCAACATAGGATAGAAGAACTTCATTTTGGAGGTTGTTTCACCCTCTCCCCGGGGGGATTTTTCTCATTTTTTGATCCAGCATGAGCAATGTTGGATTCACACCTTGAACACTATTTCCCCGCGAGGTTTAAATTCTCATATAGATTGGTTTGTTTTTTTCTGGAACCTTTTTTCCTGAAACTATTTTTTCCTAAAATATTTTTCCTGCAAATATTTTTCTGTAACAAAATTTTGTTCTGAAACAAAAAAAATGTCTGCACCCTTTTTTTCCCCAGTCACAAGCTCTGTTATTGCCCTTTCTTTGTAAAATGCATGTTTTTTTACATGGCCTTCATTTATCACTATATTTGAGATATTTTGTGTTAAAGCCCCGTTGATGCTTTGATATCCTTGCCATAAGTCCTTTGTTTACATTATGATATCTCGGTTGAGGGAGTTCCCTATCTTTGATGGACAGCCACTGTCATGTGACTTTGTTTTGGCATCTTTTGTATCTGACCACTTCAGTATTTAAACACCAAGGGCCAGATTTTCAAAGGGTTACACGCGCCGGGCCTATTTTAAAAAGGCCTGGCGACGCGCGTAAAGCCCCGGGATGCGTCTAAGTCCTGCCGACATGCGCAAAAGGTAAGACAAGAGTCAGGGGGGGTAGAGTAGGGCTGGGGGGGGGAAAGGCTAGGGGAGCGAGTGGGAAGATTAGATTAAGGGGGAGGGAACGGAGGAAGGCAGCGCGGCTAAGCGTGCGCAAGTGCACAATTGTACACCCCCTTGCGCGTGCCGACCCCGGATTTTATAACATGCACGCGCCTGGTAGCGCGCACACATGTAGGCCGCTCGAGCGCTTCTTTTAAAATCTACCCCCAAGCTTTGAGCTGTGCTTTTCCGGATGTAACATTGTTTCTCTAGGCAACCTCATTTCTTTGGTAAGCTGTATTATAATTACTTTACACTGATCTTCAAGTCAGTTACCTTTGCTCTAATAAACATCACAACTATGTTTGGCTATGTTGAATTTTAGCGGCTACTCTGCGATATCTATGCTGCAAATTACCCTGATACTTTTGCTTGCACCTATGCTGCACATAAAAGCTGTATAGCTGACTCTTTATCACCCTTATTATCCCATAACCCTGCCTTCTGTTAAGAATTCTCTCTTTTTCTTATCTAAAACCTTTTCCTTTTTTAAATATTTATCTCTGCATCACAAATGCCTCGTTTTGTCACATTAGGTTGTACAAGAACATTTTTACTGCCTTTTTTCCTACTGCCGTTTGTAATCTGTTACATTTTCACTCCAGCTTTTTTTCTTTTTCTTTGACCCCTTATAAATCCACTCAGGGGGTATTTCTAATGTTTATCAGACATTTTCTATTACCTTTTTCATTTTTTACGCCAGCTTCCTTCCTTTTTAAGGATACTTTGAACACAATATTGTTAGTTTTACTCCCTTGAGCTACATTGTTTCAAATGTCCAGCCCGTTTACATGGCTTATGCATTTCATTCACTGATACATATTTCTCTCTCTTTTTTTGACCCTCCATGTTAATGTGTTACAAATTGGATGCCCTTAAGTATTTTTAAATTCCTCAACGCATCCATTTTGCATGTTGAATCCTGGTTGAGTCAGCTATTCATAGAAACTTAATGAATTTTCTTGCATTATTCATTTTGTGGTTGTTTTATGCGCTTATGTCCTCTAGCTAGCTATATTCCATTATTCTGTCAGCATAATCATATTGTTTCTCAGCAGTTAAATACCTTCCAAAGCTGTGGTAAGAGTATTCTTATACTTTTTCAATTTTTGTACCCTTGTATTTTTATGTTGTGTTTTGATGCCTTTTGCTGTCCTGTTATTTGAACATTGTAGTATTTATTTTACATCTAGATTTTGGGTCCCTCCCGACGTAGTTCTCTGTATGAAACATGGTCCATGTTGGGGGACCATGTAGCTTTTTCACGAAGTTGGGAAATATCTGATGATACATCTGAAAATTAGGAATAAAATAAATTCTAAGTCTGAAAACACATGGATGTTTCTTTTATAGACATCCAGTGTAAACTGGTATACAATTTTGCTGATTAATAATAAAAAGGGTCTAGTTCATTAAGCTAGAGCTCTAGATACATATCCACCAGTCTTCAAGATTCACTAATGTCCTCACCACATTGAACTCTTAACCCCCTTTAATGTGAAAGAAGTATACTCCCAATGATCCAGACCATCCCCCATGTCCAATAAACTCCCTCATCTATCCACATGTGTGGGCAACAGTGTGAAAGGCTCATAATGGCACCATTACAGACTCAACAGCCATGCTGTTGAAGGGAAGTAGACATAAATTGGTGAGGTGAACATATTGGATATCAGGTGGTGAGGTATTTGATTTAGAGAGTGCTTACTGGATATTGGGATGGGGGATCTTGATCAAGTGGGTGCTTATTGGACATTGGGGGATTTAGAGCGGAGGGGCCAGCTGCCATCAGCTAGGTGATGTTTCCCCATAATAACAGGTCCCATTACTTTGAGATGGTTAATATGAGGGAAAGTACACAACTAGTGATATACAGAGCACAGCAGCACTGGAAGGAAATGCATCGAAAGCAAATGACAGTTTCTTAGCACGTAGAACCAGTGGGTTATGCTCCCCCACCAGCAGATGGAGATGGAGACAGTCTCTGGCTGTGTGTGGGGGGAGGGGGGGGGAGAGGGCATGTGCCATCACCGCTGCACTTGGCCTTCTGCACCCGCTGCCTTTAGGCTGTACAATCAGCTAAATCCACACCAGGAAACCCAGCTACCATCCAAGTCACACATCTGAGGGCCACAGAAATCACCTCAGGAAGTCTCAGCTGGGGAAGGGACCATCTGGTATCACCGCAGGAGAGTGGGGCTTTTATTTTTCTATTTTAAATTCTCCTTCCAAAATCTGAAGCAATCCCCATAGGGAGCTGCACGTCCACCATCTGCTGGAGATGGAGAATACTGGCAGGCTGGTGTCATTGCAGGAGAATATATAATGTGACATCAGCTTGCTCCATCTCCATCTGTTGGCAGGGGAGCAAAACCCACTGGTCCTGAGTCTATCTGTCTACACTAAGGAAAACAAAATTATCAGGTAAGTAGTAATTTCTCCATTTATTTGTATACATTGTTCACAGCATTAAATTTACTTGTGCCACAGATTTTTCTCAGTTTCTTGACTCTATGCATAAGTGTTGTTGGTTACATAGTAGCATTGTCGATTATATATTCACACTATGGATTAAATGTTAGCAATGTAGAGATCATTTTATGAAGGCAATGCCTTCCAGTCACTTCTTTCTATTATTTTGTATCTCTGTATTAGCTCTTATCATCTTCATTATCTGTTTCTTTTGAGTACACTAGGCTAGCCATTTCTATTCTTAGAAAAATATATTTATTAAAAACAATTGTTCTGGAAATATGAATAACAGGGTAAATTATTTTCTCTACTATAAGAAAATATATTTTGAAATAATTTATAGTAAAAGAACAGTAAATGCTAATTTTATGGATCCTAATACTACCTATTCCTAAGAAAATGGATTGGAAAACCTGGATAAATACTACTATAAATAATCTTTCAGAAGTACTATTAATTAACTTTCCAGAGAACAATACACTGATAGGGGAAAGAACATGCAAAAGCAAGCATGACAAGAATGAGTGAGTGGGTACTTTTTGATTTCTCAGGGTAAGAATGGCCTACACCCTATTCATTCCAACAATAGATTTCACTTATAAAATGAGCAGCCTGGTACAGCATTGTATCGAAATGTACAGCTGAAGAGAAAATGCTTATTTGCTCCATCAGAATAGAAAATATGATTAGATGTGACATTTTAGATGTGGGGCTTTCCCCAGGCTGCAGGAGAAGCTAAATATGTTCTATTTTTTCCATCTCATCTCTCATCATCTATTCTGCTCCAAGTTTGTATTTTTAAAACAGACTTCCTTTTCCTCACGCATATGAGTTCACTTTGAAAATAATCGTATTATTGGCGAGTACATGCACACCTTCACTCATGTAAAATTATACCTCCTCTTTGGAGAGTTTAACTTTGTGCCTATAGTTATGTGATTGTGTAGGAAAGGGCATTTAGGAGAAACAAAATAGGAAATTAGACAAAATTTCCTATTTCGTTTCAGTTAGTTTTCAAAATGGAATAAGTCAAATTCCAACAAAAGTTTGTCAGAATCTCTTTTTGTTTTGAAAACCTTAAAAAAAAAAATCATTGGTTGGGCCTATCCCTAGGCCCAGGCCTGAAACTGGGTCTCGCCTAGGGAGTAGATTGAGATCTAAAGCAGAGGTCCTGGCCAATGCTCTAACATAACTCTGCAGCTTTGGCCTAAGCCGAGGCTTGAAGCCTGGTTTTCACCTACATATAGGTCATGGCCTGACAAAGGGGCCATGGCCTATGCCCGAGCGCAACACCAAGGTCTCAGCCTAGGCCCTGGCCCAATACTGGGACCTAGGCTGAGACCTGAGCAAATCCTAGGCCTGGGAAATTTCCCGATTACTTCCCACCTACTCACCAAATCCGATGCCATATCCTGATGCTGGAGCCTTAACCTAGGCCAAGACCTGGATCCAGGCCCAATCTTGGGATCCAGCCTGGAGGCTAATTTCCAATGCCAGGGCTTCAGCCTGGACCCAGATCCAGACCCAATGTCAAGGCCCAGCCTGGAGGCCAGGTCCTGATGCCCGAGCCTTGGCCTAGGTCATGGCCCAAGCCCATCGCTGCAGCCTGGCCCAGAGGCTGAATTCTGAAGCCAGGGCTTCTGCCAGAACCCAAGCTTGAAACTAGGTCCCTATGCCTATGCCTTGGTCCAGGCTCAGGCCCAGAGCCCAGGCCTCAAGCTCCTCTTTTGCATCTTCTTTTTTTAGCTCTTCTTTGTCAATTGATGCTGCACTAGAGTTGATAAATAAATACAGCTAAATTCAGTTAATTAGCTCTGGCACGAGTCCAGCAGATGGTGTCAGTTGGCGAAGAAGAGTCGAAAAAAGAAGACACAGAAGAACTCCAATGCTTGGGCTCCAGGCCAGGGCCTGGGCCAAGGCCTAGGTGTAGGAACCTAACCTCAGGCCTGGGTCAGGGATGAGGCCCTGGAATCAGGACCTGGCATTCAGGCTGGGCTGTGGAGTTGGAGAAAAAATCCTCCCCAAAACAAAATGAAACAAAATTTTCCCCCCTTCCTACCCCTAGCTATGTGCATACTTTTTAAAATCAGTAAGTATTTGAGGAAGTGCTGACCATATCCCAACTCTGCTCCCTGGAATGCTTCTGCTCAATTTGTGGAAAAAGATAAATGTAACTGGGTTATACATAAATTTTTACACACAGCCCTGGGCTATTTTAGTACAGCCATTCATTTTCATAAAATTGGGTTTTATGCATGTAAATAGCTTTGAACATTACCCCCGTAAATACCAGTTTGTGATTTTCAGAGGTGATTTTCTGCCAGGTCATGCCAAGTCACCAACTGGGAACCTTTTTGAACTTGCTTCCTTTTCTCCAAAGGGAAAAATTGGGATGCCACCACTGGCCATGATCCAGTACACTTTTATTTATGTATTTATTTAGAAAATTATCACTTGTTGTACTGTTTGATGGCATTGGGCTGCTGAAGGTATGTATGATTGTTTCTGGTACAATGATCATCTGCTGGACAACTGAACTGGGTTGTCACCTCACCAAACAAATTAAGTTAGAGGAAGAAAACACAATAATATGGCTATCACTAGACTTCCTTTAAGAAAGAGGGGCATCAACATGGGGAAGTTTTGAGGATATATGGAGGAATGACAAATATCTGGAAGTCTATAAACACAACTGCTCTTATGTAGGTAATACAATTCTAGATTTGCAAGCTCAAATGGCAGAAGTAGGTCTAGGTATTTTTGTTGTCATATGGCAGAGGTATGGCCAATCAGAGTCATATTCTGTTCAAGAGGGCCAAGGAAGGCAGAAAGGAGGGAGAAGCAGGTTATGGGGCCAATTTTCAAACTGTTCACATGGGGACAAAGTCTATAGGTAATATTTATTTGCAGACTTTCACTTTGAAATGTGCTATGGGTACAAAATATCCTGTGGACATTTTCACCAGCTGTTTTGTGGGTAGCTTTTTCATAGAAAATAGCATATATGGAGTTGAAAATACAATTTCTGTACATTATTTTCTGATTCCTCCCAAAACATGCTCCCTCACTTCGGGTCCACCTCCCACTAAATGTGGCTAAAAATATCTACATTGTAGTATTTGTAGCCTTAATGAGGAAGGACAATTTTCAGACAGCCATTTTATCCTTGTAATTCATTATTTTCCCACATAAACCATTCTGAAAACCATCATCTCTGTGAAAAATAATAGTAAAACAATTGAAGCACAGAGGATGCAGAGAAAGAGTAGGCACAGTGAGTTATATTGGAAAGGGGAGATGGCTTTTCCATCTATACCAGTGTGAGTTCCATTTAATAACATAAATAAAGTTTCAATAAAGAGAGGTGCTGCTGGAAGTTGATAGAAGCATTCTATCTGCCAAATGAGTTAGAAGTAGAGAGATACTGGATCTATACAAGGTGTACTCCTCAGGCAAGTAGTAATGGAACCCATGAGAAAAACTGTGATATTGGACCTAGTACTTACAAACTGAGTAAGTTCTTCTGATGTTTGAGCAGTTCAATTGATAAATTGAAAGTGTCATTTAATGCATGAGCAAAGGCAGAGAGGGGGGCACAAAAAAGCCAGAGTTCTGGACTTCAAGGGTTTCAAGTTTGTTAAAATAGAGGGGTGCCTAAACAAAGTTCAGAGGATGTGGAAATTTTTATGAAATAGAAGAGCAGTGGGCTAAACTAAAAGGAACTAGTAGCTAGGGATGTGAATTGTTTTTGAACGATTAAAATTATCGTCAGATAATTTTAAAATCGTCCAAAATCGTTAGAGTGCACGATACAATACAAATGCCCCCGATTTATCGTCAGGGGCATTTGTATTGTATCGTTAAATAAGGCGCGGGAAAACCGGCACACCAAAAAAACCCTAAAACCCACCCCGAACCTTTAAAAAAATCCCCCACCCTCCCGAACCCCCCCAAAATGTTTTAAATTGGCTAGATGCTGGTACGCGGGTCTTCGGGACAGCACTCAATGGCACGCCCCTCCCCACCCCCCCAGCACACCCCTTTGAAGAGGCCTGGCACATATGTGTGCACAAGGCCCAGCTGCGCACGTAAACCCTGCAATTTATGCACGCGGGCCTTTGAAAATCTACCCTTAAGTCTACCTCTTCATTTGGTGCTATACATTCTAACTCTTCCAACTTACTTTTTAGACTTCTGGCATTAGCACTTTTTTTTTTAATTTACCCAGTACCTTGCAACTTTTGACAGACGTCGCCCATATGACATAGTGAGGGCAAAGGTAGCGCCGGCGCCATTTTGAAGATTGGCAATATGGCCCGCGTGCAGGAGGTCGCTCCCGGACCCCCGCTGGACTTTTGGCAAGTCTTGTGGGGGTCAGGAGGCCCCCCAAGCTGGCCAAAAGTCCCTGGGGGACCAGCGGGGGTCCGGGGGCGATCTCCTGGATGCGTGACGTCGGGAACCAGGAACCAAAATGACGCCGGCGCTACCTTTGCCCTGTCACATGATAAGGGCAAAGGGCCACCGGTGCCATTTCTCTCAACGCAGTCATGGCTAGAGAGCGGGAGATCGCGTCGGGACCCCCCCACCCATGTAATTTAAAACATTTTGGGGGGGTTCGGGAGGGTGGGGGATTTTTTTAAAGGTTCGGGGTGGGTTTTAGGGTTTTTTGGTGTGCCGGTTTTCCCGCCCTCCCCCGATTTACGATTTTTAATGATTTTTTTTTAAAAAACAACACGAGGATAAGATTTCCCTCCCCCCCCAGCCAAAATCGATCATTAAGATGATCGATCACACAATTCACACCCCTAGCAATCTTTAAATTAGCAATTTAAATTAAAGCAAAAGGAAAAAGGTCACTACAGTTTTCAAAGAAAGTGGCTGAAAAAGTAAGGGCAAAAAGATTCATATTCAAAAGATAGAATGGATCTTAGTGGAGCACAGGAAAAATTAAGAATTGTGTATTCAACATAACTTAAACTGAAAAAGGCCATTTTTGGCTCATTTTGTTCTAAACAAAATAAATGGACAGTGCTTCCAAAAATAACAAAACAATTAATTTGCATTTATTTTGGTTCCCAGTCATCTATGGAACAAGGAAAACTGCACTCAAACAGATCTGAGCCAGGATAGGAAGGAGCAATTTAGGAGTACAACCAATTGAGATCAAACACTTTTTCAACCAGCAAATTCTAGTTGGTAGCAGTATTCATTCGTTTATTTATTTTAAGAACTTATATTTCAAACTATTACCAACTCTAAGCAGATCAGAACATTAGAATTATAAAATAAAAAAAAACAAACATCAAATAAAAATAAATACAACATAAAAAGAGTGAAACAATAAAAGCATCCACCCAAATTCCACACAAAAATGTTAGCCAAGCTAGTGCATATAGACTGCTGCCTGGAAGAGTCAGCACAGAATCAAACTAGATGACAAAAGGACAGCACATAACATAAGGCAATAATAGCCCAATGATCACCAAATGCATGAGGGAACCTTTGATTTAATGCATAGCACAACAAAATACCATGAGCCAACCATACCAATGTTAGTACTAAAATGAGGAATCATAAATTTAATCAGTAAAGGCCTGAGAGAATAAAAGCTTCTTAACTTCTCCTTAAATTGAACCAAAGATGTTTCATTATTCAACTCATCTAGAAGCACATTCCATAAAGTTGGACCCACAATATTAAACATATGCTTCCATGATTCAGCAAGTTTGACAAGTTTGAACAATGGAACATTTAGTATACTATGAAAGAATACATTTTTAACACACTATTAAAATAGCAAGGGGCCAGGCTATTAATAGCCTTAAAAATAAGTACTAGAATTTTAAACTCCATCTGTTTTATGGATCTTTGTACTTTGATTATGTATGTTTTTTGTAAACTGCTTAGGTGTTAGAAAGGGGTGATTTAGTGTGCCCTTGGGCCTCAGTCCGACCCCAGACGGATCCAGGACCGAACCGAGGGTTGACGGCATGTACCAGCATGGCTGACGGTCTTACCCTCTGCCAGGCCTGCAAGCTCCCAAGGCCAACAACAGGATGATGTTGAAAGTGAATGGTCCTCCGACCATTCCGAGCCCTTTCGGACTTGCTGCTTGGATCGGCATGGAGCAGCAGGCCTGGCCTGAGGTCGAGGGCAGACGGGCCTTGACACGAAGACATGACACCAAGGTTGATGCGATGGCATCACAGACGAGGGTTAAAGCAAAGACATGACACCAGGGCTGATGCAACGGCATCAGGGACGAGGAACTTGACGAAGTCCAGACGAGACGAGAAGCTGGGAAGGAAGACATTGGCACTGTCTCTCAGGGCGCCCTACACAGCCCACCTTCACGGGCGGACCCAATGGGCTGGTCACGGACCACCCTGTCCCACTGTGCGCCCTACACAGCCCGAGGAGGCTGGTCACGGACCAAGCTGAGAACGGGACGAGCGCAGGGAAGAATCCAGTCGAAGTGGAACTCCGATGATAAAGCCAGATGTCGCCCGAAGCACCACAAAGGCTGGCAGGACATGACGGCTCAGGAGCACAGGAACAAATTCCACCTGTAGGCAACTCCAAGCTCGGGAAAGATGTCATCCAAGAGAGCACGGCCTGACAGGACCAGAAGGCTCAGGAGCGCTGAAGACACAGGAGCAGGACACCAAGGAACTTGGGACATCAGGAAGTGGAAGATCAAGACGGGACACTTGGACGAGGACCTCAGGCATGAAGACATGGCATGACGAGAAACAGACGAGACGAGAAACTCCATGGAGAAGATAAAAGACCTGACGGAGCTCTGGCAGGCAGGAGCCTCCAGAGTGAAATAACTCCGATGCAAGGCAAGGCTGACTGGAAGTTGAAGTCCTTTTATAGGGCTGCAGACCGGCGACTCCCTGGGAGGTGTTTGCATGGCCCACACCTAGCTGGCCCTATAACTACGGAGGAGTGCTGCGGGCCGGCCCCTAGGGAGAAGGGTGTGGCTCAAACCAGGATGTCCATGCAAACACAAGCAGCCTCAGGCAGGCCCCAGGAACATAGAGGCCTCCCAGGCCCTGGAGCAAATCCTGGATAGTTCGTAGGCGAGACCCCGGCTTCGAAGCGGCCTCCAGGAAGAGGTAAGGAGTCTCCCGTAGCACCGCTACAGGAGGGTTCATAACATTAGGATTGCAGATTGACAGTATGTAGACTTGATATAATATGCTCCCATAACAAGGCCCCCTCGACATTCTTGTAGCAGCAGTCTGAATGAGTTGAAGAATTCTTAGGGTGGGATGAGGCAGCCCAAGATACAAGAAATTATAACAATCTATGTGGGCAATAATGAATGCCAGTCTGATAAGTTCTTACGTCACCAACTGTGAGAAATGGTTTCAGGTTGTATAAGAAATCAACCGGATCATTCATCAAACCACGATGTGCCAGTATCGTATGCAATAAGGGCCACATTGTGGCAGTACAATGCAAATTAGGGGAAGGGAGGAGTATGAGCGGGGTTTGAGCGCTATGGATGCAAAACTGCATGGCCCGGCTTGCACTCATGAATTTTCATTTTCCATTCATGGCCCCATCCTATGGAACTCCCTTCCAGTTTCATTGTGATTCATACAGGATTCCAGATTGTTTAAAAAATTACTAAAATCACACATTTTCCATGATGCCTTCTAGTAGTGGTGTCCTCCTCCTTTCCTTCAGTCCTAAGACCTCATTTTTGTTTTGTTTTAATTTGTTTCAATGTAGATAACTACATTGTGGTTTTGTCTAATTTTATGGATAGTTTTTTGTACCCCTCCTTGAACATTGGAGGGACAGGTAATAAATGCTTTTAAATAAATAAATAGATAAATAAATAAAGATGAGCTAGTTGAAAGTGGGCCGGATTTTAAGAATTGTGCGTGGGCATAGATTTGTGCACGCAACCCGGCACGCACAAATCTACACCCAATTTTATAATATGTGCATGCAGCCGCGTGCATGTTATAAAATCCAGGGTCGGCACATGCAAGGGGGTGCACAATTGTGCAACTTGTGTGCGCCGAGACTCGCAGCCTTCCTCCATTCGCTCCGAGGCTGCTCCGAAATCGAAGTGGCCTCAGAGGGAACTTTCCTTCTGCCCCCCCCTACCTTCCCCTCCCTTCCCCTACCTAACCCGCCCCCCAGCCCTACCTAAACCCCCCCCTTACCTTTAACTTCTAAGTTGCGCCTGCCTCCAGGCAGGCATAGGTTGCGCGTTCCAGCTGACGGCCGGCCTGCGATCCCGAGCTCAGCGGCAAATGGCGGCTGTGCCAGGCCTCTTCAAAGGGGTGTGCTGGGGGGGGTGGGGGTGGGGAGGGGCGGGGAGGGACGTGCCATTGAGTGCTGTCCCGAAGACCCGCGTACCAGCAGCTAGCCAGTGTGCGCAACTTACTTCAGCTTCTGAGCTGAAGTAAGTTGCAAAACAAAGAAAAAACAAAAAATGGTAGGGTTTAGGGGGTGGGGAGGAGAAGGGAAGAGGAAGGGAGTTTAGGTAGAGGGGTAGGGAATTGGGGAAGGCCCAAATGTGTTGTTGTGCAGAAATTGCAAAAGTTCCTCCCCCCTTGCATGCGCCGCCCACACATTCTCGTGCAGATTATAAAATCTGATGCACATGTGCATGTAGCCCATGGATTTTCTAACATGCGTGTGCTGGTGCACTCATATTAGAAAATTGGTGCATTCCTGTGTGCACACAGGAGCACGAGCACATGGACACGTGCACACATGTTAGAAAATCTACCCCTTAATTGGCATCTCAGAGACCTGATACAAGGAGTATAACCAAGGGGACAGTGCTATATCAAAATGATAGAGTGGATCAACTTGATTGGGGGGGGGGGGAGTGGCACTTTTTGTTAGGGATGGCAGAGTGTCCAATAGGATAAAGATTCTGCAAGAGACTAAATGTACAGTGAAATCCTTATAGGTGGAAATTCCATTGTGAGGGGAAGAGTGTAGCATTGTGAGTATACTGCCATCTACCTGGCCAAAATGAAAAGATGAAATGCTAACGGAGATTAGAAAAATTAATAAATTTGGCAGCACAGTAATAATGGGATATTTCAAGTGCCACAATATTGACTGGGTAATTGTAACATCAGAACATGCTGGGGAAGTAAAGTTTCTAGATGAAATAAATGTCTACTTCATGGAGCAGTTGGTCTGGGAACCTATGAGAGGGGAAGCCATTTTAGACCTAATTCTTAGTGGAATGCATGATTTGGTGAGAGAGGTAATGGTAATGGGGCAGCTCAGCAATAGTGATCATAGTGCAATTATGGACATTAAGTAAATCTGCAGATCTAGCATTAGACTCTCAAAAGGGAGACTTCAATCAAAAAAGGAAAATAGAAAAAAAACCTGAAATGTTAGCTACAAAGGTTAAGAGTTTACATCCGGAGTGGCCATTGTTTGAAAATACCATGTTAGAAGCCCAGTCCAAATATATTCCACATATTTAAAAAAAAAAAAGTGGAAGGAAAGTCAAATGACTGTTGGCCTCAGAGGTGGCTCCAGACAATTTGCTGCCTGAGGTAAGGAATGAGATAGTGCCTCCCCTTCCCCCAAGGCATGGTGCAAGTCAAATCATCAAAAGGGCCAAGGGGGAAGTTCCCTAGGTAATCTGGCCCTTTTGATAATGTCAAATGCTGGGAAAGAGGGGAGGCAGGGCTCTCAGAGGAGTGTCAGTGATAATATTTATAGGAAGCTGGCAACCCTACCATAATCCCAGGAACCCTACCATCTACCTCCCACCCTTCCCCAACATTTGCACCCTGGAGAAGTGGGAGATGGAGGCATGGTGAAGGCCTCTGTGAGGGCCAGTGCAAGAGTAGGAGGGGCTCTAGGTGAACCTTACAGCCCTGTAGGCCTCCTACTCAGCCTTCACCACACACAAAAATTATACATTTCTAGTAACACATAACATAAAAAAAAAACATTTCAAGTACAGTCTGCTGAGGTAAATATCACTTACATGTACATTATATTTACATGCATTGCTGTGGTGCCAACATAGAAACCCTGCAAAAAAAATACTTGGAGTCCATATTGCTTAATACGCTCTGAACAATTAGTGGAAGACAAAAGCTTTTAAATTAAATAAATCAATATATATCTATTGTAAAGTGCATTGGGTTTGAGCTTGGCCCTCAGAAAGCCATAAATAAAATGAACTATAAATTACATCCCTTACCAAAACTGCCCTAACTGCCAGCATGCAAACAGTAAAAAGCTTACCTATGAAAATGCAACAGTGTGAAAATTACACCAGGCTCTGAAACAAAAATACACCTCCTATTAGGAAAACAGAAAAAGCCGGGTTGCTATAGATCCCTACACAGAAATTATACAGTAGCAGAATACGCCACCTCCTTCACACTCCAGAATACAGACAGGTCCTCAGAATAAAGAGACCATAAATTATAAACAGAAACATGCAGACAAAAGCTGAATTGAAACTCCATGTAATGCCCCCTAGACTGCTTACCTCACAAGGTATCCCTGGGTCTGGGACAGAGCTGGCGGGAGCCCCCTAAGGCAAACGCCATTGGTGCTTGCATTCATGATGCGTGGTGCCTCTATCTGAGGAAGAAGGTATTAGTGGGTGGGATTTCCCTCCATTCATCCCACAAAAATAAATGAACTGTTAACAAAGCTGGCAGTATATACAAATATCTACAGGTTTATATAGACTAATAGAATATCAAACAGCACACTTACCTACTCATGGGTTAGTAGTCTCAAGCCATTCAACTATATACATTTCCACAAAATGGCAAGAACATTAATATTTGGCTATTTTGGGTTATTGATCTCCACAGGATACCACCATATGGAATAGGAGGGACTTCCTGCATACCACTTAATCAAGTATTATTATTATCCTCCCTCTTTTATCTCAAGTCTCACCCATGTGAAAAGATGCAACTGGGCTGATGGGCAGTGGTTGTCAGGGAAAAGATCTGTTGTGTCAAAATAGCTGCCATTCCTTCTGCACCACCTCTTCTCTGCTGACAGATCAATGCCCTCTTTAGGGGACTCAAGTCCACATTCCAGTCTGCTACTGGGGTCCCCATACTCCTGGGGGGTTCCAACTCTGCCTCCTGGTCCACACCCACCTAGGGGACCTGACTCCACCTCTCAGTTCACCACTGGGGTCCATGCCCTTCTGGAGGACCCAACTCTGCCTCCCAGTCCACCGCTGGGATCCCCTTATTCCTGGGGGACCCAAGGTCACCTCCTGATCTGCCACTGGGGTCTCCTCTCTCCTGAAGGATCTAAGGTCACCTCCTGATCTGATTTGCTACTGTTCTTAAGCATTTATTTCTTGGTAGGAGAGTTTTCCCTTGCTTAGGTTTACAGTTCCATTAAGCTCATGGCTTGTTTATCGCTCAGTGAGTCTAGCTCAGCTAAGCTCATGGTCAGTCATTCACTAGTATGAGCCTGCAGGGATCACATCTTCTCAGCCAAAAGGCAGGACTATTGAGAGACTATGTGCATGCCCTTCCATCCTGCATGCCTCTTTTTTTCTGTTCTCTGAGAACTAGGTACCCAAGAGTTCTGACTCTTCTTGTTAGGGTGAGAATCTGTTTGCTTCCTAGGGCTGTTTTTAAGTACATTTATCTGTTTTTAAGTACATTTACAATGAAGGACTTATTCAGACAAAGTTCTGCAACTTAGGATTTTGCCAACCTTAGTTTTTAAAGTGTTTCACTACAAATTTCTAGCAGGAGTCAAGTGGCCTGTGACATGCAAATCCCCTACCTAAGTCTCTGTCTCATCTATTCAATGGTCATTTAAGCAATATCACAGTAAGAAGTCTGGCACCCTTTTCAATCTTACTTTGGTTTTCCTGGGCTGGCGGCTCATGTCTGCAGTTCACTTAAATGGTAGCATACTCTTTACCCCCTCTCCCTTGGGGAGGGGTGGGAGTTTCATACAAAAAGCCAGACTTTGTATGCAGTACAACAATGGAAAAATAGAAACATCACCAAACCTTATAAAACAATAATATCAGGAAATATAAAATATCAACCATATTAGTAAAACCACACTAACAAAACAAATAGATATGAAAAAACAGCTGATGAAAAGAATAGCATTCTATAGTTAATCTCAAACAAACATTTTTAAAAAGTTCCCAAAAAACAATTAAATATTTCAAAACAGCAGACACATCAAATAACATTCATTAATAATTAAAACCAATAAAGATTTTAAAAATTCCCAACTTTCCATACCTGGGAACTTTTGATTTGTAGTCACCCTGATATTGTCTTTGGATTACTGGGCAAAGGGGACTACACAGAAAGGGGTAGATTTTAAAAAGTGCACGCAGGAGTAGATTTGTTCGCGCAACCCGACGCAAACAAATCTACTCCCGATTTTATAACATGCGCGCGCTGCCATGCACATGTTACAAGATACAGCGTCGGCGCGCGCAAGGCTGCGCAAAATCAGCAGCCTGCACTTATCGAGCCATGCAGCCATCTTCTGTTCCCTCCCGCCCCCCACCTTCCCCTCCCTTCCCCTATCTAACCCACCCCCCCAGCCCTAACTAATTCCCCCACCTTTATTTTACAAGTTATGCCTGCCTCAGGCAGGTGTAAATTGCACATGCCAGCTGGTTGCCAGCGTGCCATGTTCCGGTCCGGAGGCCACAGCCACGCCCCCGACACACCCCCCGACACGCCACCACAGGAAAGCCCCGGGACCTACGTGCTTCCCGGGGCTTATGCGCGCCGCTGAGCCTATGCAAGATAGGCTCGGTGCGAGCAGGAGGTGGAAGGGGCAGCTTTTCGGGGGTTACGTATTTATAAGAACATGAGAACATAAGAAATTGCCATGCTGGGTCAGACCAAGGGTCCATCAAGCCCAGCATCCTGTTTCCAACAGAGGCCAAACCAGGCCACAAGAACCTGGCAATTATCCAAACACTAAGAAGATCCCATGCTACTGATGCAATTAATAGCAGTGGCTATTCCCTAAGTAAACTTGATTAATAGCCGTTAATGGACTTCTCCTCCAAGAACTTATCCAAAACTCTTTTGAACCCAGCTACACTAAATGCACTAACCACATCTTCTGGCAACAAATTCCAGAGCTTTATTGTGCGTTGAGTGGAAAAACATTTTCTCCGATTAGTCTTAAATGTGCTACTTGCTAACTTCATGGAATGCCCCCTAGTCCTTCTATTATTCGAAAGTGTAAATAACCGAGTCACATCTACTCTTTCAAGACCTCTCATGATCTTAAAGACCTCTATCATATCCCCCCTCAGCTGTCTCTTCACCAAGCGGAACAGCCCTAACCTCTTCAGCCTTTCCTCATAGGGGAGCTGTTCCATCCCCTTTATCATTTTGGTTGTCCTTCTCTGTACCTTCTCCATCGCAACTATATCTTTTTTGAGATGCGGTGACCAGAATTATACACAGGATTCAAGGTGCGGACTCACCATGGAGCGATATAGAGGCATTATGACATTTTCCGTTATATTAACCATTCCCTTCCTAATAATTCCTAACATTCTGTTTGCTTTTTTGACTGCTGCAGCACACTGAGCAGATGCCTAGATCTTTTTCCTGGGTGGTAGTTCCTAATATAGAACCTAACATCATGTAACTACAGCAAGGGTTATTTTTCCCTATATGCAACACCTTGCACTTGTCCATGTTAAATTTCATCTGCCATTTGGATGCCCAATCTTCCAGTCTTGCAAGGGCCTCCTGTAATGTATCACAGTCTGCTTGTGATTTAACTACTCTGAATAATTTTGTATCATCCGCAAATTTGATAACCTCACTCGTCGTATTCCTTTCCAGATTATTCATATATATATTGAAAAGCACCGGTCCAAGTATAGATCCCCGTGGCACTCCACTGTTTACCCTTTTCCACTGAGAAAATTGACCATTTAAACCTACTCTCTGTTTTCTGTCTTTTAACCAGTTTGTAATCCACGAAAGGACATCGCCTCCTATCCCATGACTTTTTAGTTTTCGTAGAAGCCTCTCATGAGGGACTTTGTCAAACACCTTCTGAAAATCCAAATACACTACATCTACCGGTTCACCTTTATCCACATGTTTATTAACCCCTTCAAAAAAATGAAGCAGATTTGTTAGGCAAGACTTCCCATGGCTAAATTTGTGTTGACTGTATTCCATTAAATCATGTCTTTCTATATGCTCTATGATTTTGATCTTCAGAATAGTTTCCACTATTTTTCCCAGCACTGAAGTTAGGCTCACTGGTCTATAGTTACCCGGATCGCCCCTGGAGCCTTTTTTAAATATTGGGGTTACATTGGCCACCCTCCAGTCTTCAGGTACAATGGATGATTTTAATGATAGGTTACAAATTTTAACTAATAGATCAGAAATTTCATTTTTTAGTTCCTTCAGTACCCTAGGATGCATACTATCTGGTCCTGGTTATTTGCTACTCTTTAGTTTGTCAATCTGGCCTACTACATCTTCCAGGTTCACAATGATTTTGTTCAGTTCGTCTGACTCATCACCCCTGAAAACCATCTCCGGAACTGGTATCTCCCTAATATCCTCATTAGTAAACACGGAAGCAAAGAATTCATTTAGTCTTTCTGCAATGGCCTTATCTTCCCTAAGAGCCCCTTTAACCCCTCGGTCATCTAATGGTCCAACTGACTCCCTCACAGGTTTCTTGCTTTGGATATATTTAAAAAAGTTTTTATTATGAGTTTTTGCCTCTATGGCCAACTTCATTTCAAATTCTCTCTTCACCTGTCTTATCAATGTTTTACACTTAACTTGACAATGCTTATGTTTTATCCTATTTTCTTCAGATGGATCCTTCTTCCAATTTTTGAAGGATGCTTTTTTGGCTAAAATAGCCTCTTTAACCTCACCTTTTAACCATGACGGTAATCGTTTTGCCTTCCTTCCACCTTTCTTAATGTGTGGAATACATATGGACTGCGCCGCTAGGATTGTATTTTTAAACAATGTCCAATCCTGTTGAACACTTTTAACCTTTGCAGCTGCACCTTTCAGTTTTTTTCTAACTATTTTCCTCATTTTATCAAAGTTTCCTTTTTGAAGCTGCAGATTTTTAAAGCTGCAGATTTACTTATTGTCCCCCTTCCAGTTATTAGTTTAAATTTGATCATGTTATGATCACTGTTGCCAAGTGGCCCCACCACCGTTACCTCTCTCACCAAATCCTGCGTTCCACTAAGAATTAAATCTAAAATAGCTCCCTCTCTTGCTGGTTCCTGAACCAATTGCTCCATGAAGCAATCATTTATTACATCCAGGCACTTTACGTCTCTAGCAAGTACTGATGTTACATTTACCCAGTCAATATTGGGGTAATTGAAAGCTCCCATTATTATTGCACTGCCAAATTGGTTTGCTTCCCTGATTTCTCTTAGCATTTCATCTGTCTGACCATTTTGTTCAGGTGGATGGTAGTATTCTCCTATCACTATACTCTTACCCAACACACATGGGATTTCTACCCATATAGATTCTACTGAGCATTTAGTCTCTTGTATGATCTTTATCCTGTTGGACTCTATACCTTCCCAGACATAAAGTGCCACAGCCTGCCAAGTTGATCCTCCCTATCATTGCAATATAATTTGTACCCTGATATAGCACTGTCCCATTGGTTATCCTCTTTCCACCAAGTTTCTGTGATGCCAATTATCTCAATCTCATCATTTGCTACTATACACTAACTCTATACACTCTGGGGTAGATTTTATAATTTTGCGCGAACGCGTACTTTTGTTCGCGCACCAGACGCGAACAAAAGTACGCTGGATTTTATAAGATACGCGAGTAGCCACACGTATCTTATAAAATCAGGGGGCGGCGCGCGCAAGGGGGTGCACATTTGTGCAACCTGCATGCGCCGAGCCCAGCGTGTGCTGCCTGTTCCCTTCGAGGCCGCTCCGATTTCGGAGCGGCCTCGGAGGGAACTTTCCTTCACCCTCCCCCCACCTTCCCCTCCCTTCCCCTACCTAACCCACCCCCCCGGCCCTATCTAAACCCCCCCCTTACCTTTGTTGGCAGATTTACACCTGCTGAAAGCAGATGTAAATCTGCGCGCGCCAGCGGGCTGCTGGCGCGCCATCACCCGACCCAGGGGCTGGTCCGGAGGCCTCGGTCATGCCCCCGGGCCCGCCCCTGAAACGCCGCATCACGCCCCTGAAATGCTGCGTCATTTTGGGAATGCCCCGACACACCCCCGACACACCCCTTTTACGAAGCCCCGAGACTTACGCGCATCCCGGGGCTCTGCGTGCGCCAGCGGCCTATGCAAAATAGGCGTGCTGGTGCGCAAGGGCCCTGCGCGCGTAAATCCGGCCGGATTTATGCGCGCAGGGCATTTAAAATCCGTCCCTCTAACTCTCCCATCTTACTTCTTAGACTTCTGGCATTGGCATACAGACATTTCAAAGTTTGTTTTTTGTTTTTTAAACAACCTGCTTTTCAGTTGTTTGGGATAATTCGGAAATAATTAGCTTTGGTGATTTTTTACATTTAGGCATTTGGACTATGTTTGCTTTTAATGGAACCTCTCTGTTGGGGTGCCCTAACTCTCCTGTTTCATTAGTATCCTTCAAGGATACATTCCTCCGAACCATGCACTGCTGAGTAACTGTTGGCTTTTCCCCTTGTTCTAGTTTAAAAGCTGCTCTATCTCCTTTTTGAAAGTTAGTGCCAGCAGCCTGGTTCCACTCTGGTTAGGTGGAGCCCATCCTGTCGGAAAAGTCTCCCCTTTCCCCAAAAGTTTCCCCAGTTGCTTACAAAGCTGAATCCCTCTTCCCTGCACCATCGTCTCATCCACACATTGAAATTCTGAAGCTCTGCCTGCCTCTGGGGACCTGCACGTGGAACGGGAAGCATTTCAGAGAATGCCACCCTGGAGGTTCTGGATTTTAGCTTCCTACCTAAAATCCTAAATTTGGCTTCCAGAACCTCTCTTCTACATTTTCCTATGTCGTTGGTGCCCAGATGTACCACGACAGCCGGCTCCTCCCCAGCAGTGTCTATAATCCTATCTAGGTGACGTATGAGGTCCGCCACCTTTGCACCAGGCAGGCAAGTTACCAGGCGGTCCTCACGTCGACCAGCCACCCTGCATAACCCTTTGAAAATCTGCCCCAAACTTTGTCCAGTCTCATATACACAGTCTCTAATATATATAAATTCATTCTCATACACACACACACACAAACACACACACACAGTAAATGTGTCAAAAACAGAATTTATGTTAATTCAAGAAGCAAACAGTGAATCCATTCCAGACCATATAATTTTAAATTATAAATTTCCAATTCTCCCATAATCTAAAAGCCTTGGGGTATGGTTGGACAGACTGTCTTCAGTTCGGTGTTCATTAAAAAGCATCCTGGAGAAGGACCATCGCTAGTTAACAAGAAACTGGAGGGGAATGGAGTAGATGTCACTCCATTTAGAGAATGTGTGGGAAGAGCTAGGGAAACTGAAAGTGGACAAAGCAATGGGGCCTGATAAGGTTCATCCCAGGATACTGAGGGAGCTCAGAGATGTGCTGGCGGGTCCGCTATGTGACCTGTTCAATCGATCCTTAGAAACGGGAGTGGTGCCGAGTGATTGGAGAAGAGCGGTGGTGGTCCCGCTTCACAAGAGTGGGAACAGAGAAGAGGCTGGTAACTACATACCAGTCAGCCTCACCTCAGTGGTGAGAAAAGTAATGGAGTCACTGTTGAAAAGAGAATTGAAAAGAAGTTGGCCTTAGAGGCAATAACTCAATAGTTTTTTAAATGTATCCAAAAACAGGAAGCCTGTTGTTTGGACTGTTAGATGATTTAGGGAGTTAAAGGGGCACTTAGGGAATCTAAGGCCATTGTGGAAAGACTGAATGAATTATTTGCTTCCTTATTTACTGAAGAGGATGTTAGGGAAATCCCTTTTCTGGAAACTGATTTCAATGGTTATGATTCAGAAGAATTTATACAAATCACTATGAAACTGGAAGATGCAATAAGATAAATTGACAAATTAAAGAGTGGCAAATCATCCGGACCGGATAGTATAAAGAGTTCTGAAAGAAGTCAAAAATGAAATTGCAGATCGGTTACTGGTAATTTGTAAACTATCATTGGGATCACTCATTGTGCCTGAAAATTGGAGGGTGGCCAATATAATCCTGATCTTTAAAATAGGATCCCTTTGTTTTTAAATTTAGAGACTAGTGGGACATGAATTGCTTCCACAGCAATTCTTTTGACTATTTGAGTCCTCTCCAGGTCCAGACTGCCTTTCTTGCAGAGGTTGGTGTGCTACACAAAATGTTTGTTAACATACATCTGCTTGGGCTTGAAAAGAATGGGAAACACTGCCTTAGTGAAGTTGGTGCAATCCCTAAACTTTCTGTGCCAGGCTTGCAATGAAGTACTCATATTACATTTGTTTCTGTTTCATTTATATAACTTTGTGTAGCCCCTGCATATGGTATAGGAGACCCTCCATGAGAATCCCCTGCAGTATAGTCTAAGACAGTGGCTCTCAACTGGAATGATGCAGCACAATGGCATATCACAAAGTGGTGGAAGGTGTGCTGCTGAAAACGTGTTTGTACCTTATTGCCCCTATTAAAAGACAGCCCTCAATATAAGGCAATCCTCATATTAAGGGTTGCGCTATTTTTAATTTTACTTCCTGCTGCTTCTTCCTCTGGGGCCAGTAGGATGTAGCCGACTCCCTCTCTGCCACCGAGCAGGCTGCAGCAGACTGATCCTTCTCCCAGGTTGGCAGAAAACTACTTTTTTTTCCTGTGCCCAGACCTGGGCAGGACACAACAGATTCGTCCTCTGCCTAGACCAGACAGAAACTGCTTACTCCTCTTCTGTCCTGGCCCAGGCAGGATGCAGCTAACTTCTCCTCCATGCAGGCACAGCTGGATGCCACTCTCTCTTCCTCCTCTGCCCAAGCCATGTGAAAGGCCACTCTCTCTTCCTCCTCTTTTAACTGAACTCAGGCAGGTCACCATTGACTCCTTCTCTTCTTGGCCTGGCAGGCCACCAGCTTTCTCTTCCCCCTCCTGGGCCCAGAAGTGACAACGTTCTCTTCCCCCACAGGGCCTCTGATTCTTTTCCCCCACAGGGCTTTGATCAGGGGTTAATGTCAGGCCAGAACAAATTCCACCATCTCTTTTCAGAGCTGAAAAGTTGAAGCAAAGCCTGCGATGCAGGTCATTCCTCACACTCCCCCTATCACTCTCACCCCCAGGTGGAGGACAGCAAGCTGATTACAGTCCTGAGGAGTTAGGAGGGAGAGCTTTCAGCAGCTCCTGCTGCTTTTGCTGTGTGCTTTTGGTCAGTGAGGGAGAGGAGGAGGAGGTTTGCTGGGGAGGGTGGTGTAAGTAAAGGTGACTTCCTCCACTCTTTTGTAGGAGAGAGGAATTGGTGACTACCCTAGGGCTCAAGGACTACCGGGATTGAGGAGGTGCAGTGAGACATTTTGACTGAAGGACCACTGAAGGGATCACAATGAGTCTGAGGGACTTGATGACCACTGAGGAAATCAAGGAGAGCAGAGCCAGGGTTGGAGGGCCACTGGTAAGAAGAGAATAGCGATGAAGGAAAACCTTAAGAGTTGAGCACTAGATGGAAGAGGGAAGGCTGGGGATTGAGTACTAGTGTATAGAAACCTAAAACTGATCATGACATCCTGCTCCCCATCCCCAGTACGGATGGTTAAATCTTTTACAGCTAATTCATTTTCTAAATGATTTATGTTCTGAAAAGTTATTCATCTTAATGACTAAATGAAATATTAGAAGACTTAACCGGCTAGAACAGTAGTTCCCAACCCTGTCCTGGGGTCCCCCAGGCCAGTCGGGTTTTCAGGATATCCACAATGAATATACATGAGAGAAAATTTGAATGTTATGGAGTCAGTGCATGCAAATGTTCCCTCATGCATATTCATATCCTGAAAACCCGACTGGCTAGGGGGTCTCCAGGACAGGGTTGGGAACCACTGGGCTAGAAGATAGCCAGATCACTATTGCCCTCTCATCAGTTCCAGAACCAATTGCTCCATAAAACTGTATTTTATTCCATCCAGGAACTTTATCTCTCTAGCATGTCTTGATGTTACATTTATCCAGTCAATACTGGGGTAATTGAAATCTCCCATTATTACTGCACTACCAATTTGGTTAGCTTCCCTAATTTCTCTTGGCATGTCACTGACCGTCTCACCATCTTGGCCAGGTGGATGGTAGTATACTCCTATCACTATATTTTTCCCCAACACATAAAGGATTTCTACCTATAAAGATTTGATTGTGCTTTTAGTTTCATGCAGGATATTTATCCTGTTTGACTCTATGCCATCCCAGACATAAAGTGCCACTCTGCCTCCCAGATACTCTTCTCTGTCATTGTGATATAATTTGTATCCTGGTATAGCACTGTCCCATTGGTTATCCTCCTTCCTCCAGGTCTCTGAGATGCCAATTAAGTCTATGTCATCATTCACTGCTATGTATTCTAATTCTCCAATCTTTGTTCTTAGACTTCTGGCATTAGCATACAAACATTTCAATGTATGTTTTTTGTTTGCATTTTCATTCTGCTTTCTAATTAATAAGGAAACATTGAAATCCTTTAGCTCAGGTGAGTTTTTAATTATAGGCATGGATTACTTTTCTTATTAATGGAAACTCACTGTTGGGATACCCTAATTCTAATGCATCATTAGTATCCTTTGAAGATACCTCTCTCCAAACCATGCTCTGCAGAGCGACTGTTGGCGTTCCCCTTTGTTCTAGTTTAAAAGCTGCTCTATCTCCTTTTTAAAGGTTAGCGCCAGCAGTCTCGTTCCACCCTGGTTAAGGTGGAGCCCATCCCTTCGGAAGAGACTCCCCCTTCCCCAAAAGGTTCCCCAGTTCCTAAAAAAACTGAATCCCTCTTCCTTGCACCATCGTCTCATTCACGCATTGAGACTCTGGAGCTCTGCCTGCCTCTGGTGACCTGCGCGTGGAACAGGGAGCATTTCAGAGAATGCTACCCTGGAGGTTCTGGATTTAAGCTTTCTACCTAAGAGCCTAAATTTGGCTTCCAGAACCTCCATCCCACATTTTCCTGTGTTGTTGGCCCCACATGTACAACGACAGCCGGCTCTTCCCCAGCACTGTCTAAAATCCTATCTAGGTGACACGTGACGTCTGCCACCTTTGCACCAGGTAGGCATGTTACTAGGCAATCCTCATGCCCTCCAGTCACCCAGCTGTCCACATTCCTAATAATCAAATCACCAACTGTGATGACCTAACCCTTCCCTCCTGGGCAGTAGTCCTTGGAGACACATCCTCAGTACGAAAGGACAATGCGCCATCTGGAGAGCAGGTCCTTGCTACAGGATCCTTTCCTGCTGCACCAGGTTGATGCTCCCCTGCCCTACACCCTTTTCTCATTTTGCCTTTAAAAATTTCAATGGTGATCCTCTCCTGAACCACATTCCACACCCCACCCCCCAAATCCCCATCTCATCCCAACATTCTCCTCGGATCCCCCATATCATCTCATCCACTCATCCCAGTGATTAAAAAAATAATCCCTGCCTGGAGCGAGGGTCTCACTCACCTGCTCTCAGTGGCTCTAGCACTACAAACCCTGCCCCCCACCTAATCGATACTATACCTACATCAGAGATAAAAAAAGACCACCAAAATAGTAGCCCCAACATTAACTAACATCATAAATCTATCCTTAACAGAAGGATTAATGCCAGATATTCTAAAAGGGGCAATCATAAAACCAATAATCAAAAAGAAAAACAGTGACCCTCTAAATCTCAATAACTACCGCCCAGTCTCAAACCTCCCTTTAATAGCCAAACTAATAGAAAAAACAGTACAGAAACAGCTAGCCGAACACCTAGACAATAATAACATACTATACCCTTCACAACACGGCTTCCGTAAACACTACAGCACTGAGACATTACTTCTCTCACTAACTGACAACATCTTAAGAGGTTTTGATAACAGCAAACACTACATCCTTGTAATGCTAGACTTATCCGCAGCCTTTGATACGGTAAACCACCAAACATTACTAGAAAGACTGAAAGAAATTGGATTATGCGACAAAACGATAAATTGGTTCAGATCTTACCTCAGCAATAGTTTCTTCCAAGTCCAGATAAAAAACACTATCAGAAAAACTTAAACTTGGAGAGGAGACGTGAAAGGAGTCGAGGGAGAAGGTCCGCTCCTTCTCAGTCACTGTGCCGGTGGGTGGAACAGCTGCGGCGAAGTGGTCGCCGATTTGTGACGTCAGTCCGACGTCCCCCAGCCCTCAGTTTAAAATCGGGAGAGGGCTCCACAAGCTGAGAGGAGACGCGAAAGGAGTCGAGGGAGAAGGTCCGCTCCTTCTCAGTCATTGTGCCGGTGGGTGGAACAGCTGCGGCGAAGTGGTCGCCGATTTGTGACGTCAGTCCAACGTCCCCCAGCCCTCAGTTTAAAATCGGGAGAGGGCTCCACAAGCTGAGAGGAGACGCGAAAGGAGTCGAGGGAGAAGGTCCGCTCCTTCTCAGTCATTGTGCCGGTGGGTGGAACAGCTGCGGAGAAGTAGTCGCCGATTTGTGACGTCAGTCCGATGTCCCCCAGCCCTCAGTTTAAAATCGGGAGAGGGCTCCACAAGCTGAGAGGAGATGCGAAAGGAGTCGAGGGAGAAGGTCCGCTCCTTCTCAGTCATTGTGCCGGTGGGTGGAACAGCTGCGGCGAAGTGGTCGCCGATTTGTGACGTCCCCCAGCCCTCAGTTTAAAATCGGGAGAGGGCTCCACAAGCTGAGAGGAGACGCGAAAGGAGTCGAGGGAGAAGGTCCGCTCCTTCTCTGTCATTGTGCTGGTGGGTGGAACAGCTGCGGCGAAGTGGTCGCCGATTTGTGACGTCAGTCCGACGTCCCCCAGCCCTCAGTTTAAAATCGGAAGAGGAGCGGCACCCCACTGCCGCCGGCGCCACGCCTAAGCCGCACGCGCCGAAGGGGCGCGCGGCTTTGGCCGGCTTAGGCCGGAGAAGGCCGTAGGCCGGTGAATCTTGGTTTTATAATTTTTGTTTTTCCTGGGTAGACCTTTGTCCCCTTAATGGGGAGAAAGAGGAAGACTCAGATCGTGACCTCTTCTCCAAGCCATCACCCCTGCACAGGACCAATGGATCATCATGTGGTGAGGATGGCAGAATCGCAAAAAGAGGACAGTTTGGGAGCAGTATCCTTTGCTTCCTTAAGTCCCGGCGATGGCCCAACGTCACCCCTACAGCCAGCTGGAATAATAACAACGGAGTCAGCTGGAAATCCGGTAGGACTAGTCCATGAAGACTTCAGCCTAAGAAGTAAGGCTGAGACTAATTGGACTGAGGATAACATTACTTCGGTAGTGTTAGAGAAAGTCTCTCCGGGTATTAAGGCTAGTTTTTCTCCTGGAGGTGTTCAGGGGAATCTAACCTTAGAGGATTTGGGGAAAATGATAATGAAACTTGATGGAAATATAATTAAGATGAATGATTCCTTGTTATCAGTTATTAAAGAAAATAAGATGTCTATTGAATCTCAGGGGAAAAAACTAGAGAAATGTGAGAAAGAAATGTTAGTGGTAACTAATAAGTTGCAATTAATACAAAATTCTGGAGATGTGTTTGTTAGAGATAGTCTGGTTATCCATAAAGATTTGGAGTTCATGGAAAATTTGTTTAAAGCAAAGAATTTAAGGATTATAAATTTCCCTTTAACACGACTTCTTTCACCTTGGGAGTTATTTAAAAAATTTCTTAAAGAAAATCTGCTATATGAGGAGGAGGAATTCCCTAAACTTTCTAAAATTTATTATTTGAAAAAAAAATCCTCTGGAATTTCTGGAGGACAAACTGAAAGGGAAGAACCTTCCTCACCAGGTCTATCGACTTTTCTCGAAGAGTCAGTAGACCTGATTAATAGCAGAGCTACTTTGATAGTTTCATTTGTTATGGAACAAGAAAAAGAAAAAGTGTTTAAAAAATTTTTTGCTGTGAAAGATATATTATTTTGTGGATACCGTGTCCAAATCTTTCCTGATGTGGCTCGCGCCACTCAGGCAAGGAGGAGGGCATTTTTTACATTAAAGCCCAGAGTTATAGCAATAGGAGCCACATTTTTCTTGAAATTCCCTTCTTTGTGTTTAGTGAATTATAAGGGTAAAAGATATGGATTTTTAGATCCAATTCATTTGGAAACTTTTATATTAGACAAAAGTCAAGTTTCTGTATCAGAGACAGAAGCCAATTAGAATAGTATTTACTCCTCGCTCCTGGTATTATTGTTATAATTTTGTGTTAAAAATATATATATATTATGTATTTGTCTCCTCCAATTATAGGGTTTAGTAAATGTGAACTTTATGAATATATATGTTATTAAGTGGATATTATGAAAATGATACCCAAATTATGTTATCACATTGAGATACTAATTTCCTTTTCATGAAGTGTAACAACTGCTGAAAATGTAATAAAATATAAATTTAAAAAAAAAAAAAGAAAAACTTAAACTTGAAACCAGAGTACCTCAGGGTTCAGCATTGTCTGCCACCCTCTTTAACATATATATGCTGCCCCTATGCCATCTGCTGGCAGGCCTAGGGATAATTCACTACATCTACGCAGACGACATCCAGTTAATTCTACCAATAGATGACACAATTGAAAAAACACTAAGATTAGCAAACATGTACCTAGACATAATAAAACAACTACTCACCCAAATGGAACTGGTCATTAACATTGACAAAACTGAATTCCTACACCTTGAAAAAAAACATACTGAAATCATTAAAACCCCAATAGCTCTAAAAAACAACCAGAAAATAGAACTTGCCGAAAAAGTAAGAAATCTGGGGGTAATAATGGATTCAGAAATTAATCTAAAGCAACACATATCATTAAAAGTAAGGGAAGGATACGCAAAACGTATGGTCTTAAAACGACTGAAGCCATTACTCACACCTGCCCACTTCAGAACAGTTTTACAAACACTTGTTTTCTCCAGCACTGATTATTGTAATGCACTCTTACTAGGACTCCCCAGCACATCAATAAGACCACTCCAAATACTTCAAAATACTGCAGCCAGAATACTGACGGGAAAAAAAAGGAGGGACCATATAACTGAAACATTAGCAGACTTACACTGGTTGCCAATCGAATACAGGATAAAATACAAGGCCTTATGCACCATACACAAACTAATATATGATAAAGAAGCAGACTGGCTAAACACAGCCCTTCGAGTCCATGTCCCACAAAGAAACCTTCGCTCAGCTAATAAAGCACTACTAACAATCCCTTCAGTAAAATCAGCAAAACTAACCCAAGTAAGAGAAAGGGCCATATCCCTGGCAGGGCCCATCCTATGGAACACAGTGCCCACCGAAATCAGATTGCAGAGTGATATCAAATTTTTTAAGAAAACCTTAAAAACATGGCTCTTCAAACAAGCCTTTCCTAAAGAAACGGGAGGTTAGAGGGGAGGAGGAGAGAAAAGTCAGAGAAGTGCAATTGAAAATGAAGTTTTAACAGTCCTTAAAAATGCATATTAACATAACTATGAAGAGTATCTCAATAACACACCCAGAATTGACCATCACTACTCAAACATTGTTTTTATTAATGAGTTTGTAACCGTACTTATTTGGCACCTGTTAGAATGTACAACCACATACATATACATACATTATTTGTGCCTGTTTGTAAACCGTTGCGATGGTACCTAACTTAGCGACGGTATAGAAAAGTTTTTAAATAAATAAATAAAGAAATACATCAGCTATGCAGAGCTGGAAGTGTGAACTATGCTCAGTTTACGTTTCCAGCACTGCCTAGCAAGGCAGCTCTGAAGCCGCTGTGAGCGGGTGAGTGAGACTCTCGCTCCCGGCAGGGATGAATTTTATATCACTGCGGAAGAGAATAGGGTGGGATGGGGGATCCTGGGGGGGGGGGTAGTGGTGGTGGTGGTGGTGGTGGTGGGGGGGGGGGGGGGTTTAACAACACTAATATAGTTGAACAGTAGAGATGTGAATCGTGTCCTCGATCGTCTTAATGATCGATTTCGGCTGGGAGGGGGAGGGAATTGTATTGTTGCCGTTTGGGTGTTTAAAGTATCGTGAAAATCATGAAAATCGTGAGCCGGCACACTAAAACCCCCTAAAACCCACCCCCGACCCTTTAAATTAAATCCCCCACCCTCCCGAACCCCCCCCAAATGCCTTAAATTACCTGGGGGTCCAGCGGCAGTCCGGAACGGCAGCGGTCCGGAACGGCCTCCTGCAATTGAATTGTGTTGTCTTCAGCCGGCGCCATTTTTCAAAATGGCGGCGCAAAATGGCGGTGGCCATAGACCAACACAATTTGACTGCAGGAGGTCGTTCCGGACCCCCGCTGGACTTTTGGCAAGTCTTGTGGGGGTCAGAAGGACCCCTCAAGCTGGCCAAAAGTCCCTGGGGGTCCAGCGGGGGTCCGGAAAACGATCTCCTGCCGCGAATCGTTTTCCGTACGGAAAATGGCGCCGGCAGGAGATCAACTGCAGGAGGTCGTTCAGCGGGGGTTCCGGACCCCCGCTGAACGACCAGCAGGGGTTCCGGACCCCCGCTAAACGACCAATCGTGTTGGTCTATGGCCGCCGCCATTTTGCGCCGCCATTTTGAAAAATGGCGCCGGCTGAAGACAACACGATTCAATTGCAGGAGGCCGTTCCGGACTGCTGCCGTTCCGGACCGCCGCTGGACCCCCAGGTAATTTAAGGCATTTGGGGGGGGGGTTCGGGAGGGTGGGGGATTTAATTTAAAGGGTCGGGGTGGGTTTTAGGGGGTTTTAGTGTGCCGGTTTTCCTGCCCTCCCCCTTCCCCCGATTTACGATTTTTTGACGATAAATCGGGGGAATTGGTATTGTATCGTGGCCCTAACGATTTTTGACGATTTAAAATATATCGGACGATATTTTAAATTGTCAAAAAACGATTCACATCCCTATTGAACAGTGCTGGGCCAGATATGACAATTGACATAATTTCCATGTGGATGGGAACCATATGCCCTTTCATTTTTTTCCTGTTATCCGGCCACACACGGCTGGATAACTTTAAAACCTATTCAAACACAGCCAGTTAGGTTTTTAAGATACCTGGCTACATGTAGCCGGATAACTTTAAGCAAGTATATTCAGCGGGACATTTTAAGTTATCCGGCTAACTTTAGCCAGATAATGTGACCACTAAACGGCCTTCTGAATATTGGACCCTTTGTGATTAGCATTATTAATCTGATATTCCTCAGTCTCAGGATCCAACACCTCCATTTCACAGTTTTGGATCCTGACACATTTAAGATAACTGGTCCCAAACATCTCCCCAGAAACTGAGAAAGGTGAGAGAGAAGAGGATTTAATTTCTGAAGCAGGTAAGAGAATCACCTTGGATACAAAGATTTTCCCTCTGATTTACAATTATTATCACGGCTTGTGCTCTTTTGATAATGCTGCCAGTGCCATGGTGCAAGTACATTTCTTGTTTATCTGTATGTCTTCTTTTCTTAGCCAAAGGGACAGGTTTCCTAACCATGTTAGACTGTGACTGATGTTTTTGTAATTGTGATGGCATTACTGATGGGCATGATGGTCTCTGGGGAACCAGCTGCTGACATACTAGCTGCACTGCTGGAATTGTCTGGAATAATTTTAGCATGTCCATTCACAGACTCGTGGAAAGGGGGTTTTAATTTATTGTTGGTTATTTGAGCCCCAAAGCCTTCCCCATGGGGTTTTTTTCCCCTGCTCTGCTGTCTTCACTGACAATGCTTATTTTGCCAGGTCCCAATATTACTGTTATAAATAATGCTACTGTCAGAATGCTTCTGTCAACATGTCTGCCCCTATTCCTGATGATAACCTAGCACTAAATATTTCTTCTTCAACCACAATAAATCAGAGAAAAAGACAAGAACAATTAATTAGGCTGTGATTTGTGGCAATGCCTCAGTACAAATATGTCATGGCAGATGCCTAGCACAGCTTACTGTACTTCCTCACCTCATGCTCAGAGGCTCGCTCTCTCTCTATTTCTCTTGCTTATGGGGGGGGGGTCTCTTTTTTCAAGTTTTCTACTTGCAGAATTAACAATGCATCTTTGCCGGAGATCCTGGAACTCTCCCTCACTGTTCTTAGGCTCTTCAGCTGGCTATGGAACTGATATTTATATAACTTCAAGGGTGTCAGCAGATATTTATAGAGGTACAAGAGTGTCACCAAACTGTCCCTTACTAGTTGCATCAATGTGTTCACGGACATTGCATGTTGAAGTCAGAAAGAGTAGGAATGTGCAAAGTTCCCTAACATTCCACAGTGGGAGGCACCTTGTTAAGGAATGCAATGTCACAAAACTCATGAGCCCACCTTGGTGTGTTTTCTTTCTTCCAGTTTTCTGTCCTGGGAGGGTGGCTGGGCTCAAGGAAGGAGCACTCAGGCCACCAGGAATTGGAGCAGCTTGGGTCCAGGAGGATTTTCAGGCTAAAGAAAGGACCAGAGGATAGAGATGGTGAAAGAGGAATTAGTTTCATACCCCTTAAAGGTGCCTAGAGTGCCTTGAGAAGTGAAGTTGCTATTTGATGCAAAGAGGCCAAGTAAGTGACACTTCTATAGAGTTGTTGCTGAAAGGATTGTCAACAGAGACTTATCTGAAATGTCTCAGGTGAATTTATATGTTTTCCTACTGAAGGAGAAGATCTGTACCACAGGTACCAAACAGGATAAACTCAGGAAGGATCCTATTCTCCAAAGAGTGCCTCATAGCTGATAGGTAGTAGAAGAAAAATTCACTAATATATGATTATTTTGCATTGACTGTGATTTTGGATTTCTGGACTTTATTCTCCGTGTAGATGCTGGCAGATCTATGTGTATTCATTGAAAGAGAATTTGTTAAGCTCAGATACAACAGTAAAGATGGGGTTTTCTTAGGGCCAGCTTCCTATGTGCTTTGTGGTATTCTACTGGAGAGTTTGAGACGACCTCCTAACAAACTAAGGGGGTCATTTTCCAAAGCGATCACTAAATGGGGGCGGAGTCGGGGCAGCGTCAAGACCGTAACAGGAGGAGTCGGGGTGGCACCGGGGCGGACGCCGCGAAGACATCGTGGACAGCGAAAAGGTAAGAACCCTTTTCGCTGCCAATTTCGCACCTAATAGCACCACCTTTTTTGATTGCGCTATTGGGTGTGAAAGCCGGCAGCGATCGCACCGCAGAGGTGCGATCGCTGCCGGCTTTTGCAGGCCCGCCCCCCGCTTCGCCCCCCCCCTGCCCCGCGCGAATCAAAGAGCCCGGCGATATTAGAGAATCCAGGCCTAAGGGCCTTGAGAGACCTCATCTTCCCCTCATCATCAAAGAGCCTGGGAGCATGGGTCATAATTTGGCCCCAGCACTCCCAAGTGATCCCCTCAATCTTAATGACCAAGTGGAACCAGAGTTGCATAGGAGTGAGCTGGAAAATTATTTTTAAAGCCATTTACCCATATCATCCAGCCCGCCTCTATCCAGCTAAAAGTATGCATAGATGTCCCTATGCATGCCCTTTTAGCTGGGTTAAAAAGAGGAGTTCCCAGGACCATATATATAGGTCAGAAGAGTAAAACAGTGCATGTGCACTGGATTTGCAAAATCTGTGTGTAATTTAATCCCAACCCCTACCCCGACCCCCAAATACACTTCCCGCTAGAGATGCCAACTGGCTCCAGGTTTTCTGTACAAGTTGATCCAGTCTTGGTTCTACCCCATTGTTTGCTGGGACTTATTCTGATTTCCCTATTGTATTCCCTATGAAATATCAAGACTATAAGTACTTGCATGCAGGGGAGTAAAACCAGGACTGGATCAACCTGTCCTGAAAATCTGGAGGCAGGTAGCAACCCTTTGCCCACACAAATAACAGATATAAATACATGGATGCTTACAGCATTTGAGCTTTAAGATAGCTTATTTTAAGAGGGGAATTTTCAGCGGCCTGCTTGGGGCAGATGTTTTTGTATACAAAGTATATGCAGACTTTAACTTTAATTTTTAAAGCTGATTTATACTCCTAAATCTGCTTTGAAAGCAGCTGGTGTGTGCAGAATGCAGCGCAGCAAACAAGCACATGCAACCTGCTAGTTTGAAGATGTAACTGTGTCTGTGTAGATTTGCATACAAGTTTTTGACAATTTAAAGTATGCGTGTAAATGATTTCCCTCCCCAACTCCATTTCCCTCAGTGCCTCCTCCTAGTGTGCCTATAAGCATGCAGAGAATCCCTTCTGCACTGACCTTTATGTGCACAACTCCCAGGCAATTTTCAAAAGCCCATCTACGTGCATAAAACTGCATTTTATGTATGTAAATCCTATTAAAAATCAGGCCCTCAAAAAGAAACTACCTGGAAGGTTTCTCTTTGAAAAACAGCTATAAAGTATTGTGGTAAAAGTACCTGTATACTTTGCAAATATGCAGGCTACTAAAAATTGCCCACTAAGTGCCAAGCCTTTTTCCCCTTAGACACAGAATGGGAAAAAAGCCTTAGTAAACTGGGCCATCCATGTTTCCGTTGACCTCCCCCTCCCCCCCCCCCCAAAAAAAAAAAAGAACAGCAAATGAACCCTGCACATTTCACTATGCTATAAAACAGACATTCTGGAATTACTTTGATTTTGCAAACTACATTTGATCACTTTTGTATTTTTAGCTCTGTAACAAAAATAACCTTCCATGACAAAAGTGAGTTTATCTCCATATAGTAAACTATAGCACTGTTCCTCCTACTCTTTAGGTAGCATTCACAAGGCCCACATGCCAAACTGTTGAAAATCTTCTTCCAAAGAAAGCATCTGCCTGCTTGGATGCGTCTGTTCCACGAGCCGTTGTACTGGCAGTTTTTGAGCAGTTTCTGAATTCATCATATGGTCAAGCTGCTCTGCCTGTTACAGTGTCATGGCTTGAGTGCAGAGCCATAACCTGGGGATCCTGGGCTTGTTTCCCTGTCATGATCACTACATGACCTTGAGCAACTCACCAAACCTTCCTGTGCGTAAAACTGAATTGTAAGCTCTATGGAGGAGGGAAACTGTCATTATCTGAATTATCTGTGATCTACTTTGAACAAATATTGCTTGGAAAGAGAGGACTATAAGTGATTTTTAAATAAATTAAATTATCGTGTTCAATTATTATATGCACTGATAGAGTATTAATAGATATTGAGCCTGATTCTCAAAAAAGAGCTCAGCGCTTGATTTAAGGCAACTTAAATGGCCCTGTGAGGGAGAGCATAGCATATGCCCTCAGAACACTTTAAAGGACCAGCCACAGCTATATGGCCCAGTCCTCCTTAAAGAACCAGTCTGCAAGGGATTATGGGTGAAGAGTGGCTCCCTGGAGAGAGAGTGAGGAAAATCCACTGCCCAGCAGCATCTGGGGAGAGAGAGAAGCCTGGGATGTGAGAAGGCATTGTCAGATACCAGGAGAGTGTCTAAGAGCCCTATCCCTCAGTCAGGGCAACCCGAAACAGAGTACAGGGTTAACTGCTGGGAACGCAGATGGCTTGTAGGACAAACTAGAAGAAGAGTAGACTGGCTCAACTGAAAGCCCAAAACCTGAGGACAGGGCTATCCTAAACTGCTGTTCATGTTTGGTGGCTGTACTGCTGAAAGAAGCACATTGCACGAACTTTCTGTTATTGTCTGCAATAAAGCATTCTGCCTGAGAGGAGTTTTGTGCCCGGTTTGTGTCCAGAGCCAAGCCGTTGGCTCTGTCACAGGTCCTAAATATAACTCTAGGCATCTGAAGTTAGTGTAGCTATTGGAATGATCTACATTAAGGCACCTTATTTTTAGGTACCCAGCCCTGAATTGCAGTGCAGAACACCTAAATTTGTTCCCTTGCCCTTTCTCTGCTCACTTTTTAGGCAGCTAAATGTTGGCACTGAGCCCATCAAAATTTCTAAATTCAAAACTATAAGCTGAAGCTCCTACCTCTTAAAGTTAGGCACTTATGTCTTTTGAATATTGGATTCATATTTGGCTGACTTTCTTATTCAAAAAGGCAGGTAATAAATCCAAATAAATAAATAATCATTAATACTACTACCTCTGCTACTACTAATAACAATAATAATAACACTATTAATAATAAGAATATTAATAGTAAAAACAGTAATAATAATCATGAATTATCTGGCCATCAATGCTATCTTGTGTATTACCACTTATTTATTTATTTTATGTTAAATAATTTATTATCGGCAGAATTGCTGTGCTAAGCGGATTACAACACTGCTCCATCTTTCATTCAAAGAAATGTTCACACTTGCATCCATTTGTGAATGGAATCTTGCATGAATCCTTATGGGATCTGTATGAAAATTCCCTTCTCACCTGAATATTTCACATTCATGAATTCTTTTGCATTACTGTAAATCTTTCCACATTCCAGTATATGTGCCTCTTATAGGCTGAAACTTCATAAGGAGAATTTGCCTGTTGAGGAGACATGCTGATTATTTATAGAGAAGGAATTAATTTTTCCTAAGTGAAACATATCTGACCAAGCAGTCATGTTAAAAACAAGAATATGCAATCAGCTAAAGAAAATGATGTGCCATGTCAAAATGTTCTCGAGCATAACATAATGGTTCAACACTTCCTGAAGCACTCTATAGTGTCTCTCATTCTCTTAATGTGTGGCTTATCTGTGTGTGGGTTTTTTTTTTTAAATTTGCTAGCTTGCTCCAGCCCCTGGTGTTCAGATTGATATGGAGTGGAGTGAGACTTTGTACTTATTCATTGTCCTCAAATGTCAGGGTGCTGGCATAGCTCCTCTCATATATTCCAGACAAGGGATGGTATCCTCAATCATTACCTTCCTGTTCCTACTAATGACTCTGTTCCTTCATTGTGGTTCATACTCTTTCTTTGTACTCCTATAACAGCGACCTAACCATGCCAGTAACAGACTCTCATCTCATACAATCTGAAAACAAAAATAGTCTTCCATAGGAGACAGTTTGAGATGAAAATCCTCTTTTATTATAACAATATAATAACAAAATATGTTATCTTCATATAATAACTGGGGCTTCTGATTTTAGGTTTTAACCAATAAACACTAATAAAACATCTCTATGCAAAACCAAAAAAGTGTTAATTGGAAAAACACTGGAAAAACACTATGGGGCGGATTTTAAGAGCCCTGCTCGCCTAAATCCGCCCAAAACCGGGCGGATTTAGGCGAGCAGGGCCCTGCGCACCGGTAAGCCTATTTTACATAGGCCTACCGGTGCGCGCAGAGCCCTGGGACTCGCGTAAGTCCCGGGGTTTTCGGAGGGGGCGTGTCAGGGGGCGTGTCGGGGGCGGGCCCGAACCACGCGGCGTTTTCGGGGCGTGTCGGGAGCGTTCCGGGGGCGGGCCCGGGGGCGTGGCTACGGCCCAGGGCGGCCCGGGGGCGTGGCCGCGCCCTCTGGACCCGCCCCCAGATCGCGTCCAGGCGCGCTAGCGGCCCGCTGGCGCGCGGGGATTTACTTCTTCCTCCGGGAGGCGTAAATCCCCCAACAAAGGTAAGGGGGGGGGGGTTTAGACAGGGCCGGGCGGGTGGGTTAGGTAGGGGAAGGGAGGGGAAGGTGAGGGGAGGGCAAAAGAAAGTTCCCTCCGAGGCCGCTCCGATTTCGGAGCGGCCTCGGAGGGAACGGGGGTAGGCTGCGCGGCTCGGCACGCGCCGGCTATACGAAATCGATAGCCTTGCGCGCGCCGATCCCGGATTTCAGCGGCTACGCGCGTATCTACTGAAATCCAGCGTACTTTTGTTTGCGCCTGGAGCGCCAACAAAAGTAGGCCTATTCGCGGTTTTTGAAAATCTACCCCTATGTCTCCTAGTACTCTCTTGCCCTCCCCTTGCCTGCCTTGGATCTTCGACTTTTCCATGCTGATGATTCATCGGGTGTACATGTATTTAATTCAACCAGAAAAGGTACCCAGTTCCTATGTTGTGAAAACACTGATATAGATTTTTGGTACTCTCAAAGAACCCCTAGTAAGCTGGAAAATAAACACCTAAATTTACAATTTATAAGAACCTAAAAATAGAAGCTAACTGCAAATATCGGTAGTGAACTGTGTAAGTTATATGGCTAACTCGCTCCGCCCCCAATCACTCAGTATATGCCTACTTCTTCTGTATGTAACCTTTATCCATAAAAATGTCTTATACAGCTAAACAGAAGCCGCTGAATGTAGGCACATATTCAGCAGCTACTACTAGCTGCATAAGTCCCGCTTATCCAGCTAAATAGCGCTGAACACACTTTGAATATTGGGCTCTTGTTAGGATTCATGGGTTTCGTGGACCCTTGGCCCGAGGTGAGGGTTGATACAGACTGCGGGGTGGAGCCCCACAGGTCCTTACCGTTGGGAGGCGAGGTCAGCTGCAGCAGGGGACACGATAGTAGTAGTAGAGAGAGAAACGTCCTGCGTCACTGCCACATGATCACAGGTACTTGCACAGAGAATACTGTGAGGCGTCCCGAGGAGCGGTACGAAGAGGCACAGTTTGGAGGAGACACACAGTACTCAGGCAGGACTGGAGATATAGGTACCAGAGCAGGAACCTCCAACAGAGGAGCGCTAGGCAGGCCCGAGGAGCGGGGAGCGTGAGATAGAAACTTCTGGAGGAGTGATGCAGAGACTGTCTCGAGGGGCGGGACAGCGTAGTGACAGAGGCTCTGGTGTGATGACATAGGGCTGCCCCGAGAAGCAGGGAAGCGCAGAGTCAAGTTTCCGAAGTAGTGATGTAAGCTGCCCCAAGGAGCGGGGAAGCGCAGAGTACAGTCACTGGTGTAGAGACATAGGCACTGCCCCGAGGAGAGGGAAAGCGCAGAGTACAGTCACTGGTGTAGAGACATAGGCACTGCCCCGAGGAGCGGGAAAGCGCAGAGTACAGTCACTGGTGTAGAGACATGGCACTGCACCGAGGAGCGGGAAAGCGCAGAGTACAGTCACTGGTGTAGAGACATAGGCACTGCACCGAGGAGCGGGAAAGCGCAGAGTACAGTCACTGGTGTAGGCACTGCCCTAAGGAGCGAGGGAGTGCAGAGTCGAGTCTCTAATGTAGTAAGGTAGATGCTACCCCGAGGATCGGGGAAGTGCAGAGAAGGGATCTCAGATAGGCAGTCCGTGAGGCAACCCCGAGGGACAGGGAAGCCAGCAAGTAAGACCTCTGGAAAGGCGCAGGGACTACCCCAAGGAGTGGGGAAGACTGGAGACCAGGTCTCCCACAGAGTCCAGAGCCGCAGGTAGATCCAAGACAGGAACCACGGGTCCGAGGAGACAGGAGCAAGCACCAGTAAGTGAAGGAACTCATTGCCAAGTCGGTTAGCGTAGGCCAAGGGAGGTGCTTATAAATCCCAACCTAGTGATGTTATCAGTCGGGAACGGCCCTGAGGTTCCCGCCAATGGGCCTTTAAAGGGAAGCCTGGTGGTGCGCCTAGGAAGGCCCAGAGTCGGCGTGTGGGTTGGCGGCGTCCCCGGCCGCCACGAGGAGTCTCAGGAACCCGGAGGTATGCGGTGGTATTGGCTAGCCCCAGCCGTGAGTTCACCAGGAGAGGAGAGCAGGGCAATACATGATGTGAGTTGAGTCGGTCACAGCCGCCCACAGCCGACGGTCATAACAGCCCTTAATGCCAGAATCCCAAACACTCTCAACCATTACCAAAAACTGATACAAAACGCAACAGCCCATATGACCATGGACATGGACAAATCTGAATACATAATGCCTGTCTGAAAATCCTTAAACTGGTGCCCAACACTGTACAATACCAAATTCAAAATCCTGATCCTAGCCTAAAACACCCCCAGTGGTCTGGAACCCATCTACCTAAATAAAACATTACTTCCACATATGCCTGCTTGGCAACCAGGCTTGCCTAACAGTGCTGCCCTCTCAGAAGAATGCGCCTCCTCAACACCAGAAAGATAACTTTTGCAGGATCAATCCCTACCCCATGGAATTCCCTACCATTGCACATCAGACTTGCCTGGGTGCTCCTTTCTTTCAGAAAATTAGTGAAAACCTGGCTATCTGAGGCACCTTTTGGATGAAATCATCATTATGCAACTGTTCCCCCTGAACATTTTCCCATTCTTTTTGTCTCTCTACTGATCAGGATGCCTGATCAGTAGAGAGACACCACCAACCCACCAAAAGCTGAAACAGATACTATGCTTCTTTTAAGTGCCTGGTACCTGAATCTGATGCTTCTTTGAGTGGACTCTTACCCAATGTTTACTGACCTTCTGCGTTATACTCAGTTCTGTAACATAATGTTTTCATCCTAAACCGACAATTTGCTCTATGCCTAACGAAGCAACTATCCTCTAGCTGCACATGACTAAACCTAGCTTCTGTTCTTTATTGAGCTCTGTACTAGTTGTTTTTGAATAAAACTATTACTCTGTACCATGCTGCTCTTCCTCTATTTCATGCTTGTACCATTCCACTATCTGCTCTGTAGTGCATCACACTGTTCTTTGAACTCTCTGGTCAGAAAAGAAAGCCATAAATAAACAATGATGATGAATATTATTTATTTATTTATTTTAGGGTTTTTTTTATATACCGATCTTCTTACATAGTATGCAAATCAAATCGGTTTGCATTTTAACTTGCTTGAAAGCATTACATATAACGAAGAACTTATGAATATAAGAAATGTAGATAAAGCCCTCCCACTGTTAGGGCAAACAGGCTTGAACTAGAGACTGGGAGGGAGGGGATTTTCAAAAGGATTTATGTATGTAAACCCAGGTTTTATGCACCTAAATAGCTTTTTCAAACCTGCTTGAGGAGAGGGGAAAGGGAGGGTTGTTCGTGAAAAAGGATGTGGTTTAGAGATTTCATGTGCACTTTTACTGACATTACAACGAGGCATTCTGGGTGGTGGAGTTAGGACAGGGACAGAACTTATACACATACATAAGATTTTCCTCAAGCAGGTGTAACTTTCTGCATATATGTCAGCACCGGTTCCATGTGCACCCGTGAATTTTGCAAAGCTTATCTATGCACATAAATCTGCTTTGAAGATTCTGGATAAAGTTTGCGGGTAAAAAAACACTCATAGACTTTATCCCATGCAAGCTGTTTGAAAATTGCCCTCCTTGAGTTTTGCAGTATCAAACCTTAGCTCAGTGAGTTATCCCTCCATCTGGCCTTTAATATCAGCACTAGCTGGGCCCAGATATCTAGCTCTCTATGAGTTCCCCCTTAGAACCCTTCCCAGTAATTCAACCTCTGATTGTTTGAACTATTTACGGTACTTCTTACTGCTTACTATTATAATTACCTATACCCTTAGATCTCAGCTCCTATAATCCGTTCCTATCTGGTTTTCATCCTGAGTTATTGTGTGTTCCTTCCTGTCCCTGTATATGTCTTCCTATCCTTGTATCTGACTGACCTTTGCTGGTCTTATGTCTCTGCCTGCCTGGAACTAATTGCCTGCAACTTCAGATTGCCCTGAAAGTGCAGACCTAGGCTTGCTTTCAATATTCTTTTAGATATTGTTTTTGGCTGCCCTTAACCTGCTCCACACCTAATACATACTAGCTCCTGCTCTCAGGGCTGCTCATTTAGCTGAAGAACAGAGTATATAGCTCAGAGCCAAAGATGGATATTGTGATGGTAATTTTGTCTGGGTTCCAAAAGACTGGGATCCATAGAACTGATGGGCTGATCCAAGTCTGCAGCAAAGTCATTACTTATATTTAAATATTCCCTCTGAAAAAATAGCAGAAATGACAGTGTATAACATCTCAAAACATTCTAAGATGCTATAGCTTTACATCTGTAAGATTCCTCTATAGAAAACTGAACTACAGAAATTATATTCCAGCCCTAAGAAACTAAGTAGTTATATATAGCAAATAAATATATTTGTGAAGCTAATTATAAATGTGGGATAACAGGAAAAAAGTCTTCTCCCAGTCTGTTAATATAACCCTACAAATGTCACACAATTATTTTGAAGAATTAAGAACTATAGATGTGCAAATAAAGTCAAATTAGTTCTCATTGTTCTGTTCATCCAAACCCTAGACTAAGGAAGGGAAAACTTGAAGTTAAAAATCAAACTCTCTCAAGTCATCTCCCCTGCCGCCGCCCCCCCCCCGCCCATCATACATACATATACAGTGGTTCTGGTCTAGATCTAATCCAAGCTCGTTTGTCTGACTATGAGAGAAGCCGTCGTTAACTCTAATAAAAAATGGCTGGTCACACGTCTGTTAAGGTACATACTGTGAATGGAATCCATTTTGTTGGCCATTTGGATAATCAGGATAATGTAGATTACATTAACAGCAATTACAATTGCTAAGTGTCTATTATAAAACTAGCTCCATTTAACATGTTTATTTGCAAAATGGAAAATAAATACAAGCAAGTGTTTCTACGAATGTATAGTATATAACTATGCATACATGCTAGTGATGTGTAGTCAGATGATTTGACAATGAAAAGTGCAACAAATCAGTCAATTTTCAGGTCAGTTTGTGTCAACCAAACTGAATGGGCATATTCTACCCAAAAATTAGGATCTTTTTCAGCCCATTTGATTTGGTCTCATTAAGGTCTAAGCAGGCAATAAGGCCATAGAGGAAAGATCCAGTTGGGGATGTAGAAGGAAGGAACAGGACCAATTATGATTCAATACTTTTTCCACCAGCCTATCCCAGTTGGTAGCAGCATAGATTCATCATTTTTTTAGGTGAAAATAAAACGAAAAGCACTTTGAGCAGCCAGTGATCATTTTGTTCTCAGTTGGATTTCACAGAGAAAATACATTTTGAAGTTCCTTGCTTCAAAGTTCCAGACTTGAAGAAAATATTAGGGATAAAGGTTTTGATTTATAAGGTAAAGCAAGGTGTGCTCTTAGAGTCACTGTAACTTTATCTTAGCTATGTTGCTAGCAGCAGAAAAACTGTATATCAGCAGGGTAAGTCCTGCATTTTTTTTCTACAGCAGGCAGGAAGTATCTGTCAGTGTCTAGAAAAACAGAGGGATAGAGAAAGAGAGATTTATATTTTTTTGCACTTATGTGCAGGGTGGGCAGTCATGTTGCAGACGTGGACCCTTGGGCCAAGGAAGAGTTGGTATAACTTGCAAGGAGGAGCCTTACAGGTCCCCACCGTCAGCTGGCTGAAGCAGAGGCCTAACTGGAGCTTCACAAATACCAGCCCTTGTCTCCCTTAGATTGAGCCCTCCGGTGCCAGGACCAGCTGGACTTAGGCGCAGACCTCTGTGGAGGTGAAGATCTGTTGCGTTCGTGCCTGTTCTCGCCCTCGCTCCACCCTCTCTACCTTGGTGGTGACTCCCTTCTGTTCTGACAGACAGATGCTGCCATGACTTCTCCTCGCTGCTTCTCCCCGGAATCCGCAGGCTGGGCTGATGCTGTGGATCCGCCATGTTCCTGATGATGTAAGGGCGCACGCGCGTGCGCGTGCTCCAGAGTTTGTACCAGCAAGGGGGCGAACCTTGGGGGCGTCCCCCCGTAGTGACGTCATCTGCTTCCAACTTAAAAGGTCTTTGCTTGCAACTATGAATCGAGTTAGCAAGGGAAGGAGGACATCTCTCTCTGCTGCTCTGCATCCACAAACTTACCGCTCTTTCTTCTTGATTTCAGACTGCTAAGACCGGATCCGGTACTCGCTCCTCGAGGGCCTATGTCCCTGAATGCTCAGAAGACTCCTTACTGCCTGGAAGCGATCGCAAACGTGAACACTTTGAGTTCTATTACAGATAGGAATCAGTATTCGCTCCACAAGGGCCTATGTTCCTAATCTCTGATGACTCTATTCTGTCTAAGACATTATCGCAGGTACGGAGATCATGAATTATATTTGCAGAAAGATCCATGCCAAAACCAGGGGCCAACTGACCTGTGCTCATTGAACTACCTTCCCCCACAGAGGAACCAGTTAGTGGAGCTCCAAAATCAGGCAACCCTTTAAGCAGCTCTTTTTCCATTCCTGCACTATGCTGGGAAGAATCAGGCTGAGAAAGGTAATTCTCTCTGAGCCTACAAACAGTGCTTTTTACACGTGCCGCCCGTGGCAACCCAGCGGCGCGGCCCTCTCACCTCTTCAGATAGACTCCAGCTGCTGGCTCCTCTTTACTGGCAGTGGTGGGCTGCCACCTCCAACCTTGGGTTCCCTCCGGTGCCTCAGGCCCTGCCACGTTGCCCAGTGTTGCCGACCAGGATGTCCCTGCTCGTCGGGCCTCTCCACGTGGCCCGCGGAGAGATGCCGCCACCAGCGCCGCACCCTTTCCTAGGTGCGTGCATCAGTGATTGTTTTAAGGGGCCCGTGACAGGAACCTGGCCGCGGACCTGGATGTTGACATCAGACTCTTTAACATATGTAAGCTCAGGCCTCGCTTCATAGCGTTGCCTTTGCAACACTTCTCCGAGTACTCCGAGTACTCGATGCTATCCTTTGGATCGTCTCATCGTGTTTCCTGTCTTCCTGTGGTTCCCGGTTCCTGTTCTCCTAGTTCCTGTTCGTCTATGTGTTGGATTGACTCCCTGGACTTGACCTCTGCTACGCCTGATTACTCTTCCGCTTCTCTCTGGCCCTGGACCTCTGCATTGCCTGACCACGTTTGCCTGCTCCATATCGTGACTATTGCCTGTACTGACTATACCTGCCTTCTTCGTGCCCTGACCCTCACTTTGTATGACTACTCTACAGTCTCTCCTTCATCCAGAGTTCTTCATTGCTTGCCACAACTACCATTCACAGCCGGCTCAGAATCCAACCTGTAAGTGACACCTCTCCTCGCCTATCCTCTGGATGTGGACTTTCAAGGCTCAGGCCTTCCTTTACTCGGTACCCTCAGTTCCCTATTGTTCCTTTGGCACCTGAGCTCTTGTACCGAATTTAGTTCAGGATAGAACTACACCATCTACCGACTGCTGTCTCTGGGCTGTATAGCTACTCACCTCTCGCTAATCTTGAGACCCTCGCTAATCTTGAGGCCTACCTGCCCACCTGCCAGCCCCAGCACCCAAAGGCTCAACCCAAGGGGAACGAGGACTGGTATAGGTGAAGCTCCAGTGGCCTCTAGCTTCAGCCCACTCCACCTGCTGACAGTGGGGACCCATAGGTCCTCGCCTACAGGTTGCGTTAACCCCATCTCAGCCCAAGGGTCCACCTCCGACAGCCTAACACAAATTTGAGGTAACACCAGGTTGAGATACCCGAATATGACAAGCAATACCATAGGGCAAGGCACTTAGGTTTCTTCCATATGGGTGCCTTAGTCACTTAATATATACCTAACAGGCACCTGACAACACTGTGCCTATATAAGTGCCCAATCTGAGCTCCCTCAGGATGCTCAGACAATGTGCGCATGAAAGGCGCATGCGTGTGCTTGTGTGCAAAAAAGTGCATGCGTGCACAAATGAATGGCCTGGTAGGTGCTCCTATTCACCTAACTAGGCACCTAGCTAGGCGCCCAACTAGGCACTGAACTAAACGCACAACAGGCCCCACATGCCTTTCAGCTGTTTTTTGGGGGTTTTTTTACAGCTATGTCCATGCCAGTTAAAAAATCAGCTACTGGATCAAAGCACTCATCTGAGGGACCATGGAAATCACCTCAGGAATTCTCAACTGAAGGAGGGACCATATGGTATCACCACAGGAGAGCGAGGCAAATTAATTTTTCTCTTCTTTTCTCCTTCAATACTTTAAATCAATCCCCAGTAGGGAGATGCACATCCACCATTTGCTTGAGATGGAGAATACTAGCGGGCTGATATCACTGCAGGGATATATATACTGTGATTCAACTTTGCTCCATCTCTATCTGCTGGTAAAGGTGCATAACCCACTGGTTTTGGATTCACTTGTCTGTACACTAAGAAATATTGCTAATACACAAAAGTCATACTGCTATTGAAACTGAAAGTTTCTGTTTGTAGGAATATGAAGAAAGGAAGTAAGAATATGAATATTTATGAAATGTGACTGAATATAACAGAAACAAAGGTTGATATCTTGATGGTTGCTGTTACAACTCAAAATTTCAAGTTGGTGCTCATTTGACCATTTTTCTGAGGTGCACAATACATTACACATAAATTTGTACGGTATAGTGCTGAATTTCCCTCAAATATCATTCATTTTGCACCATGAGAAAAAATATGCTGTGGGCTACACAGATATATCTGGATATTTGACCACTTATGTGGTTCAGGAAATTTTGCAGAATGTAGGCTTTTGTGATTTTGAAGAGACCATAGCCCAGAAGTAAGCAACTCTGATCCTTGAGTGCTGCAAGCAGGTTGGGTTTTCAGGATATCCACAATCAATATGCATGAGATGCATTTGCATGCAATGGAAGAAGTGGTTATCTGGAAAACCCAACTGGTTTGCGGTGCTTCAAGACCGGAGTTGTCTACCCCTGCCATATGAACAAGGTCCTAAATTGACCTTGGGTATGACAGGTAAAACTCAATTCATTTTACAGCCACATCTGTAGAGCACACCACATCTAAAGTGGGCAGCTTCAATCTATATTACAAAATTGGAATCAAATCTACTGGGACCTGCGGACACAACTGTGAACAGTATGTTAATTGCAGTTTTTGCTCAGTGTAAAACTTTTAGCAGTGAATAACTCATTTTTCTTCTAATTTTTTTTTATTTCTAATTTCCAAAATAAATAAAGCAAAGTTGCTTACCTGTAACAAGTATTCTCAGAGGAAAGCAAGATGTTAGTCTTCACACAAGAGTGACATCATCAGATGGAACCCCGATGTAGAAAACTTATGTCAAAGTTTCTAGAACTTTAACTAGGCACACTGGGCATGCCCAGCAAGCCCTATACCATGCGTCTACATGGGGTCCCTCTCCAGTCTTGTAACATAGAATCATTATTAAAATAAAAATAGGAGAAACCCAACTGCGCAGGGTGGTGGGTGAGTTTCATGAGGACTAACATCCTGCTGTCCTTGGAGAACACCGGTTACAGGTAAGCAACTCTGCTTTCTACAAGGACAAGCAGGATGGTAGTCCTCACACATGGGTGAATCCCTATCTACAGGCTGCTCCCCAACACAAAAAGGGACCAACAGATACCCAACCAGATGAGAATGGGCACAACAACACTGCTGTTGGGAACAGAGGGGGAGACAGCCTGATCCCAAACAACGGGCCCTAGGCAGGATAGTTGAGTTCTACACCTCAAACAGGTTCTGAAGGACAGACTGGCCATACCTACTATCATGTCATCCATCCCTATCCAGGCAGTAATGAGATGAGAATGTGTGGAGAGAACGCCACGTCGCAGCCTCGAAGATCTCCTCCATGGGAGCTGCTCACAAGTGGGCCACTGATGCTGTCATGGCTCAACAGAATGAGCTTTGACATGACCCCCAAGATGCAGTCCCATAACAGAAGGAGATGCAATCTGCTAGCCAATTGGATAGTGTCTATTTGACAATGGCAACAGCCAACCTTTTCTTATCAAAAGAAATAAAATGTTGGGTGGACTGTCTATGGGCTTCTGACCACTCCAGATAGAAGGCTAAGGCTTGCATGCAGTTCAACCTGTGCTCATTTGCCTTGGTGCAAATGGGGCTTGGGAAAGAATATTAGCAGATGATTAATTAGTTAAGATGGAAATCCGTCATCATCTTAGGCAGGAATTTAGTGTGTGTACGCAGGACCACCCTGTCATGATAAAACTTAGTATAAGGTGGATAAGTCACTGAAGCCTGGAGTTTGCTGACCCTGCACACTGAAGTGACTGGCACCAAAAATATGACCTTCCAGGTTAGGTACTTCAGGTCACAGGAGCGCAGCAGTCAAAAGGAGCTGTCATCAGCTGAGCTAACACCACATTGAGGTCCCAAGTCATAGTGGAAGGCCTTAGGGGAGGCTTCAATTGAAGCAGGCCCCCCATGAAATGTACATCCATAGGCTGTACAGAGATGGGTGTACCATCAACACCTTGGTGATATGCTCCAATTGCACTAAGATGAATCCTAATGGAGTTTGTTTTCAAGTGAGCCTCCGATAGGTGTAGAAGTTAATCAAGCAGTTTTTGAGTGGGACAGAACAGATCTCGTGCCATCTGTTCACACCATATGGAAAACCTCCTCCACTTCAGTCCATAGGACCTTCCAGTGGAAGGCTTTCTAGAAGCCACCAGGACCCGAGAAACATCCTCTGAAAGATCAAATGGTTGCAGAATTAACCTCTCAATATCCAGGCTATGAGTGACAGGGCCTGGAGGTTGGGATGCCACAGCCTGCCTTGGTCTTGAATGATGAGATCTGGGATGGATGGAGTCCTCCAGTTCTCTTTGGAATTAGGAAGTACCTGGAGCAGAATGCCTGCCCTCTTTGCCCTGGTGATACAGGCTGGACCTTCCTGGCCATTAAGAGGGAAAATAACTCCATTAGTAGTACCTCCTGATGCGCTACTGGCCCCCAATATGGGCACAGAGGGCAATCTGGAATGAAACCCAATACATTCGATTAGTACCCCCATGGATGATGGACAGAACCCACTGGTCTGAGGTTACACTGGGCCACTGGTTCACAAAGATCCACAGTATGGCCCTGACCAGAGGGTCCATCATCCTGGGTATGGGCAACTGGCTTATGCTCCCTGCAGCCCAGTCAAAACCTCATCCCCAGAGTTGACTGAGGAACCGTCTGGGGTTTAGAAGCTCTCTGCACCCTGGGACGTCAGCGGGAACACTGATGTTGTTGATGGAAGTGAGGAGATGGAGGATAATACTTCCTTTGGTGAAAGAAAGAATTCCTTGGACCCAATCTTGCTGGCCTCCTGGATGAGGAAGACAGGTCCGGAATACTGACAGAGAAATGTTGGAGGGTTTCATGGTGATTCCAAAGTTGGGACACTGCATCCCTTACCCCATCTCTGAAGAGATTCTCTCCAGTTAACGGTATGTCAGCAAGCCATTCCCGTACATCTGGTTGGAGATCCAAGGCCTGCAGCCATGCCATTCTGCGGGTACCAATTCCTGCTGCAGAGACTCTCGATGCCATCTCAAAAACATCGTAGTTCGCTTGGACCTTGTGTTTCTTGCACTGCGGCCCTTATGTACAAAGATATGAAGGTGTCTTGCTGCTGTTGAGGCAGCTGCTTGGTCACTCCTGCACTTGCTTCCAGATGTCTCGCAAGTACTGGCTCTTGCTGAGCTGGTAAACAGCAATGCGGACAATAAGCATGGTGCCTTAGAACAGCTTCTTCCCAGGAGTATCCATCACTCTGGGGGCACCGAGGACCACGAGAGCACTTGGCCTTCTTGAGAGCAGATTCGACCACCACCGACTGGTGAGGTATTGACGAAATGGACCCTTGGACCGAGGGGAAGTTGGTGCTACCTGAGGGGAGGAGTCCCAGATCTTCTTCGGACCAGTGACTTGCGACAGCACTTGCGACAGGGTCACTTCAGGGGCACTGCGGCATAAGCTGGTTTATCCCCGCGCCCGGCACCATGCATTAATGGGGACCAATGCCGATGCTTTTTAGGCTTCCCTCGATGCTTGCCCCGCTCTTTCCCTGGTGCTGAGATTAAAGACGATGAACTCGGTGTCCTTGGCCCAGAGGAGATCAACAATGGTCGGTCTCCAGTGCCTCTATCTGCCAATGGCACCAATGGTCCCACCGATGTCAATGGCATAGTGTCCATCAGTGTAATTCCAAGGTCCATTGATGCCAATGCCCCCGATGCCAATGTTGATGGCTCGGACTTCCTCAACTTGAAGAGCTGATTCTTCTTGTTGCGTTGATACCAACATCAATTCGGGTTCATTAGGGCACACATGCAACAACCCCGGACATTCTGCAATGCCCCCAGGCAGAGGACACATATCATGTGGATCCGAGATGGATATGGTCTTCGGACATTGGAGGCATCGAAGAAAACAAGATGTGGCCATGATGGAGCGAAATAAATGGGGGACCACAAACATGAAACGATGGCGGTGGCCTTCGATGGACGGCGAGCACCAAGGCACCGCTGCCACAGGAGGAATCAACTGCTAAATGAACCTTCCAGAAATGCCAAAAACCCTGGCTATGACACTACAGGGAGGCACTTAGAGGGACCTGGATATGATACCAATAACCGTGAAAAAAAAACGATGAAAAGAAAAGTTTTCCACTAGACCAAAAACAGCCAAAGTGAGCTCATTCAGACCACAAGGCTTACAGCTCCATGGAAAAGAAAAGACTGGAGAGGGAGCCCACGTGGATGCATGGTATAGGGCATGCTGGGCATGCTCACTGTGCCTAATCAAAGTTCTAAAAACTTTTAATATAAGTTTTCTGCATCGGGGTTCCATCAGATGATGTCACCCATGTGTAAGGACTACCATCCTGCTTGTCCTCTGAGAATTCAAGATAATCTTGAAATAAAGAACACACGGCATGTACATGTCACAACATAAAAAAATCATTTTCCTTCTCACTCCAAGTTATTGATTTCCTTGTTATATGTAACTGCTTTTCTGCACTATTGTTCAAATTGTAAAGTTTTATTATTATTGCACCCCTGTTTCTTGTGAACCAGCATGATGGGACTATCGTCCTGAATGTTGGTATATAAAAAAACTTAAATAAATAAAAATAAATAAAAAAAGACAATTTTTTACTAAGAAAAAAGAGAAAATACATGTATCTTGCCCCCAAAAGAAAGGAAAATTTGAACAAGAAAAAAAAAAAAAAAAGACAATGGATTACAAATTCAATTGTTGGCCTAATTCCAGAGTATTATGAGAGGGCATCAGATGATAAATTACTAATTTGCAAAAATCCCTCCAGCTGAATTAGATTTAAAAATTTATTTTTAGCACCCTGCAATTTCACAATACATTTACATGGAAACTTTATAAGGAAACTCACATCACGAGCAGTCATCCTCTGGTTTCTTCTAAGTTTCAAACATCTAGATTTTCTGGTAAATATAGAAAATCCAGATGTGTTACATAATCTAATAAAAGATAAATAGGGCTTGAAGGATGCAGAATAGCCCCAGCCCCCTCTATCTGTTAGGTGATATTCTCTCAATGCCTCAGTGTTACTTTCAACCCCTTTAATGACATCTCTAGTAGGGAAGAGGAAGAGTATAAGTCATGTGTTTAGGGACAGGTCTAATAGACTCTTTAATGGGCTAACAGCTGGGCATAACCAAGAACTTTGAAGGCTGCATGCTAGTGTTGCCAGATGGGCAGTTTTCATGCCCAGTTGGGCTACTTTTTCTGAGTGTGTGCAGGAAACCTTTTTCCTTTTTTTGGCTACATGATTTTGGGCTATGTTTTTTTGGTGTGTCTTGTTTTTGGGGCATCTTGCTGTTTGGGGAGCAGAGTGGGCGGGGCATTCAGCCTTAAAGCCAGAAATGCTTGCCTTTTGCTATTGAGTAACAAGCTACTGCACGGGGGACAGGTGGCAATGGCAGGGCACAAAATGGGTGAGAAGACAAGCTTGAGCGCTTGCGATTCTTATGCTCCTGGAAGAGGTAACTGGATAGCTCAAAGGTTCGCCATACAACTGTACTGTGTATTTTTTCTTATTTTAACTTTTGAATGACATTTTTCTCTTGGGCCCTCTGGGCTTCTTGCCCAGTACAGAGATAGTTGCTAAGTACCTCTGATATAGTCACGTGTCTAGTGCTCTCTATTTTTATTATCTATTTTCTATATTCTATACAGGATGTATGAGCTTTTAAAGGGTAACGCCATAAAATGAGAAGAAGGCGGCTCATGCATTAGAATACTTATACCCCACATGTTGACATATAGAGATGCTAGGAAACAGCCATAGTTAAAGGGAATGGCAGTGTCAGCCCAGGGACAAAGCAGGAGAAATCAAGTTGACTTGAGAGAAATAAAGGATCCTAATACCAGAGCTCCTGTATTCAAACCAAATCTAGCAGGATGTGACATTGGTATGGCAGAGCCGGCGGTGCTGCAGTAGCTGGAAGACACATTTCTAGTGGTGCTTTGTTGTCTCTTCCTGACAAAATGCTTTCTTTGCTCTGCCACCTCATTTCCAGCCTGCAGGGCTTGAAAAAAGAAAGCTGCTTGTTTTACCACCCCTGGGCAGGAATGGAAGAGCAGAATGCTGATACTTTACTTACTCAGCAAGGAGATGAGCTGAAGAGCACTGCACAGCAAAAGGAGGAGATTTCCTATTTGTTTGACAAAAAATGAGGGAGAAGAAAGTTGAGAGAGTGGAGACAGAATGAATTTTGGTTTGTTGCCAGGTGTAGAATTATACATTTCTTTGTCATAAAACGTATGTATATGGTGTGTGTGTCTGTGTGTGGTAGTAGGGGTGGTGGGAGAAGTCCAAATGTGGTGCTGAATTGAATTAAAACATATCTTAAAATGGTACTGGTAGTGAAGCCCTGGAATGTGGTAGATAAGGCAAGGCAGGTGCAATAGTATTTGATGCCCTAGGCCAGTGATGACGAACTCTAGTCCTTGAGTACCACAAGCAGGCCGGTCTCTAACATCTCCCGTGCATGCTCCATACTTGCCCGCATGCTTTTCAAACCCAAACTGGGTGCGAGAATTCACCATCTGCACAATGCATACTTTTTTTTTTTTAAACTAGGTCTTGCACTTGCTTTTAAAATATTGCACTGAATGTGCAGGGGTCAGCAGGGCCGGAGAAGGGATATGTAGTGCCCTAGGGGGGGTCATCCCAACCTGGACTTGCTTCTAAAACTTTTTGAATGGCGCAGCTCTGCATAGCTCTCAGATGAACCTTGTGTTATGGCAACACTGAGAATGAAAACCTTGATTTTTAGACTTTTCTAGCAATATTATTAAACTTTTTTATATACATTGTTAATTTTGTAAATTGCATGCAATGCAAGAATTTCTGTACAATCGTGCAAATTAAAAATTGATTTTACAACTTTTGAGTTTTTGGCTACTTTTGGGCTAGATTTGAGGATTGATTGGGCTCTAAAAGTCTTTTGCATCTGGCAATCCTGCTGCTTGCCCACTGGAATACCAGCTGAAGAAATACACCCGGACCTTGAAACTATGTGTAGTCCCAAATTGTAAATATCTCCCACTTTACCCACAAGTTAGGTGTAGTCTGGAGCCTCAGCAGAGGTGGCAGCAGCTTCCCATCTGTGCAGCCAAAATCTTCTGGTGGAGAGGAAGTTTTGAGTTGAGAAAAGCTGACAGAACAGCATTCCAAGCAGATTGTTGGTACTCTTGTTAATCTTTCACAGATAGTGAGAAGGTGCTACTGAAGTCGTTTTTCCCAGATCAGCAGTTTCTGGCTTAATGTCAGAGACAGTGTGACAGCACATCATGTGGCTGATGTCTGACTTCTGGGCATATGCAACTTGCCAAACATGGAAAAAAGTTACATCTCAATCAGGCTGATGCAATATTGGTGCGCGTTAAAGGAGCGCTCATGATTGAGCGCCTGCTCCCTTAACGCTCACCAATCCACCTCTCTGGGTCACCCAATGAAAAATCAAATGGCCTGCCGTAGTAAAAAAAAAAAAAGGAGACACTAGGGGAAATTGTGCACCCCTAGCGCCTCCTCAGTAGTGGGCACCCGGGAGAGGTGGCTGTCAGCCGGTTAGGGAAACGGATGCTCAATTTTAGAGTGTCTGTTTCCCTAACCTGACCACAGCAGTATTTTCTGATTTTCTTACGCCTCCCGGAGGGAGACGTAAATCCCCGCGTGCCAGCGGGCCCCTAGCGCGCCGGGACGCGACCTGGGGGCGGGTACGGAGGGCGCGGCCACGCCCCCGGGCCCGCCCCCAAAACGCTGCCGACACGCCCCGAAAATGGCGTGGCGCTCGGCCCTGCCCCCCCGACACGCCCCCTCCCAAAACCCCGGGACTTACGCGAGTCCCGGGGCTCTGCGCGCGTCGGTAGGCCTATGTAAAATAGGCTCACCGGCGCGCAGGGCCCTGCTCGCCTAAATCCGCCCAAAACCGGGCGGATTTAGGCGACCAGGGCTATTAAAATCCGCCCCTATGCGCGCGATTGGACCCACATGTTGGACACGCTAACCCCCGTTTTGCATCAGGGGTTATGGGCATGTATCCAAAATGCACATCCAATTGCGGGTTAAAGCGTGCGCTGCAGCCAGCGCTTGATATAGCATCGGCCTGAATGTGTTGTCTGTCCTACAGATATTCATTCTAGACAAGATCTGGCAAGTCATTATCCAGCTTTAAATGTTTCTGGCAGGATATATGAACGATTTAAAACTTTAAACTAAAAAGACAGTATCTAAGTTCCTCCTAGGGTAGCATATGGTTAAGGACATTAAGTGCTGTGGAACTGTGGAAGACAAAATTGTTCTCTCAAAGCTCAATATTGTGCCCTTATTCAATGTGCTGTCCTTCATGTGGAGTTTGAGAAGTTCAGAGAATGCCAGCAGGAGAAACAATCTTTGCCTAATCAACTCTTCTAAAACTTTTAACATTTGTTCATGGGAAATGTTCAAGTGTTATGAGCTAGCAGTATAATACTTTACTGAAGAAGTAATGTCACCTTTAATTAAAGTTTGTTACCTCTCTTTAGCCAAATAATATTAAAAAAAAAAATTGAGAAATGCTAAAAAAAGGTCAATTGTCTATAGAATTTGGAGCTGACCCAGTTTTTTGAGACTTCTAGGGAGGAAGGATTGGGACTACCCTGCTGGTGATATATGCTTTGTAGCCAGATAAAGAATTGATTCTCAAAACTATTTTCTGTCATAGTGATACTAATTTTCTTGTCTTTAATGTTTGTTTTTTCTTTGTTTGCCAGGTGACCCATACTAAAGGTGAGAAATTCCCAGCAAAGTGCAGGGAGGTAGCATAGGTTGGGGGCTGGGATGAGTGGGGGATGGGGCGGCTGAGTCCTTTTTTAAATTCCCATGTAAATGCCTGATTACTCTCCAAGGGAACTGTTTTTCTTTTCTGGATCCTACTCAATTAGAAGTATTTCTGAAAGGCAAGGTTAGTCCTATCTCTTGGGCTTCTTGCAAGGAAGGGGCTGAAAAGCACAGAACAGTGGGCTCTCACCTGACTTCACAATTTGATGAGGGCCGAGCCAGGAGAACCGGGACCTGCATGGGGGGGACCGCTGCGAGCCGTTTTCGCCGCCGGCTGCCCCCTCCGGAGGGCGGCAGAGAAGGGAAGGGGCTGAAAAGCAACAAAAGGTAAGTTGGCACATGTCGAGCCGCTTCGGGAGGAGGGGATTTTAGGTTTTTAGGTTTTCCTGGGTTAAAGTTGGGATCCACTTCCTGGTGCCTGTCATTTCAAATGACATTTGAAATGACAGGTACCAGCGCACACAGGATACTGTATAGGCGCTGTATTAAGCGCCTATACAGTAAAATGGGTTGCCGGGCCTAACGCTTCGCCTAACGCTTTGCAGACGCGGCTTGCATTTGCAAGCAATTTAAATAGAGTATCGAGCGGTATGTGATCAGAACTGTGCGTGCGGCAAACAAGGGTGCGCCCGGCACTGCCGCACTCTTTCTAACGCGGCCTTACTGTGTCAACCCATTAGGACTTGAATACCAGCCACTGTTCAGGGTTGCACTAAGCACTAAGGGTGTTCTTTTCTTTTTCTTTTTTTTTTGTGTGGTCATTTTTGTTACGAGTCATTATCTGTTTGATTTCATTTTTAAAATGATTTGAGAGTGTTTATTTCGGGTTTTTGTAATTTCATAGTTAGCGCACACTAACTGAAAATGCTACCAATATTTTAAAAAGTGCCAATTGGGGGAGCAGTTCATTAGCTAGAGGTATGCTTTTGCATTCCCATTGACTTACTTGTTTGTGTTGACAAGGTTGCAAGATAGTGGTTGTGGGGGGATGACCAGTGCTTAGTAACAAGTGTAAACAAACAAGTGATGTAATAATAGCATCAAGTTCTAGTCAGCAAAAGCATGTAATGCAAATGCATATTTTGAATTTGCCAATCCCTTTGTATTTTAGGAAAGGGGCCCTGGCATTTTGGGATATGCATACTTTTAATTACCCTGGTGTGTGTCTGTGTGTTTGGTTGGAGGGGTGGTGACTGGTGAGAGGGGAATTGACTGGGGTGACTGACTGTATGAGGTGACAGGTAGGAGATTGGTTGGTGTGATGACTGGTGAGAGTGAGGCAGCTTGGTGGGTGTGACCTGTAACCCCATATAGTCACCCCAGTCACTCCTCCCCCACATAGTAAGCTGCTTTTCTCTCCTGTCACCACATACAGTCACCCCAGTCACACACCCCTCACTAGGCACTCCCTCCACATACACCACACCACCTCTTGCCAATCAACACCCCCAGCAGTCAATCTATTGTCACCCTATACAGTCACCCCAGTCACCTTCCCCCCACACCCAGCAGTCTGCCTCTTTTACCAGTCACCATGTCAACCAGTCTCTCTCCCACCTGTCACCCCATAGTTACCCCAGTCAGCCCCCTCACCAGTCACCCTATACATACACTGGGTGCCTCTCTCTCTCCAGTCACCACTCCAATCAGTCTATTTTCTATCACCCCATGTAGTCACCCCATTCACTATCCCTCTCACTAATCACACCACACACACTAGGCTGCTTCTCTTTCACCAGTCACCACTCCAACCAGTTTCTCTCCCACCTGTCACCCCATATAGTCAACCCAGACACTCTCCCTCTCACCAGTAAACCCCCTCCCCACAAACACACACACATACAATCCAGGTTGCCTCTCTTACATCAATTATCACTTACCACTCTAACCAGTCTTTCTTTTCCACCTGTCACCCCAGTCACTCATCCTCTTACCAGTCAGTCCCACATCCTCCAGGGGAATTAAAAGTATGCAATTTCCAAAATGCTAGTGCCCCTTTCCTAAAATACAAATGGACTGGCAAATTCAAAGTATATTTGCATTACATGCGTTTGCTGACTAGAAATTAATGGTATTATTATATCACTTGTTTGTTTATATCTGTTACCAAGCACTGGCCATCCCCCCAAAATACCATCTTGCAATCTTGGCAACACAAACAAGCAACTAAGGAGACAGCCAATGGGAATGCAGAATCACATCTCTAGATAACAAAGTGCTTCCCTAATTGACACTGTTTCAGTTAGTGAGCACTAAGGGGGTAATTTTCAAAAGGAGTTACATGCGTAAATGTAGCTACTATTGTAGCAATTTTCAAAAGCCATTTACTCAAGTAAAGTGCACTTATGTGAGTAAATCCTATAGACAAGTCAATGGCATATATTGTAGCAATTTTCAAAAACCCACTTACTCAAGTAAAGTGAATTTACTCCAGTAAACCTGGTTTTTACTCGAGTAAATGCTTTTTAAAATCAGGCCCTAAGTATATAGTTAGTGAGCACTAACACCCAGTTAGCATGCACTAAGTCCCGTTAGTGCGTACTAACACAAAATACCAATTTTTATGAAATGTCTTTTTTTTTTCATTTCACAGTCTTACCAAATCAGGAAGAAATAGACAATTTTATTGCTGTTTTCTAATTCGTTAAAAATGACTGCACATCTCTACTAAACATAGTCCATTTAATACACTTAGAGGTAGATCTTCAAAACACACGCGTGCGCGTACTTTTGCTTGCACCACCGGCGCGAACAAAAGTACACCAGATTTTATAAGATACGCACGTAGCCGCACGTATCTTATAAAATCTGGGGTCGGCGCACGCAAGGCTGTGCAAAATCGGCAGCCTGCACGCGCCAAGGCGCACAGCCTGCCTCCGTTCCCTCCGAGGCCACTCCAAAATCGGAGCGGCCTCGGAGGGAACTTTCCTTCCGCGTCCCCCCACCTTCCCCTCCCTTCCCCTATCTACCCCATCTCCCAGCCTTACCTAAACCCCCCCCCCTACCTTTGTTGGGCAAGTTACGCCTGCTTGAAGCCCCGGCATCCCCCGGCACAGACCGCAGTGCCGGGGGACTTGGGACCGCCCTCCCGTCCCACCCCCGAACCATCGCCATGCCCACGGACCCACCCCGGACTGCCCCCTGCCCCCTGGACACAACCCCGGACACGCCCCTTTTATGAAGCCCCGGGACTTAACCGCATCCCGGGGCTTTGTGCGCGCCGGCGGCCTATGCAAAATAGGCGCGCCGGCGTGCAGGAGTTTTAAAATCTACCCCAGAGTATATACAGGCCCAAATTTAAGCATAGGCAACTGCCAAATATCCATACCAAAGAGGAACCTGTTTCTGCTTCTTACAGGCCATGTGCCTGCACAGTTCAAAAAGGGGCACCATCATGGCACTCTGCCCATGGGTGCCAAAATCTTAAATCCAGTCCTGAGTTTACAGCACTCTTGCTACTGCTCTCTTCAACCCAGTGTGTACTAAAAGGTGGTGGTGGTGTGCTTTCAGAGTGACATTGGCCATCAAAGGGCCACATTTATGTATCAGGCAAAAGCAGAACAGAAAACTCTGCAAATCAGAGTACTGGTGCAATATGGAAATAACATCTTTTCTCAGGCTCTAATTTCCTGCCACTTCTAGAAAGGGAAAAAAATTGTACAAACAAGAGCCTGTGGAAGAAAAGCAAAAGTCTCACAGCATTCTTCTGCATGCATTTTTGCCTGAAATTTAAATCTAGTCCTTAAACTATATGCCTTTAATCTACTGTGCTTGTATGACTTTTATTAATAGTAAATGCTTTGCTTTATATAGTATTTTGTACACTATCACATTATAGAAAATAAATGAGTAATAGAAATGAATACATTTTGGAGTAAATAAAATGTATGCTGAAATAAAACTCATAGTCCACCTTAAAACTATATTAAACTGCACAGTATTGCTGTATGGAAACACAAATCAGGATTTCCTTTGCCCGCCTTTTTCACACATCTTACAAAATGAAACTATGAAAAGATGAAAGATACAGTTAATATGACTTACAGTTTGACAGATTGATTCCAACAGAAGAGTGAAAAGTTTCATCTGTTTGAGATTGAAATAAAGAGTCCTCCTGAACCAAACAACACAATTTTCTGACTTATATGTATAGTGCACAAATATTTATTTATTTATTTAAAATAATTTAGCACCCGCTTATCACAGCCAAAGCCATCTTATGTGAGGTAGATAGTACATAAATATTCATTAAAACAAATGTAAAACATAATAAAATCACAAGCAAGTTAGTTAATTTTGAAGCATTTATTTCCTGTGCCTTCCAAAGCTCAGGGTGGGTTACAGAAAAAAGCATACATAATAAAATAATAACAAACACAATACTCAATACAAACAGTATAAATATTATAACACTGCTGGCGAGGCACTACTTGGGAATCCAAGGAATAGATTATTGCAAGATAAATTTATATTTGAGAGGCATGTCTCCAGCTATTCTTGGAAAGCCTGCCTAAATAGAAAGGTTTTAAGTGGTTCTTAAACTATTTTGCATTGGTCAGGGACCTGATGGAAAGGGATATTGAATTCCAAGCAGTGGCACAAGCAATAATTCCCTTTCATAGGTGATAGATAGGTGGGCATATTTGGTTGCTGGAATCTCTAATAGAGATTGACCTACAGATCTGAGAGTCCTAGCATGAGTATAATAATGTAATATTGAATTCATCCAAGGGCTGGAGTGATTATTAAGGAGATTGTGGATTATGACTATCATTTTGTAAGTGATGTGCCATTGTACCGGAAGCCAGTGGAGTGATTTTAGCACTGGAGAGATATGGTCATGTAATAAAGTACCTGTTAGGAATCGAGCGACAGTTTTGAGCCAAATGAAATGATCTTAGTGTCTGTTAAGGAAGACCTGAATGTTGCTTTTGGCAATCTGTGGGGGCCTCCTGCAAACCGCCACACTTACCCTTCTGAATGGGCCTTTCCCCTCATGCCAGGATGCCGATGGACTGCCCCATCTTCCAGTGCATTGGTCTGCTGCAAGGTGATGTAGCAGGAAGCCACCAAAGATATTTGCGACAGGATGCCACTGACACAGGCCGGTTCTGCTCTCCCCAAGGAACGCATATGCCTGATGCTCCCATTTTAAAGGGCCAGTGGTGGGAAAACCACAGCCACTGCAGACATCCCTCCCAATGCCTTGGCAACAGATCTCTGTACTGGCTAGTAGCGTGAGCTGCTTCTTTTCTGTGTTCTCCAGTTCCTGAGTCTGTGTTTTACTTCCTATGTCTTCAGTTCCAGTGTCTTCATTCTTCAGTTCTTGTGGCCCTCGTCTCGTTGGTCAGCCCCCATGGTCAGTTTTCAGTTCTCAGTTTGCCTTGCCTTCTGTGTTACTCCTTATCTTTCTGCCCTGCCTCTCCATCCCTGCAGTTGTGCTGACTCCACCTTAGTTCAAGAGTTCATGTTTTCAACAGATTGCTGAGGCCATGGACCTGGTGGACATGATGGCTTTGCAGGCCAGCCTGGGTATCACCAACAAGCTCCAAGACCAACAAAAGATTCTGGACATTCTAGCAGCCACTGTGGATCAGTTGTCCACATGACTGGACGTTCTCTCCTCTGCAGCAGCACCACCGCCTTCTGCACCAGCACCGCTGCCACCCATGACTTCCAACCATCCCACACCCCAGCTACCAGCTCCAGCCCAGTACTCTGGAGAACCCAGACGGTGCCAGGGTTTCTTGAATCAGTGCTGAATGCACTTCTCATTGCAAGCACCAGTGTTTCCAGATGACCTTTTGAAAACTATGCACATCCTCTCTATATTGGATGGGATGGCCCTAGCATGGACCTCTTCCCTCTAGGAGCATGCAAATACCTTGCTACAGAACTACAGCAATTCATGTACCAATTCCAGACAGTCTTTGAGGAGCTAGGCAGATGGTCACCATAGGCTCTGAACTACTACATCTCTGCCAGGGCATCCAAATCCTGGAGAAGTATGCTATCGAGTTTTGCACTCTAGCAACCGAGCTCAACTGGTGCGAGGACTGCTTCACTACCATTTTCCTGGAAAGTGTGGCACTGAAGATCAAGGACAAACTTGAGGCCTGAAATCTCCCGGTCTCCTTGGAAGAGATTATTGCCCTTGCTGGGAAGACTGATTGTTGGCTCTAGCAAGGAAGGTTTGTCCCCCACACAGGAACTTTACTTTGGCAGCTCGGGTCCAGCAGCCACTTTTATCTCTGATTCCTGTTCCTCTGGTCTTTGCCACATCTGAAGAACCCATGCAGATAGATCACAGCAGTCTGGCACCCGAGACGTTTTGCGACCATCGCTGCCCGACATCTCCACTACGCCCACCTTACCTCTTTGGTGACTCCCCCTTTGCCTGTTGGAAGTTTGGCTGCCATGGTGTCATCGTGCCATTCTCCTCCGGCGTCCCCGAACCGGCTAGACACCTCACTCCACCATGTTTCCCAGGAGCCTAAGGGCGCGTGCACAGCGCGGTCCTGACTCAAATACCAGCAGTGGCGTGAACCTCAGGGGCGTCCCCCTGAGGTAATATCATCTCCACCAGATATTTAAGGTCTCTGAATGTTCTAACTAATCGAGCTACTCTGCCTCCTCGGACTTACCAGTGGTACCAGCTCCTCGGGGCCTCGCTTTCTCCTTGCTTTTCAGATCTCAGTCTGGAACCGGTACTCGCTCCTCGAGGGCCCACGTACTCGGACTTGCTACTGAATACTACTTCTGCCTGGAAGTTATCGCTGCCTACTATACCAGTGAGTTACCATCTCTCTCTCAGAGCTTTCCCGGGAACCAGGTACTCGCTCCTCGAGGGCCTACTTCTTCCAGCTCCTGTGCTGCTTCTAAGAGACTATTGTGTCAGTTTCTCTACAGCTCAGTTATCCAGGATCACTGTTCCAGTATCTGAGGGACTACAGCCCAGCCGGGCATTCCAGCTCACTACTGCCACCTCTGGTGATTCCATATACTGTCTAATAAAAGAACTAGTGTGTGTCTGTTTCTATACTCTGAACCTGACCGGTGGTCCCTCTCAGGATCTTCCTCCGGGGGCGTGGTCATCTGCCACCGGCCCAAGGATCCACCCAGAACTACCTCGTACACTAACAAGAAGCAGCTCCTGTTGCGCTGCCCGACCGCGTTCGTACGCGATCCGGCCCTCCTACCTTCTCCTACGTGCCTGCCCCGACTTCTCCGGTGCGCGGCCCGTGGCGCTCCGGCCGCGGCACCAAGATAGCGTCCTCCCAAGCAGCAACATCGGCAGGCACGGAGGTAGCTCCGCCCCTTATACGGGTCGAGGCGCGGAGGAGAGGCCGTCCCCGGAAGATGACGTCAGCCAGGGCGGGAGATTTAAGGGCGATTCGGTAGCAGCTGATCGCCTTTCAATAGGTTCCCTGCCTTGCTCGGTTACCAGTGCTGTGTGTTTGGACCTGTTTCTGCTTTGCCTGCCGCCTGACTAAGACCCGGATTGGACCTTTTTCTGCTCTGCCTACCGCCTGCCTAAGACCCGGATTGGACCTGTTTCTGCCTTGCCTGCTGCCTGCCAAGACCTGGTTTGGACTTTGTTTCTGCTTTGCCTGCCGCCTGCCTAAGACCCGGATTGGACCTGTTTCTCCTGTGCCTGCTGCCTGCCAAGACCTGGTTTGGGCTTTGTTTCTGCTTTGCCTGCCGCCTGCCTAAGACCCGGATTGGACCTGTTTCTCCTGTGCCTGCTGCCTGCCAAGACCTGGTTTGGACTTTGTTTCTGCTTTGCCTGCCGCCTGCCTAGACCCGGATTGGACCTGTTTCTCTGCTTGCCTGCTGCCTGCCTAGACCCGGATCGGACCTCGACTCTGCTTTACCGCTGCCCGTCGGGCCTGTATCTCCTTGCTGGTTTCTGCTCCTGAGATACTGAGCGGTTTCTTCCTGAATCCACCTTCCGGAGACGAAAGGCACCAGGTTCTTCAGGTGGGTGACTTTTCGTTCCGGGCCAAGGGTCCACATTAACAGATTGAAAGGCCATGGACCCGGTGGATCTGTCCGGCCTTCAGGCAATCCCTGGACTCGCTCAACAGTTGATGCAGCAGCGACAACAGCAACAGCAGCAGCAACTAAGTTTGGAGGCTTTAACGGCTACCGTGGACAGATTAGTTCGGCGGTTGGAGGCTCCTCAGGTAGCAGTAGCCGCGCCACCACCACCACTTCCTCCACCCAGTACCTCAGCCTCAGTTTCACATTTACCTGCACCACCTCGTTTCTCTGGGGAGGCTAAGAATTGTCGAGGATTCCTCAATCAATGTTTCATCCGTTTCTCCTTGCAAGAGACCCAGTTTCCCAATGATCGAACAAAGACATCCTTCATCATATCGTTACTGGACGGAAAAGCTATGGCTTGGGCATCACCCATCTGGGAGAGAGGAGATTCGATATTAAACGACTTAACGAGATTCGTTTCCACCTTTCGCCAAGTATTCGACGAACCAGGAAGACTTTCAACCGCTTCATCGGAACTCCTGAATTTGCGTCAAGGGTCAGGAACCTTGGCTGACTTTGCCATCACCTTCCGCACATTGGCTTCTGAATTAGGATGGCAATCTGATTGCCTCCGAGGCATTTTTCTGGAAGGACTGTCGCCACGCATAAAAGATGAACTAGCGGGACGAGACCTCCCGGAGGACTTAGACGCACTGATTGATTTGGCAGGTCGTATTGACCGACGGATTCTACAACGGGCCAAGGAGGCCAGACTTCCTCGCCGTATGGTACCCTTGGCTCCCCACTTCTCTCGTCCTTTGGTGGTTCCTGCGGCCACTGAGGGTTCTACTGATTCTAAGGAAGAACCCATGCAGCTTGGCCGGAGTCATCTGACGCTTGAAGAGAAACAACGCCGAAGGAGGATGGGCCTCTGCCTATATTGTGGCAACAAGGGTCATCTTCTTGCCCAATGTCCCGAACGTCCGGGAAACTACCGATCCTAGGCGTCTCTGAGGAGCAGACCCTAGGGGGAGATCCAGCTCCTCAGTTCGTGGTTCCCGTCACATTGCAAGGAGAGCATGGATCATTCAACACTCAAGCCTTGGTTGATTCCGGAGCTGGAGGGAATTTTATACTGGCCGAACTGGTTCATCAACTTCAGATTCCCACACAGCCTTGCAAAATCCCGCTGTTTATTTCTTCCATCCAAGGGGAGAACTTGCCTGGACGAGTTACCTGTAAAACCACTCCCATAGTGCTACTCACTGGGATTCTGCACAAAGAAAAGATATCTTTTTTTATTTTAGAAAAGGCAGTCCACCCGGTGGTGCTGGGTCTTCCCTGGCTACAAAGACACGCTCCAATCATGGACTGGAGGACCCTACAGATTGCTGCCTGGGGACCGGAATGTCAGGAGGCCTGTATTCACTGGTCACACCAACCGGTACTACCGTTGACCGCTACTAAGATCGGGCTGCCGCACCAATATTCCCAATTCTTGGATGTCTTTTCTAAGGAAAAGGCAGAGATTCTTCCCGGCCATCGGAGATTCGACTGTGCGATCAATCTTCTACCTAACGCCATTCCACCTAGAGGGAGAATTTACCCACTTTCAGCACCTGAATCGCAGGCTATGGCTGAATATATCAAAGAGAACCTTGCACGGGGTTTTATTCGACCTTCCACATCCCCTGCTGGGGCAGGATTCTTTTCCGTAAAGAAAAAAGACGGGTCACTAAGACCGTGCATTGATTACAGAGGACTTAATGCGATCACTCGCAAGGATCGGTATCCGTTGCCCTTGATACCCGAACTACTGGATCAGTTGCACGGGGCCAAAGTATTTTCGAAACTCGACTTACGAGGTGCCTATAACTTGGTTCGAATCAAGCCCGGTGACGAGTGGAAGACCGCTTTTAATACCCGCAACGGCCATTATGAATATCTGGTCATGCCTTTTGGCTTGTGCAACGCACCTGCGGTTTTCCAAAACCTGATGAATGAGGTGTTTAGGGACATGTTATATAAACAAGTGATCATTTATCTGGATGATATTCTCATTTTTTCCAAGGACTTGGGTACCCATCGCAGAGATGTTAAGCTCGTCCTTCAACGACTACGAGAGAATCACCTGTTTGCTAAGTTAGAGAAATGTCTCTTCGAAAGACAGTCCATACCTTTCTTGGGTTTTATCGTTTCTACCACTGGTTTTCAGATGGACCCAGAAAAAGTGGCCTGTATTCAAGATTGGCCACAGCCCAAGGGGCTAAGGGCCATACAGCGGTTCCTGGGTTTTTCCAATTTTTATCGGAACTTTATCCCACACTATTCTCACATCGTTGCCCCTATTACCGCCTTGACCAAGAAAGGAGCTGACACCAAACATTGGCCTCAGGAGGCCCTACAGGCATTTATAGAATTGAAAACAGCCTTCTTAACCAAACCTTGTCTGCATCACCCGGATCCGAGCCGTCCATTTGTCGTGGAGGTAGACGCCTCCGACGTGGCTGTCGGTGCGGTCTTAAGTCAACACTCTACCCGAGGAGTATTGTTTCCTTGCTCCTTCTTCTCTCGGAAATTTTCTCCTGCCGAGAAAAATTATGGAATTGGCGATAAAGAATTACTGGCCATTAAGATGGCCTTTGACGAATGGAGACAGTGGTTGGAGGGAGCTCAACATACCATCACAGTCTACACCGACCACAAAAATCTAGAATATCTTCACAGGGCCCAACGTCTCAACCCCCGCCAGGCACGCTGGTCACTGTTTTTCTCCCGTTTTGATTTTGTCCTTCGTTTTCGGCCAGCTTCCAAGAATGGGCGGGCCGATGCTCTCTCTCGATCCTTCGAGGTGGAGGACCTTCCGGAGACTCTCAATCACGTTATTGACCCCGCCAAACTGTTACTGGCAGCCACCGACCCGATACCTCCCGGAAGGACGGTTGTTCCACTCCGACTACGCCCCAAAGTACTGTCTTGGGCTCACGACTCCCTTGCGGCAGGTCACCCCGGACGTCAACGGACTTGGGAATTGTTGGCTCGGTATTACTGGTGGCCTCAAATGAAGGGGGATGTACGGGCCTATGTTTCTTCCTGTCCTAAATGTGCCCAACAGAAGCCGTTACCGGGTCGCCCTTGGGGGCTCCTCCAACCCCTTTCCCCTCCTCTCGAACCCTGGACTCACATTTCCACGGACTTTGTCGTTGATTTACCCTCGTCTGGGGGGAACCAGGTTATCTGGGTGGTGGTTGACCGTTTTTCCAAAATGGCCCACTTTGTCCCGTTACCCAAATTGCCCTCTGCCCCTGAATTGGCGGATCTCTTTGCTTCCCATATCTTCCGCCTTCACGGGCTGCCGCTCCACATTACTTCGGACAGGGGTCCTCAGTTTACGGCCCGATTCTGGGGTGCGCTTTGCAAGAAGTTCGGTATCCACCTGGACTTTACCACTGCCTTCCACCCGCAAGCTAACGGTCTGGCGGAACGGGTCAATAGGGGTTTAAAGCTGTTTTTACGCCTTTTTGTTAATCATCGTCAGGATGATTGGGCCAGTCTCTTACCGTGGGCCGAATTTTCCCACAACTCCCATCTGCATTCGGCTACTGGACAGTCTCCCTTCCTGGTCGTCTTTGGGAAGCAGCCTCGGCCTCCTCTCCCGCTGCCTGTTCCGATTGCTTCTCCTGCAGCGCACCTGTCGGCCCAGAGGCTTCACGATCTGTGGGAGACCACCAATAAGCACCTTCACAAAGCTGCCGAGACTGCCAAGCGGATGGCGGATAAGCATCGCCGTCCTGCTCCGCAATTCCTGCCCGGGGACAGGGTTTGGCTTTCCACTCGTCATTTACGCCTTCGGGTTCCTTCCATGCGACTCGCTCCCCGGTACATCGGGCCCTTCCTCATCCGTGAGCGCTTGGGTCCAGTTACCTATCGGCTTCGACTTCCTCATAGCCTCCGGATTCACGACTCCTTTCATGTCTCTCTTCTGAAGCCCCTGATTACCTCTCCATTCCATGCGACTCCTCGCCCGGATCCCTCCGTTGAGTCGGCAGAGGATGCTATCTATCAAGTTCGGGAGGTCCTCGATTGTCGTCATCATCATAGGAGATGGGAGTATCTGATCGCCTGGGAGGGTTTCGGTCCAGAGGAGAACTCTTGGGAACCCAGGGCCAATATATTGGATAAGTCTTTGCTTCATCACTTTCATCTCTCTCATCCTGAGAAACCGGGCCCCTCCAGGAGGGGGCGTAAGACGGGGGGTACTGTTGCGCTGCCCGACCGCGTTCGTACGCGATCCGGCCCTCCTACCTTCTCCTACGTGCCTGCCCCGACTTCTCCGGTGCGCGGCCCGCGGCGCTCCGGCCGCGGCACCAAGATAGCGTCCTCCCAAGCAGCAACATCGGCAGGCACGGAGGTAGCTCCGCCCCTTATACGGGTCGAGGCGCGGAGGAGAGGCCGTCCCCGGAAGATGACGTCAGCCAGGGCGGGAGATTTAAGGGCGATTCGGTAGCAGCTGATCGCCTTTCAATAGGTTCCCTGCCTTGCTCGGTTACCAGTGCTGTGTGTTTGGACCTGTTTCTGCTTTGCCTGCCGCCTGACTAAGACCCGGATTGGACCTTTTTCTGCTCTGCCTACCGCCTGCCTAAGACCCGGATTGGACCTGTTTCTGCCTTGCCTGCTGCCTGCCAAGACCTGGTTTGGACTTTGTTTCTGCTTTGCCTGCCGCCTGCCTAAGACCCGGATTGGACCTGTTTCTCCTGTGCCTGCTGCCTGCCAAGACCTGGTTTGGGCTTTGTTTCTGCTTTGCCTGCCGCCTGCCTAAGACCCGGATTGGACCTGTTTCTCCTGTGCCTGCTGCCTGCCAAGACCTGGTTTGGACTTTGTTTCTGCTTTGCCTGCCGCCTGCCTAGACCCGGATTGGACCTGTTTCTCTGCTTGCCTGCTGCCTGCCTAGACCCGGATCGGACCTCGACTCTGCTTTACCGCTGCCCGTCGGGCCTGTATCTCCTTGCTGGTTTCTGCTCCTGAGATACTGAGCGGTTTCTTCCTGAATCCACCTTCCGGAGACGAAAGGCACCAGGTTCTTCAGGTGGGTGACTTTTCGTTCCGGGCCAAGGGTCCACATTAACAGCTCCACTGCAAGCAACAGGGCCTGTACCTATATTACTCGGGTCAGGGACACCTCAAGCTCAATGCTGTTGAATCTGGGAAACTCCAGTGCCTAAGGTCTGGTGGAGAGGTGAACCTAGGCCTTACTGTTCCAGTTCCCCAACTACAACTCCCCATTACCCAGGCTTTTCCATACAAGCATTTGTGGACTGTGGTTCTGGCAGGAATTTTATCATGGAAGAGTTGGTGAACTAACTTTGCATTCCCACAATCTGGAGAACATCTCCTTTCATAATCTCATACAGCCATGGAGTTCCCCTACTTGCCCAGATCATCTGGAACATCATATCGACGACATTACACACAGGTCTCCTCCATCAGGAAAGGAACAGTTTCTACATGATTCCCAAGGCTATCCACCCTGTTGTCCTAGGATTACCCTGGCTCCAAGAACATCATCCCCAATTTGACTGGGCTACCCTACAGCTCACCAGGTGGGGTCAAGAATGCATGGACTACTGTCTAGACTATGTAGAACTTCCTTATCTGCCCATGGTGATGGTGATTCCTGGGCTTCCTCTGCAATATGCCAACTTAGAAGATTTTTTTCTTCAAGTGAAAAGCAGAGACACTGCCTCTTCACCAGTCATTTGACTGTGGGAACAAGCTCCTTCCAGATACCATGCACATGCAGGGAAGGATCTACCCTTGTCACTCCCCAAGACTCGAGCCATATCAGAATATATCCAGGAGAATTTAGAGCATGGTTTCATCTGCCCTTCCTTCTCCCCAGCTGGGACCGGATTCTTCTTCATGGCAAAGAAGGATGGCTCCTGTAGGCTTTCTATTGATTATTGAGGCTTGAATACAATCACAAAAAGGACCATTACCCCTTGCTATTGATATCAGAGCTCTTTCACCACCTTCAAGGCATGAAAATCTTCACCAAACTGGATCTAAGAGAGGCATATAACCTTGTGTGAATCAAGGTGCGCGATGAGTGGATAATGGCTTTTAACACTCAGGACAGATACTACGAGTATCTAGTCATGCCCTTTGGCTTATGCAATGCACCAGCAGTTTTCCAAAAAATTATCAATGAATTATTTTGCAACATACTTTATACTTGTGTACTGTATCTAGACAACATATTCATTTTCTTTCAAGACCTCTGCACTCACCACTGAGATGTGCACAGTCCTGCAATGACAATGAGAGAACAATTTGTTCACCAAGCTGGAAAAGTGCAGTTTTGAGTGTGAAGAGCTTCCCTTTCTGAGATATATCATCTCCCATGATGGATTCCACATGGACCTCAACAAAGTTAAAGCAATGAGAAACTGGCCCGACCAGTAGGGATGTGTGTACTGCAACAGTTCTTGGGATTTGCCAATTATTATAGACAGTTCTTCCCAAATTATTCCAGAATGGAACTCTTCTCACCACTCTCACCCGTAAGGGTGCTAACATGAAGGATTGGCCCCTCGAGGCCATAGAGGTATTCCAAAACCTGAAGATTGCCTTCTTGGAAGGCCCATGTCTGCGCCATCTAGACCCGGTGCAACCATTCATCCTGGAAATTGATGCCTCCACCCTGGGCATCATAGCAGTCTTAAACCAACACATAGCTGAAGGAGTTCTTCATCCCTGCTCTTTCTTTTCAAAAATGTTCTTACCTGTGGAGTGCAACTACGACATCATTGACTGAGAACTCTTGGATGTGAAAATGACCCTCGAAGAGTGGCATCATTTACTTGAAGGAGCTCAACACTGTATCACAATATATAGACCACAAAATCCTTGAACATCTCCACCAAGCTCAGCAATTAAATGCTAGGCAGACATGCTGATCCCTGTTCTTTACCTGCTTCGAAATTGAATTCCAGTACTGCCCCACATTCAAGAACCAACGGGCAGATGCCATCTCTCCAGGGAAGACAGCTTTACCCTCCTGGCTGCATGACAAGGTATTAAAATGGGCCTATGACTCTGATGTCACTGTTGCATCCGTCGGTCGCAGATGGCTGCAACCGCACTGCCTTACCTCTTTTCTTCCCTTTTCCTCCTCCTTGGGCAGGATAGCGGCCTCCAGTGCTGAGTGCCGAGGGCCTCAGCGACTCCAGCTTAGCATGGGCGTTCCAGTCCTCCATGCTCACTCCTGTGGCCTCCTAGGGCAAGCGCGTGCACATCTCCTACATCCAAATACACATCATGGCAGGAACCTCGGGGCATCCCCACCGCATGAAGTCAATACCTCTGGGTATTTAAAGCCTCCACTTTGCTACCACCTTTGAGTTAGCAAGGATTTCGGTTTAAGCTACTCTGACTGCTCTACACTCCTAGGGCCTCGCTCCTTTAGAAGCTCAAGACACCATCTCCTTGGAAGTCTCTCACTTCCATCACCCTTCTACTAACTAAGATAACCGCTCCTCGGGGGTCTCTCTCTCTTATTCTTTTCAGGAACTTCGGACTATCAGGTACTCGCTACTCGAGGGCCTACCAGTCTATGTATCCTGTACCACGGACCTTCAGTCCCACCATTTCACTACCAGGAAGATGCCTAAACTCCTATGAGTACCTCTACGATCCGGTGCTCCAACTCCACCCACCAGGCTTGGCGTTGCCCACACCGCCGGTCCCCACCTCTCTTGAACATCTGGGTGAGATACTACATCTGAGACTGTTGAACACATTGGCACCTCACAGACCTCAGTGCCTCACCTTCCTGCTACATACCATCTATCTACCACAGTACAATAAAGCCTTCCATTCATTCCGTGTCTGCTATCTGAGTTTAGCCTATCACTGTGGTTCTCCATGGGCGGAGTCATCTCCACAGCGACCAAGGGTCCACAATGCCACAAACACAACAATCACAGGTCACCCTGGATGGGCTCAGACCTTTGAGCTGCTTCATCGCTACTACTGGTGGCCTCAGATGAAGTAAGACATCAAAGCCTATGTTGATTTATGCTCAACCTGTGTTGTGGATCCTTAAGGAAGGAGGAAGGCACAGCTGGTATGATACTGGTCCAATGCATCTGGCAACTGAGAAAGGGACGATAAATTTCGGAGCCAGGTGCTGAGTGGGTAGTTTCAGGCATATGTGGTCTGTGCTTAGCCACACTTCATCTCCAGAATGGAACACAAGGGCTGGTCTGCGATGAGCATCGGTCACTCTTTGGCAAGATTGGCAGCCTTTTGGAGCATCCTGGAAGTGCGGGTCCACACCACATGTAGAGCCGGGGCGGTGGCTTGGGCAGCTGGGAAAGAGAAGGACAATTGCATAGGCAGAGGTGGTTCACATTTTATAATTTAGTTAAACCCCCTCTTCCATTTTTCCATAACAAGTACAAATCAGTTGGAAAAGAGTCACTATAATTAAATAATGATGACATACAAGGCAGAACAGAAATGCTATCTATAACAGAGAGTAATGGTACTGAGAAGTAAATTAAAAATTACTTCAAACCCAGGTAACTGCCATCATTCATTTTCTCCATTAGGAAAGTAGAAATTGCATTTGTATCCTTAGCATTTGATTTATAAAGCTTGACCCCTAGTACATTTAGTATTAAGTGTTGGTAAACTTTGCCTATTCATTATGGGGCGGATTTTCAGAGCCCTGCTCACGTAAATCCGCCCAAAACCGGGCGGATTTACGCGAGCAGGGCCCTGCGCGCCGGGAAGCCTATTTTACATAGGCCTCCCAGCGCGCGCAGAGCCCCGGGACTCGCGTAAGTCCCGGGGTTCTCGGAGGGGGGCGTGTCGGGGGCGGGCCCGGTCGTCGCGGCGTTTCGGGGGCGTGTCGGCAGCATTTTGGGGGCGGGTACGGGGGCGTGGCTACAGCCCGGGGGCGTGGCTGCGCCCTCCGTACCCGCCCCCAGGTCGCGGCCCAGCGTGCAGGAGGCCCGCTGGCGCGCGGGGATTTACGCCTCCCTCCGGGAGGCGTAAATCCCCCGACAAAGGTAAGGGGGGTTTAGACAGGGCCGGGCGGGTGGGTTAGGTAGGGGAAGGGAGGGGAAGGTGAGGGGAGGGCAAAGGAAAGTTCCCTCCGAGGCCGCTCCGATTTCGGAGCGGCCTTGGAGGGAACGGGGTAGGCTGCGCGGCTCGGCGCGCGCCGGCTATACAAAATTCATAGCCTTGCGCGCGCCGATCCAGGATTTTAGTGGATACGCGCGGCTCCGCGCGTATGAGCGCCTGGAGCGCAAACAAAAGTAGGCTATTCACGCGCCTTTTAAAATCCGCCCCTATAAATGTTAATGATCTCTAAAATAAACAGACACAACAAGCATGTAGATCTACTCTAGCATAAATCTCTTCATATTTTGTATCAGTGGGTATATTTTGGGAACATCCTGTAAGTACTATTATGAAATAACCTGTTTTGCTTCAGGTAGTGACATGATGTCCTGGATTATTTAAGCATATCTCTTTCAGATTATATTAGACCACCATTCCTTGCTATCCTCCAAGAAATGGATCCGTCTTAACAACAGAGTATTTTAAAGTTCAGAAAACTTTCTGTATACCACACCAAGATATTGTACAATAAATATGTTTCATTTTTAGACCAGACCTTCAGGGACAAAGTACAATGGTCTCAACTCTTTGCTGGCAGTCCATATGTTGTAGCATGAAGTGATCTTGTACCTTTTGTGTTATGCTTCCCGACAGCGACAAGCCGCCGCCGGGGCTGCCCACTCACCGGGGCGGTGGACCGCGCCGCTCCCGGTAACCTCTGTCATTGCCTCGTGGTCCCACGGCGTTCTTGCTCCTGCTCCAACATGGCCGCGGCGTCTGCAGCTCCTCAACGCGCGCCTGACTCCGCCCCCTGCTGGTTCCTCTAGAGCCGTGCGCGCGCGGCTGAAGTATTCTTAAAGGAGCCACTACAGGAAATTGAGTGGCTCCTTCCTGTCAGCTCCTGCCGGCTAGGGTATTTAAGGCAAGGTCTGCACCTCAGACCTTGCCTTGGCTTCTTGGCTCCCAGTGGTTCCTGTACTTGTTTCCTGCTCTCCTGTGATTCGACTCTTGGACTGGTTTTGGTGTGGTATCTGGCTCTTGACTCCTGGACTGGCATTGGCGTATTCTGGCTCTCGACTCCTGGACCGGCTGAGGTGTATTCTGGCTCTCGATCCCTGGACCGACTGAGGTGTGTTCTGGCTCTCGACCCCTGGACCAGCTGAGGTGTTCTCTGGCTCCGATCCCTGGACCGGCTGCGGGTTTCCCGAAAATCCTCTTGTTTTGGACGGCGCCTATTCTTCTCCTTCTCACGACCTGCTGGAGGCGCCAGCTATCTGAACTACATGACCTGCTGGAGGCGCCAGCCATCTGGACTACACGACCTGCTGGAGGCGCCAGCTATCTGGACTACACGACCTGCAGGAGGCGCCTGCATCCAGATCTTCTTCTGTTTCCACATAAGGTCTTGACGAGGCCTCGCCTTCCAGTGTTTGAACACCCGTTCTTCGCTGGACCAAGGGTTCACACTCCGAAGCATAACATTTTGGGGAAGGGGAGTTTTTTCTGAAGGGATGGGTTCCACCTTAACCAGGGTGGAACCAGGCTGTTGGCACTAACCTTTAAAAAGGGGAAAGCTGACAGTTGCTCAGCAGCGCATGGTTCGGAGGGAGGTATCTTCAAAGGATACTAAAGATGCATTAAAATTAAGGCATCCCAACAGTGAGGTTCCAATAATAAGAAAAGTAGTCCAAGTGCCTGTAATTAAAAACTCATCAGAGCTAAAAGATTCCAATTTATCACTATCAATTAAAAAGCAGAATGAAAATACAAACTAAAAACACACTTTGAAATGTTTGTATGCTAATGCCAGAAACCTAAGAAGTAAAATGGGAGAATTAGAATATATAGCAGTGAATGATGACATAGACTTAATTGGCATCTCAGAAACATGATGGAAGGAGGGTAACCAATAGGTAGTGCTATACCGGCGAACAAATTATATCGCAATGACAAAGAGGAGCATCTGGGAGGCAGGGTGGCACTTTATGTCCAGGATGGCTGTTGCACCCACAAGACAGATCCACAGCCTCTGGATGCTGAAGAGGACATCGCATACAAAGTGGATGACATCTTGGACATACATAAGAGAGAAAAGCATTGGGAATACCTAATTTCATGGGAAAGATGCGGCCCTGAAGAAAACAGCTGGGAAATTGCTATCAACATCCTGGACAAAGATATGTTACATAGTTTCCATCAAACTCACCCTAGGAAGCCGAAACCCCCTGGGAGGGGAACTAAGAAGGGGGGTACTGTTGCACCCGGTCACAGACAGCTGCGACCTTTGCTGCTCACCTCATTTTGCCCAGTAGCTCTGATTCTGGCTAAGATGGCCGCCTCTGCACGCCGACCTCCCTGGTGTTCCCGGGACAGCATGGGCAATCCCGATCACCATCTTGAATCTGGTGTGACCTAGGGCAAATGCATGTGTGCCTGCCTCCTTCTTGTGCACGTCATGGGGGGAACCTTGAGGGCATCCCCTCCACATGACGTCACTGCCTATGTGTATTTAAGCCTACTGGACTTTCCTACCTACGAGTTAGCAAGGTTTCCATCTTGCCTAATTCCTTTACTCTGAGATGCTTCACATCACTGTTCCTGCGCTCCTGACTGCGTGCTTCAGATACCCACTCCTCGGGGGCCTTGCTGCACTCAGGGCTATCCGCTCCTCAGAGAGCCTCTTCTGCCTGTCTCACCTTCACCAGCTAAGTGAGTTTCTCCTAGATTGGGACTCCACCGCTGCTACTACGAATTCTCTACTGCATCATGAATACAAGACCTACTCTACATCACCACGTCTGTCTTGCTGGGTGGATCCTCGCGTTACCCCGCTCTGCGGACCACTACCAGATCCACGCTGTCTTGTGCCAGTTGCCAACACCTACGTCCAGCCTATCCCATGCTGCGGACCACTACCGGAGCTACAATGCACAAGGTATACTAGAAGCAAGTACTTTCCGGGTTACCCTGCTCTGCGGACCACTACTGGATTCACGCTGTCTTGAACCAGTTACTCATATCTGCCTCCGGCCTACCCCACACTGCGGACCACTCTGGGAGTTACCACACACAAGGCCTATCAAAAAGCAAGGATTCCCTGGGTTACCCCGCCCTGCGGACCACTACCGGAGAATCCATCCCAGGTCTTCTATTTCCAGGACTGAGTTACAAACCCGCTCCTCAGGTTTCTCTTTGCTGTATAATAAATATTCTCTGACTCCTGTGTCCATCACTGCTGACACCCCACCTGTCATGGAGAGTCCCCACAGGGCTCCTCCCTGTGGGTGGAGTCAGCTCTCTCCATGATCCAAGGGCCCACAAACCAAGTTAAAACATAACAATGGCATAGAGTCCAACAGGATAAACATCTTGCATGAGACTAAATGCACAATCAAATCTTTATGGGTAGAAATCCCTTGTGTGTTGGGGAAGGGTTTAGTGATAGGAATATAACTACCATCCACTTGGTCAAGATGGTGAGACGGACAGTGAAATGCTAAGAGAAATTAGGGAAGATAACTAAATTGGTAGTGCAGTAATAATGGGAACATAAGAACATAAGATGTGACATACTGAGTCAGACCAAGGGTCCATCAAGCCCAGTATCCTGTTTCCAACAGTGGCCAATCCAAGTCACAAATACCTGGCAAGTACCCAAATATTATATAGACAACAAGCTACTTTTGCTTATTAATTACCGCCATCACAGTTTATGGATTTATCCTCTAGGATCGTATCCAAACCTTTTTTAAACCCAGTTACACTAACTACTGTAACCACATCCTCTGGCAATGAATTCCAGAGCTTAACTATGCGCTGAGCGAAAAAGAATTTTCTTCGATTTGTTTTAAATGAGCTACTTGCTAACTTCATGGAGTGCCCCCTGGTCCTTCTATTATTTGAGAGAGTAAATAACAGATTTACATTAACTTGTTCAGATCCCTGAGGCACTCCACTGTTTACCTTTTTCCACTGTGAAAACTGACCATTTAGTCCTACTCTGTTTCTTGTCTTTTAACCGAGTTGCAATCCACAAAAGAACATCACCTCCTATCCCATGGCTTTTTAATTTTCTTAGAACCTCTCATGGGAAATTTCAAGTTCCCCAATATTGACTGGGTAAATGTATCATTGGGGCATGCTAGATAAAGTTCCTGGATGGAATAAATGACAGTTTTATGGAGCAATTGGTTCAGCGCCTGACGAGAAAGGGAGCAATTTTACATCTAATTTTCAATGGAGCACAGGATTTGGTGAGAGAGGTAATGGTGGTGGGGCCACTTGGCTATAGTGATCATAATATGATCAAATTTGAATTAATGATTGGAAGTGGGGCAGTAATCAAATCCACGGCTCTAGTGCTAAACTTTGAAAAGGGAAACTTTGACAAAATGAGAAAAATAGAAAAAAAATGGAAAGGAGCAGCTACAAAGGTAAAAAGTATGCAAGAGGCAAGAAGCACAGTCCAGATGTATTTCTCATATTAAAAAAGGTGGAAGGAAGGCAAAACGATTACCAACATGGTTAAAAGGCGAGGTAAGAGAGGCTATTTTAGCCAAAAGATCTTCATTCAAAAATTGGAAGAAGGATCCGACAGAAGAAAATAGGATAAAGCATAGGAATTGGCAAGTTAAATGGAAGACATTGATAAGACAGGCTAAGAGAGAATTTGAAAAGAAAGTGGCCATAGAGGCAAAAACTCACAGTAAAAACTTTTTTAAATATATCCAAAGCAGAAAGCCTGCGAGGGAGTCAGTTGGACCATTAGATGATTGAGGGGTCAAAGGGGCACTTAGAGAAGATAAGACCATCATGGAAAGATTAAACAATTTCTTTGTTTTGGTGTTTACTGAAGAGGATGTTGGGGGAGATACCCATTCCGGAGAAGGTTTTCATGGTTCAGATTGACTGAACCAAATCACAGTAAACCTAAAAGATATGGTAGGACTGATTGACAAACTGAGAGTAGTAAATCACCTGGACCAGATGGTATATACTAGAGATGTGAATCGTGTCCTCGATCGTCTTAACGATCGATTTCGGCTGGGAGGGGGAGGTAATCGTATCGTCGCCGTTTGGGTGTTTAGAGTATCGTGAAAATTGTTAAAATCGTGAACCGGCACACTAAAACCCCCTAAAACCCACCCCCGACCCTTTAAATTAAATCCCCCACCCTCCCGAACCCCCCCCCCCAAATGCCTTAAATTACCTGGGGGTCCAGCGGCGGTCCGTAGCTAAATCGGGGGAAGGGGGAGGGCAGGAAAACCGGCACACTAAAACATTTTGCAAAATGGCGGCGCAGAATGGCGCCGGCTGAAGACAACACGATTCAATTGCAGGAGGCCGTTCCGGACCGCCGCTGGACCCCCAGGTAATTTAAGGCATTGGGGGGGGGGGTTTTCGGGAGGGTGGGGGATTTAATTTAAAGGGTCGGGGGTGGGTTTTAAGGGGTTTTAGTGTGCCGGTTTTCCTGCCCTCCCCCTTCCCCCGATTTACGATTTTTTGACGATAAATCGGGGGAATTGGTATTGTATCGTGGCCCTAACGATTTTTGACGATTTAAAATATATCGGACAATATTTTAAATCGTCAAAAAACGATTCACATCCCTAGTATATACACCATGGTTCTGAAAGAACTAAAAAATGAAATTTTAGATCTGTTAGTAAAAATTTGTAACCTAGGAGGGTGGCTAATGTAACCCCGATATTTAAAAAGGGCTCCAAGGGCAATCCAGGAAACTATGGACCAGTTAGTCTGACTTCAGTGCAAGGAAATATAGTGGAAAAAAAAAAAAGCTCTCTTCGCATATGTCTCGGCACTCTCTAAGCCAGCCCCCCTACCATCCCAGATGACCTTGCACTCAACAAAGCCACGGAACTTGCACAATTCTTCAAGGAAAAAAATCATCAACCTAACCGCCACATTACACACCCACCATGGAATACCTACTCACGCCCTCCCTTCTTTACCAAAATCGAACTCGTTGATCGATGCATTCGAACCAACTTCATCACTGGAAGTAGAAAATATCCTCAAAAAACTAAAACCATCCTCACATCCTTCGGACCCGATACCACCTAACCTGCTCTTCAACATCCCAAACACCATCTCCAAGCCAATCTCAGACATCATTAATCTCTCGCTATCCCAAGGATCAGTACCAGACCCTCTTAAGCTCGCTATTCTCAAACCTATTTTAAAAAAACCAAACTTACCTCCTACAGAACTGTCGAGTTTCCGTCCAATAGCTAACCTTCCCATGATAGCAAAAATCATGGAAAAAATAGTCAACAAACAGCTATCAGATTATCTTGAGGAGCATAACATTCTCTCCCCCACGCAACATGGATTTCGTAAAACACGCAGTACTGAAACCTTCTCATATCACTAGCAGACACTATACTATTAAACTTGGAAAAAGGACAAACATATCTTCTCGCTCTCCTTGATCTGTCCGCCGCCTTTGACACCGTGAACCATAACATCCTGCTGGAACAACTAACTAACATAGGCGTCAAGGCCCTGCCCATGATTGGTTCAGATCCTTCCTTTCCAATAGATACAACAAAGTCAGGATCAACAATAAAGAATCTCCCCCTGTTTGCTCCAACCAAGGTGTCCCTCAAGGATCTTCCCTTTCTCCAACACTCTTCAACATATACCTTATACCACTCTGCCACCTACTCACTAGACTAAAACTTTCCCACTACCTCTATGCGGACGATGTCCAAATCCTCATCCCGATCAATAACTCTCTTCAAAAAACATTGAACCACTGGACCACTTGCCTCCAAGAAATTAACCAACTACTTGCTACACTCAACCTGGTCCTAAATAGTGACAAAACCGAGATTCTGATCATCTCAAAGGAAATCCTCAACAAACCCCCAACATCACCATCCCCAACTCATTCGGTCAATTCAACGAGCAAACCATCTCCTTTCGTCAGAGATCTAGGTGTGATCCTAGATAATCAGTTTAACCTAAAGAACTTCGTGAACATGACAGCGAAAGAGTGTTTCTTCAAATTACAAGTTCTCAGAAATTTAAAACCTCTTCTTCACCTCCAAGTTTTTAGACTGGTATTGCAATCCATCATCCTCTCAAAACTAGACTATTGCAACTCCCTCCTGCTCGGACTCCCAGCTAACACCATAAAACCTCTTCAAATGGTTCAAAATTCAGCCGCCAGGATCCTCACCAACACCAAAAAAAGAGATCATATCACCCCCGTTCTTCAACACCTCCACTGGCTTCCCGTCAAGTTCAGAATCCTCTTCAAAGTCCTCACGATTATCCATAAAGCTAAACACAACCTCAAATCCATTGACACCACCATTCAATTCACACCTCACACCTCATCCAGACCCATTAGAAGCGCCTATAAAGACACCCTGTTTGCCCCACAAGCAAAATCAGCCCTAAGAAAGAGGGCCCTCTCGACAGCAGGACCCCATCAATGGAACACATTGCCACCAGACCTCAGGCAAGAACAATGTCCATCTTCCTTCAAAATAAGACTTAAAACATGGCTATTCAGCTTAGCCTTCCCGGACTCCTAATGCTATTCTTCTCATAATCCAGATTCCAGGCAAGAACAATGTCCTTCTTCCCTCTAAAAAAAGACCTAAAACATGGCTATTCAGCTTAGCCTTCCCGGACTCCTAATGCTATTCTTCTCATAATCCAGATTCCAGCTTTTATAGTCTCTTAGTTCTGGCAACCTCAGACTGTTTATTCCCCCTCTCTTCCCACCTTAATTGGCTCACACTTTGTTTCCCACCCACCCTTCCATAGCTTTCCACCGATACATATTTACAAGAAGTTAATTTATGAGAATTTATACGATATGATATGTTCTGCTTACTATATATTAAGTTTATACTATATATCATGTTTATATTAAGATATGTTCTGCTTTATATATTATGTTTAAAATTCTTTTCATATTTGGATGCCACCTTAGTTATGTTGCTCTCTGTTATATGTTATTTGTTATATGTAACGTTCCTAAGCAAATTTTTTTATTATCATGTAAACCAGTGTGACCTGTATTCATACAGGAACTTCGGTATAGAAAAATTAAAAATAAATAAATAAATAAATAAAATGTTCTAAAGATCAAAATCACAGAACATATGGAACGGCATGGTTTAATGAAACAAAGTCAGAATGGCTTTACCCAAGGAAAGTCTTGCCTCACAAATCTGCTTCACTTTTTTTCAGGGGTTAATAAAAATGTAGATAAAGGTGATCCAGTAGATGTAGTGTATTTGGATTTTCAGAAGGCATTTGAAAATGTTCCTCATGGGAGGCTTCTAGAAAAAGTATAAAGTCATGGGATAGGTGGGGATGTCCTTTTGTGGATTACAAACTGGTTAAAAGACAGGAAACAGAAAGTAGGATTAAATGGACAATTTTCTCAGTGGAGGGGGGTAGGCAGTGGAATGCCTCAGGGATCTGTGTACTGGGACCCATGCTTTTCAATATATTTATAAACTACCTAGAAAGGAATATGAACAGTGAGGTAATCAAATTTGCAGATGATACAAAATTATTCAGAGTAGTTAAATCACAAGCGGATTGTGATAAATTGTAGGAGGACCTTGTGAGACTGGAAAATTGGGCATCCACATAGCAGATGAAATTTAATGTGGATAAATTCAAGGTGATGCATATAGGGAAAAATAACCCATGCTTTAGTTACACAATGTTAGGTTACATATTAGGAGCTACCACCCAGGAAAGAGATCTAGGCGTCACAGTGAATAACACATTGAAATTGTCAGCTCAGTGTGCTGCAGCAGTTAAAAAATGAAACAGAATGTTAGGAATTATTAGAAAGGGAATGGTAAATAAAACGGAAAGTGTCATAATGCCTATGTATTGCTCCATGGTGAGACAGTGCCTTGAATACTGGGTACAATTCTGGTTACTGCATCTCAAAAAAGATATAGTTGCGATGGAGAAGGTACAGAGAAGGGCGACCAAAATGATAAAGGGGATGGAACAGCTCCCCTATGAGGAAAGACTAAAGAGGTTAGGACTGTTCAGCTTGGAGAAGAGACGACTAAGGGGGGATATGATAGAGGTATTTAAAATAATGAGAGGACTAGAACGGGTAAATATGAATCGGTTATTTACTCTTTCGGATAATAGAAGGACTGGGGGCATTCCATGAAGTTTTCATGTAGCACATTTAAAACTAATCGGAGAAAGTTCTTTTTTACTCAATGCACAATTAAACTCTGGAATGTGTTGCAAGGGATGTGGTTAGTGCAGTTAGTGTAGCTGGGTTTAAAAAAGATTTGGATAATTTCTTGGAGGAGAAGTCCATTACCTGCTATTAATCAAGTTGACTTAGAAAAAAGCCACTGTTATTACTAGCATCAATAGTATGGGATAGACTTAGTTTTGGGTACTTGCCAGTTACTTATAGCATGGATTGATCACTGTTGGAAACAGGATGCTGGGCTTGATGGACCCTTGGTCTGACCCAGTATGGCATGTTCTTATGTTCATGTGGGAGTGAGAGAGCCATTGAGCTAGATTTTTAAACTTATGCGCAGGCGTAGATTTGTTCATGCAACCCGGCGTGAACAAATCTGTGCCCAATTTTATAACATGTGCGTGCAGCCGCGCGCACATGTTATAAAATCCAGGATCGGCACGCGCAAGGGGGTGCACACTTGTGCACCTTGCACGCCAAGCCCAAGGGGAGCCCCGATGACTTTCCCCGTTCCCTCCAAGGCCGCTCTGAAATCAGAGCCCTAACTAAATCCCCCCCACCTTTTGTTTCCGAAGTTACGACTGCCCACCATCCCCCAGCACAGGCTGCTGTGCCGGAGGACTCGGGACCGCGCACAGGGGCACTTTGGGGCAGCTTTTCAGGGGAGACAACATGTGAGACAACATGTGAGTGTGAGAGCCTGTGTGTGAGAGACAGCATGTGAGAATTGAGCCTGAATGTGTGTGTGAGAAAGAAAGCATGTGAGAATAAGAACCTGACTATGTGTTCGAGGGAAGAAGACAGATGGAGAGAAAAGAAATAGTATTAGGGTAATTGCCAGGTTCTTGTGGCCTGGTTTGGCCTCTGTTGGAAACAGGATGCTGGGCTTGATGGGCCCTTGGTCTGACCCAGCATGGCAATTTCTTATATTCTTATGTTCTTAAGACCTTGTAAAAGGAATTGGCAAAAAAACAACACGAAAGGGAAGGTGAAAAAAAAAAGCCTGAGACCAACTGATTAAAAAACTAAGATCAGACAGCAAGGTAAAAAAAAAAAGAATTATTTTTTAGTGATTGGCATATGCTATCTTTGGGAATGTTCACGAGTAGCACTTTTGCTATGTCAATCTCGCAATGTATGAGATCAGCATGGAGGAACTGGAAGCCTGCAAATGTTTAATACCATGGGGTCTGCACAGAGGAGGCAGCAGAGTGGGCTTCAGTGCCAGTATCAGCAATCAGTGCCTCCCCAATAGCCATGTGGCAACAGTGACAGTGGTAGCAGAGGAATGAGAGAGGCTCTAAGGTTGCTGACAAAAGAAAGGGAGGCAATCTGCCTTCAGTGTGTGCATGTGTATGATGGGAGTCTGCCTGGGATCTGTCTGTGTGAGAATAGGTGCCTGCCTGTGTGTGTGTGTATATATGTGTGTGAGAATGAAGGTAATTAATTGGTGCCTGCCTGGGGGTCAGTATGTGTGTAAGAATGTATGTGTGCATGCCTGGGGGGTGAAGAGGGAGCAGTGTGAGAATGAATGGGAGTTTGCCTGGTGGTCAGTGTGTGTGTGTATATGTATGTGTGTGAGCCTGTCCTGGGGTGTGTGCGTGTGTGTGTATGATTAGAAGCTTGCCTGGGTGTGTATGTTTGTGGGTATGTGAGGGAGCCAATGAGAGTGAGAGCGTGTGTTTATGAGAGAATCCAGGGGAGTAAGAGCTTGTGTGTGGGGGTGGGGGGGTGAGTGGGGAGAGAGAGTCTTAGAGCCTGAGAGTGTGTCAGTGTCTGTGAGAGAGAGAGGTTATGGTGAATATAAGAGCATGTATGTGTGTGTGTATGTGACAGTGTATGTGTGAGAGAGAATGGACATATGAATATGTGTGAGAAAGAGAGGATAAAGTTTGTGTGCCTCCCTAACCCCCTAATTCTCGACAATTTCAGGGTGACTGGAAGTCAAGAATTTCCAGGTATGGACAGCAGGGGCTTTTTTCATCATTTTTAGTTTTAATTATTGGGTATTATTTGATATATGTGCTGTTTTGAAATATTTTATTGGTTTTTGGGATTTTTTTTAAAAATGTATATGATTTTAATTAATAGAAATTATTCTATTTATCAGTAGTGTTAAAATATTCTTTTATTAGTATGATTTTAATAATATAATTGATGTTTTATGTTTCTTGATTTTATTTGTTTTATGAAGAATCATGGTTCTGCTTTTCCATTGTTACACACAGAATCCGGCTTCTTGGGGTTTCCATTTCAGTTTTTGTCTAATTTGTGATCCTTTATTTTGTATTTGGTGAGGGTCTGTCTCTGCTCTGTGCATGTGACCAAGATGAGAGATTCTGCTAGCATAGGGATCTATAGCAATCAGGTTTGTTTTGTTTCCTCAGAAGGTGGTGTATTGGTATTCTAGGACCCAGTGTAATATTTACCTGTGCTTTTTCACAGATAGGATTATTGTTGTTTGAGTCCTTGGTGTTACTACTGTTACATTGCGATAGATTTGCTGTATAGATTTTGAGTGTCTTTTTTGCATGGTTTTGTGTTAGTTCACAATGTGTCTGGCAGTGGAATGTGTTTGTGCTGCTATTACTGTGAAGTGACCCCAGAATTTGAAAATATCTTTTGGTATGATGAGCTGTAAGGGAAACATCCAAGCTCCATTGTTGGGGAAATTTCTGTGGATGCGCAGTGTGTTACAGAATTGGAGGTGCAGGATTTATATTGACATTGTTTTCCTTCCTGTATACATTCCAGACTTCACTCTCATAGCCATATAGAATTAGTTGAATGAAGCTATCGAATAATTTTAATAGTAGTTTTACCAGAAGTGTGAATCTAGCCAGCTTTTTAAAATTATGCAGAAGACCCTTTTGACTTTCTTATTAAGACTTTTTTTTATAGCCAATTTTAAAGCAAGGGACCATGCTATGGAGTTGTAATGAGGAAATGTAATTTTGGCTCTCCCCCCCCCCCCCCCCCCAATTCTTCTGTCTAGAGACGCCACTGATTTTCTGTGGCCTTAAGCATTAGTACAAGAAGGATTGGGGGGGAGGGGGTGCTGGAGAGTCACACAAATGCATTGGCCCCCGGGCGCCAGAGATGCTTGGCACGCCACTGGCTTACGTGGATACCAAAGGCATAGGAAAGTGCAGGAGGGAGGTTCTAGAAGCTAAATGTAGGCATTTAGGCAGAAAATTGAAACCCAGAACCTTCAGGGTTGCATTCTCAGAAATGCTACCCATTCTACATGCAGGACCTTGGAGGCAGGCTAAGCTCCAGTCTCAATGCATAGATGAGCCAATGGTGGAAGGAATAGACTTTATTAAGGAATTGGGGAACATGCTAGGAAAGGAGAAGCCTATTACAACTGGATGGGCCACACCTTAACCAGGGTGCAACTAAGCTGCTGGTCCTAACATTTAAAAAGGAGATTGAACAGTTTTCAAATTAGATCATGGGGGAAAGCTTATAGTCATTGAAAAGTGCTTGGTTCCAAGGGAAGTAGCTCCTAAGGATACTGACAAAACAGGAAAGCTAGAATATCCCAATAGAGAGGCTGTGATAAAGGCTGAAGTAGCCCAGATGGATTTAGATAAAGAGCACACAAATATGAATAACTCCAAACTGCTTGTATCATCTGCTAATAAGCAGGTTGTGAATTCAAATAAAATTAAAAATGCAAATAAAAAGTACTTTAAAATGTCTATATGTGAATGCCAGAAGTCTGAAATATAAGATTGGAGAGTTATAATGTATGGCATTATATGAGTTACAGAGATAAAAGGCATTTCAGAAATGCAGTGGAAGGAGGATAATCAATGGGACACTATAATGGCAAGGAATATTATAATACAGTATAATATAATATTACAATATTGGCATGACAGAGCAGATCAAATTGGTAGCAGGGTAGCACCAACTGATGGCTTAGAGTCAAGCAGGATAAAAGTATTGCAGGAAACAAAATGCACTATGAAATCTTTAGGAATAGAAATTCTGTGTTTGACAGATAAGAGCATATCAATGGGTATATACTACTGCCCACCTGGCCAAGACAAAGAAACAGACTGTGAAATGCTAACAGAGATTAGAAAGGCAAATAAAATTGGTAGTATGAGTAATGGGAGATTTCAATTACCCCAGTACTGACTGGTTCAGTGCCTTGATATGCTAGAGAGGTCAAGTTTCTAGATGCCATAAATAACTGCTTCATTGAGAAGTTGGTCCTAGGACAAACAAGAGGGGGCAGCTACTTTAGATCTAGATCTCAGCAGAATGCAGGACCTGGTATAAGGGTTGCTTTGGTGGGATTGCTTAGCAATAGTGATCATAATGCAAAGGTTAAAAGTTTGCATGAAGCATGGACGTTGTTTACAAATTCTATCTTAGAAGCCAGATAAAATGTATTCCATACATTAAGAAAAGGTTGAAGGAAGACCAAACAACTGCCAGAATAGTTTAATAGGGATGTGAATCTTTTTTTGACGATTTAAAACAATCGTCAGATATATTTTAAATTGTCAAAAATCATTAAGAGCCGCGATACAATAGAAATTCCCCCGATTTATCGAGGAAAAATCGTAAATCGGGGGAGGGGGAGGGCGGGTAAAACTGGCACACCAAAAAAGCCCCTAAACCCACCCGACCATATAAAACGAATCCCTTACCTTCCCCCACCCTCCCGAACCCCCCCCCCAAAGCTTTTTACGAGTACCTGGTGGTCCAGTGGGGGCGCGGGAAACGATCTCCCGCTCTCGGTCCATCGGCGCCATTTTGGTTGCCACTCAAAAATGGCGCCAATGGCCCGATAAAAAAAAAAACCACCCGACCCTTTAAAAACGACCCCTTAGCTTCCCCCACCCTCCTGATCCCCCCAAAACATTTTAAAATTACCTGATGGTCTAGTGGGGGTCCCGGGAGCGATCTCCCATTCTCGGGCCGTCGGCTGCCACTCATAAAGATGGCACTGATGGCCCTTTGCCCTTACCATATGACAGGGTATCCGTGCCATTGGCTGGCCCCTGTCACATGGTAGGAGCACTGGCTGGCCGGCACCATCTTTAAAGATGGCCACCGCCATCGTAAAGATGGCCACCGCCATCTTTAAAGATGGCGCCGGCCATCCAGTGCTCCTACCATGTGACAGGAGCCGGCCAATGGCACGGATACCCTGTCACATGGTAAGGGCAAAGGGCCATCGGTGCCATCTTTGTGAGTGGCAGCCGACGGCCTGAGAACGGGAGATCGCTCCCGGGCCGTTACCTGGTGGTCTAGTGGGACCACCACTAGACCACCAGGTAACTTTAAAATGTTTTGGGGGGCTCGGGAGGGTGGGGGAAGCTAAGGGGTTGTTTTTAAAGGGTCGGGTAGGTTGTTTTTTTTATCGGGCCATCGGCGCCATTTTTGAGTGGCAGCCAAAATAGCGCCGATGGCCCGAGAGCGGGAGATCGGTCGCCGCGCCCCCACTGGACCACCAGGTAATCGTAAAAAGTTTTGGGGGGGTTCAGGAGGGTGGGGGAAGGTAAGGGGTTAATTTTAAAGGGTCGGGCCTCACTAAAAAAAAAAAAATCACCCACGATCAGATTTTTCCCCCCCTCTAGCCGAACCCGATCGTTAAGACAATCGGGCACACGATTCACATCTCTATAGTTTAATGGTGAGGTAAAGGAGGCAATTAGAGTTAAAAGGCCATCTTTCAAAAAATGGAAAGTAGACCTTAATGAAGAAAATAGGCAAGAGGATTAAGAACTGACAAGTTAAATGTAAAACAATAGTATGACAGGCCAAGAAAGAATTTGAGAAACAGCTTGCCCTACAGGCATAAACTAATAACAAACATTATTTAATGTATATTTCAAGCAAAAGACAGGTGACATAATCATTTGGGTCACTAAATAACTAAGGGAATTTATTTTCAGTTTTTATTTTATTTTTCCTGGAAATTTCTCAGTGTTTATTTTAACCAATTAAATGGCAGAAAATCAGTTGAAAAAAAAGACTTTTTTCCCCCCAATGATTTTCTCCTGTTTTTGTTGGTTATAATACAGACTGATAAATTCTTGGGGATAATAAAATAAAAACTGAAATCAAAGGTCAGATAGATGACCAAAACATAAAAGGAGGTGCTCAGGGAAGTCAAGGAAAAAGCAGAAAAACAGAATGATTTGCCTTAATCTTTTTCTGAGGAGGATTGTGAGAACATACTGTTACATGGGACGGTCCATGGGCCAACCCCACAGCCCGCCACCCTTACCCTTCTGTTGGGCCTGGCTGTGTGCTCCTCCTTGCGCCACTGTGCTCCTCCTGCCTGCAGCAGGCCTCTCGTGACTGCCCCTATGAAGCACTGCGGGAGACTGTGCAGTGCTTCTCCATTGCTGCAGGATGTTGTCCGGGTTGCTGCCTGGGTTTCCTCTCCTCACAATGCCTTGACCCACACCCAAGGTGCACGCGCGGCCATTTCCCCCATATTTAAAGGGCCAGGGTCAGGAACAGTTGGTGGCACCCCTTCACTTATGTCAGCAGAGCTGGCCTATTTAACGCCAGCTCTCCCCCTTCACGAGGCCTTAGCAACCAGGATCCTCACCAGTGATTGCTGGCTTCCTGCTCTGGTGGTCCCCTGGAACTGATGATCTGTTCTTGGTTCCTGTTCCGCTGTTCCAGCTTCCAGTGTTTCCTTGGCTTGATCCTCCGGCTGACCTGCTGCCTGGTTCTTTCAACTCCGTCTGATCACCACCTGCCCTGACCTTCAGCCTGGTTCTTTTGACTCTGTCTGATCGCCGCCCATCCTGACCTTCTGCCTGGATCACAACACTGTTAGATTGCTGACTTCATCTTGCAACTGACTTCAACTTGCACCTGATGCTGCGCTTCTCTCTCCTGGCCTGCCACCTTGCATCGCGTAGGATTCAACCACCCAGTGGCCCGCGCCTAGGTCCAGCAGGCCCTGGCACCTAAGGGCTTAACCTAAGGGGAATGTGGGCTGGTAGCGATGAAGCTCCAGCTGGGCCTCTGCTCCGACTGACTCTGCCTGCCAATAGTGGGGGCCTGCAGGGCTCCTCCCTGCAGGTTGCGTCAACTCCCCCTCAGTCTAAGGGTCCATACTGCAACAGGTTGCCAAGGCCATATGTGTGACAATGGAGAATGTAATAGATCAGACTGACAAACTAAAGAGTAATAAATCCCTAAGACTAGATGGTATTCACCCAGAGTTCTTAAAAAATTCAAATATGAAATTGCAGACCCATTACTAGTAACCTGTAGCCTATCATTTAAAACAGTCACAGCTCTTGAAGACAGAAATGTGGCAAATGTAACATCAGTTTTTGAAAAGGTTTCTAGGCGTGTTTGCCATGCTGAAGGCCCCTGCAGCACATTCACACAGGTATTGTGTCTCAATACTGGTTTTATTTAGAAACAGTGACAAAATAACAGTTCCTCACTTATGCATTGAATGTAACAAATTTTATTTATTTATCAGATTTATAATTTGCCTAATCAAAGCATTCACAGTTAACTCAAAATTATTCAAAGTTGTTATAATAGCACTGAATTGTAAGGAACTGCAGAAGAACCTTGTGAGACTAAGAGACGGGGCATCTGAATGGCAGATTAAATTTAATGTGGAAAAATGTAAAGTGATGCACATAGGGAAATATAATCCCAATTACAGATATACATTGCTGGGCTCCATATTAGGAGTCATCACCCAGAAAAATGACCTTGGAATTTTTGTGGCAATACATAGAGATTTTCAGCTCAGTTTGCAGTGGTACTCAAAAAAGCAAATAGAATGTTAAGAATGATCCACAAAGGAATGAAGAATAAAACAGAAAATATCCCCTCTATATCAAACCATGAGTTCTGGCTGTCCCATCTCAAAAAAGACAGAACAGAATTAGACAAGGTGCAGAGAAGGATGAGAAAATAATAAAGGGGATGGAATAGCTTTCCTAAGAAGAGAACTTTCAAGGGTTTTTTTTTCCTTTTATTTTATACTGGGTCAGACCAAGGGTCCATCAAGCCCATTATCTTTTTTCCAACAGTGGCCAATCCAAGTCACAAGTATCTGGCAAGTACCCAAACATTAAATAGATCCATTGCTACTAATACCGGCAACAAGCAGTGACTATTCCCTACAGATTAATAGCAGTTTATGGACTTCTCCTCAGGAACTTATCCAAACCTTTTTTAAACCCAGCTACACTAGTTGCCTTAACCACATCTTCTGGCAAAGAATTCCAGAACTTAATTGTGTGTTGAGTGAAAAAGAACTTTCTCCAATTTATTTTAAATATGCTATTTGCTAACTTCATTGAGTGCCCCCTAGTTCATGTTTTTTTTTTTTATTCTTTATTTATCCAATTTTTTCTTTTACAAATCAGAAACATATTTGAACAATTAAACAAATAAACTTTTGAAATTCCTTACATAATTCTTTTACAATAGAATATTTTCAATGAAATAATATTATTCCGTTTGTATTTAAACAAAAAATATTTTTTAAGAAAAACTTGAGAACCTTAAAAGGCAAGTGAAAACTCTTAAGGAGATATAAAAAGGAAAAAAAAAAAAAGCTAATCAATAAGTGCTCTAACATAGAACTTTCACCGGCACTTTCTTAAACTCTATCCCTCTCCCTACTTGTTGAGATTGTGGACCCTTGGGCCGGCTAGAAGATGATGATACTGCGCTGAGGGGAGGCCCACAGCAAAGGTCGTAGCTGGGAGGTGGATCAGAGCTGGGAAACCACAGGAACTTCACCACTGGAAGCCCGAGATCCCTCCGGGAGAAGCCCTTGTGGACCCAGGCCACTTGGACTTAGGCAGGGTCTCCAGGAAAAGAGAGTTCAAGAGTGTCTGAGTTGAGGCAGGCAGGAGCAAAACGTTGGGCCAGCAGTCAGGGCAGGAGGCAGACAGCAGAAACCAGAGACAAGCCAGAGATCGAAACGGGCAGCAAGCAGAATATCTGAGGAAGTACCAAGTCAGGAGCCAGAAAGATGAGCCAAAGGGAAGCAGGAACAACTGGAACAGAGGCTAGCTGGAACAGGAACAAGGCTGAAGCAAGGACAAGGCTGGTGCAGGAACAAGGCTGGTGCAGGAACAAGGCTGGAACGAAACAGAGGGTAAAGACAAGCAACTAGAAACTCTAATGAGATGACCTGTTGCAAGGCAAAGAGTAAGGTTGGCTGCAGGGTTTAAATCCCTGATGGCGTCTGACGTCATCCCCGGAAGTGTAGCCATCTTCCCTTCTGACCAGCCAGAGAGCGTCAGCGGCTTCTCCCTCACAGAGGGAGCGCTGCGAGAAGGGGCCAGCAAGGTCCGAACAGGCCTCAGGAATGCCGCAGTTGCTTGGAGCGGCCTCAAGGTAGGGAGGGGAACCGTCCGCGGACCTCCGCGGACTGGGACCGCAACAGACTAGGAGTAATTGGTGAAGAAGTGGTGGGCTGACAGGCTTCTACAAATTGGTGAAACTGATCAAACTGAAAAAATATATATATACCTCTGCGCCCCTCTTCAAAATACAATTACACGGATAACATAGTACAAAAGAAAAACCTAAAGCAATGACATTTTGTCTCAAAGTGAGAAATTATTTTCTCCTCATCTGGGTAACCTATGCCAGATCAGGGAATAACTTTACTGGCTGACCATAGAACATTGCTGGAAATTTTCTAAAATAGGATTTCATAACATTATTCACATCCTGTTTGGTAATAAATGATACCAGGAGAATATTTCTCTCTAGTACTTCTGTATTAGAGTTTTCCAGGAAGCTAGTTACATTTGCTGGGATATTTACTATTGCTGTTCATCTCAAAGAAGTTCTCTTGTTCAAAAAATAACACATATTTACCGAGGGAATATTATCAGGAGAAAAAGAGAGCTTCTGTGAAAATGTTTTTCAAAGTAGTATAGGGAATTTCCCCAGCATCTTTAGGGAAATTCAAAAACCTTATATTAAGGTGTTTAATACTATTTTCCATAGCTTCCAAGCGTCTTGAACAAGAAATCTTGAACAAGAAATCATTTGACACCACCTCATCCCTAGAAATCGAATCTATCCTTAAAAAAATCAGACCCTCCACACATCCTACAGATACCATCCCCACAAAACATCTCCTCACCATCCCCGGCATCATCGCCAAACCTATCTCCAACATCATAAACAAGTCCATCGAACTTGGCAGTATCCCCAAAAACCTTAAGCATGCTATTGTGAAACCCATACTCAAGAAGCCCTCCCTTGACCCCTCTGATCTCACCAATTTCCGACCTATTTCCAACCTTCCACTTATCACAAAAGTCCTTGAGAAAGCTATAAACAAACAGCTATCAGACTACCTGGATGAAAACAACATCCTTGCCCCCTCACAGTTTGGCTTTCGCAAACACCATAGCACAGAGACCCTACTCATTTCACTCTCCGACCAAATATTGAAAGGTCTTGACAAAGGTCTCTCACACATCCTCATTCTCCTAGACATTTCCGCTGCATTCGACACCATTAAGCATCAAATCCTATTACAACGCCTTAGCAGCATTGGTATCTCAGGCCTAGCTCTACAATGGTTCCACTCATACCTAGCTGAAAGACAATTCAGCATACAAATGGGAAATTCCACCTCCAAGCCCCACAACCTCGCTCAAGGAGTACCACAAGGTTCATCTCTATCTTCCACTCTTTTCAATATATATCTCCTCCCCCTCTGCCATCTCCTTGCCAAACTTGACCTCCCGCACTTCATATATGCCGATGATGTGCAGATACTTATTCCGATTAAAGACTCAATACACAAAGCCATTGAAACCTGGAAATCTGCCCTCTCTGAAATTAGCAGCCTCTTATCCAACAACTTTCTTGCCCTCAACGCCACTAAGACAGAACTTATCCTAATATCACCCCCCAACATATCTCCCACCCTTCTCATGACCCCCACACTCACACAAAACAATGGCCCTGCCACTGACCTCACCTTCCCCACCCATGTACGAAGCCTCGGAGTACTCATTGACTGTCATCTTAACTACAAGAAATTTATCAACAACACCCTCAAAGACTGCTTCTATAAACTGCACACCCTAAAATGACTCAAACCACTCTTACATCTCAGCGACTTCCGCACCATATTACAAGCCCTCATATTATTGAAAATAGATTATTGCAACTCCTTATTACTAGGTTTGCCTAAAAACACCATCCAGCCCTTACAACTCCTACAAAACGCAGCTGCCAGGATTCTTACCAACACCCACAAAAATGATCACATAACCCCTGTACTCAAACATCTACATTGGTTACCTGTAGCATCTAGAATTACCTTCAAAGCCCTCACCCTAATACACAAATCCCTTCACAAGAAGAACATGCACTGGTTCAAAGAACATTTCTCCTTTCACAACAGTAACAGACCCACCAGAAAACAATATCTAGCTACACTACACACCCCCTCACCGAAGCTTACTAAACTCCGCACCACAAACGAAAGAGCCCTCTCCCTAGCAGGTCCGTTGCTTTGGAACAAACTACCCACTTCCCTCCGCCAAGAAACATGCCCAAAAATATTCAGGCAAAACCTGAAGACCTGGTTCTTCAGACACTCATACACTTAACATTCACACATTTACCAGCACCCCCCCTTACCATTCTCTAACCCCCCCCCCCCTCTCTCCCCCCCTTCCATCCCACCTCCCAACCACCCCCTTCCCCCTATACTTAACATGAAGCCACCCCCCATGCATCCCGTAAAGCCAATTTATCAGGACAGCAGATTGTAAATATGAACATTCTTCTCACAAACGTGTATATATCCCCTGACAATAATTGTAAATACATATATCTACCTCCTACAAATGTTGATGTCCTTCCCAAATTATCAGAACCTCCCTGCCCCCCCCCCCTTTATTAGGTAACCCCTACCCTGTATCCCACCTAGTTAATTATTACTTGTATAACCCACCCTCTTATTTATATGTTATTGTTATTATAATTACTGTTCCTCTTATAATCATGTGATAATTGTAAAGCCTGTTGATAATTGTAAAGCCTGTTGCTAAGTTCTGTTCTCTGTAAACCGACGAGATGTTCCCAACGTTCGTCGGTATATAAAAGATATTAAATAAAAAATAAATAAATAAAATAAATCTGGTCTTTAAGAATAGTCCCATTTAAATCTTATATTGCTTTTATCTTGTTCTCTGCCTCGCCAACTTTGTTCAAAATTACTTGTACTTCTTCCTGAATTTCATCTGTTTTCTGTTGGAAATTATGGGCAACAGAGTCCATTTTTTTCTCCAACCTGTTTAATGAGGCCCCAAACCCTGCCATTAACTCCCAAATAGTCTCCAGGGTTATCGCCTCCGGTTTAAGTGGAATCAGTGTGAACTCACACTCCTCGAAGGGTCCTCTGATAGACCTGCCATCTCTGCTCCATCGCCGAGGCCACCTTCATCCTCGGCTTCCAGGAGGTTCACGGTGCTCAGCAATGCACTCGAGACAGCCCCCTCCAGTCCAATCACCTTGACCGCATCATCGGGAGGCGCCTGGGCTGCGTCTCTACTGGGGTCATGCTGAACCAGAGGCTGGTGCTGGTCAGGGCTCAGGGATGCCTCTTCCAGGGGAACTCCCCACTCTCCTTCGCAGGGATTCCCAGCGGGTTCATTGGTTCCCTATTCATCCGGGGTGGAAAAGAAACGCTCAATGTTGAGCTGAGTTAACGGCGGTAAGGATTCAGAAGGGTAAATCCTTACTTTGCCTTTTCTCTTTGCTGGCATAGTGAAAAAAAAATAAATTCCAGGAAAAAGTTAGAGCTCGCGCGTTCCGTGTACCGTCTATGCCGCCATCTTGCCCTTTCTGAAGTCCATTCTAGTTCTTGTATTATACGAAAGAGTAAATAACTGATTCACATTTGCCCATTCATTTCCTTTCATGATTTTGTAGATCTCTATCATATCCCACTGCAGCCGTCTCTTCTCCAAGCTAAACAGCTTTTCCTCATAGGGAAGCTGTTCCATCCCCTTTATCATTTTGGTCACCCTTCTCTGTACTTTCTCCAGTGCAACTACATCTTTTTTGAGATGCAGTAACCAGAATTGTACCCAGTATTCAAGGCACTGTCTCACCATGGAGCGATACAGAGGCATTATGACATCCTCTATTTGCCATTCCCTTCTTAATAATTCCTAACATTCTGTTTGCTTTTCTGAATGCCACAGCACACTGAGCCAAGGATTTCAATGTAATATCAACTATGACTCCCAGATCTTTTTCCTGGGTGGTAACTAAAATGGAACCTAACATTGTGCAGTTACGGCATGGGTTATTTTTACATATATGCATCACTTTGCACTTGTCCATATTAAATTTCATCTAACATTTGGACACCCAATCTTCCAGTCTCGCAAGGGCCTCCTGCAATTTATCACAATCCACTTGTGATTTAACTACTCTAAATAATTTTGTGTATTCTGCAAATTTGATCACCTCGCTCGTCATACCCTTTTCATTTATAAATATATTAATAAAGCACAGGTCCAAGTACAGATCCCTGAGGCATTCCATTGTTTACCTTTTTCCACTGTGAAAATTGACCATTTAATCCTACTCTTTATTTCCTGTCTTTTAACCAGTTTGCAATCCACAAAAAGTCATTGCCTTCTATCCCATGACTTTTTAGTTATCTTAGAAGCCTCTCACGAGAGACTTTATCAAATGCTTTCTGAAAATCCAAATACACCAAATCTACTGGCTTATCTTTATTAGGGATGTGCATTCGCTTGTGATGAAATAGGAAATAGAGACGATATTTCCTATTTCGCCGCATTTCGGGGTGGGGGGGTGTGACGAAACGATAAGAAAACCCACGAAATTTCTGGAATGGGTATCTCCCCAACATCTTCATCAGTAAACACTGAAGCAAAGAATTAATTTAGTCTTTCCGCGATGGCTTCATCTTCCCTAAGTGCCCCTTTAACCCCTCCATCATCTAACAGTCCAACCGACTCCCTCACAGGCTTCCTGCTTTGGATATATTTTTAAAAGTTTTTATTATGAGTTTTTGTCTCTATGGCCAACTCCTTTTCAAATTCTCTTAGCCTGTCTTATCAATGTTTTACATGTAATTTGCCAACTTGATGTTACCCAGGTAGAGAGTTCATCCAGCTAGGTTGAGAGAACATTGTACAAATCTGATCTTTGGGTGAGTTTCCTCACTCCGAAGGACATTAAATCTTCACAAGAGTGTACTGTTCTGTTCGTACGTCTCACTCTGAAAGTCAAAATGGCCCCTAACCCCTACACTCCTACCTAAACCTCACCTCGAGGTACTAGGTGGGCCTCATATAGAGGTATAAATACCTAACTACTATGAGGCTCATACAGCTAGTGTCTCTGTCTCTATCTCTCTCTCTCACACAACAGCTTAAAAGACTAAAAATGCTCTGGGGTGGATTTTAAAAGGGTTACACCCCCTTGTACGTGCTGACCCCAGATTTTATAACATGCAGGTGCATGTTATAAAATCGGGTGTACATTTGTGCTGACCCCAGATTTTATAACATGCAGGTGCATGTTATAAAATCGGGTGTACATTTGTGCGCGCCGGTTAGCGTGCACAAATGTACCCCCCCCCCCCGTGCGTAATTTTAAAAATCTGCCCCTATGTGTGAAAACATTGCAAAGCCATGTCGCACGGTTTAACACAAATGAAAAAGGTGTAGTTGTTCCTTAGTTAGCTTCCCTAATTTCATTGTCTGTCTCATCATTTTGGCCAGGTGGATAATAGTATACTCCTATTGCTAATCTTTCCCCTTCACACATGGTATTTCTATCCATAAAGAGTCTTGTGTTGCACGCACATGTACACCCGATTTTATAACTTGCACAATTGTGCACCTTGCGCACGCTGAGCCACGCTGGCTTCCCCTATTCCCTCCCAGGCCACTCTGAAATCGGAGCGGCCTGTGAGGGAACTTTCCTTCCCCCTAACCTGACCTTTCCACCCCTTCCCCTAACCTTCCCCCCCCCCCCAGCCCTACTCTAACCCCCCAAAACTTTTATTTTACCTTTTGCGTCGGCCGACTGCTGGCACACGATTCCCGGCACAGCGGCAAATATGGCCACTGTGCTGGGAGCCTGATCCCGCCCCTGCCCCTGGACTACCCACATCCCACATGTTCCTCGCCCCTTTTTGCAAACCCCGGGACTTACACGCATCCCGGGACTTTACGCGCGCCACCGGGCCTTTTTTAAATAGGCTCGGTGCGCGTAACCTTTTTAAAATCTGGCCCTTAGTCTCTTGAAGGATCCTTATCCTATTGGACTCTATGCCATCTTGGACTCCTTTGCTCCTCAACTTGGAAACAGAGATGGCCGAGAGGAAACAATGATACAAGTTTATAAATGCATGAGTCAGGTGGAATGGGTAAATACATTTACAGTTAGTTACCTTTTTAAAGAATATGAAAATAAGAAGACACTCCTTGACACTAACAAGCAGATTTATATTTCAAATTTTACATAGGAGCCAAAAATACAAACTGCTTAAACAGAATTAATATACCAACCAGCAGATTTAAAACAAATCAAAGAAAGTACTTTTCTATTCAATGCATAATCAAGCTGTAGAATTTGTTGCTTGAAGATGTGGTTAAGAAAACTAGCATAGAGAGGTTTAAAAGAGGTTCCAGCAAGTTCCTGAAGGAAAACTCAATAAATCATTAGGGATGTGCATTCATTTGAAATGAAGTGTAAAACAGGATGATTTAGCCCTTTTTTATTTTGTTTCAAATGAATCAAAAAATTAATAAAGAAAAATGTTGTGTATTTTAACATTTTGTGAAATAATGCATGCTATTTACAAATAACACATGGTATTTGGTAATTATGTGCATTATTTTCAGAAAAAGAAAAATTACAAAAAATGAAAACTATAAAAATTCTGAAAATAAAAACCATATAAATTCCAAAAATGAACAAAAAATGTCAGAAAAATGAAACAAAGGCAAAATAAATTAGTGTGCACATCCCTATAAAACATTGTTAGCCAGCTAGATTAGGAAATGCCATTCTTATCCCTGATAGGAGCAGCAAAAAACAGATCTATATTTTGTGATCTGATAGGTTCCTGTGACCTGGAGAGAGGATGCTGGTCCTGATAGATCTTGGTATGACCCAGCATGGCATAATCTTTGTTCTTATAATCTTTAATTAAAAAACTTGAAAAATGTTTTTATTTACATTATGCAAAATATATAACTTACATATTCTTTAAAACAAGGAACATTTATAAGTGAAATCTCAAGCTTAGATATTTCTCTGCAAGTGGAGGCCAATACTCAACAGCGAACCCATCAATTTATAGTGTCAATGTTTTCTATCATATTATATAGTAGTGAACCCACCGAGCAAGGAACGTCCAAAATATCACAAAACTATGAGGCCTTCCTAATCTACCATGGTTATAGTTTGAAATTTTGGAAGCACCTGTGAATGTTTTCTATCAGATGTGGGTATATTGTGTCAAAATGTTGATTACTGAAGCTTTTTAGGCAATTGCCCTACCTTTATGAAGGTTTATACTAAAAGACCAATATTCAGCATTGTTTGTCCAGCTTAGTTTGCATGGCATGGAAACAGCAGCTCGAGGAAAGGTCAGGCCCCGCCCCTTCAATGGAAGATCAAGAGACAGCAAGAGGGGTGGAGATGAGTGAAGGGAAGGGAGGTAAGAAGGAATGGGACAAATGACAGGGGAATGGAGATAGGATATGATGTGAAAGTAAGAGTGAAGAGATGGAGGGAGAGGGGATGGAAATCGGGTGAGAGTAAGAGAAGGGTGGGAGGGAAGAGAGGGGATGGGTTAGGAGGGGGAGCGAAAGTGAGAAGAAAGGCAGTAAATGAAAGGGAAGAAAGGGGATGGGATGAGAAAGTTAAGGGTGGGAGAGAGGTGAAGAGGGAGATGAAAGAGGTTAGAGTGAAGTGAGAGTAAGACACATGGAAAGGTGTAAGAGTGAAGGGAGGAAGGTGAAAGACGAGGGAAGGAAGTAATGGGGTGAGAGTAAGTGTAAAGGGAGAGAATGGTGTGGGAAGGGAAGGGAGAAGGGAGTGAGAGGGAAAAAATGGGTGTGAGGGAAGGAGGGGAGGGCAGTATTAGAAGGAGTGTACCTCACATACAGACACACACACCTCAGAGGGCAGAAGCAGGGGGCAGGGTATCTGGGGGTGTGGCAAAGTTGTTAACTTCAAAGAAATCTAGAAATATTACTGACATTCAAACAGGACTTAATAAGTGAGGATATGACAAGCCTTTCCTTAAACTGTTGCAGCACAAACACTGACTCTCTATGCAGTTATTGGTTCAGAAGTAAGATGCAATCTCTATCTCTATTCCTGTGACCCTCCCCCATATGCATGTTTTGATGTAAACCGGAGTGATATGACTTTGTCCTGAACGTCGGTATAGTAAAAAGAAGTAAATAAATAAATAAATATGGCCTGGGAGAGAGTTCCACTACTTCTTTTCAGACAGCAAGGGTGTTCTGCTGCAGCTCTTCCCCTCCAGGCAGCCTTCAGGGAAGAGAGGAGGAGGAAGAGGAGGTGTGCACTAGTGGACAAAGGATGCTGGGGCTTGAGCAGTGGTAGTGGCTGGGAATGGAGGATCACTGCCTAAGGAAGAAGAGTGTGTTTGGGTATATGTGTGTGACAGAGTGCATGTGTGTTTGGGGGAGACAGAGAATTCACGCTTCTCACACTTCACATCGGGCTCCATCCATTTCTCCCACCCTTGCTCTATAGTTCTACTTAAGCCCTGCATTCAAGGGGACCCTGCCCCCTGATTTCTCCCATTCTCAGCATTTCAAATCAACAAAAGGGCCAGACATGAGAGCCCCTCTCTAAATCTGAAGAGGATCCCCCACACCCTCTTTCATGGCCCTCTCAATGATTTGAAATGTCCTATGTGTCCTTCCTCTGAAACGTACTACCACCAAGCTGATAAAGTATCTTGTCCTTTGTAGTTAACCAATTCAGAGGATTATATACAAATACTGGAACAAGTTTCCACTACCCCGGCATTGTTACAATTCCTAACCTGCCTATAGATGGATGCTTCTGAATTATAAGACAATAGAGAATTGTGGAAGATGCTAAATTGCAACACATTTTTTCACTGATTTTTATGAACTGCTTGAAGGCATTTAAATAATAAGCCTGATGTTTTATGTCTTGATTTAGAAGAGTCATGGGACTGATTTTTCAGTTCAGGCGACATGAAGTGCCACCTAGAGTCAGCAGGTTACTGGAGTCCACCATCGATGAAGCTTTCATTATTCCCATTTGGCATTATTTCTGCCAGTAGTTTTGGCCATGAGTGCAATTTTGAGCATTTGTGCATGAGGTTCACTACTACTAACCTAGAAACATGCTATATTATTTTTTATTTAATTTAGTACATGACAGATGAAAGCAGATGTAAAAATGTTTTGCATTCTTTAGAGTATATATATATATATATATATATATATGTGTGTATGTTTGTATGTATATATATCTATATATATATATATAAACATGCCTAGACTTACATGACAAAACATCGTGTCTTATAACTCCATGACCTGCATGTGTTGCAGCTGCTTCACGTGTTACAGAACTATTTTTTTATGTGTGTGTCCCTTGCAGTTGCTCTTGGTGTGTGTGTGTGTGGGGGGGGGGGTGGACAGAGTGTTGTTTGTTGGAGGGGGGATGTGTGTGTGGCACTCTCCCTCTTACATCCCCATGCAGCCTTTACTTCCTTCTCTTTTCTCACCCCCCCCCCCCTATTTCCTCTCTTCACCTCTCCCTTTCCCCACCTTCTCCCCTCCCCTTCCCAATCCCCCTTCCTCTTAGGATTGACAACGGGCTCCAGATTTTCAGGACAGATTGATCCAGCCCTAGCTTTGCCTCACTGCATGCAGGAATCTGTAGTTTTGCTTTTCTTTTTTAAAACTTATTTAACCAGAGTGCTTAACAATTCACAGCATCTGCAGGACATCCATTAATTTAGCATATAGCATACAAAAACATAATGTAGAGATCCTCCAATAAGTACAGGTCAAGCCTGGTCTCTTTCTTCTTGCCATTTCCAGTATCTAGCCAAAATGTTTTCATAGCTAACATACTGGTCAAGTAAACAAAATGGCATTGTCTCCAGTAGTGCAATATCTGCAACCTTACTCTCCCAGAAGGAAACTGAAGGTTTCTGCTTCCACATATGAGCTATTGTAAGCCGAATAGCGAGCAGTTGGTCAGTTTTCAGAACCCTGCCATACATGTATGATTTTTCCCAAATCCCATTAAACAACATATGGCAGGGTCCAGAGAAAGGGGGACAGGCCACATATTTGTTGGATTATACCAAGAACCTGTTCCCAAAAATCCCAGACTGCCCCACACTCCCACCACATATGAATATAACATCCAATCTGTCCACATCCTCGTCAGCAGAGGACTACTGGCACTTAATTTAGAAAACGGGAGTATGATGTAGCCAGTGCAGTAACTTAAGTAGAGTCTTTCTGCTCTAGCAACAAAGAGAGACCTTTCCGGATGATCCCCATATCTGCTTCCAATCCAGTACAGTCATATCCTCTTGTAGGTCTGAATTCCATATATGTATAAGGGTAGGAGAGGTGAGGTCTCTACTTGGTATATTCTAACCCTCAAGGATAGATAACATTTTTTTAATAAAATGTATGTCTCCCCACCCTTTTCAGCATGTTAATCCGTCCAAGTCTTCAACTGTGTCATCTACCTCTGGGAGCCTCTCCATAACTGCACAAATAAGTCAAGTGGGAGGAAATCTCAAACTCAGCCCTCAGATCTTGGAAGGATTTCACTCTGATTCTCACAGAGCTGACCTAGGAAACAAAGATCCCTATCTATCACTCTGACATATAGTTTGCTTTTCTTAAGACCTACATAGATTGGTCAGAACTACAAATCCCTGCATGCAATGGGGTAGAATCAGGCTCTATCAACATTTCCTGAAAATCTAGAGCCAGTTGACAACTCTACTTCTTCTCCCCATTCTGCCTCAGCTCTTTCCCTCATCTTCGCATCTCACCCCCACCCCCACTCCTCTCCCCCACCTCAGCCAGCAGCTCCGACTTTTGTCAGGGGGCCTGGGCCTGTCCCCTCCCCCCCCCCTGCTTATTTCTCTCTCCACTGGCAGCTTTTCTTCTTCAGCTGGCAGTGCCAGGGACCTGTACCAGCCTTTCTGCTTTTTCTCTCTGCTTATGGCTCTTCCTCTTCAGCCAATGGGGTGAGAGAATCCCACCAGCTCTTCATTAGCAGTTCTTCCTCTTTAGCTGGCAGCTCCTGGGAACAGCATTCCTACCGCTGCCGCCTCCCCCCCCCCCTCCCCCCTTGCTATTTTCTCCTTCTGACAACCCTTCTTCTTTGGCTGCTAGAGCCCGAGACCTTCATCACCTTTGCTGCTTTCCACCTCTGCCAGCAGCTCTTCCTCTTTGGTTGGCAGGACCTGGCAGCCTCACCAGCTAGGTTGCTTTTTATCTTAAAATCACTTGTATATACACACAGGTCACAATCTGTCACTTTTCTGTGTAGTTTTTTTTTGTTTTGTTACCAGAACATGATGTATTTATAGAGCCTGATGGGTTAATATTTCTATATTTTTTGGCGCTTGAATGGCAATCGCTTTGTTTTTATTATCTTGAGGTATTCTTGAGTCTGGGTTCTCAAGTCTGTTACCCAGCAGGATTCAGCAGCAATGTCTGGCATGCTGTACATGAAATACTATGGTAACAAGCTTCAGGGTAGTGGTGAAGCATTGTATCTTGTATATACTGTTCATGGCTGCTGTGGCAAACTGTATTCATTTTCTATTACCAGCATGAGCAAATTTCAAAAGTGTGACATTTTGTTGTTATTTTAAACTGACAGTTCCATTTTATTCTTCTTCAAAAAGTGGCACTCATGGAATACAAATCCTGCTCTCAGTACTTAAACCAAGGAAGATATCAGGCGGTAGCACAGAAGGAGAAGCAGACTCACCCATCCAAGGAGGGAGATAGCCCTTGCCCCATTTGCAGCTGTTTAAAGAATTGTATGGGTAAGGACCAATTTTTATGTTTAATTCTTTTGAATTTTTGTAATGATTTATTGGAATGTTGATGGTTTTATGTGTTTATTGTAAACCGCACTGAATCTGAATTGTGAGAAGATGCAGTATATAAGGTTTTTAAACCAAATAAATAAATAAATAAATAAACAAACACACACATAAAACTCAGCCGACTTATGGAGCAGGCCATTAACATAGAACTTTCCAAACTTGTCCTGGCAACCTCCCAAATGAGCCAGGTTTTCAGGATATTCACAATGTGATACATTTGTATACACTGGAGATAAATTTGCAAACTTTGGAGACCAATTATGTCCTAATTTACTTTATGCATGGATATTCTAAATACCTGATGGGCTGTGGGATCACAAGGACAAGTCTGGGAAGCCCTGTACCAGAGGGACAAGCTTAGGGTAAGGTAAATTTTAAGAACCAACATCAAGAACTATTTTTTCAAAGAGAGGTTGGTGAATGCCTAGAATGCCCTCCTTAAAAAACTGGTGAATTTAAAAGGGCAAGGGATAAATACTGTGGATTCCTAAAGGCTTGAGGTTGGTAATGAAGAAAAGACTATGTTAACTTTAGGTGTAACATGGGGAGTAATCTGCACAACATGGTAGCTACAACTCTTAATAGAAAGCATTGAGGTAACCTGCACAGAACAGTAATTATTATTTACTACCCCTAATGAACATATGGGGGTGGCAACAGCAGTTGCAACTCAAGAGATCACATGGAAGTAACCTGCACGATGAGGCAGTTACTTCCATAAGCCACTTGCTGGGCAGATTGGAAGGACCATTTGGTATTTTATCTGCCATGTTACATACGGGCCGGTACAGTACAGTGCGCTCCGACGGAGTCCACAGTTAACCCTCGATTGGACGTGATTTTCGACGCACTAGTAAGGGGCCGAAAACGTGTGTCCAACCCCCCCCCCCCCTCGAACCTAATAGCGCCTGCAACATGCAAATGCATGTTGATGGCCCTATTAGGTATTCCCGCACGATTCAGAAAGGAAAATGTGCAGCCAAGCCGCACATTTTACTTTCAGAAATTAGCGCCTACCCAAAGGTAGGCGCTAATTTCTTCGGGCACCAGGAAAGGGCACAGAAAAGCAGTAAAAACTGCTTTTCTGTGTACCCTCCGACTTAATATCATGGCGATATTAAGTCGGAGGTCCCGAAAGTTACCAAAAGTAAAAGAAAAAAAAAATGTTGAAGTTGGCCCATGGCTTGAAAACTGGACGCTCAATTTTGCTGGCGTCCGGTTTCCGAGCCCATGGCTGTCAGCGGGCTCGAGAACCGACGCTGGCAAAATCGAGCGTCGGCTGTCAAACCCACTGACAGCCGCCGCTCCTTTTACCTGTTTTTACCGCCGGGCCTAATTTGCATACTGAATCGCGTGCACAGGAGAGTGGCCTGTGCGCGTGCCGGGAGAGAGGGCTTTCGCCTGCTCTCCCGCGGACTTTACTTTATTGGCCCGATTCCCAGTTAATTCCATGTTATCAGAGAGAAGATGTGCAAGTCCTAGTTTGCTGCTATCATGTTCTCACAGCTATAGTGCCATTTCATAACTTCATTATCTGAAAGAGTAAATAACCAATTCACATTTACCCTTTCTAGACCTCTCATGTTTTTAAACATCTCTATCATATCCCCCCTCAGTCGTCTCTTCTTCAAGCTGAAAAGTCCTAACCTCTTTAGTCTTTCCTCATAGAGGAGCCGTTCCATTCCCTTTATCATTTTGGTTGCTCTTCTCTGTACCTTCTCTAGTGCAATTATATCTTTTTTGAGATGCGGCGTCTAGAATCGCACACAGTATTTAAGGTGCGGTCTCACCATGGTGTGTTACAGAGGCATTATGACATTTTCCGTTTTATTCACCATTCCTTTCCTAATATTTCTTAACATCCTCTTTGCTTTTTTGACTGCCGCAGCACACTGAGCCAATGATTTCAATGTATTATCCACTATGATGCCTAAATCTCTTTCCTGTGTGGTAGCTCCTAATATGGAACCTAACTTCGTGTTACTACAGCATGGGTTATTTTTCCCTACATGCATCACCTTGCACTTGTCCACCTTAAATTTCATCTGCCATTTGGATGCCCAATCTTCCAGTCTCACAAAGTCTTCCTGCAATTTATCAAAATCTGCTTATGATTTTACTCTGAATAATTTTGTATCATCTGCAAATTTTATTACCTCACTCGTCTTATTCCTTTCCAAAACATTTATAAATATATTGAAAAGCGCCGGTCCAGTTACAGATCCCTGAGGCACTCCACTGTTTACCCTTTTCCAATGAGAAAATTGACCATTTAATCCTACTCTTTTTCCTGTTTTTTAATCAGTTTGCAATCCACAAAAGGATATCGCCTCCTATCACATGACTTTTTAGTTTTCTTAGAAGCCTCTCATGCAGGACTTTGTCAAATGCCTTCTGAAAATCCATATACAATACATCTACTGGTTCACCTTTATCCACATATTTATTGACCCTTCAAAAAAATGACGCAAATTTGTAAGGCAAGACTTCCCTTGAGGAAATCCATGCTGACCGTGTTCCATTATACCATGTCTTTAGAATAGGTTCCTTTATTTTTCTCAGCACTTAAGTAAGGCTCACCGGTCTATAGTTTCCCAGATCACTCTAGAGTCCTTTTTAAATATTGGGGTTACATTGGCCACCCTCCAGTCTTCAGATACAAGTTTTAACTAACAGATCTTAAATTTCATTTCTGAGTTCCTTCAGAACCCTGGGATGGATACCATCCGGTCCAGGTGATTTGCTGTTCTTTAGGAAAACCATCTCCGGAATTGGTATCTCCCCAACATCTTCATTAGTAAACACAGAAGCAAAGAATTAATTTAGCCTTTCTGCAATGGCCTTATCTTTATTAAGAGCCCCTTTAACCCCTCAGTCATCTACGGTCCAACCGACTAACTAGCAGGTTTCCTGCTTTGGATGTATTTATAAAAGTTTTTATTATGAGCTTTTGATTCTACAGCCAACTTCATTTCAAATTCTCTCTTAGCCTGTCTTATCAATGTTTTACACTTAACTTGACAATGCTTATGCTTTATCCTATTTTCTTCAGATGGATTTTTTTTTTTTTTTGGCTAAAACCACCTCTTTCACCTCATCTTTTAACCATGCCTGTAATCGTTTTGCCTTCCTTCCACCTTTCTTAATGCGTGGAATACATTTGGCCTGGGCATCTACCGTGTTTCCCCGAATATAAGACAGCGTCTTACTTTCTTTTTACCCCCAAAAGTCCCTCTATGTCTTACTTTCAGGGTATGTCTTATATTGGAAAAAAAACCTGAGTGTTCAAAAAAAAATTATTTTTAAAATACCTGTCGGAGGGCCGCGTGGGTCCAGGTGGCTGGCGGTGGGAGCCGGGTGGTCGCGTGTTAAATCTAGGCCGCGGGCGGGTGGGCCCTTGTTCCAGGCGGCGGCGGCGGCGGGGGGGGGGGGGGGGGGGGGGGCAGGTGGACACGCGTTAGTTCGAGACGGCCGGCGGGCGGCCGCGTGTTAAATCTAGGCCGCGTGTTAAATCTAGGCCGCGTGTTAAATCTAGGCCGCACAGGTGCGCATTCATTCACTGCCGGTGGGGGCTGCCTCGGCAGCCCCCACCGGCAGTGAATGAATGCGCGCACAGGCCCACAGCGCCTGTGCGACCCCTGCGATTCGGCGCTGGGGGCTGCCGGTGGGGGCTGCGGCAGTGAATGAATTCATTCATCCAGGCGGAGGAGCCGGCTGCTTTCGCCGCTGCCGGCTGCTTTCGGCGCTCAAGGCAGTCACATGCTGTGACGTCACAGCATGTGACTGCCTTGAGCGCCGAAAGCAGCCGGCAGCGGCAGCCGAAAGCAACCGGCAGCGGCGAAAGCAGCCGGCTCCTCCGCCTGGATGAATGAATTCATTCACTGCCGCAGCCCCCACCGGCAGCCCCCACCGCCGAATCGCAGGGGTCGCACAGGCGCTGTGGGCCTGTGCGTGCATTCATTCACTGCCGGTGGGGGCTGCCGAGGCAGCCCCCACCGGCAGTGAATGAATGCGCGCCTGTGCGACCCGGCCTAGATTTAACACGCGACCACCCGCCGCCCGCCGGCCGTCTCGAACTAATGCGCGTCCACCCGCCGCCGCCGCCACCGCCGCCTGGAACAAGCGCCCACCCGCCCGCGGCCTAGATTTAACACGCGACCACCCGGCTCCCGCCGCCAGCCGCCTGGACCCACGCGGCCCTCCGACAGGTATTTAAATTTTTTTTTTTTTTAAATGACAGGTACGTCTTACTTTCGGGGGATGTGTTACATTAGCCGACCCCCCTAAAATTCCCACTACGTCTTACTATCAGGGGTGTCTTACTATCGGGGAAACACGGTAGGATTGTATTTTTAAAACAATGTCCAGGTCTGTTGTATACTTTTAACCTTTGCAGCTGAACCCTTCAGTTTTTTTTTTTTCTATTTTCCTCATTTTATCGGTTTCCTCTTTTGAGAATTTAAAAGACAGCTGGCAAAACCCATTTGGTACAACTCAAATGCACTGGATCGCCCCCCGCCGGACAAACCAAAAGAACTATAGTCATCTTCAAAATAAAATGCAGCTAGTCCCCACTGGTGAGTCACCCGATCCCTAAAGTACAACTTCTTTCCCTCCTAAAACAAACTGCAAGCATGATTTTTTCTTTTAAAGCATATACCTCCCTCCCCACCATAAAACCCCTTCCTTGTCCGAAAATGAAGCCCTTGCCCTGCTTTGGAGGTGCTGCCCAGTGGGCACACAGCAGAGCAGAGCCCCGGCCCCGCGCGCAGCTACTCCGCTAACTCCCCCGGACGACCTTAAGGAAAAAAAAAATCCCTCAACCCGCCTCGGCCGCTTCACTTCCTGATATTTGGAAGGGTTTCTCAACATGGCGGGCAGCAGAGAGCAGGCAGAGTCTGAGGGTGCACTCCCGTCCCGGCCTGTCGCGATGGTGCCGCTCCTGCTCCTCGCAGCGGTGCTGGGGCTGGCCGAGGCGGGCGGATCGGAGCGGGTCGTGGCCGGCGGGGTCAAAGCCGTCACCGCCTCCAATTGGACCTGCGTGCTGCAGGGAGAATGGATGGTTAAATTGTGAGTATCGCTTGCCTGTCCTTTGCTTACCGCTAACCGCCCCCCCCCCCCCCCTTTCCAACCTCCGATGGAGCTGCAAAGAGAAGGGCCGGGCAGAAATCGGCGGTAGCAGGAGAGGAAATGAGCAGGGACACTCCTCCTTGCCAGCGTGTGCATGAAATAATTCATCTGCAGCATGGTTCCAGGAGACTGAGAGAAAAACAAAGACGTGCAGAGCCAAATGGTCTTCAAAGAGCAGAAGGTGCATGCACTTTCTGCAACTGCAGCCGTTTAGAATAAAGCTCAGGGGATGGTTTACATTTCCTCTTGCAGAGTGATGGAATGCAGCATCCCTTGGTAGCAAAGAGAAGGGGAGACTGTGTATGTGTACCTGTCCCATATAGGGGATTAAGGCTGACTAACAATTAACTCTGGCACGCCGTAGCTCACAGACGACCGCCCCTCCCACCCTTGACCACGCGACAACAGAGTAGGTAAGCCAAGATAACTTTTATTAAGTGGAAGAAACGGCCACAGCCAGCATTTAACATTATAACCTTATTACTTTATATTGCAGCAGCTTAAACAATTGGCATTAGCTAAATGCCACGCCCTCACCGGTACCTTGCTTGTTCTTCCCACCCCAATGCTTTTTTGGAGACGGCAGCCCTCCATCCTTCCGCTCCGTGAAGGTGGTATACCATTGGCACCCCGCTCCGTGAATGCCAATCCCGCCTTCCGCTCCGTGAAGGGGAACACCCGCCACTGGCATCCCGCTCCGTGAACGCCTCCGTGGCTACTGCCGCTCCGTGCAGTATTCTGCCGCCTCCTCCCTCCCCTGGCCTTGCGGGCCGCGGTTATTGCTTATGCCAGGCCTTCATTGGGCCACCCCCAGACCGGCCATTATCTCGGTCTCCGCCATGCTTAGTTATATCCATGCCCCCGCTTTCCCCCTATGCAAAGTCCTTGGTGCTGTGCTCCTCCCCTTCCCCCTCCCCCAACACCAAAAACTTCCCCTCTATGCAGAGATACATCCCCTTATGCTCCGGTGAGGGCACCCGCTGTTCCTTTTGTTATGGCTGTGACAACTTATCCCCCCAATCCCAGTATCCCCTTGCGCTGTGGGGTGGTGGGAGGGTTGCTCTCGCTTCCAGGCTGCAAATGTGCTCCCCCCACCCCGCCCTACCTCTAAGTACCTGAGCTCAGAGACGCCGCCTTCCTTGTCTCATTGGCTCATGCCCAGGTTTGAACTGGCCCCTAATCCCATTGTCCGCCCCTCTCCGCACCTAGGCTGTGCCCCCCTCCCCCCTCCCTGCCGCACGTCTGCCCAGTTATACGGCCCATGCCTCGAGAGGCGGGCCTCCTTAACTCTGGCACGCCGTAGCTCACGGACGACCGCCCCTCCCACCCTTGACCACGCGACAACAGAGTAGGTAAGCCAAGATAACTTTTATTAAGTGGAAGAAATGGCCACAGCCAGCATTTAACATTATAACCTTATTACTTTATATTGCAGCAGCTTAAACAATTGGCATTAGCTAAATGCCATGCCCTCACCGGTACCTTGCTTGTTCTTCCCACCCCAATGCTTTTTTGGAGACGGCAGCCCTCCATCCTTCCGCTCCGTGAAGGTGGTATACCATTGGCACCCCGCTCCGTGAATGCCAATCCCGCCTTCCGCTCTGTGAAGGGGAACACCCGCCACTGGCATCCCGCTCCGTGAACGCCTCCGTGGCTACTGCCGCTCCATGCAGTATTCTGCCGCCTCCTCCCACCCCTGGCCTTGCGGGCCGCGATTATTGCTTATGCCAGGCCTTCATTGGGCCACCCCCAGACCGGCCATTATCTCGGTCTCCGCCATGCTGGCCTTGCGGGCCGCGGTTATTGCTTATGCCAGGCCTTCATTGGGCCACCCCCAGACCGGCCATTATCTCGGTCTCCGCCATGCTGGCCTTGCGGGCCGCGGTTATTGCTTATGCCAGGCCTTCATTGGGCCACCCCCAGACCGGCCATTATCTCGGTCTCCGCCATGCTTAGTTATATCCATGCCCCCACTTTCCCCCTATACAAAGTCCTTGGTGCTGTGCTCCTCCCCTTCCCCCTCCCCCAACACCAAAAACTTCCCCTCTATGCAGCGATACATCCCCTTATGCTCCGGTGAGGGCACCCGCCAAAGTAGGAAACAGTAAAACCTTATTTGTTTTCTACCCCCACTAATTAACTAAAGCTGCTGTGGCCGTTTGCAGGGCAAGGATGAAGATATCTACCCCAACGTCTGATAAGTGAACCCCATCCGGCCTATACATGCCTGAACATGAGAGCGAAATATCATCATGCTTGATGACATACCCTTTTATAGCTCTCAACCACGTCCCCACTTCTTTATTTAATTTGCGCCTGCTTTTTTCGATGGATTTGTGCGACCTCGCGTCCCTCCATACCAATCGGGGAATAATGTGGGACCATACCAATACCACGGCTGGCCATATAGCCTTAATTGCAGTCAAGTCCTTCTTGATCGTGATTATTAAGTCAATGTTTTTGACTGCGACCAAATCGTTACCGCCCAAATGACAGATGATATCAGGCTGTGGTAGTTGCCTGGCGTATTGGAGGATGCAAGGCATTAGTTGGACCCACCTCATCCCTCGTTTGCCGAGCCAGAATAAGCTGGCCTTGCTATGCGGTATGCCCATCTGCTCGCTGGAGGTCTTTCTCTTGGTTCTAATGTGCGCCCAATAAATGTACGAGTGCCCCATGATCCATATCACTTTCGCGCTCCCCGCTGGCGAGTCTATGATAGACAAAATAAAACGGTTATGTGTAACAGGACGGTAAATATATGCTTTTTATGTTTCCCAGTGAGACTGTTCATTGGGCTGTCTGGTTATTGGGTCGTATGTATGTTTTGAATTTACCGGATTTCCACCGCCCTAGCGCCTTAATTTGATCTTCGCTTAAACCGCTGCTGGCGAAGGATGCTGCGCCTATTCGGAATGAATGTGTGTGATAAGCTCCCGCGTCTTCCCCTATCTTTTCCAAGCCTTTGCGTAGCATACTGATAAACTGGTAACGCGATAGCGCGTTGCCATCTTTGTGTTTTAGAAAGGGCCCTCCCCCCAGCGGGCGTACTTTGAGGTATTCTGTTGTAGCCCTTACGGGGCATATCACCCCCGTATGAGCAGGGTATAATGTAATCCAGCGACCTACTGCCCGTTGATCAGTTTTTGCTCGCCTGAGAAAGATCTGTACTGTCTCATTAAACAGCCTTATGTTTTCTATCAGGAGACCCCCATCCGATGCCCTGGTGGTCACCTTTGCCCTCGGGATAAGCTCGCTGTTTCTAAATGCACCAAAGAACATTAGTGAAAAAGCCACGGTCCATAGCTTTACCTCATAATTGTCCCAAACTAGGCTGGGGAGCTCCTTTACCAGTGCTTGTAGCAGCATTGGTGTGATAGGCTTTCTGGCGTCCCTTCTAACTGGGGTTCTTGTCTCCGCCAACCCTCTAATAACTTTTTTATGAGAAAGGAGTTGCTAATTGAGCCTATCCCCCATAGTTTGGAGACGAAAACAATAGCAGCTACATGTTGCCCTGCCTGTGCTCTTGATACTCCCGAGTTCTTGAGGTAGAGCAAGAACTCTGTTACATTTCTCTCTGTCATTACATTTCTCTTTGTCATTGTCCCCTGAACTTGCGTGTTATTTGATTGGCAAAATTTTTGGAACAGGCTCCAGCCGCGTGCATATGCTCTCCCCGTACTCTGCCAGAGTACGGTCTCAATATGGAGGCGATTCCGGGCACCCTAATTCCCAAATCCGCGGAGGGACGTGATAAGGGTGATGCTCTGCTTCCGGGGCCAGGAATCTGAAACGAGACCACTGACAACGAGACAATGCATCAGCGATGCCGTTAGCTTCCCCCGGAACGTACTTAGCCTTAAAGACCAGGTTAATGCACAGGCAGAGCAGTACTAAATCCCGCAATAGCCTAATGACCCTAGGGGAGTGAGCGGTGAGAGAATTTTTTCGCCTGTACAACCGCCATGTTGTCTGACCAAAAAACCACTCTTCTGTTGTGGAAACATGCTTTCCACATGTGTATTGTTGCAACAATGGGGAACAATTCGAGAAAAGTGATGTCTCTGAGTAAACCCATGGCTTCCCACTGTCCTGGCCATCGTTCCGCGCACCATTTCCCAGCCAGATAGGCCCCAAATCCAGCGCTCCCCGCTGCGTCGGTGTAGAGCTGCAGCTCCCTATTGGTCATGATTGGGTCCCTCCAAACTGTCCGCCCATTATATTCCCCTAGGAATGTCTTCCATACTATGAGGTCCTCCCTGAGCTCCTTGGTGATTCTAATGAAATGATGGCTCCTGCGAATACCTGCTGTGGCTTGGGACAATCTTCTCATGAAGGGGCGACCCATGGGCATGATCTTGCAAGTGAAATTGAGGTGACCAATGAGTGACTGCATTTGTTTTAGCGTGATTGTTCGGTAGTAGATATGTTGGCACGTAACGCTTCTAGTTTTGCGGGCGGTAGGCGTGTGACCATTTGCAGAGTATCAATTTTGATACCGAGAAATGACAATTTTTGTGACGGTCCTTCTGATTTGTGCTTAGCTAGCGGAATGCCTAATTCGTCAGTTTTCCGGGTGAATGCTTCGAGGGCTTGCGCACAGGCCTGTGTGTCCCTATGGCCGGTAAACAGAAAATCATCCAAATAGTGTATGATTTTCCCTTTCCCGATGTCCTGCTCTACAGCCCATTGCACAAATGTGCTAAACCTCTCAAAGTAGGCGCAAGATATAGAGCAGCCCATCGGGAGGCATTTATCGAAGTAATATTTACCTCGGAATTGAAACCCCAACAGATGGAAGCAGCTTGGATGTATTGGAAGCAAGCGGAAGGCTGATTCAATGTCGGCTTTTGCCAACCATGCCCCTTGCCCCCAATGCCTCACCATGTCTAATGCCTGGTCGAATGAGGCGTAGGCGACAGAGCATGCTTCGGGGTCCAAGTAATCATTCACTGACCCACCCTCTGGGAAGGATAAATGGTGAATCATTCGGAATTCCCCTGGCTCTTTTTTGGGAACCACCCCCAGAGGGGAAATCCTAAAATGAGGTAGAGGTTTGTCCTTGAATGGGCCTTCCACCCTACCCATGTCGCTTTCTTTTTTGATCTTTAGTGCAATGACCTCTTCATTATTCCTCGCAGATAAGAGATTCTTAGCCTCTGTGGCGGTTTCTGGCCCCATGAAAGGTATATGAAAACCTTGGGAAAACCCTTCGTATAGCCATCTGGCCTCCTTGGGCTGATAACCCTTTAAACAGACCTGCAAGCTATGTATCTTAATGGGGGTAGGTGCTCTAATGAATTTATTGTTGCTCTGTGTGGGGGATGGTTCCTCCCCTTGAGCATTTTGTTTGAGGGTGGCCTGCACCGCATCCCATGCAGGCGTGTCTGAATTTGCAGGCAGCAGCAAATCTGCAAAAACCAGAGTTGAACAGCCTACAGATGGGAGTCCCCCCACCCCTAAATCTAGTGGCTTGCCCCCACCTTTGCCCTTGACGAAAGGGCTGACCTTGCCGAAATGGAAATCTTCCCGTAAAAGTATGTTGGCGAGGAGTTAACCATGTACTCGGCTGGTATGCATTGCCAGCGAAGCCAGGGACAACCTCCTGCACCTGTCGGTACGGTGTGATTTTTGAGAGACAGAGGTCAATATCCTTGCGATCCCATTCTAAACCTGGGTTCACAGCCATATTCCTTCTGAACTGCTCATCATACTCCAACCAAGCCGTACCGCCATACGTGCGATAAGCACCACAAATGACGTCCTGGTAAGCAATTAAGGAGCAACATTTTTCAGGAAATTTTTTAACCTATGATGGATGACAGAATTCTGAATCCTGCTGACCAATTAGCTAGCGTCTTAGCGATGCAGGGTTTCTCCCTAGCTGAGAGTTTGCACGCTTCGTGGCATTTGGGATCGGAACCCTCCCCTTCTTTCCTGAGCAGCTCGAATATATCTACATATTCGCTGCGCCATATTTTCTCTTTTAACGCCTCTGACACATGCGCGGTTAGTGAGCCCACTGTACATGTGTATTGTGCAGCGTTATTGCCATTCGTGGCTGAGCTACCAGTGGTATTGTGCCCATTGGTCCCCAGCTGACCCACCGTTGTTCCAACCGCTGTAGCTGTGGTTGGTGTTCCAACAGCTGTAGCTGTGGCTGGGGTTGGTGTCACAAGTAAAATATCCCCCATGGGTCGTCCTGACTGCCCTGTTTCCTGTGTTGGGCTAGTGTTAGCATTACCCTGCCCATGCCAGTTATCAAAAATAGCTTTCATAGCAGCGAAATTGTCAGTAGGAGCGCTTTGTGGCCCCAGCCACACTTCGCTGCCATTCCTTGGTGGTGGGTAACTGGGCTGTGTTGGGGGTACCTGCGCATTACCCTGGCCCCGGTTTAAATCAGGGTACTCACAGTTCTGTCCTTCTTGCGGTTGCCCGTGTTGTCCAAGAGCTGTCTGTTGACGTGCTGGTGGCTGGGTGTTGCCAGCTGAACTGTTGGAGCTGCCCGCTGCACCGTGCTGTGGACCGATGGGCACTGAGCCAGGGGATGGGCTAGTGGTATGCGTTTAAGGCATCCAGCATTGCCTTCACCCTGTCCGTGCCATGGATAGCAGCCGCTGACCAGGTTTGGTCCATGAGCTGACGCAGCTGTCGTTCGGTAACATTGCCGAAGTTCTCTCGTGGCGGTGCTGCAGGGGTCGGTGCTGCAGGGGTCATGCCCCGTGGAGGGGGCTGCTCCGGTACATAGCAGCCCAAATGGCTGATGCTACGCGGTTGTCGTGTGCTTGCGGATTTCCTCTTCTTATTCCTCTGTGTCTTGGTCTTACGTTTTTCGACTTCTGGCGTTGCCGCAAAGTTTTCCTGCAATTTGCTTGGCTTCCGACGTGCTCGCTTGGCTAGAGCCTGAGCCTGGTCCGGCATAAGTGCGGACGGGGCAAAAGCCATAGCAAACTGAGTGGTAGCCATGCTGTGTAGACATATTAAATGGTTAGATCCCGCACAGTTTTTTTGGGGGGGGCATATGAATAGGTAGCCAAACGTGGGTGTGCGCACACCTGCTAAGGGGGGTGGGTGGGGGAGGGGGCAGCCGGGGTACGGGGGGGCGGTGGGAGGGGTGCAAGGAGCCGGGGGGGGGGCTGGGCGCACGTTTGGGCCCGGCAAGTTTGGGGGGGCTGGACGGGAATAGGATGGGGGTGGGGGCAGCTGAGGAAGGTGGGGGGGGGGCGAGGGGCGGCCGGACTCTGTGGGGAGGCGGGAGTGCCGGCGCATGGGGGGGGGGCCTGGGGAGTAAAAGGAAAGTAATAGAAAAAGAAAATCCTGAAAGTCCATGTGCTGACCTCCCAAAATGGCCGCTGCCATGTGCTGACCTCCCAAAATGGCCGCTGCCATGTGCTGACCTCTGCTGGCAAGCCCTTCCCATGAGAACCACAATACCATGCTAAGATGTAAGCCAACCTTTCATTAATATTTTAATTTACTTTGTATAGAGCTGCATAGCGCAGCCTAAATCATATCTATCAAGCTGAGGGTCCTGTACCCCTTATAATTCAGTATAAACGTGCACATGGGACAGCTGTCCCTTTAAATGGTAACCGAATACTAAATATCACCTTTAGGATTAATATAAAAAACATCCTGTTAACCTGGCTGAGCACTCAAATGCCATACCGCTGTCCCATAGACATATCATCAGAATTCCCAACTACGGGATGCTGGCTACTTTTTAATTGTCAGATTACTTAGGTATAACAAAGCACATCCACAGGATGTTGAGGTAGCATGGCAGGCATGAAGCCTGCCCACTTCCTAGCAATTTAGAGAGCGAGGGGTAAAGCAATACATAGAAAACATCGATTTTAAAGTAAAGCAAGCCTACAAGATCAGTGCTCTAACCACTGAGCTACCAAGCCTGCTACTGCCAGCCATGTGCTCTAACCACCTATGCATTCACCATGTGCGGACCCCTTCAATGGCGTTTCTTAAGAGGCTACAAGTGAAAGATAACCAGCCCTGCACTCGCTGCCCTTTCAATAAATACAGCAACATGCAGAGCAAGCATTGTGCTGAAAGCCAGCCATGAGTTCATAAAATATATATATAATAACAGGTAAAGTGTGGCCATGTGCCCATGGCGATTCACTAAATATATATTAGTTAAAATATATATAACCAGCCATGTGCTAAGGCATTTCCTTAAATAAAATAACATTCCAGGCAGAAGCAGCCATGCATTCAAAGCCTTTTCATTAAATAAAGTACTGGTAATGCAGAGCCAGTTCAATGCAAAAGGGGGGAGGGGGTGAGCATACCTTCCAGACCTTAGCAACACAAAATTACCATTAATATTCTCAACATTTTGCCTATCAGCCACAAAATCTTTGTACTTTACCCAATGATGTAATCAAAGAAATCGTTCCTGCTCCTTTAGCTGATCTGCTCCTCTTACAGCACAGCCGTGCTGGAGGCAAAGTGAAAGTAAAAGCAAAACTGTTGTAGCACAGCCGTGCTGAGGTCAGCCTGTTACAGCACAGCCGTGCTGAGGTCAGCCTGTTACAGCACAGCCGTGCTGAGGTCAGCCTGTTACAGCACAGCCGTGCTGAGGTCAGCCTGTTGCTCTCGCTTCCAGGCTGCAAATGTGCTCCCCCCACCCCGCACTACCTCTAAGTACCTGAGCTCAGAGACGCCGCCTTCCTTGTCTCATTGGCTCATGCCCAGGTTTGAACTGGCCCCTAATCCCATTGTCCGCCCCTCTCCGCACCTAGGCTGTGCCCCCCTCCCTGCCGCACGTCTGCCCAGTTATACGGCCCATGCCTCGAGAGGCAGGGCCTCCTTAAGTACTGTAACGTTTTTCAAATTGCTGTTTGGAGGACAGGTGTGATTTGAGAGAATTTCCTGGAGTTGAACTAACTCTCTTTCCACCTTTCCCATCCGATAAGGAGTCTGTTTTTGGGATCAGGTAGGATAAGTGTATTAATGCAGAGATCCCCCCCCCCCCCCAAATGATACCCATACAAAATGCCTTCATGGCTTTGGAAGCAGATAACCAGAAAGGCTTCTGAAGTAGTAACAGTTAAAGAAAGACACCCACTATACACAAAAAAACAAAGACGCTGTCAAAAGATCCCATAACATAGTTAATTACAGCAGATAAAATCCAAAATGGTCCATCCACTCTGCCCAACAAACAGGCCGATTCAGAAAAACGCGCGCACAGGCCACTCTCCTGGGCGCGCGATTCAGGAGGATGGCCTATGCAAATTAGGGCCCATGGTAAAAGGGGCGGCGGCTGTCAGCGAGTTTGACAGCCGACGCTCAATTTTGCCGGCGTCGGTTCTCAAACCTGCTGACAGCCACGGGTTCGGAAAACTGACGCCGGCATAATTGAGCGTCTGTCTTCCGACCCGAGGGCCGCGGGCTGAATTTTACTTTTTTTTTTTTAATTTTTACTTTTTTTTTTTTCACTTTTGGGGCCTCTGACTTAATATCGCCATGATATTAAGTTGGAAGGTGCACAGAAAAGCAGTTTTTACTGCTTTTCTGTGCACTTCCCCGGCGCCAGCAGAAATTAACGCCTACCTTTGGGCAGGCATTAATTTCTGAAAGTAAAATGTGCGGCTTGGCTGCACATTTTACTTTCTGTATTGCGCGGGAATAACTAATAGGGCCATCAACATGCATTTGCATATTGCGGACGCTATTAGTTTCAGGGGGGGGGGGGGGGTTTGGACACGCGTTTTCGACGCACTATTACCCCTTACTGAATAAGGGGTAAAGCTAGTGCGTCTAAAACGCGCGTCCAAATGCGGGTTAAGTGGAGCGCACTGTACTGTATCGGCCTGTAAGTGTTTAAGTTTGTAACTGCTGTTCCATGTAGGTTACCCCCATGCAGAATATTACACCAAATGTTACAATTAGGGTTGTCAACTTTTCCTCAGACCACGACTGGATATCTAGTAGGGGGGGGGGGGGGGGGGGGAGAGGAATCACAAGGAATTGTGTTTGTTCCCTCTCTTTTGCATTAATTTGCAATCATTTCAGATCATCCACCTTGATCTCATGGTATTAGGCCTATTGTAACATGCATTGTTTGTGGGCTTGGCCCTCAGAAAGCTATGAATAAATTAAATTACTATTACAAAATTGTAAACTTCCCAGACAAAAACAGGATGAACTGCCAGTACTCAAACAGTAACAAACTTGCTCATAAAAAGGCAACACTGCAAATATTATAACAGATCTTGAAACACTAATTCACTTCTTATTATGGAAAAAGAACAAACTAAGCTGCAATAGATTCCTAGACAAAAGCTACATGCTAGCTGCCTCACCTCAGTCACACATGCAGAGTCAGACACTTGCCAAAAACAGAATAAAAAGACCATAGTATAAATAAAAACATAAGAACTGAACTGGAAATGTAACTCTACATGCAATGCAATAATGGAAAAACAGAAACAGAATTTCTCATAAAATAACTAATAAATCAAGAAATATAAAACAAATTGTTATAGTAAAACCATATTAATAAATAGAGTAAATAATTCAAAATATCTGATGAGCAGAACATCTACTATTTAAAAGTTCATTTAAATTTAAAAACTTTATAACATTTCCCAACCACCAATAAAATATTTAAAAACAGCAAACTAATCAAATAACATCCAGTAGTTAGGGATTTAAAAACCTCCAGTTCCCTATACCTGGGAAATTTTGATTTTCATTAATTCTGAGATTGTCATGGGAGTGGAGGGAGGTGAGGGGAATGCACAAACTTTCTTCTCTCATACACACCCTTTATTCTCTCATACACACACGCCCTCTCTCTCGATGGATGCACTGACGCACAGGCTTGCTCTATCACAGCTGGTCACCTTAGCCCTCACAGGCTCCCTCTATCCTCTCAAATACACCCTTACATAGGCTCCCTCTCACACTCACTTGAACCCTCAGGTAGTCTCCATCTCTTTCTGGCAAATACACACTCACACAGGCTCCTCCTCCTCTCTTTTGCACACTCATACACCCCTGCTCATAGGCTCTCTCTCTCTCATTCATTAACACTCTTTCACAGGGGTTCCCTCTCACACACAGACACACAAACACACCCTCACTCAGGCACAAATGCACTAAATCACACACACACTCCTGTCACTGTGCTTGTCATTCGGTGCAAGCACATACACACTCGCAGGCCACTTCGAGGTCATTAGCTCCGTTCATGGTCCACTTTGTGGCATTCTGCTCACAGAGCACCTGGGGCTGCCTCTGTCTTCAGCCACAAATGGGATGGGCTCCGTTCGTGACCCACTGGGACCTCCTCCGTCTTCAGCCGCAAATGTCTTCACCCCTTGCTCAACTGGGTTTTACAAAACCAGGCTGTGCAGTCCAAAACCAGGCTGTGCAGTCCAAAACCGGGCAGTTGGTCACTGTAGTTACAATAAAAAAAGCTCCTTCTGGGCTATTGTGTTATCAAAGGCATTAATTTAGGGGCAAATTTGATGGGAAACAAAAAGGTCAAATGCCTGGCAGGAATACAAACCAGATTCTTAGCATTATAGGATAAAGAAGGGATTTTGAAGCTGATGCCGTAGTCCAATAGAGTCGGTGTAGTATGGGGGGAGTTCAGGGGTTTAGGCACCTGTCATTTTCAGAGGCATTAGTTGTTAGTAGTAAGGGAGAGAAAAGCCAGTGTTACATCATTAATTTCAATTAAGTGGCTCAAAACCTGGTGCAAAGGAAAGGATTTTAGATATATTGGTGGTTGGGGCTAAGAGCTAAAGCTCACTAGGTAACCCTTGAGCAACAGGAGAGCAGGTACGTGGTTCTACATAGCGTAAATGTAGCCCCTAGTAGAACATACAAACTATGACCAATTTCCAGGAATGCAGAAGTTTTACTGGTCACTGGGGTTCTTTGAAAGTGGACGAGCAGATGGAGTAGTGGGCCAGGCTTGGAGTGTGAACTTTATTGAACAGGGAGAGCTCTTCTCCTCTGTGGATCAATAGACTTCCTCTACCGTTCCTTCCCCACCCCACCCCCAAGACAAGTGAATGTTGTCCTCACACCAGTGACCATCAACAGGCCCTTCCACCTCAAGCGAACCCAAACCCCGCAATAAAGAGCTCGGTCTGTACTGTGAATTGGTGGTTCCAATAATGCCAAATGTATTTCAAAGACAGAAGTAGCGTGGCTTCAACAAGTTCAGCTTCCACAGTAAGAAAGCATAAAGAAGTAAAAATACTGTTTTAGCAGCACAACAAATACCTTTTCACAAAAAAATAATAATAATAATTCCTAGCAAATCCAGCACAGTTCAGCAATAGCAGACGGTTAACTTACTCGATTCTTTCAGTTGAGGTATGATAAGACTTTCATGAAGTAGGCTGTTTTCTCTGGTGGTGTCTAAATGTGTATACCATAGAGGAGAGACGACTAAATACCCAAAAGGTATTAGTGATGCACAAGATGGTCGGCTTTTTTTTAAAGGAAAGGAAGTACTAGAACAAAGGGGTTCTGATATGAAGCTCTGAAAGGATAGGCTCAGGAGTTAGGAAATATTTGTTTGTGGAAGCATGGCGGGCCCTTCCAGAGCGGGTGGTGTGAAAGCTCCAGCAGCAACGTACTTTTAAGTGAGCTTGTGATACTTGCAAAATATGAAGAGCCAGCAGATTTCGTTGTATGGATTTAAGCATTCAAAGTCTCATACTCAAATGATTCACCACCGAGTGTTGGGGGCTGCCAGGAAAATATGAAATGTTAAAGTCCTAATTGTAACTAGGGATGTGAATCGTTTTAGGACGATTAAAATTATCGTCCGATAATTTTAATATCGTCTTAAACCGTTATGGAACACAATACAATACAGATTCTAACGATTTATCGTTATAAATCTTTAGAATCGTGAGCCGGCACACTAAAACCCCCTAAAACCCACCCCCGACCCTTTAAATTAAATCCCCCACCCTCCCGAACCCCCCCCCCCAATAACTTAAATAACCTGCGGGTCCAGCGGCGGTCCGGAACGGCAGCGGTCCGGAACGGGCTCCTGCTCCTGAATCTTGTCGTCTTCAGCCGGCGCCATTTTCCAAAATGGCGCCGAAAAATGGCGGCGGCCATAGACGAAAAAGATTGGACGGCAGGAGGTCCTTCCGGACCCCCGCTGGACTTTTGGCAAGTCTCGTGGGGGTCAGGAGGCCCCCCACAAGCTGGCCAAAAGTTCCTGGAGGTCCAGCGGGGGTCAGGGAGCGATTTCCCGCCGCGAATCGTTTTCGTACGGAAAATGGCGCCGGCAGGAGATCGACTGCAGGAGGTCGTTCAGCGAGGCGCCGGAACCCTCGCTGAACGACCTCCTGCAGTCGATCTCCTGCCGGCGCCATTTTCCGTACGAAAACGATTCGCGGCGGGAAATCGCTCCCTGACCCCCGCTGGACCTCCAGGAACTTTTGGCCAGCTTGTGGGGGGCCTCCTGACCCCCACGAGACTTGCCAAAAGTCCAGCGGGGGTCCGGAAGGACCTCCTGCCGTCCAATCTTTTTCGTCTATGGCCGCCGCCATTTTTCGGCGCCATTTTGGAAAATGGCGCCGGCTGAAGACGACAAGATTCAGGAGCAGGAGCCCGTTCCGGACCGCTGCCGTTCCGGACCGCCGCTGGACCCGCAGGTTATTTAAGTTATTTGGGGGGGGGGTTCGGGAGGGGGGGGATTTAATTTAAAGGGTCGGGGGTGGGTTTTAGGGGGTTTTAATGTGCCGGTTTTTTCGATTTTTCGATTTTTTCGATTTTTAACGATTTTTAACGATTTTTCACGATATTTTACCCCCCCAAACGGCAACAATACGATTCCCTCCCCCTCCCAGCCGAAATCGATCGTTAAGACGATCGAGGACACGATTCACATCCCTAATTGTAACGCAGGCAACTACGCAGCTGGATATGTCTCGGTAACTCTGGAGGGGGGACCTAAGAGGCAGAATATTTGGGCAACAGCCACGCTAGTTTTGGCAACTCTTTCTATTATTACAAAACCTTGTGATTGGATGTGGTAGTGATTCCCAACCTTTTTTGTGTCATAGCACCCCCGGCACAGGGTTCATTTCATTGTGACATACCACCACCTTCACAATCATCATCTTCTCTTCCCTGCCACTCCAGTCTAGGTGGAATAACAATTGTTTTAAATACATTAAAATAAATAGCCTCTGGCATCACCACTTTCCCTCTACCCTTCCTCTGTCCCTTGCTATCATCACTCTCTTTCCTTTCCCCCCACCTCTGGCACCATCACATTCTCTTCCCTCAACCCCCTAGCATCATCATCACCTTATCCTACCTTCCTTCTTCCCCCACCACCCTGGCGTCATCACTATCCATTTTCTATCCCTACATACCCCCTGGCATCATCTCCTTTTCTTTTTCCCTGACATCATCACTTTCTCTTCCCTTCTCTCTCTCACCACACCGTGGCATCATTATCATCCCTCTCCCTCCACCCTTCAGGCATCATCACCACCATCCCTCTCCCTCCACCCTTCAGGCATCATCACCACCTTCCCTATCCCTACAACCTTCAGGCATCATCACCACCACCACTTCCCTTTCTCCTGACTTCACCTTGTTTCCTTCCCTCTCCCTCCATATACACTGGCATTATCACCACTTTTTCTTCTTTGTCCCTCCACCCCCCTGGCAACCTCATCACCTTATCTTCCCTCTCTCCTGGCATCATCACTTTTTCTTCCCTTCCCTTTCTCTCAACCCCTATGGCAGCAGCATCACCTTAATCTTCTCTCTCCCTTGGCATCATCACTACTTCTCTTCCCTTTTCCATCACCTTTTTGGCATCTTTACCAACTTCCCTCTCCCTCTCCCCAGCCCCAACCCCTCTTCTTCCATCCCCTGCCATCATCATCTTCTTCCTCCACCCATTTGACATCACCACTTTCTCTTCCCTTCCCTCTCTCTCCACCCGTCTGGCATCATTACCAGCTTCTTTTCCCTCTCCCCTGGCATGACCACCTTCTCACTCCACTCCCTGGAATTATCCCCACTTTCTCTTCCCTTCCCTCCACCCATCTGGCACCATGATCATCTTAATCTTCCCTTCTCCTGGCTTCATCACCTTCTTCCCTTCCCTCTCTTTCTACCCCTCTGGTATATCATCACCTTCCTTATCCAGCCACCCAGCTGCTCAAGCCCTTGTCATCATCTTCCTTCTTTCCCACCCCCTGCCGTCATGACCTTCCTTCCCCTTCCCATCCCTCACGCCCACATAAGAACATAAGAAATTGCCATGCTAGGTCAGACCAAGGGTCCATCAAGCCCAGCATCCTGTTTCCAACAGAGGCCAAACCAGGCCACAAGAACCTGGCAATTACCCAAACACTAAGAAGATCCCATGCTACTGATGCAATTAATAGCAGTGGCTATTCCCTAAGTAAACTTAATAGCTGTTAATGGACTTCTCCTCCAGTAACTTATCCAAATCTTTTTTGAACCCTGCTACACTAACTGCACTAACCACATCCTCTGGCAACAAATTCCAGAGCTTTATTGTGCATTGAGTGAAAAATAATTTTCTCCAATTAGTCTTAAATGTGTTACTTGCTAACTTCATGGAATGGCCCCTAGTCCTTCTATTATTTGAAAGTGTAAATAACCGAGTCACATCTACTCGTTCAAGACCTCTCATGATCTTAAAAACCTCTATCATATCCCCCCTCAGCCGTCTCTTCTCTAAGCTGAACAGCCCTAGCCTCTTCAGCCTTTCCTCATAGGGGAGCTGTTCCATCCCCTTTATAATTTTGGTTGCCCTTCTCTGTACCTTCTCCATCGCAACTATATCTTTTTTGAGATGCAGCGACAAGAATTGTACACAGTATTCAAGGGGCGGTCTCACCATGGAATGATATAGAGGCATTATGACATTTTCCGTTCTATTAACCATTCCCTTCCAAATAATTCCTAACATTCTGTTTGTTTTTTTGACTGCTGCAGCACACTGAGCCAACGATTTTAAAGTATTATCCACTATCATGCCTAGATCTTTTTCCTGAGTGGTAGCTCCTAATATGGAACCTAACATCGTGTAACTACAGCAAGGGTTATTTTTTCCTATATGCAACACCTTGCACTTGTCCACATTAAATTTCATCTGCCATTTGGATGCCCAATCTTCCAGTCTTGCAAGGTCCTCCTGTAATGTATCACAGTCTGCTTGTGATTTAACTACTATAAATAATTTTGTATCATCCGCAAATTTGATAACCTCACTCGTCGTATTTCTTTCCAAATGTTTTATATATATATATATATATATATATATATATATATATATATATATATATATATATATATTTTGACATATTGACAAGCACCGGTCCAAGTACAGATCCCTGAGGCACTCCACTGTTTACCCTTTTCCACTGAGAAAATTTACCATTTAATCTACTTTCTGTTTCCTGTCTTTTAACCAGTTTGTAATCCACGAAAGGACATCGCCTCCTATCCCATGACTTTTTAGTTTTCTTAGAAGCCTCTCATGAGGGACTTTGTCAAACGCTTTCTGAAAATCCAAATACACTACATCTACCAGTTCAACTTTCTCCACATGTTTATTAACCCCTTCAAAAAAATGAAGCAGATTTGTTAGGCAAGACTTCCCTTGGGTAAATCCATGTTGACTGAGTTCCATTAAATCATGTCTTTCTATATGCTCTACGATTTTGATCTTGAATAGTTTCCACTATTTTTCCTGGCACTGAAGTCAGGCTCACTGGTCTATAGTTACACGGATCACCCCTGGAGCCTTTTTTAAATATTGGGGTTACATTGACCACCCTCCAGTCTTCAGGTACAATGGATGATTTTAATGATAGGTTACAAATTTTAACTAATAGATCAGAAATTTCATTTTTGAGTTCCTTCAGTACCCTAGGATGCATACCATCCAGTCCAGGTGATTTGCTACTCTTTAGTTTGTCAATCTAGCCTACTACATCTTCCAGGTTCACAGTTGTTTCATTCAGTTCGTCTGACTCATCACCGCTGAAAACCATCTCCGGAACTGGTATCTCCCCAACATCCTCACTAGTAAACACGGAAGCAAAGAATTCATTTAGTCTTTCTGCAATGGCAGAATGCTTTAAGGCCCAGCTCTATCTGTCTACCCGAGCCAGGGTCAGCTTTCTATGGGAATCAGAGGCCCATCCAGATCACAGCAGCAGTTGCTGTCAGGAAGAATTTAAAACCTGGGTTTTTTTAAATATACATAGGTTTATCTTGACATACTTAACATTATAGAAGAACAGTCAAGCTGTTCTAGATACTTATTTCCCAAGATGAGGTAACTGTCCTTTAGGGCCACCATACCAGAGGGTCAAGGAGGCAGTAGCATTGGTCTACCTAGTATTAGGATAGCAGGGTCCGGTTGGGCTCCATGCTCACTCTACAAGGGCAAGAGCCTCATCCTGGGCAGATGCACCTCAGCCTCACCAGAAGAAGCGGGCAAGGCAGTGGCATGGTCATCCTTGCACCTTCTTGTACACCAGAAATTGGTCATCCATTCCAAGTCTGTCGCTGTCTTGGAGGCTAGGATTGGTAAGGCTTCCTCGTCTTCCCCCGCCCTAGCTAAGGGAAAGCTTTTGTGTATCCCATTAGTAATGACTGGTCCAGCAGGATGATAAGGAACGTAAAATTCTACTCACCTGATAATTTACTTTTTTTGAAGACTGCTAGACCAGTCAACATCCCGCCCAGGAAGGCAAGGGCAAAGAGGGTCAGGGGGACTAAGGGCATCAAGTGGGATGTGACTCACAGCTGCCGTCCGATTTCCGACTATAGCTTTTGCTCATATTACATTTGTGCTTTGCTCAGAATGGGTCTCAGTTCTCCATAGTATATGCTCAAGAATTAAGGTATAAAGAGGACTTATTGTTTCTTGGGTTTTTTTTTTAAATTATTATTTATTTATTTATTGAATTTTTAATCTAAACACTTACACAGTGCTCCATATGACAATCAAATGATAATAACAATGAAAATAAAGGAAGAAACATTACTTAAACAACTATGTTTATGTAAAATTTAACCGTTCCTATCAGGAATTGTTAAACAGGAATTGTTTAACCATTCCTATCAGGAAATTAGAAGGGAAAGGTTAAAAGAGGAGTTACAAATAAGGAAAAGCCATATCAATGAATGGATGAGCTTTACTGGACTGCTGAGGTAGCATACAGGGGATTTCTAGAGCTTTGGCAGTAGGCTACTGGTTTCAGCTAGGGCCACACCTCCTTTATACACCTGAGTGAGGTCATGAAAAAGGGTTGTCCTCTGTCTGTGTTGGTTGTGGAGGTGGGAAAATCCCATTTTTAATGAGTGGTTTATCAGTCTTCAAGGAAAGTAAATTATGAGGAGAGTATAATTTTACATTGATTTCTCTCATGCACAGTTTGTACATTTAAGGTATCAACTTTCATTTTCTGATGATCAGATACAGACAGAGCAGATTCTAATGGCAGCTTGGACTTGATGTAACTCTTCAAGCTCCAAGCATTCATGGCATACATTTATGCACAATGTGTCTAGATCTGTGATTGTAGTAATCTGCTGACTCATCATATGGACATGTGATGGGCACTGATTGGGCACTCTGTCCTGGCCACTACTGGATTGGTATTCCAGTGCCTGGATTGCACATATAACAATCTGGAAAGCATGAAACACATAGCAGAGTGTTTTAAAGTGCTCACTAAGGTCTCTTTCACTTTTCTGGAGAAGCATTCTCAAAACCTTTAATAGTTTGAACACTCTCACAAAATCAATAACATGTTTTCATTTCATCGCTGCCTTTAATTTAAGAGAGAAATCAAAATGCTTTTGTTCCAGTGCCATCTTTTGTGGCACAGATTCTATGTTATCAAACCATGGCGGAACCCAGCCCGTCTTCAGAGCATCTGAGAACTCCGGCCTGGACTCTGGATTGGAGAATCCACAGCCAGCCCACAATTCCAGTACCTTGGAAGAATTGGCTTTTTCTTCTCTAAAGGGGAGGGGGTGTCATTATCCCATTTAGAGTGAGATGGAAAATCTGTGCTGGATTTGGAAGGCACACTTGGCAAACCAGCAGAGATTTCTCTTAACTCTGGACAGCTTGGATTTCTACCTAGAGAATCCTGTGTCTTATTCGTGGAATGCATTAGAACATTTTCAGATGACAATTCAAACTGCTTTTGGGCTGCGTCACTTTCTTGGATCTCAACCAGCAAACGCAAATCTCTCATTTTGTTTATTTTAGACAGAAAAATCATCTGTTTTTTTGCGCTACCAAGCTCTCGAGTTTTGCAAGCTTATTAATCAAAGTCTTAATTACTTCTTTATTTGTGTGACATTGGTTTTTCACCAAAGCAAGTTCATGTAAAATGCATGTAACTCATATTGAGAAGTTGTGAATTTTTTGCCTGGTTTACCAGGTGCCAAATTTTGTATTAACACGGAGCTAATTCCAAAAACCATTTTTAGAATCAATTAGAAACAAATCATGAGAATAATATCTCTCTTTACCAAGCTGTATGGCAAAGATCAAACTTTAATTGGAACATTGCTAATTTTAAAGTTAGCAAACTGTATTTAGACAGTTTTATAGCTTTGTGAAGTTACTTTTGGTTTTACACAGCTCAGGGAAAAGCATCCTTGATTTTTTTTTTCCCAGGCAGAAGTAATACATTTCTTTCTTATCTGAGACTGCCAGTAACATAGAGCAATGCTGATTAACCCATTGCAGAAAAGAATAGAAAGACTCATGCATACTTTAAAATAAGTTTCAGCGGAAACTATATCAATATGAAGTCACTTGTTGCTTTAACAAGAACTTATGCTGCTTAAAACAGAAAACCTCAGTGCATGTATTTACATAAGCACTAATATCTATGGTGGATATCCTCCATTATGTAAGAATATATGATGTGGATATCTTACATTTGATAAGATTTAACCAATAACTTGTGATACGAATTCATTAGCTTTAGGGAGCAGACACAGACACATTTTGTGAGGTAATCAATTAATTTATTAGCAGCATAAAGTAAAATAAGAGTAATACAGTACAATTCTTTTTTTGGAACATTACAGTTTCAGTTTTACTTTACAGGCACGCACTGTCATGTAAATTAAGCAGAACGTATAAGCAATATCAAAGCTCGGCTATGCATGTAGAAATTATGCAATTGCCAAAATAGGTTAGCCCAGCTGTAAGGTAACTTAAGCCAGTGTTTTCACCCTCCTTTTCAGTACTGCACAAGTCCAGGGTCACTCCTGTAATAGGATGCTGTCTTGACAGCAAGGGATTATCCTGATAAAATCCCTTTTAGAAGATTTCAGATAAAGCCCCAAAGCCTCGCAGATGTCTCCAGGAGATATGACATTAGAAAAGGGGTAAAAATCACTAATTGGCCCAAAGCCCTTCCGGGAAATATTTGGCAAACACATTAATGAGCAACTATGCTGAGTAAAACTCAGTCTCAGCTGACAAGTCACAGTTATAGTGACCAGCACAGTCAGTTCTGGTAGCAAGGCTCTCAATTTGAGTTTCTGGGAATCTGTGAAGGAAAAGCCAGGGGAAAGGACCTTGGCAAATGTTCTTTTAGATAATGATGTCCCCGGGATAATTCTGTGTTTCTCTTTCTCCAAGTCCAACTTCATTGAATATTTAATTCCATAAGGTCCAAAGTTGATCCAGATTGGATATTGCCACATCGTATAGACACAGGATTGGTGGGAGGCAAATGATGTCGTCCAGGCACCAATGCATAGGAATATTCTCATAAGCCCATTAGAGTCCATCAGCAAAATAAGTAAATAGCTGGTATCAGGCAGAATAGAAAATTTCACCGACGACATGTTCTGGTCCAAGGACATGTTCTTCGTTCTAGTTCAAAGTTGTTTTCATTTGGGAGGTGATGGACAACTCTGTTATGAAGAAACAATTACAGTCTTTTTTTTCTCCTTTGTGTAAAAACAGACTCATATAAAGTAGCCAAAAACATCACATTTATTTATTTTATTTATTTTAATGAATCACATGTCTGCAAACTCCTTGTCTGTATTGCTTTAGGCCTGCACTTTTACTCAGTCTGTGTGTATAGCAGTAGGCCTCAAAAGTTCATGATGTGCATCCTGTTTAGGGTCACTGGCGTTTACCCTACAGATGTTAGGGTGAACTAAATAGGAGGGTTATGGATCTACTAGGTTATAGTTATTACCATGTTTCTGTACCATTCAAACCTCTAAATTCTTTGGAAATAGCATCCCTGTTTTTTTTCATGGGTCTTTTCAGATTTCTGTATGTTAAGTTTGATTATCTGCAGCCTGATTTCCTGTACCACATGGACACTTTGACATTTTACAACTGCTCCCATGGCTCTGAGATACTAGGGAAGATACTGAGTTGCCAATTCAGAATCTGAGAAACAGGACTCATCTCCCAAAACTTTAAACAGGCTCTTCAGAAATGACAACAACATGGTAGATGATGGCAGAAAACGACCAGGCAACCCATCCAGTCTACCCAGTTATTCCTGTCCATGCTGCTAAACATGTATTTTATCTGCTAATGCCAGCCATAGAGTGTAACCACTTGTAAGATATCACTGCTTATCCAGGACAGTTTTAGTAATTTTCCTCATTTGTACTCCATCTTGGGTAAAACAGGCTCTATCTATTTACTTTGTGAGAAAACATCCTAGCAGCCTGGCTAGAAATAAAGCTCAGTCCTTGTATACAAAATGAATAAACCCCTGCAGGCCATTGGAGTGAGTTTAGAAAATTCACTGCATATGCACTCTGCAAGTGCAGTGTTTACTGTGTTCTGCCTTGCATTATTTGTGGTGTTGGATTTTCTGTGTGTTTCTTGGTTTTGCATGTCCTCCTCCCCAGAGAAATCCAGATCCCTTTGCTGGCCAAGGGCTGTAGGAGAAAGCTGTATATGATGCCAGCACCACCTCTGCATCTCTGCCTGTCCCACACATTATCAGCAGTGTACCTGCTTCTTGACACGCATGGACAGGAGACTTGAATGGGAGCCTTGGCGCTGAGACGTTTTATTGCATTCTTGACCTCCCTTGCTTTGCATTGGGTCATGGACAACCCTAAACTGAATACAAGCTGGACTTTACCAATTTAATTATCTTATCTTTGCATAAATGGCCATTCAAAGATTCTCCTGTCTGTGTGTGTGGAGACTAGGGATGTGAATCGTTTTTTGACGATTTAAAAAAATCGTCCGATATTTTTTTAAATCGTCAAAAATCGGTACAGTGCGCGATACAATAGAAATTTTTACGATTTATCGTGAAAAATCATTACTCCCATTAGTGTCCACTAACGGGAGTTATTTGGGTGGAGGGCGGGAAAACCGGCACACCAAAACAACCCCTAAACCCACCCCGACCCTATAAAACTAATCCCTCACTTTCCCCCACCCCCCTGAACCCCCCCCCAAACTTTTTACGAGTACCTGGTGGTCCAGTGGGGGCACGGGGACCAATCTCCCACTCTCGGGCCATCGGCGCCATTTTGGCTGCCACTCAAAAATGGCGCAGATGGCCCGATTAAAAAAAAAAACCCCACCGACCCTTTAAAGATGACCCCTTAGCTTCTCCCACCCTCCCGATCCCCCCAAAGCATTTTTAAATTACCTGGTGCTCTAGTGGTGGTCCCGGAAGCGATCTCCCATTCTCGGGCTGTCGGCTGCCACTCATAAAAATGGCGCAGATGGCCCTTTGCCCTTACCATGTGACAGGGTATCTGTGCCATTGGCTGGCCCCTGTCACATGGTAGGAGCACTGGCTTGCCGGCGCCATTTTTAAAGATGGCGCCGGCCACTAAAAGAAAATTAACGATGTGAATCGGAACCGATTCCGATTCACATCTCCAGCGATCAGATTTTTTTTTTCCCTCCAGCCGAACCCAATCGTTAAGACGATCGGGCACATGATTCACATCTCTAGTGGAGACTAATGTTACCTCTAAGCTGCCCAAGAGTCTGCTGCCCATGTTCTAACCACAGGGATTTCTGAAATCCGCCTGTGGTTTGACCTGTGTTGGGTGGATGGATCCCATGGGAGCTGCCCTGCAACTGGCCCTGCAGTTAGTATGTGGTCAGTTGACTTTACACATCTTAGAGAATGTATGCAGAATACATTACAGGCTAGCGTCTCAAATGCTAGTTTGATATATCTCGGAGAAAATTGTATGATGTGACTTAACATTGGACTGGCTAACTAAAAAGATGTGTGAACATTTCATCATACCTCCTTTGGTCCTGAAATTTGCACATGATCATAACAGCCTTTTATGTGACTTCTGTGTATTAAGTACATCATTAAACATTAGGGAGTTTCCTATAGAGAAAAACCAGACAAGAAACGGGAGCCATCTGGTGATCATAGATTAGGGATGTGAATCGTTTTTCAACGATTAAAATTATCGTCCGATAATGTTTATATCGTCTTAAATCGTTATAGAACACGATACAATAGAAATTCTAAGGATTTATCGTTAAAAATCGTTAAATCGTGTTAGTGCGCACTAACTCGAGTTAGTGCGCACTAACTCCCCGTTAGTGCGCACTAACTCGATTTAGTGCGCACTAACTGAAAATGATACAAATAAACACTTTCCAGGTCACTGAAGGTCAGTTAGGAATGAATATGTGTTCCTATTGGCTGGCTGCCCTCTTATCTATTGATATTACCAAGGTTACCACTGAGGTGATGGTTGGGGGGATGGGAAATGGAACTGGAAACTAACGAACACCAACAGAAAATGAAACAAAGTGTTCACACTTCCCAGGTCAGTAAAGGTCACTTAGGAATGAATATGTATGTATGTATTCCTATTGGCTGGCTGTGCTCTTATCTATTGATGTTACCAATATGGTTGGGGGGATGTGAAATGGAAACAGTTGGAAGCTTGACAAAAAAAGTAATGTAATGATCAGCACTCACGTGACTAGAACTTGTTTGTTTATTATTTTTGTTAGCAGGCACCTGAAATGCTAGTGCATGTTGAATTTGCCAATCACTGTGCATTTTAGAAAGGTGGTCCTGGCTGGAACTGTACACAGTTCAAATATATGTAATTGATTGTTGGTAAGTGTATTTTTTAAGTAGCCACACTGGCACCAGTATGTTTACTTTTCCTCCTACTTAACTCACTAGCTCAGCTTTGTAAGAAGGGCTTCTCTGCTTGTGTGTTGTTTTTGTTTGGTGTGAGGAGAGCAGAAACATCAGATCTTTATTCAATCTACTACAGTCATCTCTTACAGTGCCCTATCCCTATTAATACCAGGAGTGTTGTGATCTTCCTGCACACAGTGCCCTAACCCTGATACCAGTCTGAGACAGCTCCCTCCCTGCATTACTAGTGAGAGGCTGGCTTCACAGACAGGGGGGAGCTGCCTGACCCTCACTCCTGACTTCCCCCATGTCCCAGCTAGTGAATGGTGTGTGGGTGAGGGGGGGGGGAGGATGGTGAAGTCTGAGACAGCTCCCTCCCTGCATTACTAGTGAGAGGCTGGCTTTGCAGACAGGGGGGAGCTGCCTGACCCTCACTCCTGACTTCCCCCATGTCCCAGCTAGTGAATGGTGTGTGGGTGAGGGGGGGGGGGGGAGGATGGTGAAGTCCTGAGACAGCTCCCTCCCTGCATTACTAGTGAGAGGCTGGCTTTGCAGACAGGGGGGAGCTGCCTGACCCTCACTCCTGACTTCCCCCATGTCCCAGCTAGTGAATGGTGTGTGGGTGAGGGGGGGGGGGGGAGGATGGTGAAGTCTGAGACAGCTCCCTCCCTGCATTACTAGTGAGAGGCTGGCTTCACAGACAGGGGGGAGCTGCCTGACCCTCACTCCTGACTTCCCCCATGTCCCAGCTAGTGAATGGTGTGTGGGTGAGGGGGGGGGGGAGGATGGTGAAGTCTGAGACAGCTCCCTCCCTGCATTACTAGTGAGAGGCTGGCTTCGCAGACAGGGGGGAGCTGCCTGACCCTCACTCCTGACTTCCCCCATGTCCCAGCTAGTGAATGGTGTGTGGGTGAGGGGAGGGGGGGGAGGATGGTGAAGTCTGAGACAGCTCCCTCCCTGCATTACTAGTGAGAGGCTGGCTTCACAGACAGGGGGGAGCTGCCTGACCCTCACTCCTGACTTCCCCCATGTCCCAGCTAGTGAATGGTGTGTGGGTGAAGGGGGGGGGGGAGGATGGTGAAGTCTGAGACAGCTCCCTCCCTGCATTACTAGTGAGAGGCTGGCTTCACAGACAGGGGGGAGCTGCCTGACCCTCACTCCTGACTTCCCCCATGTCCCAGCTAGTGAATGGTGTGTGGGTGAGGGGGGGGGGGGTGGATGGTGAAGTCTGAGACAGCTCCCTCCCTGCATTACTAGTGAGAGGCTGGCTTCACAGACAGGGGGGAGCTGCCTGACCCTCACTCCTGACTTCCCCATGTCCCAGCTAGTGAATGGTGTGTGGGTGAGGGGGGGGGGAGGATGGTGAAGTCTGAGACAGCTCCCTCCCTGCATTACTAGTGAGAGGCTGGCTTCACAGACAGGGGGGAGCTGCCTGACCCTCACTCCTGACTTCCCCCATGTCCCAGCTAGTGAATGGTGTGTGGGTAAGGGGGGGGGGGAGGATGGTGAAGTCTGAGACAGCTCCCTCCCTGCATTACTAGTGAGAGGCTGGCTTCACAGACAGGGGGGAGCTGCCTGACCCTCACTCCTCCGGGGTATTGTGATCTTCCTGCACACAGTGCCCTATCCCTGATACCAGGGGTGTTGTGATCTTCCTGCATGCAGTGCCCTATCCCTATTAATACCAGGAGTGTTGTGATCTTCCTGCATGCAGTGCCCTATCCCTATTAATACCAGGAGTGTTGTGATCTTCCTGCATGCAGTGCCCTATCCCTGATATCGGGATGTGTGCAAGAAGATCACAACACCCCCGGTATCAGGAATAGGGCACTGCGTGCAGGAAGATCACAACACCCCCAGTATCAGGAATAGGGCACTGTGTGCAGGAAGATCACAACACCCCTGGTATTAGGGATAGGGCACTGTGTGCAGGAAGATCACAACACTCCTGGTATTAATAGGGATAGGGCACTGTGTGCAGGAAGATCACAATACCCCTGGTATCAGGGTTAGGGTACAAGTTCTAGTCACATTGACTGATCACATTACTTGTTTTGTCAAGCTACCAACTGTTTCCATTTCCCATCCCCCATATACTGTCAGTAGGAAACTTGGTAACATGAATAAATAAGAGGGCAGCCAATAGGAATACATATTCATTCCTAAACTGACCTTAACTGACCTGAAAAGTGTCAAATTGTATCATTTTCAGTTAGTGCGCACTAACTCCCAGTTAGTGCGCACTAACTCGAGTTAGTGCGCACTAATCGGGAAAAAACGATTTTTAACGATTTTTTAACTAAAAAATCGTGCCTAAGACGATTTTCTTGCCCTGCCACACGATTTCTATCGTTAAGACGATATGGAAAACGATTCACATCCCTATCATAGATACTAAGTAGTGGCAAGGCAGCTTTAAAAAAAAATGCTTGATGTCAACAAATGGCACTGCAGCTTTAAACATCCTTCATGAAATCACAATGTGCTGTGACCTCTCTGAGACTCCAGCTGAACTAAGCTGGCCTGTTTTGCTACAAGAAATACAAAATAAAAAGGGATGCTAAGTATCAGGAGTGTCCAAGGCACAAAAAAAAAAAAGAGTAAGCCAGAAACCATGAAGCGTTCTATTATCTTACTGTCTGTGCCATAAATTTGAATGAAATTGGTTGAATTGTTCAAAAATATCAGGGGGAGGGAAACCCCTTCAAAAAAACCTGATGATCTTATAGGGCCACTTTCCCTATGGGAAACTATGCTAGACTTTGATTGTTGCATCACATTAGCTATATGCATGAAGAAGTTTTTTACAGTGAAGCTGAAACGCTCTACTAAGACACACCCTTAGATAAAAATAACTGGGTTTTTTTTCTGTTGGCTTTCATTCTGCAAAATTTGGAGGTGTGCGAAAAATAACACCCAGGAGTAAGTCTCTATGTGATGGATCTAAGATGGCCTGAGCATTTTTTTTTGTTGTTTTTTTTTTTTAAGCATGGACTCGTGATGCATGCAGGAGGAGGCATGTTATATCATTCTGCCTGCTCCTGCCGGGGTTCCCTGATAGAAGTGATGATAAAAAATACAAAGCAGGTTTACTTATGTTAGCCCTTTTGCTGCATATCAAATTCAGTAATCAATAGAATCAGTGACACGAAAAAGTGAGTGGTTAATAGGTGGAGCACTGTCTCGAGTTTTGACCCTGCTTCAGGTTCTGTTCATGCATGCTTTCATAAGGTAAAAAACTTCAGGCGTACCGTGCTCAGTTGTGCATGTGTGACGGAGCTTATGGTTTCCTGTGTATAATTTAGTACTGTGGCACCTCCCCACCAGCTCCTTCCTCTTCTATCAGTGCATGAAGCGTGTACACTTATATGCTTTTGCTTACAGTTTTTAGATGTGTACATGATGCCCAGAATCCTAGGGGTGTGCATTCGGATTGACCGCATTAGTAAAAAGCAACTCATATTTTTTTTTAACTTAAAAAATTGATTCGACATAAACGATCGGATTTCCCACATATCGAACATAGATATGTTCGATATGTGGGAAATCGCGATTGTTGAGCCAAAATAAAAATATAAACCCCCTCACCCTCCTTAATCCCCCCCCCCCGACTTACCACAACTCCCTGGTGATGGAGCGAGGAGTGAGGACGCCATTTCTGCAATCCTTGGCGAGAAGCATGTGACGTCGGCGGCACGTCGAGTGACGCCGGCGTCACGTGATTCCCGGCTCGTTCGCGCCGGACGGCTCGTTCGGCCCAAAAAGAACTTTTGGCCAGCTTGGGGGGGTCAGGAGGCCCCCCCAAGCTGGCCAAAAGTTCTTTTTGGGCCGAACGAGCCGTCCGGCGCGAACTCGCCGGGAATCACGTGACGCCGCGTCACTCGACGTGCCGCCGACGTCACATGCTTCTCGCCAAGGATTGCAGAAATGACGTCCTCACTCCTCGCTCGATCACCAGGGAGTTGTGGTAAGTCTGGGGGGGGGGGGATTAAGGAGGGTGAGGGGGTTTAAATTTTTTTTTTGCACATTTGTACATATACCCAACTCATTGGATTTTTTTTATGTCCATATTGGCCGCAAGTGGGACCCCCTTTCGGACATAAGAAATATGAACATAAAATTTTGCTCTGCACATCCCTGCAGAATCCACCACACATCCTTTCTTGGAGACCAGTTTAGTTTGCTCGTTATGGCAGGAATAACACACTTACTGCCTGCTTCATCGTGGGGGGTATTTCAGAGGTGGGTTATTTTTGTGTGTGATTTCCCTGATGTGTCTAATAGTGCACACAGGAATTTTGCTTAACCTCTGTCTTCATATTGACCTGCAGAGTACCAACTCAGATACCCTCCCAACCAATAATCTGCACTGCCCACATTGGAAATGTTGCCTAAGGTGGGATGAAAAAGTCTAGCTGAGGTTATCCGTTTATTTCATTTTGTTATGTGTAGACTCATGTTGCATTATGTATGCCTGACTTTGTATATGATATGTATACAGAGTACTTTGGAGGCTGTGATATCTTGTATCGGGCCCAACCAAAAGAAATTCCACCTGGGTTTTATTGTCCATGAGCTTTTGAGACCTCATTTTACCCACCTTCAGATGTGCGTTGACATTTATTAGACAGTCTTTTGGTTTGTCTAATATCAATAATAATAATAAAAGCAAAAGGTCCCATGTATTCTTTGTTTCCAGGGACTGATATAGCAACAAATATGCAGCATGCATGAAGGGTGTGTAGTCACACATGAAAGCTGTACATTTAGGGGTTCATTTAAAAACTGTGCTCTTATAATTGCACCGGCACTTTTAACTAGGGCTGTGCATTTTCATGTCTTTTTCTTTTGGAAGCACAAACAGGAAATTGTATGAAAAATTTGGGCTGAAGTAAGTTTTTTAAAACAAAAGAAAAATCATCAAAAAGGTGGGGGGGGGAGGTAAGGCGGGGGGGGGGGGGAGGGAGTAGGGAAGTTCCTTCCGAGGCCGCTCTGATTTTGGAGCGGCCTTGGAGGGAACGGGGGAAGGCAGCGTGGCTCAGCGCGGGCTCGGCGCGTGCAAGGAGCACAATTGTGCAACCCCTTGCGCGCGCCGACCCCTGATTTTTATAACATGTGCGCGCATGTTATAAAATCGGGTGTACCTGTGTGTGCGCACTTTTTCAAATCCACCCCTATGCGCATATTTCCAAACGTTGCCTCTAGGAGCGCCTCCCCCTGCTGTGGGGAAAAGTTCACGTCTAGTGCACCTACAAGTATACTTATTCCAGCATAATAGGCTGAGCAACTTTTTTAAAAGGCCACTTCTGTGGGTAAGCACTGTTTTACCCATGGAAATGATTTTTAGATTTACCCTCCCTATTTGTATTTGGGCTCTGTAATCTGATTCCCCCCCTCCCCTCCCCCCCCCCAAATAAGTCCAATCTATGCCTCTCGCTGTCGCTCAGGGACCCATGCGCCCACCAGTGGAAGCTGCAGAAATATTTAGTTGACCGGCCAGAAAAGAGAGCCGCATGACCCACACTTCTCCTCTGCTTTATATAGATAGCTGGTGGAAAACTGTACTTCAGTGATAGGAGAGGTGGGCATCCAGGGCTAAAATGGTGATGGCAAATTGATCTTGTCATGGATTTGGAACAGGAGCACTTTATGTAGGTAATAGACCTGAAATGCATTTCTCATCAGCTGCCGTTAGTGTTTTATATAAAGCAAGATAACACAGGATGGATAAGACTTTTATCTCCCGCTTTTATAGGATCCCTAACAGCTCACGTGCAGCTATGTCACTCAGGAGTTATTAATAATCTCTTTTGAGGAGAAGATAAATGCCACCTCAGACCGAAATCATTATGCATCACCTCCCCTCTCCCCCTTCCTCTTCTCCTGAGGAAGACAAGGGGGGAAAAATGATGAGGTGTGGAGCAAACTATTTATTTTCCTGAGCTTGGGCTGACAAAATAACTTACGAGTGGCAGAACAAAGTCTTTATCACAGCACATAAATCTCAATCCTGCCAGGTGGGAGGCTTTGGAGATGCTGAGGATTTTTGTTTTGCTTCTAATAGCGCACAGGCAGGCGTGAGGATTAGTCATTTCCCAAATCGTTCCAGCCTGTGCTGCTGCCCCGTCTTCCCCATGTCGGTGTCTGATTTAACATTTTTTTCTTTTGGCCTGCTTATTTCTGTGTATGAAAGGTGTTGCTGAGTGGGATTCTGGGAGTTTGCCCACTTAACAAGCCATTATGTTTCTCTTGGAGAGGCGGCTGGCCAGGTGGGCGTAGGGGTGGGCGAGTGTCTTCCACTCAGGCTTTTGGTCGTGAGTCTTCCTTGACCCGAAGCCACTGACTGCAAAATGCTGGCAGCAGTTTTGATCTCCCGGTGGCTGAAAACATTTACAGCATATTTTTTCGTGTTCTGTTTTTGTTGTTAATGCAATGCTTCTCTGCCTTATTTACTTTGGTTTTTTTTCCCCAACATCTGCCAGTTTGTATGTTAGAAATGGAATGTTCCAAAATCGTGAACAACGTCTAGGTTTTCTCCCCCCCAGGACCAAATGTTTGAGAAAAAAAGAATTAAAAAAATAAAATTGTGATGTTAACAAACTAAACACCCTTCCCTTATAAATACTGAACATTACCTTTCTTGGGTTTTGAGGTCCAGGCCATCTGGTACACTGTTAACGAGGGGGTAAAACTAACACACACACACACTCACACTTACACATTCTGTAAACAATGCTGCTTTGTGTTTGGGACCTTTTTGTTTTTTTAGATTTCCAATTCTTCCACCTCCTCTTAAACCAGGGCTTCCCAAACTTATCCTAGGGACCACACCACAGCCAGTTGGGTTGTCAGGATTTCCACAATGACTGTGCATGAAATAAATTGCACCTACTGTGTTTTAAGTTTATTCATTTATTGGATTTATATTCCCCTGAAGCTTGAGGCAGATTACAGTAAATTGGAACAATTATACAGAGGATAAAAGTAGGAAATTGAGATACATCAGCAGACCACAAGGTATAAGGAGCACAGAAGATATCAAAAGGTAGGGATGTGAATCGTGTCCTCGATCGTCTTAACGATCGATTTCGGCTGGGAGGGGGAGGGAATCGTATTGTTGCCGTTTGGGGGGGTAAAATATCGTGAAAAATCATGAAAAATCGTGAAAAATCTAAAAATCTAAAAATCGCAAAACCGGCACATTAAAACCCCCTAAAACCCACCCCCGACCCTTTAAATTAAATCCCCCACCCTCCCGAACCCCCCCAAATGACTTAAATAACCTGCGGGTCCAGCGGCGGTCCGGAACGGCAGCGGTCCGGAACGGGCTCCTGCTCCTGAATCTTGTTGTCTTCAGCCAGCGCCATTTTCCAAAATGGCGCCGAAAAATGGCGGCGGCCATAGACGAACACGATTGGACGGCAGGAGGTCCTTCCGGACCCCCGCTGGACTTTTGGCAAGCCTCGTGGGGGTCAGGAGGCCCCCCACAAGCTGGCCAAAAGTTCCTGGAGGTCCAGTGGGGGTCAGGGAGCGATTTCCCGCCGCGAATCGTTTTCATACGGAAAATGGCGCCGGCAGGAGATCGACTGCAGGAGGTCGTTCAGCGAGGGTTCCGGCGCCTCGCTGAACAACCTCCTGCAGTCGATCTCCTGCCGGCGCCATTTTCCGTACGAAAACGATTCGCGGCGGGAAATCGCTCCCTGACCCCCGCTGGACCTCCAGGAACTTTTGGCCAGCTTGTGGGGGGCCTCCTGACCCCCACGAGACTTGCCAAAAGTCCAGCGGGGGTCCGGAAGGACCTCCTGCCGTCCAATCGTGTTCGTCTATGGCCGCCGCCATTTTTCGGCGCCATTTTGGAAAATGGCGCCGGCTGAAGACAACAAGATTCAGGAGCAGGAGCCCGTTCCGGACCGCTGCCGTTCCGGACCGCCGCTGGACCCGCAGGTTATTTAAGTCATTTGGGGGGGGTTCGGGAGGGTGGGGGATTTAATTTAAAGGGTCGGGGGTGGGTTTTAGGGGGTTTTAGTGTGCCGGCTCACGATTCTAACGATTTATAACGATAAATCGTTAGAATCTCTATTGTATTGTGTTCCATAACGGTTTAAGACGATATTAAAATTATCGGACGATAATTTTAATCGTCCTAAAACGATTCACATCCCTATCAAAAGGGATAGATTGAACTACAATACAATTTCAGGAACATGGGTACAGGATGAGGGGGCAGATCTCCTGTGTAGTCACTGTGGAAATCCTGAAAGCCCAACCGGCTGTCGGATTCCCAAGACAGGTTTGGGAAATCTCGTTTTAAACAATGATTGTCGCTTACAATTAAGGAGATCGTGTAGCTCCCTGTCTCATAATCCAGTTCTTACTTTACCCCATTGACTGTATGAAGACGTAGGTCCAATTATTTAAAGAAAAGCAAGATGACAAAAACTAGGACTGGTTCTGCCTGTCCCTTGTGCCTTGGATTTCTAGGATCATCCTACTTAAGTTAAGTGCAGCATCATCTGAAATTTCCAGTCATTCACTGCTAACCAGCAAAAAACAAACCAGAAGACACAGGCCTCATGACATTACTTTAGCTGCATAGGTCAGGCTTCTCAGACCTGGCCTGATGACCTTGCAGCCGGTTGGGTTGTCAGGATATCCCCAGTGAATAAACATGAGAGAAAATTTGCATATACAGAGTCTTCAATGTATGCAAACTTATCTCGGGCATATTTGTTGGGATTGTCCTGAAATCTCAACTAGTTGGGGTCATCAGGAGAGGTTTAGGAAGACTTGACTTAGATGTTGTAACAGGAGAGTGGCTGTAAATCAGGAGTGGGCAAACATATTTTGGCTGGGGCCAAATTACAAGTTATTGATTAGCAACAAGGGCTGGGGAGTCCCCCCTGTAGCTCCTCGACATGACACTTTCTGCAGGCATTTCAGCATCCAGCGGGATTAATAAGCACCATCACTTTTAGCACCCGAGGAGCCCCTTCAATGATGGATCCCAGCCTCTACCAAAATCAGGGAACCCTTCAATTCAAGAGGTACAAGGCATTTTCCTGGCTAGCAGACTACCTCACCTCAGTCACAAATGCAGAACACAGACAGACTCTCACCAAAGAGGAATAAAAAGGCCATAAAATTAGGGGGGAAGGGTGGGGGGTGAGGGGAACAGGAGGGGGGGATATGTTTACACAATAACTGAGAAAAGCAGAGAATCTGTTGTAAGTCTTTATTGCATCTATTCTACTGTCAATTTTGTTATTGTACATGCTTCACAGATGCTGTATGGTTTTGTATTGTCGGTATTATCTTTCTCTAATAAACCTTAAATTTAAAAAAAAAAAAAAAAGGCCATAAAATATAAATAGGTGCAGACAAAAAACTAAACTGGAAACCACTATAAGCCAGATTCATGTGCAATGCAATAATGTAAAAAGAGAAATATCACCATTCCTCATAACAAAATCAATAACTAAAAATCAATCATGACAATAAACCATACTAATACAAATATTTTAAAACAGAAGAAAAGTACATCTAATAATTAAAAAGAATAAAAAAACATTAAACATTTTCCAAAAATTAATTAAATATTTTGAAACAGTCATATGACACACCCAATAATTTAAAATTAATAAGGATAAAAATTTCCCTCTCCATATCTATGACCTTTTGATTTCCAGTCACCCAGAGAATGGATTAGTGGAGGGGAGGTAAGAAGAAAACAAACTTTCTCCCCTATCTTTCTCTTTCTTACACACACTTGCAATCCTTCTACCTTCTCTTCTCATTCTCCTCTTCCACTTTCTCCATCCCCTTCCTTCTCGTTCATTGTCATAACTTCTTCCCTCCACTTACCCACTCAGTTCTTTTACCCTCTTCCCTTCCCTCTCAGCTAGGCCTCCTCCTTCCCACTCCCTTCCCTCTCAGTCACTCTCCCTCTTTCCTCTGACACTAATCTCACCCCACTAACTCCCTTCCTTCTCAATCACCCCACTCTCTCGCTCCCTCCTTCACACTCCCTTTTCAGTCACACGTCCTCCTTCCCTATGTCACTCTCTCTCCTTTTCACTCACTACCTTCCCTTTGTCAGTCTCCCTCCTTCCCACTCACTCCCTTCCTTCTCAGTCCTACACACTTTCCCTCTGTCACACTTCCTCTCCCTTCCCCATTCACTCCCTTTCCTTCTCCCCTCTGTCACTCATCACCCTCACACCCTTCCCAGCCCAGTGAACATTCCTGCTGGGGTTGTCATAGCCTTCCTGCTGGCTGCATACTGGAAGCCTGCTGACAGTCAATTTCAGGCCCCACCATTATGCAGGGCCTCTTGTTGGCAGGGAGTGGGTAACCCCACCAGCACATCACTCCATCATGCAGCAAGGCCTGTTCTTATTGGCAAGGGGTGGGAACCTCGCCAGCAAGCCATGCCGGTCTTCTTCGCGATGCGGAAAGGGACAGATCCTATTCTTGCTGACGGGGGGGGGGGGGGGGGGGAATCTCACCAGCATGTAACGCTATATGTTGCAATGCAGGAGAGGTCCTCTTCTTGCTAGCGAGGTGGTGCCCGACACTGCGCAGGCTGCACATAATGTTAATTTTAAATAGATAAGCTGGAAGAAAGATGGGGATGGACTGGATTTGGCCTGCAGGCTGAAGTTTGCTCACCCCTGCTCTACATGTCTGTAAAAGAAGTTGCCTGCATGTTGTAGTAAGGCTGATGACTGTCAGCACTCATTTTTAGAGCTCTGAAAGATTTGTGCCTACACTACTTAAAAGAAAGGCTGGCAAGAGATGACTTCTAGATCTTTAAGATTAGAAAATGCTGAATTACTCCAGGCCCTCCCATCCTTCTTGCTAAAAGAAATTAAATTGGAAAGTACTCAGAAATAGGCCTTTTCATATTTTGTCCTTTAAAAAAGCTGAAAAGTTTGAATTGTTTTTAGTAGGGGCTATGAGCCCAATTTTTGTGCTTTTTTTTTTTTTTTAATTTGAAATATGAATCGTGTTGTACCATTTTATTTATTTTAGTGATTATTTAGTTTTAACGTTTGATTTTTATGCCATGTGTGGTTGAATATTTAATGTATATGTGGTGCATTTCTGTGTATATATTTGTTTCATTGTGATGTTTTTATATCTAGTGATTGTTCTAAGTTCTTTCAGCTCTTATGATAAAGCAACAAATTATAAATTATACATATTGGGCTGGATTTTAAAAGTCCACGTGCACCAGACCTATTTTATAAAAGCTCGGTGATGCGCATAATGCCCCGGGACACGTCTAAGTCCCGGGGCGGGAGCGGGGTCAGAGGCTCCCGGCACCAGCGGCCATTTGCCGCTGTGCTGGGGATCGCGTGCCGGCAGTTGATTTGGAAGTTTGTTTGGAAACAAAAAAAAAAACAGAAGAAAAGGTAGGGGGAGGTAGGGGTAGGGAACGGGGGAAGGCAGCGCGACTCGGCTCGGTGCGCGCAAGGTGCACAATTGTGCACCCCCTTGTGCGCACCGACCCCCGATTTTATGACATGCACGCACCTTTTTATTGGACTAAGTGACGAGCTTTGGAGAGTTTTCCTCTCTTCAGGTCAGTGACGAAACGGTGCAGTTATACTGCATTTGAAATAATTCAGCACTATCTAGGTCTTAGTCTGCTGCGTATGCCATTATAGCTCAGTCAAGTGTAACCTGAGGTTTTGTTGGTTGCCCTTGGGCCATAAAAGTATTTATAAGTTAGGGCTGCTCTTGCCATACTTCCTCTTTTTCCTTAACTTCTCAGGGAGTGGGCTTTTTCTGTGGGGGAAGAGGAAATCCTCTGTGGCCCAGGTGATAGAGTCCCTTCTTTAGTGTGCGTATTTTTCTATTGAGGTGTTCTCCTCAAGGACAGACAGGCTGGACTCAGACTTTGTGTTCAAATCATATTTACTGATCATTTCCAAAAGGTCAATCAGTGTCCCACAAACAATGAGCCAATGAAACTGTACAGTTGAACTTTTTTTTACATGGGGTCTCTGCTGGGATGGCGGTGTCCATCTCTCCAGCTCCTGGGAGGGAGCTTGCCACTGCAACAGCCCAGTACAGGGAGAATCCTAGAGGGGGACCCCACGCCATGAAAAGATCCTACCTGAGTCCAAAGTTCAGTCTGATGCCCACAGCCTGTGTCCCGATCCCTTTGGGGGTGGAGATCCGATTGGGAGTCTCCCAAGGCTTGATGGTACAACCTTGATGGACCTCTCGGGGGAGTAAGGCCAGCTCACGGCTTTCTATCTCCTTCACCAGGTTGTGCAGAGGGGTGGGACAAAAAACTCCACATGAGCAAAAAGGGGAAAACGCCCAAAGCCTCTGTCCAAAATATCTCAGCCTGGGTAGTACTGTCACTGGTCTTGTTTCCTGTAGGGAGTAGAGGGGGTTGCTCATAGGTCTCCAGCCCCTGCTCTCGGGATTAGAAGGGGTTGCTCCTTTCCCAAGGCACAGAGTGTTCCCCAGAACAAGAAAACTTATCGAAAGTTACCAGAACCTTCACTCTCTACAAAAAGGAGGCAGACCCCCTCAGAGAGGGAGTGTACTGAGAAGGGATCTCCTCTAAATGCAAGAAAGATACCAAGCTGGGTTAGTGGCCCAACTCAGGAGGGAGAAAACAAAAACACCTCCTTATTCCTCAACCTCGAACTCAAACTGCCCACGCTCTGTACTCCTCTAACTCCAGTTTATGCCCCAGGGATAGCCAATCCCAGTCAGCTCATTGGAGAGACTGAAAGAGAATGGAAAATCCCACTGCTGTTACTAGTCCTGATGTTAAAGGGCCTAGTGATACATCAAAGAGATGGTCACACAACAGAAGGGCAGGGGCGGCGGCATTGATGGCATAACTGATAAGGCAGTGACCTTTTACACTTATTCAGTTCTTTTGTGATTAGTTCAAAGTCTTTGGTCATCCTGATTTTAAATGTTTCTCTTCCTGTGCACTCATAAAGTTCTCTTTTTATTTACCCTGATTGTGAGGTCCTTAAAGGAAAGATTTTGAGAATTCTGAGAAGTATTCACCTAATGAGCTGTCAGATTTCTTACTTTGTAGTGTTTTAGGTCTGTGAAGATTAATTCTTGTCCTCTTGGCTTCTTTCACCAGTGCAGCATCCTCTTTCACATGTTTTTGCACTCGATCATATTCACAACATTCATAGAAAAGCATGAATGTGAACCTTTTTTATGAATGTCTCTTTCATGTAGGTGGATTTTCATTATAAGATATCAGTGATATATTCCTAGCATCCTTCTATTTCCTCATACAGTTGTATAAGTTTTTAGAGATGTGAATCGGAACCGGAATCTGTTCCGATTCACATCCATTTTTAAAGATGGCGAGGGCCATCCAGTGCTCCTACCATGTGACAGGGGCCGGCCAATGGCACGGATACCCTGTCACATGGTAAGGGCAAAGGGCCATCGGCGCCATTTTGATTAGTGGCAGCCAACGGCCGGGAGCGGGAGATCGCTCCCGGGACCCCCACTGGACCACCAGGTACCTGTAAAATGTTTTTGGGGGGGTCGGGAGGGTGGGTGAAGCAAAGAGATTCATTTTAAAGGGTCGGGGTGGGTTTAGGGGTTATTTTTGTGTGCCGTTTTTTCCACCCTCTCTCAAAATGATAAGAGAACCCCCACGATCAATATCATGGGGTTTACCTATCGCTTCGGGGAGCCCCCGATTTCTGACGATTTTGAAAATATCGATGATATTTTCAATCGTCCAAAGCCCGATTCACATCCCTATAAGTTTTTACTAGTGCTGTAATTTTGTGAATCTAGGTCCTCCCCAGTACACCAAGCATCTTTTCCCAGTCACCTTTCCTGAGTTTATTTTCCAACGGTATCGTCCTTTTATACTTGGAATAGAGAGAATTGGCACCACAGCTGTGCCACTGGCAAGGTAAGAGGCCTTTTCCTGAATTTTTAAACCCTACCATTGACTTTGATTTTCTTGACAGCACTTTTTGGTCATTAAATACATAAATTGCATATTTTTTTTCCTACTATCTTTGACTTTAATAGAAGGTGCCCAAAAGCACAAGGGTAGTCCCACAATAAGGAAGATGCAAAGCAGAACAGCAAGAAAGTCATTTTTCAGATTAATTTACATGCATCGTATGAGCAGCTATATATATATATATATCAGTGCTCCAGTCGAACAAGCCCTTTTATCCAACTTTTCGCCAGCTACAGCATGGCTCGCCTGCATGAGGCTTTGGGCCTGCAGTTTCTCTGCACCCAACTTAAGGAACAATATCTCATAGGACTTAAGCAAGGAAAAAGAATCAATACCTGGCTATTCAGCCAGGCCTTCCCCTGCAGCCTTCATGTCCCTGCCGCCTCCCTTAATTATGAAAGCAGAATTCTACTTTTATGTGCCAAGTTTATCTTATTGCAAGCTGTCCTCCCTATGCTATGAAGTCAGCGTACCTACCCAGTTTAGGATGGCTCAATTGCTAGTTTTATGTCTCTCTCTTCTCTCACCATCGCCAGACATCTGAACTGCAATTCACATCTTTCTTTTGTGATCCGCCTTGTGATTTTGCTAGGAATAGGCAAAATATCAAATGTAAACATACAAAAGCAGCACTTTTTTAAAAAAAATTTGGATCATGATCATTTCATTTAGGGGTAGACTTTCTTTCTTATTTTTTTGTCAACAGCTTTTAATTCTGTTAGCAAAGACACAGGATGCATGTATTTTTGCAAAGCATTGCAGGCCTTCTTTATCAGCTGTCACTCCTACCGAATATAACTGCAGGTGCCATGTTATCTTTTCTTTTTTTTTTCAAGGCCAGGAGCCAGTGCTATAATATCTTCTGCTGCATGATGGAGCACATGATAGTGAAGCAAAAAAAAAAAAAAAAAGGATCCTCATAAGAGGATAGAATATCCCATGACAGAGGTGAACATGTTTACCTGTTTTTTTTTTTTTTTTTTAATAAGCAGGCAAGATGCCATTAATACACACAGTCTCTTAGCCAGAGGAAGATGAGCTCTGGAAAGGGAAGCCGCAGCACATTTATAAGACTCCTTATTCTTTGTATGGAATAGCTTGCTGCTCAACAGGTGCCAGGAAAGGTGGTCAACCTGGGAAAAGATCACAGAAAGCACTAACGGAAAGTGGAAATTGCAGAGCGCCAGAAGCGAGAGTGAATGTGGCAGTGCTGAGGCTACAACAATGCCTAATCACAAGCCATTTTCTGCTCTGCAGTATAGCCTGAAGCTACCATATTGCGTTCATCTCCTTAACACAATATAAAGTGTGCCTTCCCTGTAAAGTCCAACAAGCACTGCTGGAATCATTTAAACAGACTGAGGAGCAGGGTTAAAGCACAGGGAGACGGAACAAAGATTTGATTTCTGGAGTCAGTAGGCTGCAAAGTCTGAAACCGAAGGGCCCGTTCTGAGTGCAGATACTTGGGCTGTGAGGGGGCGGTTTCCTCTAGCCTCACCCTATGCCCAGTGTGCACACTCTGGGAGAATGCACGGATGCAACATTTCATTTCTTACTTACCAAGAATCTCTTTCATTGGCTTGATGAAATGAACAGCTTTTTTTTTTTCTTTTTTTTTTTTGTTTGACATTGTTAAAGCAACAGTATTAGGGATAATGATAAGGAATTACATTAACACTTCAAGCAAATTCATTAAAACCCGCCCCCTTTAGTTTTCAGATGCTTGTTTAATTCCTAATGAGAATTAATATTTGAGTATGTTCCTTGTATTTATTGGCTCCTACCGGTATGAATGCAAGAGCAGTTTGGTGCTCAGCTTTATCAGGACTCTCTATAAAAATTGCTATGATCCTAGAAAGCATGAGCTGCCACCCATGCCCTAATATATTTAATGTTTTTGTTTTTACATTTTTGTGCAGCAAACCTTTTTTTTTTTTTCACTGTGTATTGTAGAAATCTTCTCCCCAAGTCTATTCTTGCGCTGCTCATGCTTTCTAGGATCATAGCTATTTTTACATAGGGTCCTGATTAAAGCTGAGCACCAAACTGCTCTTGCATTCAAAATGGTAGGGACCACAAGTAAAAGGAATATACTGAAATATTTCAGTCTCCTTAGGAATTATGCAAGCATCTGAAAACTAAAATGGGATTTTAATGAACTTGCTTGAAGTGTTAATGGGATTCCCTAGAATTATCCCGAACACTGTTGCTTTAATAAGGTCAAAAATTTTAAAAAAAGGTTCATCATCAAGTGAATGAAAGAGTTTCTTGGTAACAAGAAAATGAAATACATCATTTTACTTTAAATGTGAAACGACCAGTTTTGCCAACAAGACATTACAATATACGAAGTAAAAATGATCTTCCATGGTGGCATGTCAGAACATATTCACTGGCCTAATACTAACAAATAGAGCTTGGCCAATATGGAGCCTCAAATATTTACTTCTCCTTAGAATTAAACAAACATCTGAAAACTAAAGGAATTTAAATAAATTTGATTGAAGTGTTAATGGAGTTTCCTATTATCCCTAACACTCCTTGCTTTAACAAAATCAAAATAAAAAAAAAAAAACCTGCATCTGACGAAATAGACTCTCTATCCTTGAAAGCTCATGGCTCGATAAATTGATTAGTCACGTGCCTTGTGTCATTTTTACTACATTAGGCTTATCCCTAGATTTTTTTTATTTTATTTTAAATTTTGTTCACCTCAGAATAAATTTGCCTTTTCTTTAGTGCTTTACCCACTTATGCTTTTCTTTTAAGACGCATACCATTTTAGAGCCTCTATAATGTAGAGCATACCCCCATATATGATCCCTGCTGCACCTCATGTTTTTAAGCTGAGTGCATTTCGTTTTTAAAATAAAGAGAGAGGATGACCGCTGATGAAATCTTGCTAATCTCCTTGGTTGCTGCATTTTCTCTGGGAGCCTTTATAGGTCTTTCCGTTGCTTTGTGCATATACAGTAGTTCCTCTTAATTCCCAGCATAGAGTCACGAACAGTCACAGACTCACAAATCAAATGATATGGGTGTGTGTACATAATGTATTGCATTCTCTTTTCACGACTCGCATATCACGTAGCTCTCAATCTATACAGTTCGTGTCTGTATATGAACTTATTTGCTGCAGTTTCACCAGTTGTAATCAATAATCCTACTTAAACCTAAACCCCATTTACAGACTCTTGTTTGCGATTATAATAATGATGCAAATAAAAAATCAGTACCATAGCCTTTAGCCAGGATTACAGTACATAAATTTCACTCTATCTCCCTGGTATTCTCTGTTCAGTTTTCTGAAAGAGAATCCATACATACTTCATAGTTCTTCCAAATCCTCAAATGTTTTGGTCACCTTCAGTCATTTTCATCTTTGATAGAACAATCCAAGCAATGCTTTCATATTTATTAGTTGTTCTTTCATTGCCAGAAACTTTCTTTTCTGTGCTGTAATTTTTAGATCCACAAGAATCAAAATTGTCTTTACTTCCCATGATACTGTTACCTGTTACCTTGACTTGATTGTGGGTTTCTCAAAATACAAATTCTGATTACTCTGAGATATATATATATATATATATATTTTTTTTTTTTTTTTTTTTTTTTTTTGTGGCTGCTATTATAGGAGGACAGCCTGTGTTTCTTCAGTATGAAAGTCCTCCATCAACTGAAATTTCAGTAACTTGGGCAGAAGTGACTCCATAAACTTCACTGGATAATCACCTTTTCATTTCCTCTGGAATTCCCCCCCCCCCCCAAATCCCCAAAGTCTTGCTCTGACTCCATTTGTTTGCATCTTTGAAGCCCCTTTTCCGTTCAGCAAGGAGGTTTGACTGTATCTTCCAACAAGGAAGCCCTTTCCTCTAATTCAGCCACTCGCTTTGAAATAAGGGAACGACACTGTAAAGGAAACCTCCATTTTTACTTTCTCTGTTTACACCATGAATCTCTGTGATTTGGACCTCTTAAAGACTGCAGCTCCTTTGTGATCACAGTAAGGGAGGTTTCAGGCTCGGTTTCCTGTTTGGACTTTCTTAATCCTGATGCCATGAAAATGACTTCCCTGTTGTCTGATTCACCATGGGCCATGGCCGTTATCTCTTGGGATAAGTATTTGGCAGAGGTGAAAACTTTACCTGCAGGGTTTACCAGTTTTTGGCATCTTCCTCTGAAAGCAGATCTCTCACATGTCCTGCCTGGCAGTAAGTTCACTAGTGCCCCCGTGTGCTCACAGCTACTGAAGAGATTACCTGAGGGAGGGGAAACTAGCAGCTTGGTGGTGCTCTTCTTGCTCCCATCCTGCAACGGAAATAAAAATATTTAGACAAACTTGTGCATGTGATACTTCTGAGACATCTAACCCTCTGCTGGGTCCTGTCGGGAATATGGGCCTCCTGGTCGTTCCTAGCTGGAAGACGAGAAGCTGCCAAGGAAGGGTGTACAGGATCTGCAAATTGAAGTGAAAAAGGAAAAAAAAATGGTTCACTTCAGTGGTTCTTATAAAGGGCCTGTCGTCATCCCTGAGAGGGATTATAAAGGTCCACACAGGTGTTTCTAAATACCGTAGAGTGAAGCATACTACTCGCCTTCTTTAGCTAGATTTCTGCGTAACTGTGTTGAAATGCTGCCTTAAAAGAAATGCTCGCTTACTTTCCAGCACGACTAACGGGTTTCTCCCTGCTTTAGCGATGGTGCTGCTCCCAAGTGCACCTCCTGCGTTAATTCTGCTTAGGAAAATAGAGGCTGCAGAAGTAGAGAAAAATCCTTCTGAAGATCAAGTTGTTACAATGTTCTGTAGCGTTGTCTTCAATGGCAATTTCCATTCTTTCTGAAAGCGGAACTGATTAGTGTGACTCTATTATCCTTCAGTTTTATCTCAATTAAGTGCCAGAACTTGCTTGTGTAAAAAGGCAAAGAATATCCAGGGAATACGATAAACTAGGACGGGGAGGGGACGCAGCCAATTGGCATGCTTCAGAGATTATCAATCCTGGGCTCATTAGGAAAGAAATACTCTGACAATATATCTGTCAGCTCTTCTGTCAGAAGTAGTGTTGGTGGTTTATAATGTTAAACGGTGGCTCACTGGACTATCATTACGAATTGGAGGACAACAGCCTTGCTTTTCTACCTGATCATGTGTTTTCACCCCCCCATTAGTATGGCAGCAATGTCTGATTGACATTATACTGCATGGATTCAAAGGACAGCTTTGGGAGAGAGAGAGAGGCTAAAATCTAAATTTCTGGAAATCGAGTCCAATCTGTGCCTAAACACTGTTTGAATGAGTAAATATTAGCTTGTCGTTATTATGTATTTCTGTATCACGCATATATGCAGTAAATGTAATCTACAAAAATTAAGAGGGTGGTAACCAATCACTAAAACTCCCCCCCCCCCCCAACAGATTGCAGAACTCAAAATAAAGATACAAAAGGACAAGCCATAAAATGATAGGTAAAGAATAAAAGTGTCATAAATCAGTGCCTAGGGTGTGGTTGTTACTTTTCAAATTAATATTTTAATTAAGAGTACATCATACATCTTCATGCCAAATTGTTAATCAGTAAAAGAAAAAGAAACCAGCAAATTAGATGGCACCAACTCTCCTGCAGGCAGCGACCATGGATTTACAAGTTTTATAGGCACTATCACTATCTGAGCGTTATCTCTGCCTGCAGGAGAGTTGGTGCCATCTAATTTGCTGTTTTGTTTTTTTTACACTGTTTTACAATTTAGCATGATGTACGATGAGTTGTTTCTTTGCAAATAAAACATATAAATTAACTGCAGCTCAGGCAGTATTTTTAGTGCCCTTTTGTGTGTGTGTGTATATAAAGTGTAACAAATATATACTGTATAAGTATTTCTCGCTCTGTATAATCTCAATATATCATATATATTAATAGAAGAGTCCTGGTATCTGGTCTTTGGGTTAAAAAATGGCCCAGGCTCAGAAGGAATTAGAGCTCATACTGGACAGGGAAATAGTAAAAACAAACTTGAGTTCCCCTCTGTGGTTCTTATCTTCCCCCCCACTAAGTGGAACTCTTGCCATATTCTTCAACCCTTCCAGATCAGAATCTAGATCTCATATCCAAGCCCTGTGATTCAATAACCCATTCACACAGATAGTTTGGCTCCAACCTTCAAGCAAATGGTTTACATCAGCAGCACATCGCACACAATGAGTCCCAAGCTCCTACAGCATAGGTAAGAGCACAACTGATAGGGAAAGAAAAAATATTTCTACCTGAAGGACAAACAAAATGTCCTGATACAATAGTCACTGCTGAGCACGGAGCCCATCAAATTTAATTATGCCAGAAAGGAAAAGTTTGGTTCTTGCCGATGGCTGTGTGCAAACCTCCGTGTAGGGCTCCTCAAGGAAAAAAATGGCATTAATGCCTAGGAGTTGTACCTTGGCACACTTGATCAATGGCAAGACAAATAAGTCCACTTTTGGACTGGGAAAACCAGAAGGCCTCTAGGGAAATTAGCAGATCTCTATAACAGTCCTGTTCATTTGAGTTGCAAATGCAGACTTCATAAAACTCCTTACTTGAGAAATCCAACGTTGCACAATCTCCTCTAGAGGTTTATCTGTTACACCAAACTCACTTGAAGGTAGCGTGACATAATTATATCCTCAAATTGCAGAACCACCCACCCATAGCAATTGAAGGTAGAGATTAAGTACACATTTTACATAAAAAATAACACTAGAGACCTGGGTCCACTTGGAACCTGGGTCATATATATAATTCTCTTACACAATCATACATGAAAATGTAAGTGGGTCTAACGAATTTAGAGAGATAGTTTTCAAAGAGTCTTCTGCAGTTAAAGTAGTGCTTTCCCCACAGAAATGAGCCTTTAGAAAATTGTGCAGTCACTAAACACGTAAACATAAGTGCATACACACTGTATGCCTTTACTTTTATATGTGCAGGGTACAGGTGTTACAAGGGGTGGAATCTGGATGGGCTTGGGTCTTACATGCATGCTTTTTGACTTTTAAAAAGTATGACCTTAAATTATCTGAGAATTATGTGCACCAAATAGGTGCGCTTTGCCAAGATAATTTTAAAAGTCCCAGAATCGTAGCCAAGTGAAAAAGTGTGGCCTCACTATTTATTATATATCTATCACCATCAAAAAGGATTATTATAATAAGCCTTTTTGATGGTTTATTTATAATAATAATAATAAGTGTACTGGGGCTTTTTTGTATACATTTTATAGATATATATAGATATAAATAGATACTGGAAAAAACTCCCAGTAAGGGAAGAAAAGAACTGATGGATTGACTACATAGGCAATATTGCCTCGTTTTGGTTTCTGCAACCGAGGCTGCGGGAGGAAGATCATACTGGTAAAACCTGTAAAACCTATAGATTCTTGCTGCTTTTTTTGCATAGATTGGTGCATTTCTCAAATTGGTATATTAAGACAGTGTCACCATATTGTGTGATTGGTGTCTGCATCTTCACAAACACTCTGCCCTTCTCCACTAAAAAGGGCAGTTTGCTCAGTGATCTTGTTTGTGGACTTGTAACCCTGTTCCCTGAATTTCAGGAATTCCAGTTCAGCGTGTGTGTACTTTTCCTCTGAATACCTATCCTTTATAGGCTGTATCATGCTAGCATTACTTGCTCTCATGTTGCACAAATAATTGCATAAATGGATGTATATAGATTTGCATAATTGACATATGAATATGTACATAACCATATTATGGATTCTTCAGCAGAACATTTTGTTGTTATACATTTGTTCATGAACTAGAATACTCTGTTATGTATTAACCATTTGTTGTAACAGTATAGGAAGCCATTTCCCTTTGCTAGATTCATTGTTAAACTTTTGTATTGTAACACATGACTGATACATTTGTATCTCCACCTCACTGATTAAGTGACTTAGTTATTTTAAATAGGAACAGATTTTTCATTGCTATAAAACTTGATGTGACTCAGAATTGTGCTTTTTATTCATGCTCATCTATTTTATTTCATTGTGTGGAATATATTAATAAATTAATTGTTGAATATTTGCAGTATTGCCTATATATTCAATACATCAGTGCTCTTCTTCACTTACCAGGAGTTTTTTCTTTGTACTTAGTGAGCACTTTATACTCATGTTTACATTGCCAAAATTTTATTTATCATGTTATTATAGAGGCCTGCATGATGCTAGCATTTGTGGGAGGAGATGAAGCATAGGCCATTCTGTGCAGGCATCCTCCACTATCTTCACACTGGAGTAGGCAGACTGGACTTACTCCATGACATAGTCAACTGTTTTCTTATCCCCAACCTAAATTAAAAGCATAAGAACATAAGACTTGCCATACTGGGTCAGACCAAGGGTCCATCAAGCCAGTCCAAGTCACAAGTACCTGGCAAGTACCCAAACATTAAATAGATCTCAAGCAACTATTGCTTATTAATTAATAGTTTATGGATTTTTCCTCCAGGAACTTATCCAAACCTTGTTTTAAACCCAGTTACACCTACTGCCATAACCACATCCTCTGGCAATGAATTCCAGAATTCCAGAACTTAACTATGTGCTGAGTAATCATCAGTAGGTCAGGGTCCAGTGAGGCCTTTTTCTATAAAATAAAGTTTTAGGGATGAGAAGGGGGTTGTTTGGGATTATGTGTTTCACTATATTATTTGGCTGCTGTTTGGGAGGGAAAGGATCACATGTTGGGGGAGAAGAAGGATGTTTCCTTATGGTATGGAGTTGCGAGAGTGATTAGATTGCAGGGTAGTATTGTATTGTAGTATCAAGCTGTCAAGTGGGGGGATTATGTGTTATTAAAAAGCCAGCTGTCTGTCTTGTAGAGACAAGAAGATGTTCTACTTAATGCCTATTGCATGGATGATGTCACAGGGAAAAAAATGGATATTGTCTGCATTTATATTGAAACCTCCTTCCAAGTTAGATAAAAACTGGCAAATGGGGAGAATTATCTATATTGAATCGGAGAGCAGAGAGCGCAGATCCCTGAGGTACACCTGATCATAGCGAGTATGGGGTAGATTTAATAGACCCAATAGGAATGAATTGATAGTTGTGAAGGTATGAAGAAAACCAGTTGAACATATCTATTGAAATGCCCATGGATGAAAGTTGATGAAGTAAAATGGAATGGTCCACTGTAACAAATGCAGATGAGACATCAGCCAAATCAGGAAAAAAACTGATGCCAAAGCCTTGGTGAAAAACTGCAAAGAAGGAAATATCAAGGAGCCCAGTGTTAGGTGTTGCAATTCTAAGTGTTGCAATTCTACCTGTGCAGCGACTCCCTCCATGCCTGATGGACGACTTGATGCCGCGGCGTCTCCGTGCCACTTCTTCCCGGCGTCCCCGGGCCGGCTCGACGCTGCAGATCCGCCATGTTCCTGATGATGTAGGGCGCGCGTGCGCTCCGAAGTATGTACCAGCAAGGGTGCGAACCTCAGGGGTTTCCCCCTATATTGACATCATCCGCTTCCAACAAAAAAGGTCTTTACTTTTGCTAACAGATCGAGTTAGCAAGGACTTCGATTCGGACTCAGAGAAGGATACAAATTCATCCAAGCTACTCTGCCCCTCGGACTTACTAGAGGTACCTGCTCCTCAAGGGCCTCATTCTCTTTCTCTATTTCAGATTGCAGCTAGGAACCGGTACTCGCTCCTCGAGGGCCTATGTTCCTGAACACTCTGAATACTCTCTATTGACTAGAAGCTATTCCAGATACAGATTATTGTGAGTTGCCACCACTCTCTAAGAACTTTCCCTGGAACCAGGTACTCGCTCCTCGAGGGCCTAACCCTTTCCAGCTACTGAGCCATCTCAAGACCTTATGTGAGTTATCACCTAGTACTGGCTATGTATATCTGCATACCCTGTCTATTCACTATCTACAGTCTCTTTGCAGCTCAGCAACCTTGGAATTGCAGTTCCAGTATCTGAGGGACTTCAGCCCTGCCGGGCATGCCAGCTCACTACTGCCACCTTTGGTGGTTATACTACCTTTCTAATAAAAGAACTATCTGTGTCTGTCTCCATACTCCAGCCTAGCCAGTGGTCCCTCTTGGGACTCCCTCCTGGAGGCGCTGTCATCTGCCATCGGCCCAAGGATTCACCTATCTACTTTCTGTCCAGTTGAGCACCATCTCTAGTACTCCGCTGGTACAGATTGCCAACTCTGCAGTCTACATCATAACATATTGCCATTCCTTAGCAGACCCATAGGAGGCAATACTCTACAGATTGCTACTCCTCCCCTTTGGGGAGGGGATTCTATCAGACTGCTATTCTCATCTGCTAGCTCCTCACATCCACATAGCAAATCCCAACAGATTGCTAACCTGCTAGCAGATCCCACAACATTAGGATAAGCCCTACAACCAAACTGAAATTCAATGAGAGAGCCATTAACCTCAATATATAGGTGTTGAGCTGATTCAGGACAACTTTCTCAATGACTGTGGACAAGAAAGGGAGGGAAGAGATTGGGTTAAGGAAAAAGAAACCTCTGCATCATCTACAACTTAATAATTTCACCAACTTTACATAAAATAAATACAATAATTTAGCAAACAGGCATTACAATAATGTAAAGCCTGTTTGCTAAATTTACAGTTTTTTATGTAAACCGATGTGATGTCCCCCTAGTAACATCGGTATATAAACATTTTCAAATAAATAATTTTATATTAATATGGAATTCGGATACACTACCAAACTATGAATTCTTTAAACTTTTTTCTTTTTTTTTTAAACTGATTTACGAAGCATGTGCCACAGCAGAAATACTTTAAAGGTGAATATTAAAAGCCTGGCATGCGCCAAAACCGGGAGACATGCAACTCTAATGGGCTGGCATGTGTCGATTGGATATTAAAAGCAGCCCAGATATGCATGTATCTCCCGCTGCACACACACACAACATTTTTTTTCTAATAAAGGGCCAGGGCATGAGCATGGTCTTGCCCGGGGCATAGGCACCCCTGGGTTTCTCAATGAAACCAGCACATAAATACTTAGGCACACAAGCACGTGCTGGGATCCCCTACCACGTAACTATAGTTCTGTTGTGGATAGCATTTAAGTTATAAAGCAAAAAACATAGGCATGTCAGCAGGGTTTTAAGGGTGGGGGTTAACAGGGGAAAAGGGAGGCAGGGAGGCTATTAAACTAGGGGGGTGGGGGGAGGTTGGGAGTCCTATCCCTTGCCTGGGTGAACTGGGAATGAACTGGTTAAGCTCACAGTGGCGTGGATGCGCACTGCTTTTGAAATCCTCTCACTTAAGTGGTGGAAGCAGGATTTGAGTGTACATGTGCACGTGTGCCCACTCAGCCTATTTTATAACATGCGCACACATACACGCATATATTATAAAATAGCACCATCCATGGGCGCGAGCTGGCAAATGTGCGCCTGTTTAAAATTTACCATCTTATAGTGAACATAATATACAAATTCTGGTGCCATCTCAGTAAAGCAACCCCCATTTTCCACTTTGGAAATTACACAAAACCCTGCAAAAAACATATTCCAAATCTATGAATGGCAAACCTGCCATACAAAGCAGCACAGACATCCAGGACTCAAACAGCAACAACCCAACCTGTGAAAAAGCAGCACTACAAATATTACACCAGGACACCTCCAATTGGGAAATCCGAACAAACTAGACTGCAAGCTAAATAAAACTAAACTACAGATCCCTACACCGAAACAATACACTAGCAGAATACCGCACTCAGTCATACATGTAGAACACAGACAGACCCTTCCCAAATAGAGAATAAGGGATCACAAATTAAATATAGAACTATACAGACAAACAGTGAACTGGAAACCCCTAGAAGCCTGACTGCATATAGTGTAACACTGGAGAAAGGGACACAGAAATGCATTTCCCCTTATACTGTGCAAAACCCAAAGCCATCAGAGACGCACTTTCCCAAACTGACATGTTCCAGTCACTAAACTTAAAGGAGCCAATATTAAACATATACGTCTCTCTGTAAGTTAGCCAGATAAGACTGTTCCCTCAGTCCTTTCATGCTACCCTTCCCTCTACCTGCCCTCATGAGAGATAAAGCTTCAGTCACAGGGACAGAGGCCCTTTGATCTTGGAACCTAGGAGTTCCTGCTGAATATCTGTTAAGTCTTAACCGGCTAAAAGGTAGATTTTAAAAACATACGCGTGTGCCTCCATGAGTGCATGCGCTACACGGCACGCGCACATGGACGCATGATTTTATAACATGCGCACGCGGGGGGGGGGGGGGGGTAGTAGATTTGGCCAGTTTATGCGCAGCTATGAGATTGGGCCTCCCCCAGTTCCTTCCGCTCCAATTAAGGAGTGAACTGGGAAGGGAACTTTCCTACCCCACTAGCTACCTTTCCTCCCTGACCCCTTACAAGGCCTTACCTTTTTTTTTTCTTGTTTTAGAACTTACGCCAGCTCCTGAATTACGCCTGAGCTGGCGTAAGCTGTGTGCGTTGGCAGAGCAGCAAATGGCCACTATACCAGCCGCCTCCAGTTTCGCTCTGCTCCATGGACCGCCCCTCCCTGCCCCTTTTCTTCGGCCTGGCTCTTGTGCACGTAACAAGGGTTACACACGTGGTCGGGCCCCTTTTAAAATGTGCACGCTGCACGCAGGGCCCGGCTGCACATGTTAGCCCTGTTTTTTACGCGCGCTGGGCATTTAAAATTGGGATGTTATCCTGCAAAGTGGTAGCAACTGAACATAGCTGGATTCTCAGCGACCCCCGTTTAGCTGGGTAAGTTGCTACTTATCCGGCTAAGTTGCTTTGAATGTCAGCCTCCCAGGGTTTTTTGTCTTTGGTGTCTGTGCAATTTATTTTTTGGATTGAGTTGGTCCTATTTTTTTCTGGCTTTAATGCCTTCCTCATCTACAGTCTCTCCTTTTCTACGGTCTCCTTTTTGTTTTCTTTCTTCTTCAGTTTGCTTCTCTTCCTTCTTTACATCTGTCTTTGACATTGATCTTTTCCTTTCATCTCCTTTCTCTGCCTCTCTCATCACTCATAACTAGATTTCCCCCCTCCTTCTCTCTGTCCCTACTATTCATTTCTACAACTGTAGCCTTCATTACTCCCTTATTACCATACCGCCACCTCCTTTATAGCTCTACAACCTCCCACCATCCAAAGGTTTATTTTTCTCTCCCCAACCCTCTCACTTATCCCTTCAAGCTTTCCTATTCCTATCTCTTTACCTCTCTTCTTGCCATTTTTCCTCTTTTTTTCCTTACACCTTTCCTCACTCCTCCCCATCCTATCCTAGGGGCATCTCTACCTTGTATCCCCATTATTTCTCTCAGCCCACAATCTAGTCCCTTTCTTCTGTTTTAACCTGTACCCAGCTTTCCAGTCCTCCTCTTTCACCCCTCCTTCACCCCTCCTCTTTCACCCTACCCCATGCCTCTCACCCTTTCTCCAGTCCTTCAGGTCCTTCACATCTTGCCCATTATTCACCATTTAACCCCATCTCACACCCCACCCTTAACATCCCCTAACTGCATATCATATCCCCTACTCACACTCTCTGCTCCCTTTCCCCACACATCCTCACTCATAATCCCAATTCCCAGTCTCACATCCTCCAGACTCACACTCCAGTTCCACCAATCCCAGCTCACCTCAGCCCCCATTCTCCCAATCCTCATCTTTCTTCTGCTTCTCACCTGATCATACTCTTCCTTATTACCCTCTCCCCTGGCCGATCTCTCAATTGCTGGTTTCCTACACACCTACCCCCAATCTTCTAGTCCCCCCCTCCAAAAAAAACCAAAACTCCCTGCCATCCATGTTTTGCCATTTTTTCCATTCCTAATCTCCAGTCCTTACTCATCACATTTTCTATTCGCCACGTGACCCTCATCCTGACCCCCCAGTTGCAGCTTTCCCACAAACCCAGCTACCCAAATCCATGCTTTCCACATCCACCCCAGTCTTCCACTCTCTGTTCATTCCCACCTACCATGATCCTCTCAATCTCCATGCTTCCCCAACTCAAATTCCAGAGGTTTCTCTTCCCCTCCTAACCTCTGGTCCCCACTCTGTCCCCAAATGTCCCAGGTATTGTTCTTCCCTCTCCTAATCCCCAGTCTCTGCTAGCTCCAAAATGCCTTAGGTACTGCTTGCTCTCCTTTCCCACATCCCAGCCCAAGCTGGAAGAAGAACGGACCTAGCACCTTTTCCTTCCTACCACATGGTTACAGTTTTTAAGAAGCTATTTTGACCCATGAGGTGCATCTTAAATTTCTAGGGAGCTCCATAAGGTGCAAACCAATGGGGGAGAGAGGGAAGCACCAGCCCCACTCTTCTGCTGGCTTTTGCTGGGCCATAGGGAGTGAAGAAAGCATCAGCAGCTAACTCACATTTTTGGTTCTGGCGGCAGTTACAGATTCTTCATTCCTACATAAGCTGGATCTGGAGGGTAGGGCAGTAGCAGAGCATTTTGCTTTTGGCTCCATGGGCCACGTCAAAGTTGGTGTCTAGGCAGCAGTCAGATGATGCCCATAGAAGCCCAATGCTCGGGGCAGGTAATCCTCTCTCCTCCCCTACTTTCTCCTCCTCCCCACAATTTCTGGGCCTATGGGCATTACAGCACCCTTAGGGTAGTGGCACCTGTGGCCATGGTTACATAGGCTAGCTATAGCTCTGGCAAGTCTGCTTTGAAAATGGGTATAATTTAGGCGCATAGGTGCTAGGTAATTTCTATATGATGTTACAAAAACTGTTTCCATAATGCTTTTTTTCTTTATATCGTTTCCCCTCTTAATTACACTGTGGAAATTGTGCCAGCCCAACTCCCCCCCCCCCCCCCCCCCCTTGTTAACTGGAGAAGTTGGAATTGAAAGCAACTGTGCATAGTGAGACTGCAGTCTTCTGCAGTGAAAGAAGCCACACTGGTGGCAAATGAATGTTTGATCCTACCCAATGAAAAGGAGCTAATGAAAAACGATAGCATTTCCTTGAAGCCCTGTGCCGCATTAGGCTCCCTGTTGTTTCTCTTGCCCTGCCAGACTCTGTCCTTGTGCTGCTCTGCAGGTTGAGTTCTTTAGTAGACATGGGTTGTGCGCTTGCATTCTCTGCTCCTTGTCGGTCTTCTTGATTTCTGCTGTCTGCTGCAGCAAAAGTTTGATTCAAATTATTGCTTCACACAGAGATCTGCAGGGGAGCTTCTTTTTTCTTGGAGGTTCTCTCACTGTTTCTTCCTAGAGTTGGTCCCTTGACTTTTTTTTCTTTATTTTGGACTGTTGGGGTGATCCCTTACACCAAAGTGTTCATGGTGTTGTATTTAAATATTAGGGTCCCACTGAATTGTTGTGACTAGTATAATTCTCTTTACAGCGGTGTCTTACAATACAATTTCAAATGCCTCCAACTCTCATACAGTACGGCTGCCAGAATTCTGGTAGGGGCCAAAGCAACTGACCGTCTAATACCAATCCTAAGTCAACTACACTGGCTCACAGTCGATAATGGGATATAATTCAAAGTTCTTGGCTTCATCTTCAAATGCATGAATAAACTGGCCCCCAAGTATCTTTCCCAGCTCCTATCCTCTAACAAGAGAACTTCAGTCCTCCCAAATGGCCCTTCTGTCTTATTTCTTCCAGTTTAACCTGTATGAGATTTCACACACTTAGCTGCTATGCCCCAGAATTATGGAACATTACATTACTACCCCGTGCCTTGACATGTTACCTAACCTTCAGGAAGAAAGTCAAAGTTTGGCTATTCATTCGAGCTTTCCCCTAGATTCCATGCCAAAGACTGTGACATAGACCTTCTTCCATCACTGGCTACTCGAGCCTGTTCACTCTGTTTCCCCTGCACTAGGTGCCTACCTCTGTACTTGGACCTGTTCCTACAAGGTACCTGCACTTTTATTCTTATCGTCTCAATCCTGTCATTCCTCTATCTTAAGCTATTTTTCTTCCTTCATGTTCATTCCCTATGTGGCTTTCAACTGTGATACTGTTATAACTGGAAGTTAATGTTCATTTGATTGTAATGCACATTTAGACTGACTTGGTAAAGGCGGAATATCAAATGTGCATAAATTAAATAAATAAAGTTGCTTATTCTAATAATATCCTCATTATCTAAGTCTAGGTAAGCATCTTCTTCATCAAAGTCTTTTCCCATAGACACAGAAGGGATGATGAATGTGTGTTGAGGAACCTGTAAAATGGGCCAAAGCTAAAAAAAATAAAAAGATATAAAATATATATAGTTTATTGCATTTTAAGTGTGAAATACTGTGGTTCTGATTTACTAAGGCTTTTCTCCCATTCTGTGCCTATGGAAAGATTGCTTAGTAAATGAGGCTCTGTGTCGGCTGTGCTGGCAGATATTACTGCCTGTGCTTCACTTTATGCACTGTGTGGAAATGCTACGAACCGTCTGGATCTGCCCAGAAGTGCTTTAGATAGAGCTAAATAGGCTCTTAGTGTCACTTTCATTTACAGCTCTAATATATTGAGTCCGTCAACACCAAAGGCTTGTGTGGATGCTCTGCCTAAGTGAGAGCAAAGAAAAGAAAATGATCATCATGGTTGCCTTATTCTACGAACGTTCAGTAAGAGGCAAACACTGAAAGAAATAACAGCACAATCATCATGCTTTATTTGTGGATGAATTCTCCCTGTTATGAAATATGTACAGCAATAGCTCCAGAGCTTTTGCAACGTAGGAGGTCATTTTATAACAGCCCACCTAAATTAGGAGGTCAGTACATGCATAAGTTACAACAATTTTTAAAGCAGTCTCTCATGCATGAGTCTGCTTTGAAAATTATCCCAC